>NC_134533.1:143437836-144637836 GCF_050624435.1 Tenrec ecaudatus
CTAAACCTGAGGCTCTATGAACCCCCACAGCATCTTTTTCAATCAAACCAGTATGACACCCATTTCACTTTCATTCCCTATAGACAATAGCTTCTTGAGTTTTTCTATGTATCCATTCCCTATCAATGCCCAGCGCACACCGTTCCTACGCAGAATGGGAAATAATATAAGGAAACATCAAAAAGTCTGTGGACGATGGAATGAAAAAGTAGTGGAATGTTTCCACAAGCTTTTTAAATTCCCTTCATATGTCCATGCCTTCCTTTTCCCTTTGTTTTCTGTTCCCATTCCACACTTTAATGCCTTTTCTCTAGAGAATCCCCAGGGCCCATGGGGTTGGATAGCTGTTAACTAAGGAGTTTACATCTCAAGTTCAACCTCCAAGAGCACTTGATGGTTTAATCAGTTATGGCTTCCATGACTACTGGATTTAAAAGGAGCATCTTAGAGGGAAAAACCTCATGGTTAACTCAAATGAATAAGTCACTAACCGTATAAATCACAAAAATAAGCCAGAGAAACCGAACGAGCTTTCCACCACCTCAATACCTAGGGAATGCTATTGAAGCCCTGAGCTTGACTGAAGGCACGGGCCAGGAATGAGAATAACAGGAAAAATGACCCAAGTCAGGAGTCCTGGGGATGTTCATTGGAGTCCATTGTCAGAGGCGCTAAGGAGAGAGCCTGCGAAGGAGTGGAGGTGACCGGACATGACTGGTGCGATCCTGAGCGAACAGGAGCCTTTGCCTGACAAATGAGCACATGTGTGACCCCTGAGGGCAACAAGTGGGAAACCCCCTGTCGTCTCAGGAAGAGGATATGGTGTAAAAAGCGGTGTTTGAAAAGGGTTCTAATACCTGTGGACTTAGCAGTTGTAGAGAAGGAACCTGGCCAGGAAGCCTTGGTTGTCGTTAGCTGTTCCCAAGTTGGTTCCCACTAATGGTGACCTCGTGGGCGAGCGACTAGAACGCTGCCTGTTTCTGCATCCTCATGGCCCCTGGGATGCTTGAGTCCCCTGTTGCCTTCCCGCAGAGGGAGGTCACCTTCCAGCATGGTATTGGACAACTTTCTGTTGTAATCCATGGTGTTTGCACTGGCTAATCTTCAGAAGTACAACGACAGTAAGTCCCGAGTTGTATCAACTGACACCCTGCAATCGCCCCGTAATGTTATGTAAATCTATCGTCACTTTGAAATGATTAAATAAACCAACCCCTCCTTGTAACAAATTCTTCATCCCAATCGCCTTCACTTGCTGCATGGGTAGCTCTTAAATCATTAAACAGCCTTCCAGCCTTTTCTTGCACTAAAATAAGGTGGAATTAGAACCATACATACCTGTTCGACTTATCCACAAATTCAACTGTACATTTCCACAATTGTATGCTTACTCTGTTTTAGTCTGCATGTCCCACTGAAGCCTGACCTTGTATCAACCTTGTGATAATTGCTGGTATTTGGAATATTGAGCACATCATTTCCAATATCATGGCAACACACAAGCCAGCACAATACAACAAACTGACAGCCAGGTGTGGGGCAATCATAGCGAATAGTATTGTTTGTACTCTGTATCTTACTGTTGGGGGGTTCGCCTAATAATATGACTGTGAGTCGATAATTTACCATGTGCCGGGCGCTGTTATATTAAATCTATTAAATTATCTGTAACTGTTTTATGTGCATTAAATCACTCCGTATCTGTGTTGTAGTGATTACTATTATCCCATTTTATAGATGAGGAAACTGTGGTAGAGAAGTTATTTGTCTAAAGCAACAGCCCCAGTACGCGGCAGAGAAAGGATTCTAATGCAGATGCTGGCCTCGACAACGCGAACCTGCTGGGGGGGGGGGGGACGGGGCCTGGGCTGTGGAGTCAGCGTCCTAGCGGGCAGGAAGAGCGGGTCCAGGCATTGTGCACACAGATGGTGCTCTGGGGTGTGAGGAGGATAGGTCATAAGGGGACAGAGAAAAGAATGAAGCCTGATTCCCAGAAAATTTTAGAGATGACAAAGCCAGGAGCCAGGAAATGAGAAATGTTTGCTATCTCAGACCTTAAACATCACATTTTCGAGCAGTCTAGCTTCTCCGGCTATAAATCAGCACATCTGTGTGTTACTCTTAGGCAGAAGCCTGGATGAGGTCTCTACTGGACTCAGCAGTTTTTCACATACAGAGTCAGTACCAGGACCACTTGCTGTTCAGTCAAGCTTGACTCACGGTGACCTCAAGTGTATCCGAGTAAAACTATGCCATGGGGTTTTCAATGGCTGAATTGGGAAGATCTCCAGGCCTTTCTTCGGAGGTGACTCTGGAACCTCCAACCTTTCAGTTAACAGCTGAGTGCCTGAACTGTCTGCATCACCCAGGGACTTCACAGACTCCGCAGCTTTCTCTTACTGAAGACTTGCTTCGTGCTAGGCACTGGGCCAGCAATTTGATCTGTATCATCGCATTCGTTTCTCGCCACGGGACTGTGAGGCTTGCTGTTGCTGCTCGCTGCCATCCGGTGAGTGTCCAGTCACGGTAACCTTATGGATAACCTGGTAAAATGTTGCCCAGGGCTGTTCCATCTTCATAACCGTTGGTAAGTGTGAGTCCATTACTGTGGCTATTACATAGGTCAGTGCATCTCCCTGAGGGTTCCCTACTTTTCACTCCCACCTTTCTTTACCAACCGCAATGTCCTGGTCTAGTGACTGGTCTTTCTGGATGACATAGCCAAAGTTGCTGATGTTAGGTGGCACAACTGTTGCTATAGCTAATCCCATTGTGGTAACCACTGAGTCAAACCAGCTCATGGAGGATCTCCTTTTTTGGATGACTCTCTGCTTGAACAACCATGATACCCTTATCCAGGGAATGGTCTCTCCTGATATGTCCAAAGTCTGTGAGTGAGTCTAATTCTCTCATCGTCGTTTCTATGGCGCATTCTGCTTGTGTTTCTTCTAAGGCTGATTGGCTTGTTTTTCTGGAGGCCCCTGGTATATTCAACGTTCTTCACCAACATCATAATTCAAATGCAGCAGTTCTGTCCTGCCTCCCTTTTTCACTGCCTGAGTACTATGTGTACCTGTATGTTACAAAAGAGCAAACCAAGCTTTGCCCAGAGACACGCAGTTATGAAAGTCCTAAGATTTGAACCCAGGAAGCTCTGACCTCAAAGGTTAGTGACTGCCTGTCTGCTCCTAGCTGAAGTCAGCATCCTCAGGTCCTCGTCTGTGCACGCTTCCTTCTCTCTATGTGAAAGATGAGGCTTGCTAAGCTCATGAAGATTTATAATCTCAGAAACCCACCAAAGGCAGTTCTGCTTTATCTTACAGGCCACCGAAGGTTGGGATCAGTTCGATGGCAGTGAGCTAAGAGTTATAGTGAGTTCTCGCTTCCCCAAAGCAGCCCCATTCCCCACCAAGGAAGAAAGGCACAGCACCCCTTCCTTGGAGTTGCCATCAACCCCCCACCCCAAGCCCATCAACAACCAGCAAAGGAAAATCGCTCAGTCCCTGGGACCTATCGATTGATGGGTAAATTGTATCAATTCATGGCCTCATCTGGATATCTCCTTTCCCTTTTTAATGCCCAGAGAGCAAGTTCACATGGGAACTAGCGCAAGATGCAGGATCAGAAAGCCTGGGTCCCAGGCGTGGATCCTCAGCTCAGGGATGTATGATTACGTGAAAACCTCAATTTCCTTGTGGGCTATTGGGAGAACTGAGTGAAATGATGCATGTGAAATGCTTTGTGAACTAAAAAGCCCGATGTATCTATTCCACAACACTGACCGGTTCTCCCTCGTCGGTCAGAATTGAGCCCAGAATAACCATCCCCCGTGTTGCTGCCTCCACATTAGGGGAGATGAAACTGTCAACAGGGAAGCCAGGCATCCATCAGAGGTCCTTTGTGTACAGAACTACCTGCCTGCCGAGCCAGGGCTGGAGTCGGAGCCAGGCAAGATGGCTCTCCATCGTACAGGGCCTCGCGGCTTACAAAGCACATAGACATCTTTTATCTGATTTGTGTCACAATCACCCGGTGGCGGGCCAGGTGGACAGCGTTATCCCTGCTGGGCAAAAGAGAAAACCGAGTCTCCAGAGAGGAACAGGGAGTGATCCACTGCCCCACAGTTACTGAGTGGAGCGGTGGGTTCCAACCCCAGGCTTGGGCCTCTGGGTGCACTGTTTTCCTAGTTTTAGATGGTCAGGCCCATGGCTCCACAAGTGCAGCCTCGTGGCTCAGCTCGGTATGCACAATAGAGTGGGTAGCGTATGATCTTTAACAGAGAGAGAGAATCATCAGCAACAAACCCTTTGTGCATCCATCGGGGAATTCCGAGCCACGGCTCCCCGTGTGTCACAGAGCAGAACTACCCCGGCAGGTTCTCTTGGCTGCAATCCTTACCGGAGCAGACGGTTGGCTGCCTCTCTTTTTAATAGCAATTCTGGGTAGGTTCCAACCCCAAACCTTTAGGTTAGTTGTCAAGTGCAAATATCTTGCACCACCGAGGGACCCTAGCGTAATGATAAATGGTATAAATTATGTATTCGTGCATAATTATGTATACGTTGTATAAGTGATAAATTAAGCATACATTACTTTTGATTAGGCAATTTTTTGTTTGAATCTCAAACATTTTAGAAGCCCTTTGAAAACCCACCTGCCCCTAAACACAGTGTCAATAGAGTCTGAAAGTGAAAACCGCCTAACCCCTCACCCCAGCCCTCACTTTCTGTTTCAGCCCAAGGTACTTTACTGAACTCACTGTGTCTCACTTGTGCCCAGAGGTGGGATCCTTTGCCCAGAAATGGGCCTTGAGGATGGCAGGTGGCCAGGAGTCTATCATTGAGAAGGATGACAACTTCTACTTGTTCAAATCTTAACCTAATTGCCACTTCTCTGCAAGCCTTACCTGACTGCCAAGCCGGCCGGGGTGTTCCCACAGTGAACGGCACCGCACTGAGTCACTCCATCTGACTGCCACGCCTCTCTGATTTCCCCTCGAGACAGTGTGCGATGAAGGCCCAGGACATCTGTGGTCCCACTAGCGCTAGCCCGGGGCCTGTCTGTAATCCCTGTGAAGAGTGAGTGAATGAAGGCATGGGTGGATAGTGGAAGGTGATTTATATCCACTCTAGCCAGTGGCAACTTGGGTTGGTGGCATCCAGTGGGAACCCTTGGACAGGCTGCCCAGTGAACCAACACCCCGCTCCCACAAACACACACCTTGGGTAGGGAAGGACCCGCCAAGCTCTGCCTTCTGTGCCGCCCTTCCTCCATCTCCCCTTTTTCCCTCATTGGTTGGGGTAGTTAGTTTATTGTGCCAACCTGGCTGATAAACACAGGTGGGATTATTTGAAGGGCAGAGAGATAAATGGCTCGCCGAGCCTCGTATTTCTTGTCTCTTGCTCTTTGACCATTGGACGAGTGTGCGGCTGCCTTGCTTGTTCTGTGCCTCCATTTGCAAGCTACACTACCTGTGGGACACCTAACCTGTGGACTGTGTCACAGTAACTTGAGGTTCCTTCAAGGCCTGCTTCGTCACACCATTGAAACTTACATCTCTTGAGCTGGGGATTGTCGGACCCTGTCATCTGGCTGACTGTTGGTGACCTGCCTTGCTGTTTGCTGTCTGTGTCCGGATCGCCTGAATTGCTCTACAGAGGACTACCCGGTGGCCCTCAAGACTTGTAGGACTGCAAGTGTCTCACAACGGTCTCATGGGAGTGAGTTGCACTGAGCCATTTGTACTGCTTTATAATTTAATGAACTGTTTATTTCTTGTTATATATCTATCTGTATAAATATATATAAAATTATTAGTGTTCTGATTTTGTTTTCCTAGAGAACCCGGTCTAACACATTGGTGAAAGCAGAGACCCTTCCATTTGACCCTTCAGTCCACCCAATGGCAGCGCTTCCCTGTTTACATCCCAACTCTGGGGTAAGGATGAAGGCCATACCACCACTGCTTCCACCAAGACCTTGAATTCAGTTTGGTGTCACCACCTTTTGACCATTTGGCATCACACCCTAAGTGACACCGGTGCCTCTAGCTCCTAAATGTTCCTCTTCCACTTTTTTATCAAATAGTAGCAGGGTGCAAAGGGGAGGGAGGTGGGGCAGGAGGTAGTTGACAATTAAGACCCAAACCAAAATCTATTCCAATGCATAACAACCATTTAGGAAAGGAGAGAGCTGTATTTGTGGGTCTCCAAGGCTGTAAATCTTCAAGGAAACAGAAAGCCTCAACTTTCGCCTGCAGAGCAGCTGGTGGGGTTAAACCACCAACCTTGTGATTAAAAGCCCAAGTGTAAACCACCAAGCCACCAGAGCCCCTTACAATTAAGATAGGGTTTTTTAATAGTATTTATTTTAAAAGTGTTTTACATCAACTTTTTCTATGGTTGTTGCTCTTTTTGTTGTTGTTGTTTTGTTTTTTAATAAATCATTTTATTGGGGCGTTGAAAGTGACCTGTGCTGAGGGCCCCTCGTTGTGTGATCCCAGGACTTGTTTGAACTCAGTGATTACCTTTCTGCCATTTCTTTCTTTGTCGCTGGTGTTCAAGGGGCAGTAGCTGTTTGCTGTGCAGCAGTTTCAATGTATCCAGTTTCTTTTGGTAAATGTAATTTTTGCCAATCTACCTTAGGGCTTTCTCCTTGACCTACAAAACAGCGCTGCGCACTCTGTGTTCACTGGGGAGAAGGCCTCTTCACCTTTATTTGGAGAATCGAGTGTGTGCTGCAGCCTGTTATCCTCAGTGGGAAGTTTGATTCATCTCACCAGGGAACAGTTGGGGGCAATTTGAGCCTTGATTTCCACATCTTTCTTTAATGAAATGCACCTATTTGGATGATAAAGAGCCACTGTAAATTGGGAACATCTTACAAATGCAAAGTGCCCTTTTATATAGCAATGTATATCTGATTTTAAAATGTGTCCTGTAATGGTATTCTAATACAATAACGATTCCTACAAAGAGTTTAGAATAACTTGGGGAAATGTTTATGAAATAATGTTCACTTTAAAGCAGAATATAAAATGATACACATACAGTGTGCCTTCAATTCTTCTTTTTACAAGTATAAAAGCAAACAGAAAATTTCTTCTTGTTCTCTCCACAACAAACCTATCGCATGGCTGTGTGTGATCACTAAGTAATTTGTCCAAAGCTACAGGGCTCCAGGGGCTGCCCAGGGCTCGCAGTCCACGGAGACGTTTGTTTGTACCTGTGAATCTCATCCAGGAGGCAACAGAGTAAGGGGAAGGAGTGGCATTAACACTGTATAAAATACTGTCAGGTCTGCTTCTGGACATGCGCTAGAATTGCATTCCTTAGGACCGTGGAGTTGGGTAAGGCCCAAATAACTTGCTGCAGCCAGTAACCTGTGAACTGAGATCATACATGCCTTTCCAGGTGGAAATATTAAGAGCCAGTGTACATTCTCAGTGCACAATTGAATGAGGGAAAACTCATTCATATAGATTCCAGACTGTAACTCTTTACAGGAGTAGAAACTCCCATCTTTCTGCAGGGGAGCAGCTGGTGGTTTTGAACTGCTGACCTTGCCGTTAGCAGCCCAGTGGTTAACACTATAGCACCAGGGCTCCTTTTCATATATGCTAGAGTGAGTTAACAGTATTTCTATAAAATGATAGAACCCTTGATCAAGCAATGTCAAAATGTGAAGCATTGTTTCTCAACATACTCTTTCTCTCTTCTGAAGCAGTGTTTCCATCTCCCTAGACCTTCTCCAAGGGAGACCTGGTAGCATAGTGGGTTTTGTCTTGAGCTACTAATCACGGCTTAGCAGTTCAAACCCCCCAGAAGTTCTTCAGGAAAATGATGTAAATATGTATCGCCATTGACACCCACAGGGGCAGTTCTAAGCCTTTCCATAGAACGACCATGAGTCAGTATTGGTCTTGACGGCAGTGAGTGAGTAAGGGAACCCTGCTGCAGTCAGGAACCTCAGCACCACTCTGAGGTAGTTGCTGGGCTGCTAACCACAGATTGGGAGTTCGAGCCCACCAGTCGCTCAATGGGAGGAAGATGGGATGGTCTGCTCCCATTGAGATTTAGTCTCAGAAACAAATCCTTTATAGGGTGACTATGATTCAAAATTGACTCAATAACACAGGCTTGGGGTTTGATTAACCCATCCTGGAAGAACTCTGTGCTCTTGGATTGATACCATGTCAAAATGGAAGTTCCGGCATCGTCTAGCACCTCAATGTAGATTCCTTTCAAATGCTCTTTGAATTTGGAAGAACAAAAAAATAGCCTGAAAATACAATATCAGGGCTGGAGGAGGGTGGATAAAACAACGCTTCCTACTTTCAAAACATGAGCAGGTGCACCGTCATGATGGACAAAAGATTCCTCCATGCAACTTTCCTTTTTCTCCCCAAAGCAATTTTCAACTTCCTTTAAGTTTCCTAACATGCTCCATGATCATCCTGTGTTCTTTGAGGAAACTTATCAAGAGGACCCCTTTGGAATCTCAAACACACAGTACCATGGCTTGCTGAGCTCTGACCTCTTTGCCTGAGTTTAACTGGCCCAGCAGATTCTTTCAGAAGCCACTATTTTTTAAGGCGTCTTAACAAAGCTGAGACACACGTATTACTGAGAGAGCCTGTCTGCAGCTGTCTACTGACTGCAGAGACATTTGTAAACACATTCCTCCTGGGGGAAGCTGTGCATATATGACTGGAACTATTATAGTAATGTGCTTTTAACTTACCCTCCTATGATCCCTACCCTCAACAAACTTTCACTCTAATTGAATACATTTAGGGCAAAGAAATTATTCCAGTGGTATCTGAAAGCCACATGTGATTTGATTGTGTGTCAGAATTTTTCAACGGTAGCTCTACTGATGTATGAAATTATTGAGTATTATATTCTACATTATAAAATATAGCTCTCATATCATATATACTCTCTCTTAGATCCCAGCACTTGTCTGTCAGTTTGTCATGCTGTGGTAGCTTGTGTGTTGCTGGGATGCTGGAAGCTATCTTACTGGTATTTCAAATACCAACAAGGTCACCATTGTGAACAGGTTTGGGCAGATTCCAGACTAAGAGCAGGCTATGAAGAATGAATGGGCTGTCCACTTCTGAGGAATTAGCCACTGAAAACTCTATGAGCAGTGTTGAAACAAAGTCAGTTAATTAAAACTTAATAAATCGGAGCCAAACATTGTCAGAGACCATGCCAGAAATTGAGCCCCTGAGGTTGGAAGGCATTTGAACTATGACTGAGGAAGAGCTGCCTTATCAAAATAGTCTTGACCAGAATGATGCAGGTGGAGTAAATCCTTTGGGAGTGAAACTTTCTGAACCATCATTAACTGATGAGGCACAACTCAAAATGAGATGTAACAGCTGAAAATATCAATTGATTGGATCAAAATGGATGTCAGAAGAGACTCTGAAAGTTGTTCTTAGTCATAGACCAGTTAAGGCAAATGGAAGAAATGAGAAAGTCAAAGAACTGAACAGAAAATTTCAAAGGGCAACTTGAGAAGACAAAGTAAATATTATAATGAGATGTGCAAAGATCTAGAGTTAGAAAAGAAAAAAATTCACTCAGTATATATGAATTTGAAAGGACTCAAGAAAAAATTCAAGCCCCAAGTTTCAGTAGTGAAATGTTTTTTGGGTAAAATATTGAATGATACAGGAAGCATCAAAAGATGGAAAGAATGCATAGAGTCAGTACACCAAAAAGAACTAGGCATCATTCCACCATTTCAGGAGGTAGCATCTGAGCAAGAACCAACGGTACTAAAGGGAGAAGTTCAAGATGCACTGAAGGCATGAGCCAAAAACAAGGCCCTGGGGAATTGATGGAATGCCAATTAAAATGTTTCAACAAGCTGATGAAGCACTGGAAGCGCTCACTAGTCTACACCAAGAAAATTGGATGACAGTTACTTGGTCAACTGACGGCGAAAGTTTCATATCTGTACCCATTCCAAAGAAAGGGGACCCAACAGAATGCTCAAACTATAGAACAGTATCATTGATAGCACATACACGTAAAATGTCACTGAAGATTATCCAACAACAGTGGCAGCAGCAGTACATTGACGGGGAACTGCCAAAGGTTCAGGCCTAATTCAGTAGAGAACGTTGAAAAAGAGAAATCACTGACGATGTCAAATGATCTCGGGTGAAAGCAGAGAATACTAGAAAGATGTTTGCTTATGTTTTATTGGGTATGCCAAGAAATTCAGCTGTGTGAATCATAGCAAACTATCGATAGCCTTGAGAAGAATGGGAATTCCAAAACACTCCATTGTTCTCACGTGGAACTTGTACATGGATCAAGAAGCAATTGTGTGAACAGAATGAGGGAATGGTGCATGGATAAAAATCAGGAAAGGTATGTGTCAGGGTTTTATCTTTTCACTGTACTTATTCAATCTGTATGCTGAGCAAATAAAGAGGTACTGGATTATATGAAGAAGAATGCAGTATCAGGATTGGGAAAAGATGTACTAACAACCTGTGATCTATAGATGACACAACCTTGCTTACTGAAAGTGAAGAGGACTTGAAGTACTTGGTGATGAAGATCAAAGACTGTAGCCTTAAATATGGATCACAACTCAATGTAAAGAAAACAAAAATGCTCACAACTGGACCAATAATAGGCAACATCACGATAGATGGGGAAAAGACTGAAGTTGCCAAGGATTTCATCTTGCTTGGATCCACAATCAATGCTCATAGAAGCAGCAGTCAAGAGATCAAAAGCAATACAAGACCTCTTTCAAATGTAGAAAAGCATGTTACTTTGAAGACTAAGGTGGACCTGGCCTAAGCGATGGTATTTTCAATCGCTTCATATGCATGTGAAAGTTGAATATTGAATAAGGATGGTCAAAGAAAAATCAATACAGTGGAACCTTGGTGTTGATGAAGAATATTAAAAGTACCGCACACTGTCAAAACAAACAGATCTGTCTTGGAAGAAGGACAACCAGAATGCTTCCTGAGGGCAAGGATGGTGAGCCTTCATCTCGGGTACTTTAGACCTGTTGTCAGGAAGGGCAACCAAAAAGACGACCCTCCACAAGAAGAATTCACACAGTGGCTACAGCAATGGACTCAGACAGAAGAACAATTGTGAGGACAATGCAGGACCAGGGGGCGTTTTATATTGTTGCGTATCGACAGGATACACGTATCGACCAGGAGTTAGAAGCAACTTTGCTGTACCTAACAGCAATGTTCTAGATAGGAGTCCAACTGTCTTTCCCATTCCATGACTTCACCCCCAAACAGGAATAAAGGATTTGTGGATAGGTAAAAATGTGGCGGTTTGGTCATAATGCAATTCCTCTAAATAAAAATCAGATTATTAAGTTAGAGGTACTTCCTGAGTAAGATAATAACTTTCATCCCCATCCCCTTCCAAGGGCAGGTCACTTCCTGGTGCCTCTTTTGCAGGATCCTCCCAAGGCAATGGGGTTGGTTGGCAATCAATGGTCAGTCCAAGATATTTCTTGTACATTTTCACATTTGACAGTTTACCATGGCTTCAAATGCAGAATAAATTATTTAACTTCATTCCTAAAGAGGAATGAAGTACTGGTGCATGCTACAACATGGGCTGGGAAACATTTTGCAAAATGAAATGTCAAACCCCGAAGGACAAATGATCTCACTTACATACACTACCTAGAATAGGCAACCCCCTAGAGGCCAAGTTAGTTCCTGTCACCAGGACCTGAGGAAGGGGAGTTACTGCCTACAGAGACAGTTTCTATCTGGCATGGTGATGAAGTTTTGGAAAGAGTAGTGGTGGTTACACCATATCATGAATGCAATTATAACACTAGGCTGTCCAGTTAAAATGTTAAATTCCCAAATGTGTTATATTTTCAATGCAGAAGCAATCTGGGGTGTAGAAGTTTTGTTATATTATGTTAAAGAAGCCTTCCCTAAGTGCTCCCAAATTCAGAGACTGTTCAACTTAATTTATGCAGAGGCAAACGGAAGAAGCTACTATGGGAGATTCTGATGACTCCCTCTATAAGGCCCGTCATCAGTTGCCCCAGTCGGAAAAAAAAAAATCTTATGGGGTAATATGGCTTGCTGGCCAACCTGACATGCCTTCTGAGATGGATCCTCTCACTCACGGCACTTGCCAGGAGTGGTGCTCCTTTGATGCCAGGACCCAAAACACAATGGAAAGCTCTTCACTGGGGTGCCCTCCATACTCCCAGGAAACCCTCCTCCCATCGCTCACTGTGAGGACACTGTGGGCCCGGCCAGGAGGAAGGCAAAGAGGCCTATTTCTCACTCCCACTACCGAGGCGCCTTTCCAGGACCACGCGAATGACCGCTCCTCAGAGAGGCAGTCTGTCTTGCCTGACTTCACCAGACCGACTAAGAGATTCTGCCAAGTCAGAACCTCCCACGCTCTCAATTCTGGGTCAAGTCTGACACTGATTCTGCAGACAAGGACTCACCAAGGCCAGGAATGCCGGTCCACTTGTGGCAGAAAGAACGGAAAGGATGGACTGAGGAGCCCTGCAGGCTTGTCCATTGAGACGGGACAGGCACTCCGTCATGCTTATCAGCAGCAAACAGCGCTTCTCATTGACAGACCAAGTCATCACAGGCTCCTCCCAAACCGAGAGCATTTCTCCAAATTTGGGGATTCTCTCCAGAAAGACTTATTCCCTGTCAATGTCAGCCCATTGTTGCTTCATGTTTCTGTCTCCTTACAGTGCTCCTATTTCCCAGACTAAAGGGAACGAACCTTGGTGAAGACGCCGCTCTCGCACTGTTCTTTGCTTTCACTGCGTTGTACTGTGTCCCCTCAGCACTCGGAAAAGAACTTGTTTCCCACCCAAGGAGCTAGTAGTCGTGATACTCACAGATATTGAAAATTATAAACCAGATTTGCTCCCAGTTTTTTCTTTATCTGCCAGAAAGCTCAAGACTAAACATCAGTTCAAATATAGAATTGGGCCTTTTGACCCACATATCTGCATCATGTTTCTAACGTACATATCACCCCACACTAATTATTTTTTACTTACATTTAAGTATATTATTATATGGATTTGTGTATCCTATGCCCCCTAGGTCAGGAGCTCTGGTTGGCAGTTGGTTAAGGATTGGGTTGCTAACCACAAGTCAGCAGTTCAAATCCTCCAGCCCTTCCACAGGAGAGAGAGAATGCTGTCTGCTCCCATAAAGATTAACCGTCTTGGGAACCCCACAGAGCAGGTCAGCTCTGTCCTGTAGGGCCGCTGTGTGTGGGGATCAACTCGATTGCAGTGGGTTGTGTTTTGGTTATAGGCATCCTCAACTCTTGCAAAATCCACTCAGAAATAAAGGACAGATACATATGCATTCGTAGACCCAAATCCCCATGCCAGGATCACCTCGCAACCTAATTTCCTTCCTGGGTGTCCACAGTCTTCCGAGGAGTGGGATCCTCTCTCCTGCAGGATTCGTCCCCATTCTTTGGATGATATGTCCTCCTTCCAAACCACAGAGAAGGAATGGTGTCCATAGGGACAAAGAGGTCAAGTACCTTGGTCCAGGTCACCTGTCCCAGCAGCTGCCCTTGCAGGATTGTCACAGGTCTACATGTTTCCAGCCCAATGAACCTTTAACATTTTTCTGCTTTTTACGCAATTCACAGTATGGAAAAGCCACAATTAAAGGAAAAAGTTAAACTAGCCATATCGTTTTAGGGTCCTGCTCTAACCTTATTTCCATCTTCTCCTATGTAGGGGATTTTCCCTTCCCTTATCTTTTTTCTGAACATGTTTACATTTTGCTGTACTTTTTTCTCTTTTATTTTCAATCCTGCACTAGAAATTTAAAAAGACAATAATTCTGACTGCCTGGCTGAACTACTGCCATAGATACTTGATAAGTGTTCGTTCCTGTCCCCTACACCGATGACATGCCTTCACACAGATTTTGGACACTAATTATATGCTTTGCTCTCCCTTCTTGTTCCCTCAACCCCCGAGCTCTGTGCTCCTTTCCACACACATTGAGCCTGTTGTTTCCGAATGTTTTCAAATGAATTAGATAAGATAGAATTGATGCATGCCAATATCATTCTGGTAAAACGTTAGAAACAAACAAGGTGTCAGTCAGCTGAATTGGGAAATTAGAAAGCATTACCTGTTTCCAACCTCTCTTCCTGTCTTCAGCATATTGGATATTTGTTTTTGCATAGCCATGGGAATGAAGTATGTCTGCTGGTTTTTACTTTACAAATATCACTTCAATGATGTCAGAGGGAGAACGTTGATGACTTGTGGTGGCAACTTACCCAGCACTCACCCCTTCCATGTATCTATGACCCCTCCATTTTCATGAAGGGGGTCCATGTGGTCCTAAGAAAGCTGACTTCAATCTCTAACTCCAGGAAGGACCGCATGTCTGAGGCTGAACCAGTGAGCACATTCTGCCCATCTGGCCACACTGATGCCCCCTGGGTAATATGAGCTCAGACAAGACCATCAAGGAAATCACAGAACTTTGGTCCACAATGTTGAGTAGGGCATTTTCCCCAAAACAAGAAGTCTTAAGTCCCTTCAATCATTTTGCCACCCTAAGGGAAACCAGGCAAAGGATGAAGCCAAAAATTAGAAAATTTAAACATTTTTAAGTGGAAGCAGTACCCTGGTGACAAGTTTGAGTTATGTGAATTAATAGTTTTGTCTTTACTCAAGTTCATGTGTTACTTTCCAGCTCATGTGTATCAGTTATCCTAGCTCAAAATTCATGTACATTTTCTTGTTTTTGATTGATAAATGTTGTGATTCGCCTTTGCTACTCATTCTCTGCCCAGTATCCTAAAGACATGAAACAGATAGAGGTTATAGTGGCGTGTATGCCCATGTGCATGTGTTTCTCCAGATGATCAACACCAACAATTGTCATTACCAACATCATCACACTGGATGGAGTTATCATATGTAAATCAAACTCAGATGACCAAAGTTTACAGCAGCACTTGAAATTTAGTGTCTCAGAAACATTTCATTTCAGGCCCATAAAAGTTATGGTATGCTGATTAAATACCGACTGGAAGCTGAAAGAGTATTTACTTTCAGTTTATAGGCATACATTCTGCTGCCACCTAATTTCCCCCCCAAATATTGTGGCCTACACACAACCAAATGCCTGTATTTCATGTGTTTTAAGGGGAGGGGGCATGAGTACTCTTTATTTTTTATAATGGTATTTTCTGCCAATAATAAAACTCAGGGAAGATGAAATGACAGTAAACGAAACCATTTTAGGGTTTCAAAGAAGGCATTTTACGTGTGTGTGTGTGTGTGTGTGTGTGTGTGTGTGATATTCTGGTTGGGGTTTTGCAAGGGGAAAGAGAGCATTCCTTCTCAGTGGGGAACAGTTTTCAGATGAGCATGTTCAGCTTTCCCTGTGCATCTCTACCCTAGAGCATCTGAGTGTGAGGGACCAAGCACCTTCCCTCTTCCTCTCTGAGAAGACACAGCTCAATGGTCCCCTGGAGAGAGAAACACAAAGAAGCTGCCTGGGCAAGGGGGCAAGCTGTGTCGGTGAACCTTCTAGTGAGCCTGCTCTTTGCACGTATTGCAGTGAGAAGACAGGGACCGAGAGGGCAGGACAAGGACACAAGTGAGTGAAAAATGTGCTTTAGGGCTAGGCGACTGTGAGACTTGGAGAGTTTGGATGCTACAGGGTCCACATGGGTAAGGGATTTGAAATGAATTGCTGTGGGTCACGGAGCTGTTTACCTTGTACATGGTTAGAAATGACATTGCTCAAGACCTGAATTCTGGGTTTCTAGGTGACTTCACAAGCAATGCATACATCCTATGTTGATTTCTTTTCAATAGTTGAATACGAACATTTTCAAACACACAGAAAAGTTGAAAGAATTGTGGAGTGGACACTAAGTTTGCTAAATGAATATTTGCTATCCATTTGGCTCTCCGTTCATTCATCAGTCCACTGTCCTTTGGGGCATTTCAATAAGTTGCTGAAACCAGTCGTGGGTCAGAGACCAACTGGCAGCTAACAGTGATCACGGAACAACTTATTTCAAAAATGTTGTGAACGGCACTGTTAGACTACTCAAGAGATAAATCTAGAGTCGAAATGGCTAAATTGTGATTGTTTGTGAGGAAATTAAATGATTTTGTCAACAGGGACT
The DNA here is from genome assembly GCF_050624435.1 of Tenrec ecaudatus. Classification (NCBI taxonomy): domain Eukaryota; kingdom Metazoa; phylum Chordata; class Mammalia; order Afrosoricida; family Tenrecidae; genus Tenrec; species Tenrec ecaudatus. The sequence goes on from NC_134533.1 coordinate 143,454,027, forward strand.
TGTACATGTGCATGCACACACGTGCATACGTAAGAGCAGTAATCAAGACGGAGCCTTCTGTGCTATGATCCCCGAGGTAAGGAGTGCAAAAGGATCAAATTATCTTTCAGTAGGACTGCAAATTATTGTGCTGTTGTCTGACAGACAGTAAAAACCACAGTGGGCTATTCAATCAATAGCTATAGAGTAGAACATTGGCCGGTTAAGAAATAAAAAATGAAAAGCCAGGGTCTCACTATTGATGGAATACCTTGATGATTTGTGATAAATGATAATGGTTTTTATATGATTTGTGATTTGTGTTAGAGGTGCAAGCCTCAGCGTAAACCAGTATCAACAAAAATAAGAACAGAGGAACAGGTAGGGAAAGGACAGCGAGAGCTTAAGGAATAATAAAAATCATTTCAGGAGGGAAACCATGCCAAGCAATAGCCTTAATATCGCACATAAGTAAATGTTACTGAAAGTAATTCAAAAGTGATTTCAACCGTACGTTGACAGCTACCTCTCAGATTCAGAAGAAGATTTGGAATGAGGGATATCGTTGCTGATGTCAGATGGATGGATCTGCGATGAAGACAGAGAATAAACAGCAAAAAGTCATTTGTGTTTATTAGACTGCATGTATCATAACATTATTGATAATGTTCATTAGGAAGAATGGAAATTCCAGAACACTTAATTGTATAATGTGGAACCTGTACATAGACCAAGAGGCAGTCTTCCAAACAGAACAAGGAGTACTGCTTAGTTTAAAATCAGGAAGGGTAGTCTGATCAGAGCTCAGGGGAGCAAATGAAGGGGGAGGAAGAGAGAGTGAAGCGCATCCTGGCCCACAAAGCCTGGAGGACGATATCCCCGCTCAGAACAGTCAATGCACAGAGTGTGCCATATGGCTGGCCCCACTAAGACATGACATCCCTCACTGACCCATGGCCCTATGGAGGACAACACTGGAGACACAATAAAGGGCGTGGGGCAGAGCAGCAGGGGAGAACAGGGAGGTCCCGAGGGAGTGGTAAGGATAGATTTGGGGGCCAGGGTGTGGCATCCTATTGGACTCACCTGGAGGACATTCCTAGGGGTTGACAGACCTTGAACTATTACAAGTTTTTCTTTTTTTAATCTATTTACTTTTTGTCATTGGTTTATTACTATTGTCATCATTTTGGGTTTTTTTGTTGCTTTGTTTTGTGCTGTCTTGTGTTTTTTGTATGCATATTATTATCTCTGCAGGTCTATCTATATAAGATAGGCTGAATGAACAGTCTGGAGGAGAAAACAACGGGACTGATGGTTCTGGGGAGACATGGGAGAGGGGCAGGTGGGGGGAAGGAGGTAGTGTTGACCAGCCCAGGGACAAGGGAACACCAAGTGATCCAAAGTCACTGGCAAGGAGGGTGTGAGAGGCCTGGTAGGATTGATCAAGGCCAATGTAACCAAGAGAAATGACTGAAACCCAAATGAAGGCTGAGCATGATAATGGGACAAGAGGAAAATAGAAGGAAATAGAGGAAAGAAATAGGAAGAAAAGGGCATTTATAGAGGTCTAAATACAGGAATGTACATATGTAAAAATATTTATATATGATGATGATGGAGAAATAGATCTATGTGCATATATTTATAGGTTTAGTATAAAGGAAGCAGATGGACATTGGGCCTCCACTCAAGTACATCCCCAATGCAAGAACACTTTGCTCTATTAAATTGGCATTCCATGATACACAATTTCCCGATGCAATCACTGAAGACAAAGCAGGTGCATAAGCAAATGTGGTGAAGAAAGTTGATAGTGCCTGGTTATCAAAACACATAGCGGCTGGGGTCTTAAAGGTTTGAAAGTAAACAAGTGGCCATCTATCTCAGAAGCAACAAAGCCACATGAAAGAAGCACACTAGCCTGTATGACCACAAGATGTCAAAGGAACCAGGTATCAGGCATCATCAGAATAAAAAATCATACCATTGTGAATAAGGAGGAGTACAGAGTGGAGACCCAAAACCCATCTGTAAGCAATTAGACATCCCTTTATGGAAGGGTCGCAGGGAGGAGACGAGCCAGTCAGCATGCAGTGTAGCAATAGTGAAACATATAACTTTCCTCTAGTTCCTAAATGCTTCCCCCCACCCCCACTATCATGATCCCAATTCTACCTTACAAATCTGGCTAGACCAGACAATGTACACTGGTATAGATAGGAGCTGGAAACACAGGGAATCTAGGGCAGATGATCCCTTCAGGACCAGTGGTGAGAGTGGCAATACAGGGAGCATGGGGTAGAAAGGGGGAACCAATTACAATGATCTACACATAACCTCCTCCTTGGGGGACGGACAACAGAAAAGAAGGTGAAGGGAAACATCAGACAGTGTAATATATGACAAAATAATAATTTGTAAATTATCAAGGTTCATGAGGGAAGTGGGAGGGGGGATGGAGGGGGGAAAGTGAGGAGCTGTTGCCAGGGGCTTAAGCGGAGAGCAAATGTTTTGAGAATGCTGAGGGCAATGAATGTACAAATGTGCTTTACACAATTGATGGATGTATGGATTGTGATAAGAGTTATATGAGGCCCTAATAAAATAATTTTTTTAAAAAAACACTGGCAGTAACCAAAACAAAAGTGCATGCTTGCAGCACATGCAGACAAATCCATGTGATTCAAAGAACCGCTGTCATTGAGTAGCAATGACATGAGTTCATTAGAAGATTTAAAGAGTCTCAGACTAAAGTCTTCGTCGTTTAGGCCTATTGGCACATAGATGGATTGCTACGAGTCAAAATCAACTCAATGGCAGTAAGTGTGGTTATATTTGATTGACGCTAGGCTTACAAAAAAATTCCTGTTAAAACTAACAACAGGGATATTTTAATAAACAATAATATATTCCTGCTGAAACACTACACAAAAATTGTATAGGCCCTCAGTTTGGTATCACCTCCTCTGACATTTTCACCGCACCCAAAAATGATACCATTGCTTAATGCCTCCTTTTTTTTTTTTTAACCAACACCTGAGGACTAGAGCGGCAGTAAAAGCTGCCAGGTAGGAAATAGGGCAGCAGCTTAGTAAAGTGTTTGTATCGTGTTGGATACATTGTAAGCTCTCAAAGTTATTACTACCGAGAGCCAGGACCATAAACATCTTTAAATATTGTCTTAGGTCAGGGTCCCCATAGGCAAGTGCACAAGGGTTTGAGTGGAAGCAGTTTATTTGGGAAGCAATCCCAGGAAGCAGGTAGAAGGCAATGAAGCAATACAGGGACGGAAGGAAGTCAACATAGGGTATATTGGTATCGGATGAAATGGTGCACAGGACACTTCAAAGATGCCCTGCCCAGTGGGCAAGGAAGTGGAGTATTTATTACCAATTGCCATTCACCGTTGGTTGAAGGCTGCTTTCCAGAGTTAACTCCCCAGGACTTTTGGTGAGCCCCCGACAGACTAAGCCCTTCCTGCGTTCATGAGTTGAGTGCCGACAGCAGTCATTAAATACCCTGAGGAACTGCTCTTCGTATAACAAGAGATCAGGGTAGGATGAATTGTGTTAGCACCAGTTCATGAGGCTGCATCAAGTCTCCTGTGGAAGCTACAAAAATGTACCTCATTCACAGATCTCCCACAGGCTACTTCCAGCCAGTGGTTGAGATACAAGCCAAGACATTCCCAGGAGATATGGGAGCACACACTTTTGTCCAAAAGGTTCCCTCAGATACCTGCTGTACACAATAGAAACAACTGATTTTCCTGAAATAAAAGACCAATTGTAGCTCCCAGTCTCAAGAGTCTTGCTGAACTTTCCTTAATTGTAAGGCAGTTGAGGATGTGTCACCAAACTTGCCTTCTCTTTGTGACCTGCTGGCTCTTCCAGGCTTTCCCAGCTCTCTACCCATGTTCTCACACAGGGGTTTCCCTTAACTAAAGTCCTTGAGCGTTTCATCTGTCTGGGCATCTGCTCCTCAATATATCAGCACTAACACGCCCACCAGTATCCTCAGCCACAGGCACTGGAGCTCAACGAGAATATCAGGGAAGACACTGCAAACTAGAGAAAGTGACTCATGAAATTATTTTCACACACACACACACACACAAGAAATAACATTCCAAAGGTTAGGAGACTCCCTGTGCTAGTCTGGGTACTTTAGAGAAACAACTCCACAGAAACTCATGTATAAGAGAGAGTTTTATAGAAAGGTTAAGTGCACATCAAGAAAACATCCCAACTCAGTGCTGCCCAAGCCCACAAGTCCAACATTAACCCATATGTCCCACACCAATCCACAAAGTCCTCCTTCATCTCACAAAACTCACGCAATGACGCTGACTGCAGGAGGAAAGCCAAATCAGTGAGTGTGTAAGCATCTCAGCGCTGGCAGGGATCTCCACATAGCTGCTCCAGTACCCAGGGCTGCATCAGGGTAGGTCCATGTGGCTTCTCCTCAGGGATGTCTTGCAGGAAGTAAGCCTTGCCAGCTGAAGCAGGGAACTGGCTAAGGCAGCTGCACCCTGGTCTGACCATCACAAAGCAAGAGACTCAAGACCTAGAAATGTGAGGCTCACTGAGTCATGTATCTCTCCGCCTTTCAATTAACCCCACATGTGTTTATCGGCCAGGTTGGCCCAATAAACTACCTCACTCCCTTACTTCAGGAAGTTACTTCCTTCCCCCAAGTCCAAATGTTCTGAGTTACCTCACGGACTTCTCCAGACCAGGACCCCACACACATACATACTACTCCTATAACCATTCTTTCTACCCACACAGAGCAAACATTGGCTGAGCCCTTGGCCAAGGTCTAAAATGCTTGGTAATAACTTTTAGTAGCAACCTTGGGAAAGAAAAATAATAATAATTGGGAGAAGTGCATATAAAATCAAATTCTGCACAGCAAAAGTTTGATGATGTGATTAATTGGTCATACAGTCAGGCAGACCCTGTGACAAGCCTGGGGTTTAGAATGTTTTGTAGTGCTTTATCCAATACCAATTAAGCCTTTGCTTCCTAGGAAATACCAGCTACTTGTCATGCCCAGCCCAGATCACTTAGTCAATTAAAGGCACTGGGAAGGAAATTCTGTTTCTTGAGTTGAAATAGTTACTAATTATAAAAGGGGCTCCTTTGCTTATGGGTAAAAGCTTGCAATTTGTATGGAAATTTGGGGGTGGTTTTTGCCCCCTCAAGTATCCCAGCTATCTATGCCAGCATGACTGTAAGCCGTTTGAATAAGGGGGAATTTGTTTTGGTGAGCGATCAGCCAGCTCCGTTCCTGCAGCTTTGATATGAGAACTACAGACCTTGCCAAAAGGAGCCCTCAAATACCTGGTGTGCGAAATAAGTGGAAACAGGCAATTGTCCTAAAATGAAAGGAAGGCCCAATTCCAATTCTCCTGCACATGGCATTGAATCTTTGAGGACTCCTAATTGAATGCTTCTTTCTTTCTCGTCTCTGTCCTGTGGGAGGCCCCTCCGCCTCCCAACCCACGCCTTCACGTTTCTTGCACGTTCTATGTCCAGTGCACAGTGTTTTGTGTGCACACTTCTTGCTGCTCAGACACACAGATTAATCCAAAATAAGCCCTGCATTTGGGGCGGGCGGCTTGCAGGTGCTCCTGCAGAATGTGGTTTGCAGTAGTCACGGACTCTGCTACTCTCTCATTTCCCATGTATGGCTGCAGGACTGTTTTCTTCCCGTCGGAGTTTGACTCCAGCTGCCTGTTAGCAAAGATGCAGACCACCCACAAGAGACCCAGTACTGGCACCTGGAATTTCCTTAAACAGGTGATCTCAGCAGATTCATGAAGAATGAAATTGCAGCCCCACCTAAAATCTAGAATGAAATATGCAGGAACGACCATAGCTAAATTATCAATAGGCAAGAGCTTCTTCCTTATCAAGTAGCAGGCATTGTGCTGAGCAATAGTCTTGTTTCATCTTTACAATACTCGTATGGGGCTAAGATGCTTGCCCAGCTTTATGTTCACCTATGTAGTTCACATCCCCGTTTTGCTTGTTAATCCTTTGTGTAGATCCAGCTTTTCGCCTGGTGTCACTTTCCTTCTGCTTAAAGAACTTCCACTAATAGTTCTTAGAGTGTAAGTTGGCTGGTGATTAATTGATTCAACTTTTTTTAATGTCTGAAAAAGTCCATTTTCATTTTTTTTAAATGTTTTCTAGGTAAGGAATTCTAGGTTAATGGCTTCCTTCCCCCCACTCCCACCCACCCCCACCCCTTTACATATATTAGAGATGTCACCTTTCCCATATTACAGATAAGGAAAGTGAGGCTAACAAAGGAGTTCTACAGAAAGACCATAACCTCATATCTTAAATCAAATAAGAAAGATCTGTGCTGAGGATCATTTTTTTGTGTAAATGTTGCTTCAAGAATCCAATCATTCTCTGTATACTCTCAAAATGCATCTGAACATCTCATAGATATAATCCAAGTTGTGAGCAAATGTTCTTAAAAGCACCTTTTAATCATGGCACAGAAGCTAGAAAGCATCTCGGTGTCTCTAGCAGGCGGCTACAATGAGATTTCCCTATCCCTATTTAGTCTGCGACCACAAGATAATAGATGCCTAGTCCACAAATGAGCTAGGAGGCCATGGTGTGAGGTTGGCTGAGGGATTAGAAAAGAAGTTATACAAATTATCGTCCCTCACCCAGTTGAGTGGCAAATGTTGGAGAACAGAGGTTGGGGCAGGAATTATCAGGATACAGTGAGGGAAAGCAATCTCTGTTACATAGTAAATTCTCAAAATTATTATTGTAATGAAAGCTATGTTAATGAATGTTGCCATCCATCGGGACACAAGCGGGAACCTGGATAGAGCTAGCAAAAGGCACCCATCTTGAGCAGACATGGAGATAATCTGGAAGGCTCATTTTTTCTCCCACTTTGGGCACCACACCAGTCCACAGACCATAACAATTCTGTTCACTGGGTACCATGCATTGTGCCAAAGGCTTTTCAATACACTCCCCAACTTCCTCCTCTAAACACCTTGGTCCAAATGTGACAGGTAAGCAGCCGCACACTGCGTGGTGGCGAAGGCCGTGCGCATGTCCTCCACCACACCGTCTCTAGCCAGCCACAACATCAAAGATGAGGCGTGTTGCTTTCACCTGCCTCCCTCAGGCCCAAGGCATTTAGATAGGGCATCATCCTTTGCTGCTCCAAGTTTGCTCTGCATAAAGAAACAACTCTGATCTCACTGCATAAACTTGGAAAAGCCCATTCCAGACTGGCTCCTAGATCTGCCTCCACCTTACACCCTGGGCAAGGAGGTATGTTAGAGCCAGTAAGTGGGCTGATAAGAACTGGTGTTTAACTCTGCCCAAATCCTCATTCAGCATTGTCTCAGGGGCCTGTTGCCCACCGGCCTGTTAGACTAAGTAGAACTGCCCCACAAGGCTTTCAGCGCTGTGGTATCTGTGGAAGGGCGCCGTCACACCTCTTCTCAGAGTGCCTGCTCTCATGGTCAGTATAGGAGGAGGTAGCTGCTAGGCCACGAGGACTCCTTTGATTTCACAATATTTGCTCAGATACTCTAGAAGTCTTTATACCACAGAATTCAGCAAATGCTACAAATCAACACCACCACCCCCTCCCAGCAACAACCCACAGATTTCTGGTTCTTAAGCATTTGACAGCAAATCACTGTTTTTGAGTGATAAAATATGAAATATTACCATCCTGAGACAATGTTCTGTTCAATGAGCAAACATTTTTATACTGCTATGAAAACTAGGAACATGTTGGGTGGATTTATATGCTGCCTTTGGGAGTCCAACCTTTGAATTGCCTTGCTTTAAGTATTACAGCTGTCATCTTGAAATTTTTCATTTACATTATAACCCTTAATCTACCTATAAACTCTGATTCACATAATGAATCCAGGTATTTCACTCAGTGCTAAAATCCAAAAGCAATTAGCCTTTTTGTTTATTTCATGTGGGAGTTAGACTAAAAGCTAAATGAACACACACACAAAACAGAGCTAGGCAATGGTCCAAATGCCTGAATGATGTGCTAATTAAATTGTTTAACTACACTGCTGTCTTTATACACACACTATATTGCAGGTTGGGGAATCATCCCCGGGCCTTCTAAGGCAGCCTTTGGGACAGCACCTCTTTAAAACAAGAGAAACAGTACAGGGCAAAGCTTTGAAGGCAAGATGTGCGTAGACATTCCGAAAGAAGATAAAACTTTGGATGAGATTTGGAAAAACCTGGTTACACTTTTCCCCACGCTGATCTTCACCGGCGATCTAAATGAGAAAATCTTATTATATGTGGATTCCCTAAATCGTGTAAAACAGGGGGAAGATCCTAGGGATAATTGAAACCATTTTTCAGACCTGGTCTGGGCCCTCTAACCATTCACAGGTCACTGCAGCCTGGCAGAATGCTGAATGTGTCTGAGGACCATGTGCCTACAGGTGATGCAGTCTGAAAAAGAAGGAAAGAGAGGTTCGTGAGAAGCCCAGAGAGGGATAATCAAGACTGCCCAGTAGGGTCACTGAAGGCTCCCCGGGGAAGAATGTATTTGAAAGAGTTTCTTTCTCATGTCTTCCACCCTATTTCATGAAGCGTTAATGAAACAGGCCTTGTTGAAATAGCCTGACTGCAAAATCCATGCAGGCTTCCATAGGGGACCCTGAGGAAGACCAGGATTGGTAATGCTGGGCCATAGGCAGTGAAGGTTTACTGGGTGCTAGATGCTGGTCCCAAAGCATCACATGTCCTGACTTGATTTAGCCCTCACAGCACCACTAGGAGCTAAGGATTATGACCATCTCCGTTTCAGGGGTGGGCAAACTAACCCTGACCCAGTGATGGAGCTTGGAATTGAATCCAGGGGTCAGGTGCTCTCATTATGCATTGCTCCTCCAGGATGTAAATATATAATCACAGATCTCATTCCATTTAACACAACATACCCTCCATACATGTAGTTTCTTTATGACACTGCATAAGGAGGAGCATCACATAGATCTAGCATATGCACCTTAGAGTCAGTCTTGAGCCCTGCTCTTGGCCACACCCAAACAGGGATCTGACCTCAAGGCAAGGTCCTTTTCAACCTTGGCTGTCATCACTGCAATCTCAGATCACAAGATATAAGCCCCCAGGAGACACACACAGTTTCCCTGATCAAGCACTACTTGATATCCCAATAAAATACAAGTTGTTTCTACTCCTGACATGGTTCAACATGACCATCACCACCATGCCCTGCCCCTACCGTGGCTCCTTACCTTATGCTTGATTCCCCTCCTTCCAGAACTTCCTTCCTGACCCTCAAACACTGGGGAGACTCCCTGATTGGGCCCCTGGAGGACTGGTCACTCCTCCCTGGGTAGCAATTAGCTGTAGCATATATCAGACCCCAAGTGTAACTGCCTCGTAGTGTCACTCATTGGGCCTATAGTTACTAACCAAGCGAGCCTCAGAATCAACTGCGATTTTTTAAAATGTATATCTATCACCCACATCTACCCCAAGAGACTAATTCAGAATATCTGACCTATGGCCCAGAACACAGACTACAAAGAGTCTAGGAGTATGCATTCTTTTAAAGGCCAGGGTGGTGCTCCACACACAGTTCAATGCCCAGATCCAAGCACAGGTCCAACCAGGAATAAAAAGCATTGTTAGCTGATCTACCAAATGAATGACTGAAGTTAATTAACCTCCCATATCTTCAATCTTTATCTGTAAAGTAGTATTTCATCTGAAAATTGACATCCCTCTGGGTGACTCTTGTCGGCTACCTACAAGCAAGAAAAGCTTAAGGAGAGATCCTTCTGCTGCAATAAGTAAATTCCTGCTCCTGGCATTCATGAACCTCCTCATGAAATTCCTTGTGGTAAAATTCTCAGTAATAAGACATCATATAAAATGAAGTGTGTTTCCATTTAAAAAGCTAGTCCTTTATAAGCAGAATCTGATCTAATAATCCAACACGAAATGTGATACATTTCAGAAGAAAAAAATGTATATTAGTCATCTTCCTTGATTGAGCCAAGGGTTTTTTTAACATGACATATGCCCAGAAGCTTTGATTTCAAGTCTATGAGAGCACATAATCTTTGTCCTTCCGAACTTGATCACCTCTTTGTCATCATTCAGCAACCACTCGTTAAAGGAGGAGTTTCACCTCTGCATAGGACCCACGAAGCTCACCAGTTCCTCTAACTTCACCCAGCATCTGCCCTATGGGAGCCAACCCACAGCCTTCGGAGTTCACAGCATTTAATACATTCCCTGAGAAGAGCAAGAGCTGGGACATTCTCTGTGCTCCACATTGTCGAGAAAGAGATTCAGCCCCAGGAGCAGGAGCTTCATCTCCCCTAGGAAAGCCCTGGCCTGCCAGTTATAATGTTTCCCACGGGGCTGCCTACTTCCTAGGCTGCCCTCTAGAGCACAGGACTTTCTGGTCAGCCCTAACCTGGTGTAGTCTGAATGTCAGGGGAAAATTTTTTTTTTTTTATTTAAGAAAACATGTATCAAGATAAGGGAATCTGAAACGCAGAAAGAGAACTGGTAATTAGTTAAGAAAAATATGTTGAGTAAATATAGTCAAAAAGAACATTGAAAATATTTATTAACTCTGTTTAAGAAGAAAATATTCACATTCATTGAATATATTTTAAAAGTAAAACTCAACAAAAGTTTTAGACAAATCAATCGGTTTTATAAGTTCAGCAAGCTGGGTTAGAGCCAACTGGAGTCCTTCCTTATTTGTGTGAATTAAAGAGCTCGTTCTTGAAGATCAGCATAGCGACCCTGTAGGACAGGATGGACCTTCCCCTGTGAATTCTCGAGACTGTAACTCTTCACAGGAGCAAAAAGCGCCATCTTTCTTCCTTAGAGCAGCTGGTGGTTTCCTACAGCTGACCTTGTAGAGCACGGTCCAACTGGCGATCACGACATGACCGGGGAGTCTCTAGGATCGCTGTGAGTGGGCATCGACTCCGTGCCAGGGCTTTTGGTTTGGGGGATTCTTGAAATTTTTCCTAAATAAGCAAAGTGTACTCAAGACAGAGTTGATGGCTCCGCCCGTAGAACAAACATGCACACGTTCCTGCAGAAATCAAGAGGGCCGCTGTGGTCCCGAGGACGGCGCTCTGGAAGAGGTGGGTAGTTTTAGGTGGACCTTCAAGTACACACAGATTAACACAGGCAAAGAGAAGTGGGGCAGAGACAGGGAGCTCTTTCAGAGAAAGGATTCCAGCCTGTGCTTCCTGACGCAGGGCCCCCAAGCTCCCAGATACAAGTTGATTGAATAAATAAATAATAGAAACAATCTGCTCGTGTCACAGAGTTGCTCAGTAATGTTTTCTAATGAGGTATTTCCGGCTAGTATAAAGGAACAAGGAATGGTGTGATCTATCTGCAGCAGAAAGAACACTGGCCTGACTGCAATGGAAGCAGGGAGGAACAAGATATGCACAGGTGAACCTAATTCTACCAGTTAGGAACCTGATATAGCAAGAAAGAAACCAATCCTCCGGAGGGGTGGAGGAGGAGGCTGGGGAGAACGCTCATAGAAGCCCCTTGAGAATCTCCCAGCATAGAGGTTCTGATGCAGTATGTCTAGGTTGTGGATTCGGGGTTCTGTATTTCTAAAAGATTCTCACAGAGCGCTGTTGCTGCTGAGTCACATTTTGAGTGGAGAGCAGGGTTACGGAAGGTCCGGTCCAGGGGCCTTATAAGGCACACAGTTATCAATACCAGCCACTGCCGTGTGACTCACCGGAGAGAAGCCGTGCTAGTCACCACATAAGAAGTGAGTTCAACGGAATGAATGTCTAACCAATGGGTGGTGTTATAAATATCCAAATGACCCTTGGTCGGAGAAGTGTTTCTCCATGTCTGCTACAGAGTCGAGAAGACTTTAGAGATCTGCAAACCCTCTAGATTCTATATACATGAGCATTTCTCTGTAGCCAGGATCACAGTGTTTGTTATCTTAACACACACACACACACACACACACACACACGGTTAGCAAGTACTAGGAAGAATGTAACCATGGGCTTGTGCTACAGCTGCAAGTGGAGGTCTCTCTGAGGCTCTGAAGCTAGGAAAGAAGCCTGAAACAGGTGTGTTCTCAAAGCCAACACTGAATTAAGCCAACAGCCTCCACAACTGAATTAAGAAACTCCTGTCGTTAAAGCCAAAAAATAGAATATGAAAAAAGAAACAAAGGATTATAAAGAGAATTCGTTGGTAATTTTTAAAACCAAAGTTCCCAGCCATAGCTACAATTTGTTGGGGTTACACCGCCCACTTAACATTTGCTTCCTTTCTTGACCTTGACACCTCCTTGTTCCTGATCAGATCCCCTTCCCAGCGCCTCCAGCTTGTCCTTTCCTTTCAGGCTGCAGGAAGACACGTTCTTTCTGGGCATCCACCCCAGATGAGCCTGTTCATTTCCTCTTAGACTAGAAGATGCCAGATCTAAAGTTTATGACTTTCAGTCATTAAAATCTGAGAAGGATGACGGCAACAAATGTACAAATGTGCTTGACACAGTGGATGGACGTATGGCTTGGGATAAGAGATGTGCACGCCCCCAATAAAATGATTTACTCTTTTTAAAAATCTAGGTTCTGTCTCTGACACCCTTTCTGTCTTCACCTTGGACTATGGCATTCTTGTCCTTCCTCAGCTCTGACAGTGGCTGCTCTCCTCCTTGGATAAAGTGTTCTGTCCTTGGGACTGCTTCCCGGGCTTTACCTGGATGCCCAAGGTCACTAGATTGGCAGCCAAGATTCAGATGACTTGTTTCCAAGTGTTACCTCTGCCTCTGAAGTATGATCTCTGCTCCACTCGCAGGTGAGTTCTTAGGAACCTGGTTCCTTGCATCTGGAACCATCCCACCACTCATCTTCTGCTGAGGTAGACGAGAAGGCAGCGTAGTTTAGCAAGCATCCACCATGGGTTCTCGTACACAGTTTCCCATGCACACTTAAATTTTCTAAGTGAGACTGGATTTCATGGTGCCATTGGACCCAGTTCCCAGATTCGGACATGACCTACAGAGCTCACAAGGAACAGAACCAAGATTCTTACCTAGGCCAGCCTCCAACACCCATGTTCTTCACAACATTGTAGGCTGCCCACCTCCAGCTGGGCTACAGTTACAGAATACAAAACTGTCCTCACGGACAGTTACAGAAAACAAGGACCCACAGAAGGCCCATGGGACAGAGTAAAACGGCATCTCTTTCTATCACAGAGCAGCTGGTGAGTTCCGACTGTTGCCCTTTGGGTTAGGAATCTAGTCTAAACATGGCACCATAATCCCCGTGTCTTAAAACAGTTCAATCGGGGAAATAAAGCCAGTCAGACTCAATTCTGTTGTTCTAGTCCATGTTTCATTTAAGACAAATGTTTGGGTGTTGAGCAAACACAAACACCATCTGTCTGTGTGCGCGCGCTCTGTCTGAACCGCTTACTCTATCTGATGGGAAAATAACCAGCAGCACTATTCAATAGACAAAACAACAAGAGTAGCACTTTTCCCCAGTTGCTTTGGACACACAATCATAGCTTCAGCTTTTCCAGAATAATCCCCAACTCTGAATTTGCTACACCCCAGGGTATTCTCAGTCAGTGTAAGGGATTTCCAGAGCTTCTGTAAAATATTTTAAAACCAAATTAGTGTCAGTGTGCGTTAAGATCTAAAGAGGCTCTGCACCAGCCTCTTCAGAGGGCAGAGGGAGCTGCATTATGGCGCCATGGCAATGGTTAGAGGCTGCTCGAAGGAGCGCACAGGAGGTGACTCTATTTTCTATTTCTTCCTTCCAGACCTTTTCCCCAAGAAACAGATCAACATGTCATTCCGACAGGGATGAAGGCCTTGGTGTTTATAGAGGCTATATGAGGGAAAAAACTAACCCCCCAAAAGCTGCAAAGGCAAAAAATAAAAAGAATTTCTAGGTGAAGGTGAAAGAATGTGGAGCTTATTTTGTGTAGAGAAAGGAAAACTGGAATGCATGTCTATTTGTGCTATTGTGAAACATAGACAGCATGTTTCTCTCCCCCGTGGCAGACACCGTTCAAAGGTCACAGCACCCGTTAACACTGAACTAACGCTGAGCCTAGGAATCCCTCTCAACACAACTCTCTAGAAACGGATAGCAATGAAATCCATTGCTATCAATTAGCGTATTAAGATATACTGTTGTGTCTTAGAGCCCTGGTGGTGGAGTGGTTACTTGTTGGGCTACCATCCACAGGTCAACAGTTCAAAACCACCCACTGCTCCTCAGGAGAAAGAGGAGGCTTCCTACTCCTGTCAAGGGTTACAGATAGGAAACTCACAGAGGTAGTTCTACACTGTTCTGTAGGGTGGCTGTGTGTCCGTGTCCACTCGGTACCATTCAGTGGGTTGGTTGAGTTGCATCACAGAGGACAAATAAGGCAGAGCAAGAACTGACCCTATTCCCTGTTGTTGTGTCATATTGTCTCTATCCTCTATGTTTCTCTCTTCAGAATTTCTAGACACACCTATTCTTCAAATTGGTCTAAATTTTCATTAATTTTTTTTATCATTGTACCTTCACCTACTCTCCCTTCCACTTGAGGCATGATGCAACTAAGGAGGTGTTCACGACAAATGACTTCTGCTTGAGATTCCAAGGACTTCATTTTAAATCCACCACATTCTCAGCTGTTTAACTCTGGGCAAGTTCAATTACCTTTTAGAAGCCCTTCCCCAATCTACAGAAAGTGTATTCTTGTAGATTTTTCATCTGCTCATTATAAATATCACATGGAAAAACATAAAAGATCACTCACAGGACTTGGAACATAATGGACATTCAATAAATGTTAGCTGAAACTGAGCGAAGAATGGGCCTAGGCATTTCAAAACAAATTCCCCATCTAGGAGTTGAAGGAACACCCTGATCTACTACGTTATTGCTATCTAACAGTTTATTCTGAAATTCAGGCTTGGTTAAGTCTCATTGGGATAAAATTAACCCTTGACCCACCCTGCAAAGCCCTGGCCTTTGGAAGCCAAAATTCCATGGACCTCCCTCCTCCCTAGGCTGCAATATGTAAATTCTGCTCAGTGCTTTTTCATCCTGGACACAAAGCTTACCTCTTCCCTCAGCTTCCAAAAATAGTGTGTCCATGTGTATGTATGTGCATGAAAAGGGGAGCGCTAAAGGTTTGCAAAAAGTCTTTAGAAATAAAGAAGTTCTCTCTCTTCCAATCTGTCATTTACATTTCAAGCAACCCTCAGGAGTCAGGTTCTCCATCTCCAGTGTCTACGGAAGGTCATCACCCCTCCCATCCTAGGTCACATACTTAAAGCCGTCTCATGTGTCTCATATTCTACCCATCTCTGGTCCACTGTGAACACACTCAGCACTTTCGCTGTGACAACCTGTGTCTGTGACACAGACACAAATGTAGTGGTTTAACCAGCCTTCTCTCCTTTTAGAATTCTGAGGCCTTGGCAGCCCGGGGCACTATCTCATCCCCAACAATCTCCCACCTGCACAGAGCCTCCTGAAAAGCACTCTCTCGCAAGTTAATAAACACTTATACATAGCCAAAAAAACTTCTCCAAAATGATTTTTTTAAACCTACAGACTGGGAACATGTTTGTTGGTAATGACATATCTGAAAAGATAACAATATCTAAAATGCATAGAAAACTTCAGTAGCTCAAAACAAAAAGAAAAACAACCCAATTTTTTTAATGGAAGAAAAAATTAACAGCTATCTCACTGAAGGAGCTATCAGGCAGCCGACGAATGTAAGAAATGTTCACACTTATTAGCCAGGAAAGAGATGCATATCAAAACAACAGTGAGATGTCATTTCACCCCAACAATAGTAACAAACTTTAGAAAACAACAAATACTGACGAGGTTGTGGAGCGATCGGAACAATCATGCCCTTCCGGTGCGAGTGGAAACTACCGTGGAAAACAGCATGATGCTGCCTTTAAAAAGTCTGAACCAGAAGTCCCCTATGTTCCCATAAGTCCACTATTAGGTGTATATCCTGCAGAAATAAGATGCATGTATATCCATGTTAATTGTGACGTTATTCGCAACAGAAAAATATGGAAAGGACCTCTATGTCCAACAATGGATGATGAATGGACCACTGCGTTGATTCTGACTCATAGTGAGCCTGTGGAGGTGTCCGAGGTGGGCAAATTACAAAGTTCCTGCTGAGTGACCAGGGAGTCTGAGCCATGAACCTTGCAGTTAGCAGACCAACATACAATGAAATACAAAGCAAAAAAATTAAATCAAATACCTCATAACATGGATAAACCTTATGTTGAATGAAATAACTCAATCTCTAAAGGATAAAAGTTGCATGGGACAACTACTATTAAAAGTCAAGAGAATATTTACAAACACAAGCAATATCAGAGTTGAGAAGAGAGGAAAGAGAACGTCACTAGCTAGAGAGTGACCAATTCACTCCGCTGTCATCAAGTCAACTCCAACTCACAGGGACCCTGAAGGACAAAATAGAATCACCCCTTTGAGTATCCAGGACTGTACATCTTTAAAAGAGCAGACAGCCTCAATCTTGTTTCACAAACCAGCCAGTGGGTTGGACCGCCAATCTTGTGGTTAGTACCCCAACACTTAGCTCACTGTGTCACCAGGAATTATATTTACTCTTCAGATCTGGGAATGAATCCACCCCCAAGAAGTCACCTTCCAGAGAAACTACAGAAAGGCCTGTAATTGAACAATCATGCTCCTGGGGGACGTGCTTCTCAGAATTAGCAATCAAGACAGGAAGGAAAGCAGTTTCAGACCCAAAGAACTTTCAGAAGAAATGAAGTGGCTCTCGGAAGAAAGGAAATATATATATATATATAGTTTTTGGAATGGGAAACTGATTGGCTCTGCAACGTACAAAAGAAAAAAAATTGAACTTTTCTCTCCCCTTGAATTTGGCCAAGCCTTTGCGACTCCTTTGTCCAAAAGCAAATGGACGATGTCAACCTGCAGGGCCTCCAAGACTAGATCTTAAAGGGCAAAGGGGCTTCTTACTTACTTTCCCTCTCCAGGATACTCATTGGAACCCAGTCGACGTGTTAAAAGGAGAACCCAGCCCTCTGGATACACAGAGGTGTTCTGGCTGACAGAACCAGATGAGTCTTCAACCAACAGCTCGCATCAGCAGCAAGGCTTATGAGTAAGTGGACCTTCAGTCTTCAGCTGCCCCAATCTTTTACCAAGAGCTATCTCTACCAAGCCCTGCCCCAATGGCAGATTCTTGAGCAAAGTAAACGTTTCCTTCTTTTAACTCACTCAGTTTTCAGTGGTTTGTTTGGCAACATTAGATAACTAGACCAGAAATGCCCATCAATGGCTGGAGTTTATACAGATGGCAGCCACCGTGCCCTAATAATTGGCTAGTCACTGGTCACCCAACCCTCCAAAGCCTCATAACAACGATTCAGATGCCTTCTTAAGGTTTCATATCACCTGCAACCTCTGACGTTGTGTTGATGTTTTCCTGAATTAGTTCTGTCGGTGGGTCATTTCTCGGGAAAGCATCTGCTGATAGAGAATAGAAGTCAACCCCTTTCCCTGATGTTTACAAAACACCGTTCACCTAAGTCTTGGTCTGTGAATCAGACGTTACTGAATATTTGGCAAACTCGGGTGATTTATACTGCAGAGCTAGGAATTACAGCTCCGACACCCTGTTCCTTTCAGCCACCTGCCTTTGCCACTCCAGATGTCTAGCTCCCTTCCCCTCAAAATTCTTCCTTCCTCCCTCCCTCCATCTCTTACTAACTGATCCCAGAAACTCTATGTCCAAGCATGATAATTCTTCTCTGAAGGGACTTAAACAGTTCTTGGAAAAATAGAATTAGAAGATACTGAAATTTTTCCATGAACTATTTGAAGCCCTGCCATGTTGTGTGAGCTGCTCTCAAAACTTGAGCACCCATAAGAGTCACCTAAAGAATTTGCTACGTATTGATTGTTGGGGCTTATGTCAGAGTTTCCGGTTTAGTAGCTCAAGGATGGAAACTGAGAATTTATATTACTAACAAGTTCCCAGCGGTGCTGATGCTACTGGTCTGGGGACCACATTTTGAGAGCCACTGGTGTAGCTTACGCATCTCTTCAGGGCCCATTTTCAAACATATCTTCGGGTCTACTTTACTCATACACTAATCAGGAAAGAGGGTCTGCCAAAGAATTATCAAGTATCTAGTGATAGTTTTAATTAACAATCATCCCCCCCTCCCAATTCATTGTGGGGTAAGGTAAGTTAGTCTGAAGTTCATACATGGCTTTATCGGTCAAGTGTATGAATATGGATGCCTTACTTAACTTCTCACAGCCTACAAGTGGCTACTTCTTAAGGTTATACAATCATTAATGGAGATGATGCATAGCATTAAAAAAATACTCCAATGTTTGCCATTCTCTTCAGTTTCGCAAGTCTTGAGCAAGGCCCAGAAGTATGGCAGGCGCCCTACTGGGCACTGGAGAAGAGCAATGAAGAAGCAGAGACCCCTACCTTTAGGAAGTGCTATAATTGGAGAAGGACAGTAAATAAATGCAGGTTGTCAAGTTTATGCCAGGGATGAGTTCCTGAAGGCCTCCATAATTCAAGATGAATTCCTCTCAGAAATAAATGTAAAACAGGGGAGGGGGCCTATTCTAGGGCCACATAAATTCACCAACATTTCAGAATAATGTCCTCTAATGCTACTTTTTATTTTCTTAGCATTAGCTCTAATCTTTCGCAGAGGCTTGTTCTTAACATCAATAGCCTAGCGTGGCATTTGCTGGGGCTTCCTCCTAGTACTTTATCACGCTAAACTTCCACTCTCAAGTTATTGATTTTTTTCCTGGTGTGTTTTTCATCAGTTGTACCAACATCATCACCTAATGAATGCTTGGGTGATTTTGCTAAATTATTACAGCCAAATGTTAAAATATCAAGGCAACAGCGTGAGAAAATCCCTCTGGGAAGTGAGGGTGGGTGTCAACAACAGCAGGGTCCGGCTTGCTGCCCCGGGAGGTCCAGTGCAGTAGCTGAGGGGGCACCGCCACGTGGCAGCGGCACAAACGCACCTTGCCTGTCAGCTGCACCTGTGACCTGCGCTTTGTTGCTGCTTTTCATGTGCAGGGACTGGCATTAATTCATGTGCGTGCATAAACTGAATATTCATGATTTTAGGTTTCCAATGCAACATTCTGATTCCCATGAAATACGTACGCATTCCGTGGTCACAATGGCCTGATAGAGTCAGACTGAGAAACAGACGAAGGGACGAGGGAGCCTGACCCTGGTGTGCTCTGCTCCCGACATAGGCAATCCCATCCTCCCTTGCTCTGGGTAATCTTTCCCTGGCAGGTTGGCTCACCTTTCCGTCTGTTAGCTCGCAACAGCAAGCTCCTTCCTGTCAAAATATAAGGGTAACCCAGGAGCTACATGACGTCATGGGCTTCAGCCTGATGTTTGAAACAGCCCAAATCCACAGTAAGTCATAGAAATTAGAAAGAAATGTGTGTCCCTGCCAGTCTGGCTGGCTTTCAAAAGTAAATATTAACGTAGGTTTGGGACAGAGGTTCAGGGACAGAGGCTTGTTCTTAACATTAATAGCTCATAATATTGTAAATTATTTTTAGCAACTAAAATGCCATTAATTCAAGCGTATTTAAGTTGGGGGGGGGGGGCAGGAAACAGAAAATCCTTACCAAGAGTCCTGATAGGGAGGCTGTATAATGTGGGTCTAACTAACACTGGGTGATTCCTGAGATCCTAGACTTTGGGGAATATCTGAGATCCAATTAAGGAAATGCAAGAAGACTGTGCCAAGGGAAAATTACTGAGCGATTCATCTGTGGCTTGTTCTCATTGCATCTTTCACTCTTCATTCCACAGAGAAGGCCAAGGCTTTGTGGGCCCTGGTCTCAAGGGTGTTTGTGCTGCAGACAGAAAGCTGCAGGTGACTGGAAGGCCCTTCTCCTAGCCTCTGTTCTCAGAGCTGAAATCATTTGAAGAGAGTTTGTGTCTACAGAGTGAAGGGAGAGAAGTCACTACCCCTGGTGTCAGGAGGGAAGAGCAGGACACCACTAGAGGTGGGGCCACATCACATCGTTCCAAGTATGTTTTGAGATAATGTGTTAAGAGAATTATGGGAATATGTGATAAAAAGACACAGGGAGAAAGTTGTCTCAAAGAGGGGAATTTGGGGTCCTTGTGATCCCTCTCACCCAAAAGAACTCAGTACGGTGGCCTCCAAAGGGGACGACAGTGCTTCTGAGAACTTCAACCCAGACGCCTGGCCCTGCAGTGAGCCCTGGCAGTGGCCCGGATTGACCAATTGTGGCAGGGGAGGAGTCTCGATGTCTGCCTCCAAGGAACCCCGAGGGATGGGACCATAATCACGTCAGCAGCAACCAGGGCACCGATTGGATCAAAGGCTCCTCATAGATGTTCTAGACTGGGTAAGAGCCTCTCTTGGAATCCTGGCCCTCTAGCCCCAATGTGCATGCATTTAGCAGCTTCCTCCTGATAAGGCTAGCCTATCTTTATCAAGAAGAACTGGGTCTCTTATTAGAGACTTTGTATATCTAAAGTGGCAAGGCTAACTAATCCTGACACAAGACCAGAATAAGAAAAGTGTATCATGGTGAGATGCATGAACTACCTGTACCGTATGAACTACCTGTACCGTAATGTATGAACTACCTATACCGTAAATTCACTCTCACTGTGATGGCGTCAATTGCAGCTCACAGCTGCCTTACAGGACGTGGGGGGCGGGGGGGGGCTACCCCTGTAGGTATCCAAGACTGGAACCCTTTACTGGAGTGGAAAGCCCTCTCTTTCCCCTGTAGTTTCAAATGGCCGACCTTGCGGTTAGCAGCCAATTTCAGCACAGTTTCTAGGTCCTTGATCCTTAGATATTTTCAGGGGCTCTCTATGTGCCAAGCACGAGGCAAAATGTTCACTTAAAGTCTAGAGTTATGAAAAAATAATGTCTCTGCCCTCAAGGAACTCACAATCTAGTCTGAAAGTCAGATATACAGTGAATAGCTTAGCCAATGCTTTCTAGAGAGAGGCACAAAGCTCTATAGTTGCCTCGGTAGGAGCAGAATGACCACAGATAGGTAAATTCATCAATATAGGGGGGCTATTAATTATTTTAATAATAGAAGCAATGTACTCATCCCTCATGTTTTAGTGTCAACCTCTTCAGCATTTTCCCAGAACACTACACATATCTTTCCAGATTAAGAGTTCAAGTTTTCAAAGAATTCATGTGGGTAGGCAGGATTTGTCATGTTTGAGTGTCTTTATAATAGTTTAAAAATTGAAACTTGTTTTTGTAGGAAAATAACATGTTGTGAGTTTATTATTTAAAAAGTGTTTCATGCATCTGTGTATAAACCATGGGATTCTATTATTCTTGTATATAATCCAGTAGCACAGCGTCATCATCATCCAAATGTTTAGCTGTTGACGTCATTTTTAGATGTAATTATGAGCATCAATCTTGTTCTGCTAACACTAGAACGTACTAAGAAGGAAGACGAAAGTGTGGCTCCTTTGGTTGTATCCTAAGTGTGATGACTACCAAAACACAACATCTCTTTTACAGCAAGTTCTTGCCCAGTGGAAACGTAAAAACCATTTGCCATCCATCCAATTCCAACTCACAGAAAACCCATGTGTGCCCAAGCCCCACTGGGTTTTCAATGGTTTTCAGAAAGAGATCTTCAGTCTTTTCTTTCAAGATGGCTCTGGGTGAACTTGAACCTTCAATGTTTTAGTCAACAGCCAACCATGTTAATGATTTGCAATCCTCAGGGATTCCAAGTGGAAACATAAAGCTTACAAAACCCCAGGAGTGACTAGTATCTGTCCCTTATAGAAATGCTTGGTCCAGAATGAATCGATTTTGTGAGCAGACTAATCAACTTGAACAACAGGATTTTATCAAAACTAGAATAATTTATACCAACTCAACAGTTCAAGCACAAAGCATCCAGCAATAATGCTTCCTGCATTCCCAATCAAAAGAATTGTTGGGACTGGGCAGACCTTAGAGTTACATGTCCTAAAATAATATAGCACACTTGTAGTCTGAAAATATAAAAACAAAAAACCCTTGAAGCTATGACAATATCAAGTGGTGTTACCCTATCCCAAACCATCGTGTTTTTTTCTGGTTGAAAATTCAATCCAGACCAGTTCCCTCTGGCATGCAACTGCATTAATCCCTGGCCGGTTCTCAGCGTAGCCAACTCCTAGTTTTCTGGTGAGACATCCCTGCCCCGGTCGATGAATCTGCTTTGGAAGCAGCAAATAAAGAAGATAGATTTGAAATAATAAAATATTTCTTTATCATGTAAAATTGGCACAAAGGCGCTGGTGCCAATGCACATATGTGCTGCTTCACAAAGCCTCTGGCTTACCATTTTGTTGAAAAAGCATCATACATCATGCCGACTCATTGTTTCCTCCAGTCATGTGATGTAGACAGTAACTCAACAGAATGGGAG
Organism: Tenrec ecaudatus; assembly: GCF_050624435.1. NCBI lineage: Eukaryota > Metazoa > Chordata > Mammalia > Afrosoricida > Tenrecidae > Tenrec > Tenrec ecaudatus. The sequence continues at coordinate 143,476,582 of NC_134533.1, forward strand.
CCTTGCGTTACATCTATCAATATGTATGCCTATTTGTATATGATTCATCAAGAAATGTGCTGAATTTCATTGGCTTTAAAGGGGACAGATTTTGAAGTGATTAAGTGCAGGGCAAATGCTATCCCTCTCTTACTGACTGGCAAACTCCTAACAAAGAAGGCTTCATTCATGACTTGGGCAACTTGAGTGACTTGGTTGACCATGTAAATGAGTTAAAACTCTGTTTTACAGTCTTATGACATATAATTCGCATATCATACAATTCAATAATTTAATCATATTAAAAAGAGTTGGGCAATCATCACTATTTTCCATTTTAGAACATTGTCTTCTTTCTTGTGCTCATTATTATTAGCTTTCCATTTCCCCCAAGCACCCCTGACATAACCCTAAGAAACCTGATCCAGTTACTATCTCTATAGGTTTGCCTATCCTGAATTATATATACAGAAAGACATAAAAAGCAATAATAACAAAATAAAACCTCATCAAGAAGCAGAAAATTTTAAAAGTAGAATAAATTTTAAATGGGTCAGAAAGGTGTTAAATTTTAACCTAACTCCATCTGCATTAATCCGCACTCCAGAGCATGAACGAGCCATAACTCTTGACTCAAGTTTCAGCAGATCTCCTTTTGGACAGTACTGAAAATATTAAAAATTCTCTTGACTATGCGACCATTGTGGAAGAGGTGTTTGGAGGAGGACAGCCATGAGTTTCTTGCAGTGGTGATGAAATGGTTAGGAGACAGGAGTCAAGTGTAATTCTTCTTAAAAAGCTTTGTTGCCTATTCCACGGGTACACAGTGGCAGACGTAGAAACTGTTGAAGGTAACTTCTATCAGATAGCCCTCAAATTAAAATGTGTGCTCCTGATATTTTTTATGACATAGACAACATTTATGATTCAGACACTGTCACAGTTGACCGAATTGAATTAAAGACAAAGAAAAAATTTTTAAATAAAGACAAAGAAAATAATATCATGAATTCAGCTTAAGGCATAAGCCTAGATTCATCTATCAGAGGAACCTGTGGCTCTGTTGCCGTCAAATAGCTGTTGTATGTTCGGGTTGGCTATCTTCATGACCACCGAATGAAAAGTCTGCTGACTGGTTGTGAAACATGCTTGCATTATCATGGCAAGCGATCTACTCTCTACTATAGTTTCCATTTCTTATTAGAATCAAACAACCTTCTTAAGCAACCTTCGCATGAAATTCACTTTTGAACTAAATTATATTTTACTTTTTTAATGCTCTTTGCCTCCTTTGATTTACTAAAGTTTCTCTGGAAGTAGTTATTACCTTGTACACACAAATATGACATTTAGAGGATCATAAATCTCCTGGAGTATTGTTTTCACATTCTGATGATGAGTGAGCTGTAGCTACCACTCTGAAAAATAAACTTTATGCAGAAAAATGTGTGTAATATATTCATATGCATTTTCCAAGGGAGTATCTTGTCCAGAAAAGTTTCATCAAATACGTAAAGACACTTCGCTCTCTCTCTCTCTCTCTCTCTCTCTCTCTCTCTCTCTCTCTCTCTCTCTCTCTCTCTCTGTCCCCCTCTCTCTCTCCCTCACCCTCTCCCTCTCTATACCTATTAAAAATGACCAATCCAATTAAATGTGTATTTCTTGATGGGCTCTGAAACTAGTAGAAGGCACAACATCGTGTTTGGGAGGTTGTCATGCAGACTTAGCTAATCAACAATCCATTGGCTTGACTAATCTTGTGTTTCTTTTCCTTCATGGTCCCTAAAGCCCAGGTCTACCTCTCTGAGGTATAATCAAGTACTAGCCATCTAACACTGAAATCCACAGAGCACTTAGTAAAGGATATTAATATAGCAAAATAAACAACTTAAGCTAATTAGCTCTGGAAGCAAACAGAACTGCATAACATGACTTCTCAGCTATCCAGAAGGAATTACAACTGAATAAGGAAAAGAGAAAATAAAGATAGAGAAAGTTGAATGCAAATAAACTGGACAACTTTCCCAAGAGACAAATACAGGTGTACATGGATTGGAAACATGTCAGGGTGTGTGTGTGTGTGTGTGTGTGTGTGTGTGTGTGTGTGTGTGTGTGTGTGTGTGAAGAAATAAGCAAAAAGCAGTGATTTCTTCCAGTCGAACGCATATCTTTTAAAGTGGAGAGTCAGCCCTGGTGATGCTAATGGAGTGGAACATAAATATTGGCAAGCTAGTTGTCAAATAGAGGCTTTTAAAGGTTGGGATTTTTCAGGGAAAATGTTAACTGCAGTTATAGGGCCAAAGTGGTCTTAACCTGATCTCAGAATCTAGAATTTTCGCTTGAAATTCCAAATACCCTGGACTCTTATGCTAAATTTAGACTTTCCAGCTCTGCGACTGGCATTTTGGAACATTTGGTCCCTAACGATAAATCACCACATTAGCTGGAAACAGGGTCAGAAGGGGACTTGCAGACATAACCAATTAATATTGCAGAGCCCTAAGCAGCTCCGGGAGCAGAGGTGAGGGTCGGGGCCTATAATGAACCGTGCTGACACATTTCAAATAGCCAGCACACTGCCCAGCCTCCCACATGCCGCCCCCACCCCTCACCCCTTGGTCCTTCTTGTTTCTCACCACTTTTCTACGCTACACCAGCCCACAACGCAGCTCAATGTCTACCTTCCTGATGCTCTCCTCCCCAACCCCCCCGAACCACACCCATCTCCACCTCCTCGAAGTTCCCTAGCTTCTTCCCTCTCGGTCTGCCCCCTCGCTAACCCGGGTTGCTCTCTTTCCTATAATAATGGCTAACACTTCCTTGAATTTTTACTATGTGCCAGACACTATGCTAAATGCTTCGCAGAAACGACCTTATTTAATCCTCACCGCACCCCGATGATGTCGTTTTTATCATCATTCACAGATGAGGTATGTTCTTAGGAGGAAACTGAGGCTCAGAGAGCTGAAGCAACTTCCCAAGGTCCACAACTAATAAACAGTAGACCAGGCAAGCAAACCAGGTTGTCTCGCTCCAGTGCCTGCTCTCTTAATGGCAACACGGTGCTGCCCCCCCGCCCCCTGATGCCTGCTGGGCACATTGTCCCCCTCGGGGCACCTGCAGAACACTTCCTTCATGGGCCACCCCATGCCAAGCGAGCACTGTGCTGCATCCATATTCAATCCATATTTATTGAGGCACCAAATGAATTAGCTAATGATTGAAAAAATATATAACATGTACAAAATCCCAGAAAATTTCATTGATTTGGACTTCTAAGTAGCAGCTTCTTGGGGAAATGTTCCTGTCTCCACATTTGGTCACAGAAAGCAGATAAATTGCTGAGCCATCACCCTTGGGTACAGGCCAGAGCTGCAGCTAAGGAACCGAGTCTGGGTGAATCACTAGGACACTATGACACCCCTCAGTTTTGTTCCTGGCAGCCCTGCAGCCTCCACAATCTATTCAGAGAACCTTGGAGGGGAGGGAATTGCACAGGAGTTCGCCAGGCCAATCCAATTTTCCCTGAACCCCAACACTACTCCTACACACACACACACATACACACACACACACGAGATTCCAGTACTTCACTTCAAATGCTTATGGAGCAGCAAGTTCAGTGATTCAAAATCTTAGTTGCACACTACAATCATCTATGAGATTTGAAAAATTACCAAAGGAAAATCAAATAGTGGGAGTGGGATAAACTGACGGGGGTGTTTGATTAGTAGGTTAGACTGTGTAATACAAAGTTAACCATCTGAAATAGAAAACCCCACTTAAGTTACAATACATAAACTTTTAAAATTATAAAAAGAAGAAGAATTACTGAGACCTGGCCCCCACTCAAGCCAATAAACTTAGAGGCCAAGCACCGGTTCTAACAAGCAGGTGGGGTAGCCAACAAAACCCAACCCATCGTCCATGTGTATGAGAGTCAAACTGTGCTCCAGAGGGCTTTCCAGGGATTATTTCCACATACAGATCACTCGGCCTTTCCTTTGAGGCACCTCTGGGTAGATTTCAACTGTCACACTTTCAATTAATATCTAAGGACTTAATCATTTGTACCATATGGGGACTCCTAATTGAGGCAGCGTCACACCAAACCCATTCATATCAACCCAATAAGGGCTGTGAGTTAGATTGCTTTGTGTGGTTGTAAATCTTTATGGAAGCAGAGTGCCTATCTTCCCCAGGTGGAGTGACTGGTGGGTCTAAACAGCTCACTTTTCAGCTAATAGGCCAACATTTAACTCATTAAACCACCAGGGTTCCCCAGGTAAAGTCATCAACCAAATCAAAGCCCTGCCATCAAGTAGATTCTGACCCATAAAAAACCTGTATGAGGTTTTCGAAGGCTGTCAGTCTTTGCCAGAGTGGTGGGAGGACTTGAATCAGCCACCTTGCCTAACCCTTCCCCAGCAGGACTGCCAGTTGCAGTGAAGAACCACTAAAATCGGTACCCAGTACTTTGTGCCAGGGTCTGGGGTCACAAAGATGCAGGTATGTAAAAAAAGAAGTGTGTGTCGTAGTAGGAGAGTTACAAAAGCAAATATCTTGAATTGCCTGGAAAACAGAAACCATGGGCACTGCAGTGGAGACCCTCTGCCTGGATTAAAGGCAACATAGAGCTAATTCCCAAAATGTGACATTATCTCACATCCCTGCTTTCCCACTTCATCATTCCGACACTAACCACTAGTGTGGAACTTTCTCTCTCGTACCCTAACCAAGGGTCCAAGTTAGTAACCGCCCCAGGGATTCAGTCCTTCTAGTCTCTCCATTGTTCTCACCACCCATGGTGGCTTCAAGAATTCATTAGAACGGCTCACAGAACACATGGAAATGATGGCCTGGACTTACAGTTACCCGTTCACGAAGAGAAAGAAAACAGTTGAAGAAATGCATCAGGTAAGTCTGGACAAGGTATCTGCACAAAGCTTCCAGTGGTTTCAGGGACAGGGGATGTGAAGGCCTCAAATACTGGTAACTTGAAGTGACCTTTTCCTTTGCTTTTGAATGGGATATGTGAATATATAGAGATGTGTGTGTTAACTACCTATGATGCAACATCTTTGTTTCCCCAACATTTGATGGTGAATTACATGGAGAGTTATATATCAGATAATCACTTTTGCACTCAACAACTTAGGCAACTGGATCCAATCTCCCAATGCCTTGCACTGTTTCCTCCACCCCCTTTCCTGTGTCTCTTGTAAGATATTTTCTTCTCCTCCACCAAAGTTAGCCCTCTCTACCATCTAGTCGATTGCTTCCCCTGCCATCCTGGTACCCATCAAAACCTGTTTCTTTTGATATGGAATTGTTTTCTTGATTTTTTTTATAACAGTAGTCTGACACAATACTTGTCCTTTTGTGTTGGACTAACTTCACTCCATAGTGTGTTCTCCAAATGCATCATGTCAAGAGGGGTTTCACAGTTTCATCATTACTCCTTAATGATACACAGTTTTCCATTATGTGTTTATTCCAAAGTTTACTAATCCATTTAGATTGGCATGTAGATTGTTTCCTTCTTCTTGTGTTTTGAGTTGTAAAGTGGTGAATTTTCATTATCTTATTACAAGGTACCAACTCATGTCATGACCCTGTGCACAACAGAACAAAGCATCGCCCAGTCCTGCGCCATCCTCACAAGTGCTATCATGTAAGAGCCCATTGTTGCAGCCACTATGTCAATCCATTTTGTTGAGAATCTTCCTCATTCTCATTGCCCCAAACACGATGCTCTTTGCCTGGGGCTGGGGCTATCCTGATATCATGGCCAAAGTACATTGAGATGAAGTCTCACACATTCTGGCTGTACTTCTTCCAAGACAGATCTGTTTGTTCTTTTTTTTTTTTTTTAACAATTTATTGGGGCTCATACAATTCTTCTCACAGTTCATACATATACATACATCAATTGTACAAAGCACATCTGTACAGTCTTTGCCCTAATCATTTTTTTCTCTTTTCTTCTTTTACATTTTATTAGGGACTCATATGACTCTTACCACAATCCATACATATACATACATCAATTGTATAAAGCACATCCATACATTCCCTGCCCCAATCATTCTCAAGGCATTTGCTCTCCACCTAAGCCCCCCGCATCAGGTCCTCTTTTTATTTTCCCCCTCCGTCCCCACTCCCCCCTCCCCCATATGCCCCTGGCAATTTATACATCGTTATTTTGTCATATCTTGCCCTATCCGGAGTCTCCCTTCCCCCCTTCTCTGCTGTCCCTCTCCCAGGGAAGAGGTCACATGTGGATCCCCGCAATCAGTTCCCCCTTTCCAACCCACTCACCCTCCACTCTCCCAGCATCGTCCCTCACACCCTTGGTCCTGAAGGTATCATCCACCCTGGATTCCCTGTACCTCCAACCCCCATATGCACCAGTGTACAGCCTCTGTCCCATCCAGCCCTGCAAGGCAGAATTCGGATCATGGTAGTTGGGGGGAGGAAGCATCCAGGATCCGGGGGAAAGCTGTGTTCTTCATCGATACTACCTCACACCCTAATTAACCCATCTCCTCTCCTAAACCCCTCTATGAGGGGATCTCCATTGGTCGACACTTTGGCCTTGGGTCTCCACTCTGCACTTCCCCCTTCATTTAATATGATATATATATATATATATACACATATATACACATACATACACACACTTATATCTTTTTTTTTTTTTGCATGATGCCTTATACCTGGTCCTTTGGGCACCTCGTGATCGCACTGGCTGGTGTGCTTCTTCCATGTGGGCTTATTTGCTTCTGAGCTAGATGGCCGCTTGTTCACCTTCAAGCCTTTAAGACCCCAGACACTATCTCTTTTAATAGCCAGGCACCATCAGCTTTCTTCACCACATTTGCTTATGCACCCACTTGTCTTCAGCGATCCTATCATGGAGGTGTGCAGTCAATGATATGATTTTTTGTTCTTTGATGCCTGGTCACTGATCCCTTCGGGACCACTCGATCACACAGGCTGGTGTGTTCTTCCATGTGGACTTTGTTGCTTCTGAGCTAGATGGCCGCTTGTTTATCTTCAAGCCTTTAAGACCCCAGTCACTATCTCTTTTGATAGCTGGGCACCATCAGCTTTCTTCACCACATTTACTTGTTCACCCACTTTGGCTCCAGCCGTTGTGTCGGGAGAGTGAGCATCATAGAGTTCCAATTTAATAAAAGAAGGTATTCATGCATTAAGGGAGTGTTTGAGTAGAGGCCCAAGGTCCTTCCGCCACCTTAATACTTGACCTATAAATATAGACACATAGATCTATTTCTCCATCCTCCTATATATATTTGCATGTACATGTCTTTGTCTAGACCTCCATGAATGCCCTTTGACTCCTAGCTCTTTCCTCCATCTCCCTTGACTTTCCTCCTGCCCTACTACCATGCTTCATCGCCACCTGGGCTAGAGTATACCTCTTCTCTAAGCAACCTTACCCTTGATCATTTCCCACCAGGCCTGCCACTCCCCCTTCTCTACCCTTTGGGGTCCCATGTTTTTCCCTTGTCCCTGGGTTTGTTAACACCACTTCCTTATCCCCCCTACCCCCCCACCCCAAGTCCCCCCAGAACTGTCGGTCCCGTTGTTTTTCCTCCAGATAGTTCATCCAGCCTGTCCTATTCAGACAGACCTGTGGAGTCACTAACATGCACGAAAACTAGACAGAGGAAAACAAAGCAACAGTGTTTGTTCTTTAGACAGTCCATAGTCCTTTCAATATCCTTCACAAGCACCATAATTCAAATGCATTGCTTCTTCTTTGGTCTTCCGGTCCAACTTTCGCATACATATGAGGTGTTTGACAATACATGGCTTGGATCAGACATACCTTAGTCCTCAAAGTAAAGTCCTTAATTTTTACCATAAATATTCTGATATAAATATAGTAATATTCAGATAAATGACCCTTGTTAATTTCTCAGAAGGCAAAGTTAGAAATACACTCATTGTGGCAAATCAGGAATATATTTGCATGATAAATGCACATTGAATTTTGTGTCTTCCAAATGTGCCTAATAACTTGCTTATTAACATGTATAGAGTAATATCAAGCATGGTGTTCCATGCAACTCGCAATAAAATATAAAACTCACTTGATACAAAAATTAAAAATTTTTGCTAGATAACTATTTTTCCTGTTATCTTTGAGCATTGGCTATGTATTATATTATTACCTATGTTAGTATTATATTAAATGTATAATATAGACTGTATCTGTATGTATGCCACTATTTTAAAGATAAAGTTATATTATTCTTTACAAAGATTAAGACATAATTATATGTAAATGCTATACAGTTAAAAAGTAACTTGATTGAAGTCAATCAACGGTCAACTTATATGAGTTCTCTCATTTTCGTGTATCATCTGGAACTGGAGTTCCCATTGCTTGTTATGGTAGTTACATCATTTCATGTCAACTTGACAAAAGAATGAAGGGGTGGAGGCTAGCCTGTCAATCAGGCCACAGACTGATGGTGACTTCCTGTGGGCACAGCCTTTTCATGAGGATTCTGGGAGCTTCTCTCTTTCTCCCTGGAGGAGGGCCACAATCTCCCTGCTTCACCTTCCTGTTGACAAGCCACATGGAGCCATGCTGATAACAGCCAGAGCACTGGAGATGCCTCCACTGCCACAGGATCCACAAGACTTTTCAACTACCAGTCTGTGATAATCCTGCATTTGGCATCATTGCATGTGCTGTGTGAGTCTGAAGAGGAATTTGTAGACTAGTTTCGGGCATATGGGCTAATATTGGATATATGGGCTTGAGCTGGACTGGGATGTTTTCTCAATATACAATTGCTCTTCAATATAAAGCTGTGTCTTACACATATATGAGTATCTCTGGATTTATTTCTCTAGTGTACCCAGACTAACACAGTTGTTTACCAGGACTTGTGCAAGAGCATATGCTTGTATTTGTATCATGGCCAAGAGCAGGGCTCTTCCACCTGGCTGTGGCTGGTAGGTCAGCAGATGTCGATGTGCAAGTCTATTATCTCAAAATGAATCCTGTGATCTGTTGTTTATTAATATAATCTGTCCTTGTCCATTAACCATCCGTGTTGGATCCAGCTGTACATTGGGTGCATCTAGAAAGAGTTAGACATGATAGCCCAACCCCATCTCTTGTTTATTAGAAAGAAAAAGTATATTCTCCCTAGACATGTAAAGATAAGGAGTTTCAATTACAAGGGAGGGGACCACAGGAGACAGATATTGATGTGAAGATATTGAAGTGGTGGGGACCTCATTGCTTAAACTGCCCTGTATGTCTGCACCCTCATGATTTGTGTGGACTTGATTTCCAGCTGACTCTGGAGCTGGGGTCATTTTCACTTAGTGCCCTGCCAATTCCTTCCATGCAGCACTCACTTTTCCTTGTGTCCTCTTTTCTTGATGACAATAATCTTTGCTTTGGACACTAGTGCCCCTGTTTTACTGATGCCCTGAGCATGATTACTTTGCCCACGTACATGTTACATTCTCTCCTCTGCATGAGTGTTCTCCCAGATCACAGGAACCCCACAAAGAAAGCTTCTAGGTCCAGGGTCCCTTCATCATTGGGGCTTGGGTAACCTCCATTAATTTGGTTAAGGTTGGTCTAAGGAGCCCTAGTGACATAATAGTTAAGGGTTCAGCTGTGCACTGATTAGGTGTCAGCAGTTCAAACCCACCAGCAGCTCTACAGGAGAAAAGACCTGGTCATCTGCCTGGACTAGAATCGAGGAAAGCCGTTGCAGTTCTCTTCTGTCACATACAATGTTCCTAGGAGTCTGAATTCACTCCACAGCAAACAAAAATAAATTTGCCCCCTTTTTAAAAAGAAAAAAGAACATTTTAATTGCTCAGGTAATATTCAAAAGCCAGAGGCAAAAAGTCAAACTTAATTATTTGTCTCACAATCACCCTCACCAAAAACTGAAGGGAGGATAGTGGAGGAAGATGAAAGAGGGGTGTGTTTTACATGATGAAGTATAGGATCTAACAGAAGAGTCAGATAGGAAGCTTACACTTTCCCAAAGCAGATGATTAGCTCTCTAGAACCTCTTATATCCTCCCTCTGAGCACTCCTAAATGTCCCTAAACCCTCATGACAGCTCTGCCTACCTCTCAGGGGGTGCAGAAACTCTCTGAATTTCTCTGAATCACATAAAGACAGGAGAGAAATGCTTAAGTGTGGTTCCTTGGCTTTAACATCAAAATTAAAGCTTTCTTGTGACTTTTAAATCAGAAGTCCATTAAGATTAACCCATTACCCTAAATTTGTTCATCTCTAAAATAAGCATCATAATCCATATTATGCCAGTAACTCCAAAGATGTGTGCACTCATTCAGCACACATTTAGTAAGCACCTAATGTGTGCCAGACACAGGGTTAGGTACCAAAATATAGGGATGAACAAAGGCATAGTCAGACCCAGATCTTGAAGACTTCATAATCAAGTGAGGAAGGTGGACGTTAATCAAATAAATAATCACACAAATCAGGGTGAAACTGCCTACAGAAATGAATTCTGTAAGCATGTCCCAAAATGTCATGAGAACATACACTAGAAGACCTGGCCCAACTAGAGGTCAGGGAAGGCATCCCTGAGAAAGTAACACAGAGGTTGAGATCTGAAATATGTCTAAAGTGAAGATGAATAGAGGTGCAAGCGAAACCAGACAAGGGGTTAATCTGGGCAAAGGCCCTGTGGCAGCAGTGAGCTCCATGCAGAGAGTGCAGAGAGTAAGCAGTATGCTTGAGCAGTGGTCGGGAGTCCAGGCACTGAGAAGGAGTATGCAGTGTACTCTGGAAAGGGAGTTGAGACCCTGCTGGCCACATCTTTCTCAAAGAATAAGGGAGGGATATGTTTGTGAAATGATCAGATACACATTTTAAGCAGTCTCTGCCAGCTCTCTGGGCAAGAGGCAGGAGAGACCAAGCATAGAGATGGATGGATGAGTTTGGTTGATACTAAAGTAGCCCAAAGCAGATATGGCCAAGTTTGGTATTGAACACACAGAATTTGAGGTGCTAGGTGGAAAAGAAGATTGAATTAAACAGTACAGGGCACATCAATGGTGGCTATTTCATTAATATAATACATATTCAGATCTGGGAACACAAAGTACCATTTGAAAAGGGAAGGTAACTCTGCCAGAACCAGAGCCCAGTAGGCACTGCCCAGCCTGGCCGAGCTTCCTCAGCACCCAAGGGAAGAAAAGGCCGCACGCTTGTCCTCGTGGCAGAAGAGCAGGAAGCTCCCCTTGGGAATGGGACCTCCGAGGACCCCATCTGCTGACGCCATGGCTGTCCCAGGTTGCAACAAGGTCAATGTCAGAGCAGGCTGTAAAAAAATGTGGCTACCTTGGTCATCTGACATTTCAATGCCGCTTTTCCTCCAAATAGACCCTAAAAGGGACATCGTTTTAGATTTCAGCAGCACAAGGAGTGTGGATACTGATGAAGAGAATGAAAAATTAAATAATAATAATTAAATAATTACAATAAAAAATGAAGACAAAGAGAGGAAAACAAAAGGCAAAGAAAAAATCAAATTTGGGGGGTAAAAAAAGGAAGTGGGACTTCCAGGAAGAGGGCTATGGAGTAACACATACCAGAGGGACTCCACAGAATTCAGCCCAGGAGAGTTGCTTAGAGGGAAATTCAACACTTCTGGAACGCAGGAGGAGCATCAGAAAGATAAGTAGGCACAGAACCCACAAGGTTTTGAGGGACTGGAGGCTTTAGAGTTAACACAGTGGAGGCCAGCGAGGGCTTAACCTTAGCCCTACCACTGTCTCTGCTGGAGGTAGAACCATTTGGAACCCATAAGGGGGCTTAATCTCAACACAACCACAGTTTCCCACTGCCTGCCTCAGGGAAGGGACTAAACCCTTGCAGCTCCTAGGGCAGGGATCAGGGTTCAGCTAGATTGTTAATTTTGTTTCCTGCTCTTCTCTCTATCCCCACACAGTCTTGGAGGGCCGTGCAGGGCCTTTTTCTCAACACAGCCACAGCTTGCTGCCACAGCATCTGGACAGGGACTAAACCATTGAAGCTCCATGGGCAGGGATCAGGACTCAGCTATATTGTTACTTTTGTTTCCCTTTCTTGTCTATATTCCCCGCACAGTCTCAGCGGGCTTACATTTTCTTTTTTTTCTCCACTTTATCTCTTTCCTGTTCTCTCACACTCAACTGCTGACCTCAACACCAATCCCCTTAACCTAGAGCATTTATGCCTGCGCCAAACCCAGATAGGTGAGCTCCACCCTGTGCAGCTAGCCTGAGCCTAGTGAAAGCCCTGCCGAAATCCACCACAGTATATTCCACCCAACTTCTTACTGAGAATTCCTGCCTGTGTGCCTGGGGGCGTAAGGCAACTCAGCCAACACTCGTTAAACTTCCAAGCTGCTACAGGAATCTGCCCAACCTCTGCAACACCAAACCAGGTGACTCACCAGCCTTCTGGGGCACTCCCCTGAGAGGGAACCAATGGGAGGATAAAGTGGTAGGTTAATTCCATAGTGAAATTAGCTGTAGGCAGTTTGAAGAAGCATTCCTACAAGTCTCCCAGAGAGAGCCAGTGCTCTTAGACTCCCTGGAAAATGGCCCCTGGCTACTCTAAAAGAATGCAACACAAACAGCCATCAGCCCCAGCGACCTCAATGAAAAAACAGGAGAAACAAAAGGCAATGGGAGAAGATGTACCAAACATAACGACATGAATAGAAGAAGTAGACATTTAGTACCACAGAAAAAAAATTTTTTCAGAACGTTGCTTAAAGTCATACAGGATATGAGGGAAACAATACAGAAAAAGGATGAAATGATAGAGGAGATCAAGGCCATACACCAAAGGGAAATTCAGGAGCTTAGGAAGGAGATAACAAAAACCAGTAGCATAAACACAGACCTAGAGAATTGACTGGAGGAAACAGAGAACCACATCAGTTACTTTGGAGGACAGCCAAGCAGACTTTAAAAATGCGAACAAAAATCTAATAAGATCATCAGAGAAGCTGAAGAAAACCTAAGGGCTATGTCTGATGCTATGAAGCGGAACAACATTAGAAATATTGGCTTACCAGAGGAAGACACAACAAAGAAGTCATCTGCAACAATAGTGAGAGAATTCTTGGAGGAAAACTTCCCCAGCGTAATGAATGAAAACCAAAAACCACTCAGGATGCTAAAAGAACACCAGCTAGACTGAATCCCAAGAAGGAGTCACCAAGACATATAATAGTAAAACTATCCAACTTTGAGGAAAAGGGGAATATCATGAGATCAGCTAGGGAAAAAGAAATAATGACATATAAAGGTTCCCAAATAAGAATATGCTCAGACCTACCAGCAGAAACTATGAAGAAGAGGAGAGAGTGGAGTAACATATTCCAAAAACTGAAGGAAAACAATGCAAACCCAAGAAAACTCTACCCAGCCAAATTATCGACCAAGATAGATGGAGAAGTAAGAGTCGTCCCAGACAAGGAAAAACTCAAAGAATACAGTAGAAGAAACCAAGCCCTACAAAAGATGCTTGCCGACACAGTATGGGCAAAAGAATAACACTCATCAAGCATAAATAAGAGATAGCCACATAGAACAACCTCTCCCAGAGGGCAACAAAGAGAAGACAGGTCCCAAGATATCATTGGTTTAAAGATGGAAAGAATGAGACACTCACATACATGCACAACACACTAATGAGAAAGGAAAGTAAGAAAAGACCCAGCACAAAAGGTATAAGATGGCATCAAAGAGTCCGCAGATGGAGATAAAAACAATGAATGTCAATAGCCTGATCTCAGGCATTAAAAGACAGAGACTAGCAGACTGGTTTAGAAAACACAACTCATCAATCTCCTGCCTACAGGCGACACATCTCAAGGCTACAGACAAAAATAGTTTGAGAATTAAAGGCTGGAGAAAGGCATACCAAGCAAACAGCAATTCAAAAACAGCAGGGATTGCGATCCTAATCTCAGATAAAAATTGATCTAAAAGTGCAAAACATAAAAAAGAGATAAAGAGGGACACTATATAGTGCTCAAGGGAATGGCAGACAAAGAACCACTAAGCATTGTGAACATATATTCCCCGAATGAGAGACCCGCTGAATACATCAACCAAACACTCCAAAAGATGAAAAAGAAATCATAGCCTCAACAGTTAGAGAGGGTAACTTCAATACACCACTCGCTAAGAAAGATAGATCACAGGAAAAGAACCTCAACAATGAGGCTAGAGATCTAAAAATTACAATTAGACAATTTGACCTGATAGATATTTACAGAGCTATTCAACCAAATACAATAAAACTCATATTCTTCTCAAGTCAGCATGGTACATATTCAAAGATAGAACACGTGCTGGGGCATTAAGCGAATCTACATAAATTTAAGCACATTGATATCATACAGACCTCTCTCTCTGACCACTGTGCCATAAGGCTGGAAATCAACAAAAGGAAGACAAAGAAAACAAGAGCAAATAATTGGAGGATGAATAACTCTATACTGAAAAAGGAGTGCGTACTGGAACAGATCTAGGAAATTTCTAGAAACCAATGAGAATGAGCACATGACGTACCAAAACTTATGGGACACAGCAAAGGTAGTTATCAGAGGGAGTTTCATAGCAATACCTCCAACCTGAGAAAGGAAGAGAGACTCATTAATGATGTGCTGGCACAAAATTTACAACTAGAGCAGAGTCAAGAGGACAATCCTACTAACAGAAAAAGAAAAGAAATAATAAAAATTAGGGCTGAGATTCAGGAGAGGGATAACAATAAAACTATGGAAACAAATAATGCTGCTAAAAGTTGGTTCTTTGAAAGGATAAACAGAATCGACGGACTGCTGGCAAACCTAACCAAAGAAAGGAGGGAACAAACTTCAATAGCAAGAATGAGGGATGAAAGAGGAGACATTACAACAGACCCCAATGAAATCAAAAGGATAATTACAAAGTACTATGGAGGATTGTATTCCAATGAATTCAACAACTTGGAAGACATGAACAAATTCTTGGAAAAACAATCCCTCCATAGACTGTCCTTGATGGACGTCAAGAATCTCAAAAGACCCATAGCAATAGAAGAAATATACAAGGTTATCAAGGGACTACCAACAAAAAAAAAAACCTGGACCAGATGGCTTCACTTGAGAATTCTATCAAGTCTTTATGGAAGAACTAACACCAATCCTACACAAACTCTTCCAAAACATAGAAAAAGATGGCAAACTCCCAAACTCCTTCTACGAAGCTAGTATAACTCTGATACAAAAATCTGGCAAGGATCCTATAAGAATTGAGAACTACAGACCAATATCCCTAATGAACATCAATGCAAAATTCCTTAACAAAATAGGAGCCAGCAGAATACAAAAGTATATAAAACAAATAATTCATCATGACCAAGTGGGATTCATACCAGGGATGCAGGAATGATTCAACATACGAAAGACCATTAGTATTATTCATCCCATTAACATGAAAAACTATAAGAACCACATGATAATATCAATAGATGCATAAAAAGCATTTTACAACATCCACAACCGATTCCTGTTTAAGACACTTGAGAAGATAAGACTAGAAGGAAAATTCCTCAAGACAATACAAGCTATATATGGAAAACCAACGGTCAATGTGGTAGTCAATGTAGAAAAGACTAACACAATCCCACTGAAAAAGGGGACCAGACAAGGATGCTCCTTGTCCCCACTCCTTTTTAATATCGTGCTGGAGGTTTTAGCTAACAGCATAAGGCAAAGAAGTGACATCAAAGGTATTCGTCTGGGGAAGGAAGAGGTGAAATTATCGTTATTTGCAGATGATATGATTTTATATAAGGAAAATCCCAAAAGTTCTACCAGGGGAGTACTAGAAGCAATAGAGGAGTTTGACAGAGTGGCAGGATATAAGATCAACAAACAGAAATCTATTGGACAGTTATACCGGACTGTTATACACATCGTATAAGACCACAGAAAAGGAGATAAAAAAGGTGGTACCCTTTGAAGTTAAACAAGCAGCCATCCAGCTAAGAAGCAAAAAAGCCCACATGGAAGGAGCACACCAGCCTGTGTGACCATGAGCTATTGAAGAGATCAGATATCAAGCATCAAAGAACAAAAAATCATATCACTGTAAGCCCATTGGCAGGCAAATGGACACCCCTTACTGAAGGGTTGTGAGGAGGAATGAGCCTGTCAGGGTGCAGGGTATCAACGATTAAACATATAACTTTCCTCTAGTTCTTAAATACTTCCCCCACCCCATCTATCATGATCCCAATTCTACCTTACAAATCTGACTAGACCAGAGGATGTACATTGGTACAGATAGAAATTGGAAACACAGGGATTCCAGGACTGATGACTCCTTCAGGACCAGTGGTGAGAGTGGCGATGCCTGGAGGGTTGAGGGAAAGTGGGGTAGAAAGGGGGAACTGACTACAAGAATCTACATATAGCCTCCTTCCTGGGGGATGGACAGCAGAGAAGAGGGGAGGGGGAGACATCAGACAGTGTAACATATGACAAAATAATAATAATTTATGAACTATGAAGGGTTCATGAGGGAGGGGGACCAGGGAGGAAGGGGGGAAAATGAGCAGCCGATATTAAGGGCTCAAGTAGAAGGCAAATATTTTGAGATTGATGATGGCAACAAATATACATATGTGCTTGACACAATGAATGTATGTGTGGGTTGTGATAAGAATTGGACGAGCTATCAATAAAATGATTTTTTTTAAGTTGGTACCCTTCACAAGAGCCAAACACAAACTGAAATATCTAGGGATATACCTGACTAAAAGAACAAAAGCTCTATATGGGGGAAACTACAGAAAACTATTACAATAAACCAAAAGCGACCTCAACCAGTGGAAGAATATCCAGTGCTCATGGATTAGAAGACTCAATATAGTCAATATGTCAGTTCTGCCAAAGGTATTATATAAATTTAATGCAATCCACATGCAATTAGCCTCATCTTTCTTCAAAGAAATGGAAAAACTGATTACCAACTTCATATGGAGAGAGAAGAAGTCCAGAATTAGCAGAGAACTCCTCAAGAAGAAGGACTCAGTGGGAGGGCTTGTTTTCCTGACTTTAGCATATATTATACAGTCACAGTGTTCAAAATCACATGGTGTTGGTACAATGACAGATACTCAGACCAATGTAAAAGAACTGAAAATCCAGAAATAAAATCATCAGCATACAGCAACCAATCTTTGATAAGGGCCCCCAAAATATCAAATGGAAAGCAGATGCCCTCTTTAACAAGTGGTGCTGGAAAAAAAGATGATCTACCTGCAGAAAAATGAAGCAAGATCTTTATCTCACTCTATGCACAAGAATAGACTCAAGGTGGATCACAGACCTCAAGGTAAAACCCCAAACTATTAGGGCCATCAATGAGGGAATAGGGACCAACCTGAGAACTTTGGTGCAGGGAATATATAGGCTATCAGCAATAGGGAAGGACACAAACATCATTAGCAATGACACATCAGACAAAGGCCTGATTACTAAAATCTACAATACTCTGCTAACTTCCAAAAAGAAAAAGCTAATTGCCAACTGAGGAGGTGGGCAAAGGACCTGAACAGAAGTTTCAAAGGGACAGAAATATGAATGGCCAACAAACATGTGAGAAAATGTTCCCAATCTTTAGCCATAAGAGGAAAAAGCAGTGATAAACATATGAAGCAAATCGCTGCATGGGAAGAACTGAAGGAAATCATGCTAAGCAAAGTAGGTCAAGCACAAAAGGACAAGTACAACATGAGTCTAAGGTAAGCCTTGAAAAAAGATGCAAAAGGGGCATAAGGAAAAGGTAATATGGCAGGGACCAGACCAAATGCAGGGGTACACATGGTAGACAACTAGAAAGGAGGTGGGGAAAGGAAAAAATAATAATAATAAAAAAGAAATGGGTAGCGGGGGCACAGGACACTAACCCAACCAAGGGGAAGGTATTGTTTATATCTTCACAGGGAAAGAGGGACCAGACTTCAACTCAGTGCCCCAAGATGTGAATGCAACATGCTGGTGTGAAGTAGGGAACAAGTGAAGAGTTCTGGGGACCAGCCACAATCCCAAATACTACGTGGACACATGCCCCTCCCCCAGAAGAATTTATTTCAAAGGACAGCATTAGTGACCTATCTGATTGGAGCACACAGGAGCAGATGAAAGGGGAGGAGGAGAGAATAGGACATATCCTGGCCCACCAGGCAGTGAGGACTATGTTCCCAATTAGAGCATTAGACCGCATGGCCGGCCCCACTATGATACATGACACCCCTCACTGACCCATAGCCCTACAGGGGACAACACCGGAGACACAGTGTGGGACTTGCACCCTATCTGATCCCGCCACACCAAGGCAAACCACTTAGGGGGTGCAACAGAACAGCAAGGGAATGGAGTGGCGAGGTTCCCAGGGAATGCTAAATGTGGATTCTGGGGCCAGGGCGTGGTGGCCCAACAGACTGGACTGGAAAACACTCGTAAGGCCAACAAACAATCCTTGAATTAGCTACAAGTTTTTTCTTTCTTGTTGTGTTTTGTTTGTTTTTTTGTCATGGGTATATTATTATTGCTGTTGTTGTTTTATTGTATGTTGTTTCTTGGTTTTTCTCTGTCTTGTTTTTGTGCATGTTTTTATCTCCGCAGGTCTGTCTAAATAAGATAGGCTGGATGAACAATCTGGAGGAAAAAAAACAACAGGACTGACAGTTCTGGGGGGCATTTGGGAGAGGGGGAGGTGGGGAGAAATGTAGTGGTGTTAACAAACCCAGAGACAAGGGAACAAGTGATCCAAATCAGTGGTGAGGAGAGTGTGGGAGGAGGCCTTGTAGGCATGATCAAGGATAATGTAACCAAGAGGAATTGCTGAAACCCAGGTAGGGACTGAGCATGGTAGTGGGACAAGAGGAAAGTAAAAGGAAATAGAGCAAAGAGCTAAGACGCAAAGGGCATTTATAGAGGTCTAAATAAAGGCATGTACATATGCAAATATATTTATACATGAGGATGAGGAAATAGGTCTATGTGCATATATGTATAGGTTTACTATTAAGATAGCAGATGGACATTGGGCCTCCACTGAAGTACTCCCTCAATGCAAGAATACTTCCTTCTATTAAATTGGCATTCTATGATGCTCACCTTCCTGATATAACCACTGAAGACAAAGAGGGTAAACAACCAAATGTGGTGAAGAAAGCTGATGGTGACCAGCTATCAAAAGATATAGCATCTGGGGTCTTAAAGGCTTGAAGATAAACAAGCGGCCATGTAGCTAGAAGAAACAAAGCCCACATGGAAGAAGCACACCAGCCTGTGTGATCACAAGGTGCCAAAGGGATCAGGTATCAGGCATCAAAGAACAAAAAAGCATATCATTGTGTGCTCACCTCCATGATACGATCACTGAAGACAAATGGGTGCATAAGCACATGTGGCATAAAAGCTGATGGTGCCCGGCTATCAAAAGATATAGCGTCTGGGGTCTTAAAGGCTTGAAGGTAAACAAGCGGTCATCTAGCTCAGAAGCAAAAAAGCCCACATGGAAGGAGCACACCAGACTGTGCAACCACAAGGTGTCAAAGGGATCAGGTATCAGGTATCATCAGAACAAAAATCTTATCACAGAGGGGGGGGGGCGGTGCAGAGTGGAGACCCAAAGCCCATTTGTAGGCCGCTGGACATTCCCTTACAGAAGGGTCTCGGGAGGAGACCAGCCAGTCAGGGTGCGATGTAGCAATGATAAAACATACATCTTTACTGTAGTTTCTAAATGCTTCCTCCTTCCCCACTATCATGATCCCAATTCTTCCTTACAAATATGGCTAGACCAGACGATGTACACTGGTACAGATAGGAACTGGAAACGCAGGGAATCCAGGGCGGATGATCCCTTCAGGATCAGTGGTGTGAGTGGAGATACTGTGAGGGTGGAGGGAGGGTGCATTGGAAAGGGGAAACCGATTGCAAGGATCTACATGTGACCTCCTCCTGGGGGACGGACAACAGAAAAGTAGGTGAAGGGAGACTTTGGACAGGGCAAGATATGACAAAATAATAATTTATAAGTTATCAAGGTTCATGAGGGAGGGGGGAGTGGGGAAGGAGGGAAAATATTAGGAGTTGATGCCAGTGGCTTAGGTGGAGAGAAAATGTTTTGAGAATGATGAGGACAATGAATGACAATTGTGCTTTACACAATTGATGTATGTGTGAATTGTGATATGAGTTGTATGAGCCCCTAATGAAACGATTAAAGAAACACAATAAATGCATAAATAATAAGAATAAAAGGAAAAGCTCCTACTCATCCACTTCCACTGGAGAGGATACTTCAAAACAGAAAAAGCAAAAATCTCAGAAGAAAGAAAAAGAGAAAGGGAAAAAAAAAAGAAAACACTGTTAAAAGGAAAAAAGAGAAGAGAAAAAAGGAAAAACATTCTTCTGCATCCAATAGCCCTGAAATCTGCAAGAAGTAACTGTGACTTTGACCTAAACCATTACATTTTCAAATTTGTTTTTTAAAAATTATTTGACCATGGGCTTTACTATATAATAATCTGTTACAATAAATCATAGTCCTTTCCAAATAGATTTTTTGTTTGTTTATAGGACCATTATCCCCTTAGTACAAAATTTTTAGTGTGTTCTGACTAAAAGCATCAAATCAGTCTTGTTACTTGATAGTCATGCCTCAAATACAAAGCATCATTTTTGATATCTGTGTGTTTTTGGCTAATGTTCTTCCATTGTAAGTTGATTATAAAATGCCTCTGCTATAGTCAGCGCAGGGAATCTACCTAGCTACTAATGAATATTGCTGAATCAAGTGTGCTAGTGACACTGACATTTTTAATAGCTTTATGTATACTATGGTGTAATGTATGAAAATGGTAGAATTTTTTTAATGCTGCTTTTAAACCTATAAGTTGTTTTTTGAATGCTGGGGGACATGAAACTGCTTATTGGGCCTGGTAAGGATTTTTAAATGAATGGTGTCTGCAGGAGGATGATAAATCAAAATGTTTTTAACAAACTAAAATGTTTTTAACTCTCAAAAAAAGAAAAGGGAAGGTCACATAGACCTCTTTCTTGCCATCTAACCTAGATTGAAAGGGTCAGTTTCCCCGCCTCAGAGGCAGAGAGGCTACATCGGGACACTAGAGGTCCCTTGCGGCTATGCTTGATGAGCGTTATGTGGACCTCTTGAGAAGGAAGCTGGGAGCCTGGTTCTTTTCTCAGTCTGAGGCAGTTACCAGAGACAACCTTGGGGCCCCAGAGGAAGAAACTAGCCCCATGTGGCTGAACTGATCTTTTGAAAGCTACCAAGGAGTAAGAAATCCAAACTCACAAATCCTTGACTTCTCCTAAAACTAAGGCGAAGGAGATGAAGATGTCAAGAGCCCAAGATTCCTGGTCAGATACCTACAGGTTCAAAAGCTAATTAATGTAGGCACTAAATCTAAGCAAGTTGCATGTGACCAGGACCCCCTGCTCCAGAAGAAAGAACCAAGAGCCCATTTCCCTTACAAGCTGCTCTGTCTTTTCACAATGAACTTTACCTTCTTGGGCAGCTGACTCTCTAAGGTTGTGAATTGAGGCACAACCTCCTCCACAGGGGGCTCATTGCACCAGAGCTGTCGGCAGAGGAAGATAGAGAGCCCAGAGGCGCCTGATACAGTCACCATGGCAACCAACCCAGATCGGGTCCATTTTATTCACTGACAAAAAACCCAGTTCAGTGAACACTGTAGGGAAGTAGGAGCAGCTTAGATTAACCAGGCTATCTTCTGGCCCCAAGCAATCTGCAGGATAAGACCTCGCATTAGGCAAAGGTCTTCACTGTGACAAAGCAAAGGATTTGTTAAGCTCTTTGGATCTCACCGGGACCATTTCACTTCTGGTGCAGGATAAGAAATTACTCTTCTCTAGGCAGGAGGCCGAAGTTTCACATGAACTCAGTTTGGAGTGGTAATGGTCACGCCATGATAAACAGTCATCCAGAGCCACTTCCCTCCTCGTCACCTGGCAGGTCAGGAGACTGCAGTCAGCATCTTCTGATCTCTGACTGGCTACGTAAGGAAAGAGATACAGTTTATAAATGGAAGCATTTTGGGAATCAGTGTGAATGTTTGCATGTATTTCACGTATGAGTTCCCCTTTCACCCCTGATAATGAAAGCAACATTTCTGAGAACTGAACCAAGAAAGTCAAGAGTCTTTTTTATGCAAATGCAAACAGGCAACTCATTCATTCAACCAATGTATGTGTTTTGAAAACCTACTCTGTGTTATAGGACTGGGGAAATAACAAAAACAAGGGCTTCACAATGAGAGAAAAAAGAGTTTGATTAAAAATATATTAGGATTGATGTGTGTTCGAATTGCGTGATTTAAAGTAAGCTGAAGTGTTCATGTAAAATAGAAGAACTCTCCCTCATGCAACCATCTAGGACAGATGGTCTTCACACGCTTCAACATGAGTGCCACATAGTTTGGCTTACTATTGCATGGGAGATTTTATGAGTCAGGCCTGGAAGCAACACACATCACTTACACTCATTCATTAAAGAGAATTTTCCCCTATGGCCATATCTACTTGCAAGTAATGTGGGAAATGTAGTGCAGCTGGACATCCAAGAGCTGTGCCATAACTGTACTACCAAGGAGAAGGGAAAGAATAGATCTTAGGTAAAAACCAGCCAGCTCAGAAGCACACCAGCCTGTGCTTGGGGTGTTGAGAGAATCAGGCATCAGAAGGCCCCAAACAAACAAATGTATTTCAGGAGAGGAGACTCAAAGCCCATCTGTAGACAGTTGGACATCCCCTCACAGAAGGGTCACAAGGGAGGAATGAGTCAGCCAGGGTGCAGCATAGCACAGATGAAACACACAACATGCCTCTAGTTCTCTAATGCTTCCTCCCACCCCACTCACATGACCCCGCTTCTACCATACAGACCCAGCTAGACAGAGACATGTACACTGGTACATAGAAGAGCTCTCAACAGATAATCCCCTCAGGAACAGCAATGGGAGTAACGATACCACGAGGATAGGGGGAAGGCGGGCGAAGGGGGGACTGTGGGAGAAAATAGGAACCAATTACAATGATGGACATATAATCCCCACCACCGCACACCCCCAGCCCAGGGGAACAACAGAAATGTGGGTGAAGGGAGACAGTTGATGGTGTAAGGTATGAAAATAATTTATAATTTATCAAGGGTCCATGAGGTCAGAGGTGGGGTGGTTGGAGGGAAAAAAGAGGAGCTGATACCAAGGACTCAAGTTCACAGAAAATATTTTTTAAATGATGATGGCAACAGATGTATAAATGTGTTTGACACAATTGATGTATGGATTGTTATAAGAGCTATAGGCCATAAAGTGATTTATTAATTTAAAAAACTAGCCATCTTTGATAATAACAAACATGTATGAAGCTCTGTAGAAGCAGAGAACTAGATGATTCTTATGATGCTTACAATGAAAATATTTCCAATGCCTACGATACAAATATTTGACTTTACTCATTTAAATTATAGGACTATGTAATTATAGCAACAATGAGGTATGATTTTTTTCCACTATCATGTTATTCAAAAAAATAAAGAAAAGCAGGCGTGTTATTATTGGTCAGGGAGGGCACTTATTAAAGATTATAGGGAGCATCAATGTGTCAAATCTTTCTGGAGGGCGATTTAGCAGTGTGTATGTAGAAAGATTTTCAAAAACTCGTGATAACAAGAAAAATCAGGTGTACAATAGTATAATCTTCTTTGTTTACCTATGTTTTATTTTACCTTAGTTTATAAATTCCCAGTTCTACTCACTAGGGGAAAATTACACCTGTCATTTCAAGATATCAGTGACTTCTAACTTAAAAGTCTGCTCTTTCATGGGGGTGGGGAGGGGGATTCGGTCAAATTGATGG
The DNA here is from genome assembly GCF_050624435.1 of Tenrec ecaudatus. NCBI lineage: Eukaryota > Metazoa > Chordata > Mammalia > Afrosoricida > Tenrecidae > Tenrec > Tenrec ecaudatus. The sequence continues at coordinate 143,500,572 of NC_134533.1, forward strand.
TTCCTCTCTGTGGGCGGCCTCCAGAAACTGTAAAAGGCAAGGACAGATTCTCCCCTGGCGCCTCCCAAAAGAGCACTTCCCTGCCAACACCTTGATTTCAGACTTCTGAATTCCAAGCTGTATGCTGTTTTAAGCCACTGTGTTTATGATCACGTCTTATCGCAATAAGAGGAAGCCAATGCACTCTCCTTCATTTCCTTACCTTCGCCCACATAACCCCAGTTTCTGCAGCTCCTGGCACAGCAGCAAGGGGGAAGAAATGGTATTTATCCTACACATAGGTCTTCGTCCTCACTGTCCCTCTACTTGGGCATTGAGCATCTTAACACCCTTGGGCTTGAGATTTGTTTGTTTGTTTGTTTTTGAGCTGTTGATCTCAGTCCTGTTATACTCCCTGCTTGCTGCCAGCTTACTTCCACTCAATTGCTACACATACTGGGCTTGCCTTATACCAGATCCATACCCTGTTCCATGAGGGAATGGAATACAACACAAGAAATCAGACAGTATATGTACATAAGGATAGTCATCACAATATTGTTTGTAATCCCCAATAAAGGGAAGATTGAAAATAATCAAATGTCAGACATGAATTAGTTTGCTAATTATGGCACAATTTTACAATGAAATAATAATCATCACAGATCGTGATGAAGAAAAAAATTAATGTTAGTTCAAAATGGATATGTAATATGACAGACAGTATTTTGTTGTATGTTTATACATATCAGGTGTCTGTGTGCTGAAGAAAATCAAAAATGGAGAACATCCTCTGTACACCTTAAACTGAACGAACTAAAGAGAAAATTAAAGCTGCAAATTGCTATATTGTTAGATTCTGTGAACAAAATATTGTATGATTCAAGAAGCAGCAAAAGTAAACAGAGAATACAGAGTCACTGTATCAAAAAGAATTAGTCAACATTCAACTATTTCAAGAGATAGCGTTTGAGCAAGATCCAATGGTAGTGAAGGAAGAATTTCCACCTGCACAAAAACCATGTCCCAGGAATTGATGGAACGCTAATTCAAATATTTCAACAAGTTGGTGAAGTCCTGGAAACACTCACTCATGTATGCCAGGCAATTTGGAACATAGTTGGTCAACTGACTGGATGAGATCCATTATTTTTGTGCCCATTGAACAAAAGATAACCCAACAATATGCTCAAACTATACAGAAACATTAATATCACATGTCGATGAAGATCAAGGATTGCAGTCTTAGTATGAATTACAACTTAATATAAAGAAGACCAAAATTCTCACACTGGATCAATAGGTAACATCCAGGCAATGGAGAAAAGACTGAAAGTATCAAGGATTTCTTCTTGCTTGAATGCCCAGTCAAATGCTCATGGAAGTCAAGAGTTCAAATGACTCCTTGTATTGGGTAAGTCCGCTTCACAAGTCTTTTTTAGAGTATTGAAAATCAAGGATGTTACTTTGAAGACTAAGATCTCTGAACAAAGAATATTGAAAGCACCATGGCTTGCCAAAAGAACAAACCATTTTGCCTTGGAATAAGTAGAGCCAGAATACTTCCTGGATTCAAGACTGTGTCTCATGTACTTTGGACGTGTTCTCAGAAGAGACCAGTCCCTGGAGAAGAATATCATGTTTGTGTTTGATAAAGTACAGGGCCAGTGAAAAAGAGGAAGTCCTTTGAAGAGATGGATTGATACAGTGACTACAATAATGGACTCAAACATAAGATCAACTGTGAAGATGGTCCAGGACCAGAAGGGGTTGCATTCTGTTGAATATAGGGTCCCTCTGAGTTGAAACGGACTCAACGGCACTTAACAACACCAACCAACATAGGTCAGCATCATAGCCCTGGAAACCTTGGTTCTCTATTCATTCCTCATTCCGTGCTCTTGACCTTCCTACATCGCAAGTAAAATTTTGCTCACAGTAATCAAAATTGGTTGTAGTAGTACAGTAAGTAGGAAATGCCATAAATTCAAGTTGGATTCTGTGTAGGACGTGGAACCAGGGATATGATTGCTGATGTCACATGGAGTTTGACTGGAAGGAAGGAAGATGTTTGCCTGCCTGTGTCTTTATAGCTATACAACGACATTCTACTTTGTGAAGCACAACAAATTATGGATCCCATTGCAAAGAATGGGCAGAATGCCTAATTGTGCTCACATGAAACCTGTATATAGACCAAGAAGATGTTTATCGAACACAATAAAGGGATACTTTATTTTAAACACAGTAAAGGTGTGCATCAGGATGTATCATTTCACCACGTTTATTCAATCTATGTGTTTAGGAAATAATCTAAGAGTATTATATGAAGAAGAACACAACATCAAGATCATAAAAAGACTCATTAACAACCTGTGATATGCAGATGTCACAACCTTGTTTGCTGATAGCAAAGAGAGCTTTTATTACTTATTGATGAAGATCAAAGACCATAACACTGCAATATAAAGAAAACAAAAATCCTCACAACTGGTCCAGTAAGCAACATCACAATAAACAGAGAAATGATGGAAGTTATTAAGGATTTCATATAACCTGAACCATAATCAATGTCATGAAAGCAGTAGTCAGGAAAATTAAGACTATTGCAAAAGACTTCTTTAAAATGTTAAAAAAAAAAAAAAAGCAAAGGTCTTATTTTGAGGACTAAAGGGTATCCAAACCATATACTTCTAACTAGACCCAAACCATGATACTTTTAAACACTTTATATGCATTTGAAAATTGGACAATAAATAAGAAAGGCAAAGCAATGATGCCTTTGAATTACTGTATTAAGAACAAATAGTGAATATACCACAGACTGCAGGAAGAATGAATGGCAGCATCTGGGGAGAAATACAACCAGAACATTCTCTGGAGGAGAAGATGGCAAGACTTGGTCTCACATATTCTGGGCATGTTGTGAGGGGGTTCCTGGCCCGAGAGAAGAATGCCTGCTTGGGAGAGTAGAGGCTCAGTGAAAAGAGGAAGGCCCTCAATAAGAGCGACTGATTAGTGGCTGCAGCAACGTCCTCAAATGCCGCAGTGGTTTTGAGGATGGCACAGGACCGGGCAGCGTCTTGTTCTGTTGCTCATATGGTTGCTATGAGTTGAAACCAACTTCACAACGTTAGCAATAAGAGCACCACTTCTTATTTTCAAAAATATGAGAATAGACATAGGCTTGGGTCACTGGGGTTTTCTGACTTGGGTCATTTCTTTTAAACATCAACTGCTTCCCTCAGCCCAGCCACTAGTCCAGGAGTGGTTTGCTATGTGAGATCTGCATTGCGATTGTAATTATTACGGTTTTGTGTAAACTTGGTTAGGACAGGAGTCTCAGTGGTTTGGCAGATAGGACTAAGTAATCCCTCAAGATGAAATCTCCTCATGGCATGGGCTGCTTCCAATATAAATGGAGGCTGTGGAAAAGCTTGCCTGCATCTGGCTGAGTCTGAGTCCTATATGTAGCTGGTTATCTAACCTCTGATTCTTTGCACTAAAATCTTCTTTGCTAATCCGCAGCAGCAGCCAGTCATCTTAGTTGCCAGTCTTAGATCTGCTCACTTCTGTAGCCAGAAACCTGCTGTCTGACCTTCTGGTTGTCTTTCATTATCCCCTGCAATTATATGAGTAAGGAGAAGTCTCCATGTAACAGCTGACCCACAGATTTGGATCATGCCTGACTCTACAACTGTGTGAGCCATTTTTTCTTGGATATATATGTGTGTGTGTGTGTGTGTGTGTATACACATATATATTATAAGCTTTACTAGTTCTGCTTCTCTACAGAACCCAAGCTGAGACAAGGGTTTTAATTCCTAATGAATTTAAAAGATTTTCTTCAGATTTCTTACTAAATAAGAGTGTAAGGTAGGAGACAATTCCCTGTGGTACTTGGGAATGGAGGTCCCATAGGGTTTCTAAGACTATAAAAAGCAGGACCAGAGATCAGAACCCCAATTATCAGGACCATAGAGAGTCAAACAGGAGCTCTGGCCAACAGATCATAAAGGGATTTTTTAAAATCTAGCCTCAAGTTTCTCACAAACTTCCTGTTGGGGGTAAACCAATACCAGGGGCCCGGGTGGGGGTGGGGGGGGTGGGGGAGAGGTAAGTGGTTGTACCTGAGGAAGGTATGAGGCCAGGACTGCAGAGGCTATGTTGACACACTCCCTTTCAAATGCATCCTCTCTTTTATCATGCAGTCAGATCCTGATGGGAACATCCTTGAAGATTCAGAACAATAGCACAGCTTCCCTGAGACAGGTGGTTCAGCTACTGTGGCGTCTCTGCATCCCAGTCCTCTTTCTCCAAAGAAACCATCACAAAGGATGCTAACATGACTTTCTCTACAGTTCCCTCTTGCTCTTCCAAAGACACATCCCATGCTGCTAAAGTGTGAAAATTCCATGACTCCTGCTATTCTTCCACTCACTTAAAGTTCCTTTCTTCTTAAGAGACATCTTCCCTCTAGTTAGGTCTTGCCAGCATTAGCTGCCGGCTAAGTTGTATTTGAAATTTACATCTTTTGCAGTCCAAGCAACCTGCACATTTTAAGCTGTTTCTGACATAAACAGCCTCGGAAAGTCTTTTCTAAAGCATCTGCATCTCTTGCCACGGGATATTGACACCAATATTTTAAATGGATTTGTAGTCTAAATGTAGAGTGAGCTTGTCGCAACGACACATCCTTGGAATCTGTGAGAACTGGGAAGGGAATGTCCCTGGGACCAGAAAGCAGAGACCTGGAAGCAGACACCAGCTGGGCTCCCTCTCTCTGGAAGTGGCTTGGGAAGGGAGTCTGGGAACGAATGAAAAAAGTGTATGGGGCAGCCACAGTTCTCAGGTTCAAACTGAAAAGGCCAATGCATGCAAGGAGCCCATGATGTGGGCAGAGTCAAATGTGGAACTCGGAGTGGTGGCTGCAGCACGTAATGGTAGATCAGGAGAGAGGTGTTCTGCCGCAGGCTGTATCACCTAGAAGCAGGAGCACAAGGCCATGTGGGCTCAAACACGTTGGATGCACAGAGAAGACAGGAAAGGGTTATCAGAGCTATAAGAGGAAGTAGGCAACCCACACAGGTGAACAGTGCAAAGAATGATGACAGCGATTCACATACAGCACTTAGCGCAGTTCGTGGCACATAATAACTGCTAAGTAAATATTTGCTCATTTTGTTCTCCCTGCAGCTAACAGCACTCTATTGGTTACTATTATTAGAATGCAGACCCAAGCTTCAGTCCCATTTGATCTCCAGTGCGGAGCACAGAGCCTGGTATATAGAATGCTCTCAGTAAACGTGCGACATGACTGCAGGTAGTGGTCGGCATATGGGCACATGACCTCTGTAGCTGCTCAGACCATGCTTTGAAGAGACTACATCACTCATTGGCTTAAAGCTCTGCTGTGACTGCCTTGGGATGTATAATTTTTTAACAAGGGCTCCACAAATTTTATAGCTGGTCCTGAGTGAGAGTAAGGATACAAAGATGTAAGAAAGAAACTAAAGCATGAATAATTGAGAGAGATGAGAAGTCTGCAGAGAGGCTATTAGGAATTATAGAGTACGGAGTATTTTCTCTCCTGAATCTGCAGGTCTTCAATGGAACAGCACTCATTCACATCCTGGTTTTGCACTCGTCCATGCATTTAGCACCCTATTAAAGGAAAGTGAAAATTACTTACTCCAAAATGTCTGGGACCTGGCCTACTCCTGATGAACAGTATTTCCCAGGTTTATATATCCTAACTCTGTTGTTTGTGTTATTGTCAGTGACCACCAAAAATATATGTTAGTGGCTGTCCGAACATATAATCCCAAACTGCGTAGTGCATGTATTACCAGGCAGTGTTTCAAGTTTTCTTTGCTTTCACAAACCAAGGTTGCATCATCTTCAAACCATAAATTGTTAATGAGCCTTCCTCCAAACTTGATGTGGTGTTCTTTCTAGCAATCACCTTCCAAGAATCTCTCTGTTCTACATACAAATTGAATAACTATGGGGAAAAGATACAACCTAATGCACACCTTTTCTTATTTTTAAAATGCACCAAATACCCTTGTTCTGTTCAAATGATTGCTCGTCGGTCTTTGTAGATTCCCCATGAACACAGTGAAGTCTTCTAGAATCCCCATTCCTCACAAGGTCATCCATAGTTTGTTGTGATCCACACCATTGAAAGCCTTTTCATACCGAATGAAAGGCAGTTAAATATCTTTCTGCTATTCTTTGCTTTAAGCCAAGATCACACAGATCAACCAGCAACAATCAGTCAATGGAAACCATGTGGTCCGATCCTTAACCAGTCACAGGGATGGTGCAGGACTGGACTGAGTGGTGCCATTATGCAGGGCCACATCAAAAACTCAAGAAATCAAATTTTGGTCTGGGAGTACACCCATTTCTTCACTAAAATAATAAAAATGATCATACTAATTGTCATCTGTATATTTTCTTCTGTTTATAAAGTAGGTTCATCTTTAAATTTACAAAATTTGATCAATAGAATTTCATTTAAATTTTACCACTCGGAGAGAGAGCAGAACAGGCATTACAGTTCTTTTGTGTCACAGGAAAACTCAGACCCAAAGGGAGTTAGTGGACTTTTCATGGTCTGTCACAAGAGGCCTGTTGACTCCTGACTGTGCAACACTTTCCTCCATATCTTTGAATGCTCTTTCAACCTGGTAGTGCGGTTTCTTTTGTAAATGAGGGGTTTCTGCTAAAGACAGTGAAGCAGACTGGTGAAAAGAACATCTTGTCTTTGAACAAAACTGAGATGGGACAAGACAATGCTTTCTCTGAACTGATACTGGCGCATGAGGCGACTTATGTCTGCCCAGCAGACAATGCAGCACGGGCCACATGAGAGGCACCCAGTGGTCCGGGGTCCCTGGGTGTGAGCTCCGCCGTGTCCACCATGCGGACTCCCCGCTCAAGGCTGAGGCTTAGCCACACACGGGCCCCTTGCAGCCTCTCCAACTGCACAGAGCCTGCACGATGCAGCAGCAATGAAATTGTGCACATTTGTTCCCCGGCACTGTAGTGTGTTTATGCTCCTGAATTTAAGGTTTGTCATGGGTTTTGCTCACGGGAATGATTATTTAAGTGCTGATTTTTAAAGGGCAATTGATAACAAGTTTACACAGCCAAAAGAACTCTGGCAATTATCCGAAAATTCAGACTCTGTGAAGAGTCAAACCAGATAATTTAAGACTCCCTGAATCTATTCAGAAGCCAAGATTATTCAAATGGACAAGCTGAAAGTGAGATCGTGGATGCTGAAATGGTGCTGATGAACTCAAGCTACCGCTCTGGATGGCGACTGCTCCGAGCTGCCACCCTCTCTTCTTAACTTCCTTTTCCTCCTCATGGGTTCCTGCTTCCCTCCCTAGTCACTTTCCTAGTTAAGGGGGTGGGGGTGGAGGGGGGCGGTGAGCGAGCAGTGGGTGGGAGTGCCAAGCCAGTCAACCAGTGTGTTAGTCTGGGTACTTTAGAGAAACTAATCCACAACAACTCGTGTATAAGGGAGAGTTCTATATAAAGGTTAAGTGTTCGTCAAGAAAACATCCCAATCCAGTGCTGCCCAAATCCACAAGTCTAAGATTAGCCCATATGTCAGACGCTGATCTACAAAGTCCTCCTCAAACTCACAAAATAGACCCAATGACATCGACTTCAGGAGGAAAGCTGAGTCAGTGAAAGGTTAATCATCTCGGCACTGGCGGCGGGGGGGGGGGGGGGGGGGGGGTCTCCACACGGCTGCTCCAGTACCCAGGGCTGCATCAGGGTAGGTCCATGTGGCTTCTCCTCAGGGATGTTTGCAGGAAGTGTGCCTGGCCAGCTGAAGCAGGGACTGGCTGAAACAAGAGACCTGAGAACTAGAAAGGCGAGGCTCACTGAGCCATTTATCCCTCCGTCCTTCAATTAACCCCACCTGTGTTTATCAGCCAGGTTGGCACATTAAGCTAACTAACTACCTCAGCTGGTGCCTGATGCGCCCCGAGGCATCTTATCATGAGACTTTTTCTGAGTCTTCCCTCCTGAGTACTCCCCAAGCCCCGAGCAGCGCTGACAGTCACCTGGACTCCAGCCTGCTCAGAAATCGGACCGCTGTAATCAAGGGGAGCAGTCTCCCTTTCTAGGCCCTAGTTGAATGGAGTGAGTTGACCACACATGACCTTCCCTCTCTCCCAAAACGTCACCTCAGTGAGAGTAAAGGTGGTTTTCAACGTGTCAACTGAGAAAGACCAAAAGAATGGGAAGGCAGAAGACAGTGGCAGAACAGTTTCAGTGAGCGCCGTAGGGTCAGCGGTTCTCAACCTGTGGGTCGTGACCCCTTTGGTGGGTCGGAGGACCCTTTCTGTCACAGGGGTCACCCAGTTCATAAAGGTAGCAAAATGACAGTGATGAAGTAGCAAATGAAAATAATTTTCTGGTGGTGCTCACCACAACATGAGGAACTGTATGAAAGGGTCACACGCAGCATTAGGAAGGTGGAGAACCACTGGAGGGGGATAGAAAGCAACTACCTGCCATAGAGGGCTCAGAGCAGAGGCAGTGGAACTGCCTAGAAAGGAGCTAGAGGGATGGGGAGTTGACTGATTGCCCCGCAGAGCCACATCACGAAACCTGGAAGCACCAGGTAAGTACCTCTTCAGAAGCAGGGGGATACATGGAGCTGAAAACCTGAGTGAGCAGCTCGATCCTTCACATTCCCAACCCAGTCCCAGACAGCCAGATCCCCTTGTGTGCAGAGACAGAGTTATTCTCTGGAGCAGGTAAAGCAAAGGGACTTCAGCTCAGTACACAGAGGTTAAAGGTGAACTTCAAGGATAGGGACAAAGGTGGCAGCCTTTATACTAAATTATGGGACCCAAAGAATCCCTGGGCACAAAAACAGGGGCTGGGCTGACCTGTTATGTGTTTGTCATTTGAACTTACCCAGAGGTACCTCGGGACAAGGGCCTGGTGATTTGCTTCTGAAAACCCAGCCGTTGAAAGCTCAGTGGAGCCTAGTTCTTCTCAGACGCCCCAGGGGTTGGCATGAGTTGGCATCAACACAACAACAAGTCATTTGGGGTTTCTTTGGAATATGGGACTCACAAACCCTGCCCCGGCCTCAGTCGCCAGAGCAGGGAGTCACAAGTCACAAATCCTAGCAAGAAATAAGAAGAGTAATTGATTTTTTTAAAAAAATTTAACCACAGAAAGTACCCATTATTGGAGTTCCCTCATAAGAGAAAACTCTTGATCCCGGTCTACAACCGAGACCAGTGCAGACAAAAGAGAGCTCAAGGCCCATCAAGACAATAATGGTATTGATGGAGAAGAAAATTTGAAGAAAAAACTTCTGAGATATAGAAGTTATTGTATCTATACTAAAAATACCCAATAAAAAGAGACAAAACTAGAAAGAGTTGTCGGGGGCATGGGTTGTTTTATGGGGTAAAGGGTTGGAGAAGCCATATGATAGCAAAAACCTTAAAATCAGTAAATGAAATTGATATAAAATCAAGAAGCTCTCCCAGAAAACAGAACAAAACATAAGGAACTTATAGTAAGAGAAATCAATTAAGAGAACCAACCCAGGACATTGAAGTAGAACATAACAAAAAACGAAGAAGAAATTATCAGAGAAATTTGATAAGAAAACTGCCCAGAATTGAAGAACTAATGGTTTTCGTATTCAAAGGACCCACTGAGTGTCCAGCACGATTAAGGAATGCACAGCACCAGAACATCGTGACACTTGAAAATGCTGGGTCAAGTAGAACGCTCTAAAACGTTCATGATATAGGAACAGGCAATATATACATCACATACAAAAGAATGGAAATCGGCTTTCTACTTCACAGAAGCAAAGCTGGAGTCAGAGAATGGGGGGCAACACTTTCAAAAGTCAGAGGTAAAAGAATTGTTTACAACCTAGAGTTCTCTAATAACAGCACATAAATGTAAGATGAAGGTACCAGACATTGAGCTCAAACAAAGGACGTGGCACCAATTCCTCTTTTCCATAATCTTAGTGACTTGCTTCATAGAATTATTTATCAGTTTCTAGGAATTATTATCTATCTATCTATATCTCTATTCCTTCTTCGGAGACAAGAAGAAATGGGATATTAGTTGAAAGGATGTGAAGCCCAAGGCAAACACAGAGGTGTAGACCGCTAACCCACCTTCCTGTGTTTGGAGACCGCCTTTAGGAGCAGCAGTGAAAGAGGTGGAGCAACGCTCAGTGAGAAGGCAGCCAAGGGCTCAATGACCCAGATGAGCCCGAGAAGTTTCTGCCTCTCACCAACATTAAAGAGGTCCTGATTCCGTTCCTTTCTTCCTTTTTCTCTTTCAGGTAGAATTGCTCTTAACTTTCATTGTGGATTGGGTGAAGCTTTACAGAACATACCGTTTTCCATTCAGTAATGCAGGCGCGCGTTCTGTTTCATCTCATTCCTTGCACTTCCCACAAGGTAACATCACTATCGCCCTCAAGCTCCCGGTGTTTCCTGTTTCCATGCCTCCTCCTTTCAGTGGAACCCAGAATGGGACTGCCAGATGGCACACGCCTTTATCCCCTCTCCTCAGTCAGTTAGCCCCTGACCTCAAGCTGTTTTGTTCCACTTTGGGAGAGAGAAAAATGTGGTTTCCTTCTAAAGAAATAAACCTGAAGAAAGAACAAGTAAAGGAAATAAAAACAAATTAGAAGAAGCACCAATTAAATACTTTTCAAGGGGATAAAACTAATTCAATTTTACCCTGTCTCACTCACTTCTTCCCATTTTCTTCCCACACACACCTCTTTATCCATATATTTATAGATTATTTTTATTATTTAGTTAATAAGAATTACAGGCCTCTTGCTTTCACCCTTCTAAATCCAAAATGAGCTTTCTTTTTTTCTCTTGCTCTCTTTTTTCCTTCGCTCCCCTCACCAACACGATTTACATTCTCAATGTAATGTATTAAAAAGTTGACAGGGACGAAAGGATTCACACGATGTCTGCTAAGAAACCCAATTTCCATGATGAATTGCCCGAAGCCCCTGAATCACAAACCATTTTTTCCGCTGCTCAGAAGTCGGTTTCTTTCTTTCTTTTTTTTTTTTTTTAAAATCTTCTTAAAGCCTCTCTCCTAATCTTCGGCTAGAAGAGATGGGTGAAAGGAATTTTTTTTTTCCTAAACTAAGGGAAGTATTAGCATCTTGGTTGTTGTGCATCAAATTTGAAAATGCAAGGTTAGTAATATTTCAAATCAGCCATGGTCCAAACCTCTTGATAAGTAAGAGTGCTTTTCGTTTTCTTTCTGTCTCTTACTCCCTCCCTCCCCACCTCACCCCCAGCAGTCTGGTAGTCCAGAATAAGGAGGAGCTTAGGAAGAAAGCGGCATTTTGAGTGCTTCTTCAAAGATCTGCTCCCCGGGGAAGGTTAAAGAATTCGAAATTCAGGATCTCTACTATGGAGAGCTGGCTAGATCCTCCATATCCGGGGGAGGGACCTAGTAGCATCCACAGGACAGACACACCTGCCGGCTCAGCAAACAGAGGCTGTGCTTGGAGCTGCATTTGAATCCTATTGCACTTGTTCTCTGTTGGCTGTGGGTGTCAGTATCCCGAAGAGGTCCTCCTGGGCTGCCCAGGGGTGGAGGCGGACACCTGGTCCCTGGGAGCTGTAGTTGAGATTTGGGGACTTTGAAAAAATCCAACTATTTGAAAAACCTGAAGGAAATTCGGGGCTCCCTTCTCCAAAATCTCCACTCCTTCCTCTTTTCTATGTGCTATACAGAGCTCATTAGAAAACGGCTTTCACCCCCACTCAGGCCAGAACTGAGCTTCTCCTGACCAAGCACTCACACTTTTTCCAGAACCCACTCCCCAAAGATCTTTTTTTAACACACAAAATACTATTAGCTTTGTAAGGGGGGATAAAAAGGAATTAAACGTTCCTTTCAACACATATTGAGCATTTTCAGGGAAAGGGGACTTTGAGTTTATCCGTGAATTGCCAATCCATTTGTGGATGTATTGAGAGATGCTGGGGAATTAGAGATGGAGAGCGCAGACAGTAGAGTTTAAGTCTAGAGTCACAAGCCCCAAATCTGAGTCCATATGAACTCTTTGACTTCTCTCTCAAATGAGGAAAAAATTACAATGGAGAGATTTTATTTTTTAGCTGTACAAACAATTTAAGAAAGATCTTGAGTTTGGACCTACAAGGTTAACAATACGTCTACAATGATAAACGTTATGTGGGTGAAGAAACAGGACCATTCTGTGGAAAGTGCTGGTCCCAGATGCACAGCTAGCAGAGCCAACGCCTGCAAAGATGTAGTTACTGGTTGGGCTACTAACCACACACGATTCCCATAAAGATTTACTGTCTCAGAAACCCACCGGGGCACTGTGACCCTGTCCTATGGGGTTGCTATGAGTTGAAATTGACTAGATGTCAGTAATTTCGTTCTTTGGTCATATATTCCAAATATGTAACTGCCTGAAATTGCATAAAGAACACATAAAGATACCTAAGTGAGGACTGTACAACCATCCAGGTACCAGATTATAATCAGAGTGATAGCTAAAAAGCATTTTCTCTTAAATGATCCACATGTTCTCCTAGCCTACTAGAAGTGACACAGATGGGTGTGGCTGGAAAGGACCACATGTTCCTGTCAACTTTCCTGATAGGCCTTTTTGAACTTCTGGGATGCTTTACTGAAAATGCTTCGGTGTGGCTTGATTCAAGGCTAACAGGAAATCATCAGGACTTAGTGTTTCCTCATTGCTCAAGGAAAAAAGACGGCAAGTTTGCTGGAATGTGGACACTGTCATTTAAAAAAAAATTACTGGACTGATAGTTCATGTTTTTCCTTTAAACAATTTCTATGAAGGTGTTCTTCACATACCACCTATATCCGTTAGCCAAAGACATAGCTGCATGGACACTGGAAAGAATGACAAAAAGTGTTATACGGGGGAGATTGTTTCTTCAAATACCCAGACCTCTGGAATTGTGTCAAGGCCACAGAAAGTACAGCAGAAGAAGAAGACGAAGAAGAAGAAGAAGAAGAAGAAATCATTCAGAGGTCAGATGGTACCCGGTAGAGGAAAGAAAGCATACATTCCATTTCAAGTGAATTTAGCCTCAGTGAAGTCAAATAGTCTGACTAGTCTGGAATGATTTTCCTACATAATTTAAAAGTCGTTATGATTGAAAGAAAGAGCCCTGGTGACACAGTGGGGTTGGATTGTTAGTTGGAACCCACCCTCAGAGAAAAAAGAGGCCTTCAATTATTGTAAAGAGTTACAGTGTCGGAAATCCACAGGGGCAATTTTACATAAACACATACCAAAGGTCTCCCTTCCTTTGCTGAAAAACATGCTCATGGTGAAAGACTCCATCATGGCAACAAAGTGGCTATAAATCATCAAACTAGCATATTTCATGAACAGAAGGGACTTTTGAGCAATGTAATTGTCTATAAAATTTAAACACAGAAGAACATAATGGCACACCTGGGATATTTAATACCCAGAGCAGATAGTTTTCAACACCTCTATCTTACATTTTTTGAGGAAATTGTTTTCAATATTCATGATACAATTAAACAAATTATAGTAAGATGTGAAAAAACATAGACTATGGTTTCATGGAGACTTCTATGCTATTAAACACAGAGCAAATTTTTTTAACGAAATGAATATTACTGGTAAAATGGATGAATATGCACTGAAATAAAAATTTTCAATGGACTGCTAAAAGGGGAAGACTCATATATTTATATGTTGATTTTTCACAGTAATGAATGTAAATAACATCTATTTTGAACCTATTGTCAATTGCTGTCAATTTTATTCCAGTCCGTGGCAAACCCATGAATTGCATGGGTATGCAGAGTGGAACTGCTCCATTGGGTTTTGAAAAGGAAATTACCAAGCCTCTCTTCCAAGATGCTTCTGTATGGGTTTGGACTGGCAAGATTTCAGCTAAGATTGAACACTTAAATATGTGTGCCACTTGAGACTATTTTGAACCTAACCTTGTAAAAATGGGCCAATGATTTCATCAAAATTGATATCGTGTACTTAAGCTCATAAAGAGTATAACCAGATATATCTATCTCTTTTCACTCAGAGTTGAAAAAAATTCATTTGAATTTGAAATATATCCTTCATGTAAAAATGGCATATATTCAAGTAGCTTTGAAAAGTCTTAAATAAAATATTTGGTCCGGCCACAATTCATTAAAATCTCATTTTACAATAAATTCCAGACATTGCAATACTGTCTATGGATTTCTTTATTTACAATTGATTCTAGTAGCTTTATCCATCTGTATAATCATATGTTTTAAACAAAACTAAAAAGTCTAAGTAGTTTTATTGTCTAAATGACAATTTATACAACTCTAGTTTTGTTTCATTGTCTTCCTAATTAACATGTTATAATTATTAATTTCCAATCTATCAGTTAAACACAGAAACATGGAGGATACATGATCTACATCTAGCTCAAATAATTCCAAACTAGTACAGATTTACTCTAAGAACAAACACGAATACCTAAGCATTTCAAGAGTCAACTCTTAACTGAAAATTTTCCAAATTGACGATCACACAGGATATACTTTTTAAGAGCTAATTTGAAGCTTATGTATAGAAATAAACATATACAAATAAATACATGAAGGGTATCGAAAATGTTCAAGGAAAATGGAACGAAAAGAAATGTTTATGGACAGCGGAGGAGTGGATGTAGGGAGATGTCGGGTGGTGTAAGATATGACAAAATGATAATAATTTCTAAATTATCAAGGGTGCATGGGGGAGGGAGGGGAAAACTAAGGAGCTGATACCAAGGGCTCAAGTAGAAAGCAAATGTTTAGAGAATGATGAGGGAAACAAATGTACAAACGTACTTGACATAATGGATATACATATGGATTGTGATAAGAGTTGTACCAGCCCCCAATAAAATGATTTAAAATAAATAAATAGAATTATTTCCCTCAAAGGTTTTGAAGCCCTCTCAGATTACTATAACTCAAGAAGTCTTTTTTTTTTTTTTTAGTGCAGAAGTGCTTTATAAGCTTTGGAAAGAACCAAGTAAGTTCTCTTGTGCCCTTCAAGGGTCTGGGGTTTTTTTAAATTGTTTTATTAGGGGCTCATACAACTCTTATCACAATCCATACATGCATCAATTGTGTAAAGCACAATGTACATTCATTGCCCTCATCATTTTCAAAACATTTGCTGTCCACTTAAGCCCCTGGCAGCAGATCCTCATATTTCTCCTCCCTCCCCATTCCTCCATCCTTCATGAACCCTTGATAATTTATAAATTATTATTTTGTCATATTTTGACCTGTCCGATGTCTCCCTTCACCACTTTTATGTTGTCCGTCCCCCAGGGAGGAGATCACATGTAGATCTTTGTAATCGGTTCCCCATTTTCAACCCACCTTCCTTCTACCCTCCCAGTATTGCCACTCACACCACTGGTCCTGAAGGTATCATCTACCCTGGATTCCCTGTGTTTCCAGTTCCTGTCTGTACCAGTGTACATCCTCTGGTCTAGCCATATTTGTAAGGTAGAACTTGTATAATGACAGTGGGGGAGGAGGAAGCATTTAAGAACTAGAGGAAAGTTGGATGTTTCATCATGGCTACATGGCACCCTGACTGACTCGTCTCTTCCCCGAGACCCTTCTGTAAGGGGATGTCCAGTGGTCTACAAATGGGCTTTGGGTCCCCACTCTGCACTTCCCCCTCATTCACCTAGATAAGATTTTTTGTTCTGATGATGCCTGATACCTGATCCCTTCGAAACCTCTCAGTCTGATGTGCTTCTTTCATGTGGGCTTTTTGCTTCTGAGCTAGATGGCTGCTTGTTTACCTTCAAGCCTTTAAGACCCCAGATGCTATATCTTTTGATAGCCGGGCACCATCAGCTTAATTCAAGAAGTATTTTTGAACTTAATCAATGAAAGATTAAAGGGGAGAGAATCTTGTTTGGAACTGTTGATTTAATTGTTTTGAAATTCTTTACTGGAAATGCACTCTCTTACTGCCCTGCACCCAGGGTGCTGCTTCTACAGCCCTGACCATGATACTGAATGTTCAAAGAAGCAGAGACACCACTTGTCAAAACTCTTTTCAAGAGATATTCCATTATTAAATCTTAGCAAGACAAAGGTAAGACAGAGTCAAATCCATCTGGATGATGGAGACCATCAGTGTGAAGCCATAATGATGTCCAAAGAATTCCCAGGTTCATGTGGTAGAACATATGAAACAATGGAAATCATCACATTAGGTAAATCCCAGAGGGCAGGACTGTCCCTCCATCCCCTGACTAAGTGAGTTGCCATTTACTTTCAATACAGTCATGATTGGTGGCAGATCAACCCATCATTCTCCCAGGCAGTATTGCAGAAGTGGGGAAGGGGCCTGGATAGGGAGACCTAAACTATTGCATGTTAGAAAAGATTTCAGGATTAGTTCTGGGGTCTTCTGACCATCTTGATGGGATTCGGATCAAGATCATTGGCCCTGGCACCCAAATTTCCATTAAAAGAATGCCAGGCAAGTCCCTGCAGACAAGACAGTCAGTCCCTCCAAGCCCTGGCTCCAGGGGTTTAATCTACTTTCATATACACTTTGCCTGCAGGCAGAGCTTTGCCAGTTTACAGTTAGAAAGAATTCATTGAAGGTTGAATTTATGTTAAGACTCAAAATGGAGTTAAGTCTCTCATCAAAACTGAGCTTTTTTGTTTAATCACTGTATTGGGGGCGCATATAGCTCTTATCACAATACATACATACATACATATTTGTAAATTTGTTGCCATCATCATTTTCAAAACACTTTCTTTCCACTTGAGCCCTTGGTATCAGCGCTTTTTTTCTCTCTCTTTTCTCCACCCTGCCTCTCTCACAAATCCTTGATAATTTAAAATTGTTATTATTTTTTCATATCTTACACTGACCAATGTCTCCCTTTACCCACTCTTCTGCAAAACAGCTTTTGTGCACTAGAACCAAACTGAGCTTTTGTGCACTAGCTTTTGTGCATATAAGAATGTTTATACCACCACCACCACCACCACCACCACCACCACCACCAAAAGAAAAAAAAAAGAATGTTTATATAATTAATGTCTAATATGTATATGATGGTCTATGTAAGATTAAATAGGTAAGTTATATATGAGGAGACAAAATGCACACAACATTTCATTATCGACAAAAATTTGGAAACAACCATACGTCCATTAACAGCAGAATGTACTAATAGTGTATAGGATAGTCTATTATGAATACATTCAAGCCCCCTTCTAAGAGTTACTGGATTATTTTATTTATAACACTTAAGGCAATTTACATATTATAAAATATATTTACTAATTTATTGCCTGTTTCTTTCACTGATTGATAAGCTGCATGAAGGCAAGCACCAAGCCCAGTTTACATCTAGCACGCGGCATGGTACTTGATACATGATAAGCATCCAGAAATCACCTGCTGTATGAATGACTAGTTACAGTCGAGTCCTGCTTGCCTGGGAGCCACTCTGTTGCTTTGAGGTGATTTTAATACGTGTTAACCTTTTCTTTTGTTTTCAGTGGCAACCTTTATTTTCCCCACTTCCAAACTGCTCTGTGCATAAATACTGATGACAGAGATTTCCTCAGAGTAAATCAATTCCACACCAACATCTGTCTGTCTGTCTAACATCAGTCGGGATATAAAATATAAAATTGCTAGCATTTATCAAGCACTTACTCTTTGCAAGGGCTATCCTAAAGCTATCACATGTCACTACTTTACTCTTCCTGGAAATCAGATAAGGTCCATTCTAGTATTGTCATTGTTTTGCAGATGATGAAAATGCAGCACAGGATGTGACCTCTTCAAAGTCATACCATTGGTATGTAGTGGAGTCGAATTCAAACCCAGCAGTGCACACATTGTGCTCTGCTGTATCAACTATTCTAAGTTAAAACTCACCATGGTCTTAATTGTAGCTCATACAGCAAATCAGTTGACAGGTTGAGCTGTTCAGCCTGGGTTGTGTGGGATGAGAAGACTGAGCAGATGGACACCATGTGGGGCCTGTGAAGCTGGGCTTCCGAAGGCCAGTGTTCATGGGGACTTCCAATAAAGAACTCTTCAGATCCCACCTTTTTCCTGTGCTGGATAATCAGAGGATTTACCTGGAGGAGCCAGGATTGTGCCTCTTGTGATCCTGGCTGGGGGCTCAGAGCACACGTTGCTAGTGGAGTCATCTTTAATTAGAGGATTAAACCATCTCACATTTGGCTGACTGCAGGCATCCTTGACAAGCATCGCTCCGACTGATGTCGCTGTGGTGGTGACTCCATGCAGCGGTGGATAGAACTTCAGAAAACTAGAACAGGCAAACAATCGCAGAAACCCTTCAAGTTTTTACTTCTTCCTGCTCACCCTCCCACCTTTTTGAACATTCCATGAACAGGGTGCGCGAGACAGCGGTCTCTAGAGAAACAAAACCAGAATGCTAATAATTTTATATATATTTATACAGCGAGAGATGCATAACGAAATAAATAAACAGTTAATTAAATTATAAAGCAGTACAAATGGCTCAGTGCAACTCACTCCCGTGTGACAGTTGTGAGACACTGGCAGTCCAAGTCTTGAGGGCCACTGGGTAGAGCAATTCAGGCTATCCGGGCACCGGCAGCAAACAGCATGGCAGATCACCAACAGTCTGCCAGATGACAGGGTCCTACAGTCCCCAGCTCAAGAGATGTAAATTCCAATGGTGTGGCAAAGCAGCTCTCGAAGGTACCTCAAATTACAGTGACACAATCAACGGGTTAGGTGTTCCACAGGTAGTATAGCTTGCAAATTGAGGCAAAGAACAAGCAAGGCAGCCGCTCACTGGTCCGATGATCAAAGAACAAGACACAAAATAGGCAAGGCTCCCCAAGCCATTTATCTCTCCAACCTTCAATTAATCCCACATGTGTTTATGGCCAGGTTGGCACAATAAACTAACTACCTCACAGGGATACATGGCCATCCTCATTCTTTCTTCTTCTGCCACCCTGCAAACTGACTGCAACACAGTATCCACACAACTCCTACCACCTTCCACTGTATTACACACAAATAAGACACAGTATAGATTGCATTCAGTATAGATTATGTGACATAGGGAAAAGCCTCAATAATTTCTTTCAAAGATGTTCCTCCTCTCACTGATTCCTCCCAGTGCAGCAGGTTTTGAGGTGGGACTGCTAGTCCCTCAAAGTGCTGGCACTTGAAGATCCAACTCCCAATCCTTTGGGTCTTCTTTGTGGTCAGCTCTGTGATTATCACTAAATTATAACACACTTGTTGACAAAACATTAAAGAACATTAAGGCACATTATGGAGAAAATGAATGTTGTTGCCAGGTGCTATCAAGACAGATCCAACTTGGAGTGGCCACAGAACAAAATCCTGTAGGTCCACCAGTGCGATGTCCGAGAGCACTGTTGGCAACCACTGTGTCCAACCATCCCATTGAGGGTCTTCCTCTTTTTCGTTGACCTTCTACTTTCTTTTTTTTTTTAATCGTTTTATTAGGGGCTCATGCAACTCTTATCACAATCGATACATGCATCAATTGTGTAAAGCCCTTTATACATTCATTGTCCTCATTGTACTCAAACCATTTGCTCTCCACTTAAGCCCCTGACATCAGGTCCTCATTTTCCCCTCCCTCCCCGCTCCCCACTCCCTCATGAACCCTTGGTAATTTATAAATTATTATTCTTGTCATACCTTGACCTGTCCGACATCTCCCTTCCCCCAGTTTTCTGCTGTCCGTTCCCCAGGGAGGAGGTCACATGTAGATCCTTGTAATTGGGTCCCCCTTTACAACCCACCCTCCCTCTACCCTCCCAGTATCACCACTCACACCACTGGTCCTGAAGGGATCATCCACCCTGGATTCCCTGCATTTACAGTTCCTATCTGTACCAGTGTACATCCTCTGGTCTAGCCATATTTGTAAGGTAGAACTGGGATAATGACAGTGGGGGGGGAGCATTTAGGAGCTAGAGGAAAGTTGTATTTTTCATCGTGGCTACATGGCACCCTGACTGACTCATCACCTCCTCGAGACCCTTCTGTAAGGGGATGTCCAGTGACCTACAAATGGGCTTTGGGTCTCTACTCTGCATTCCTCCCCTCAGTCACTATGATAAGATTGTTTTGTTCTGATGATGCCTGATACATAATCCCTTCAACACCTCCTGATCGCACAGGCTGGAGTATTTCTTCCATGTGGGCTTTTTTGCTTCTGAGCTAGATGGCTGCTTATTTACCTTCAAGCTTTTAAGACCCCAAATGCTATATCTTTTGATAGCTGGGCACCATCAGCTTTCTTTGCCACATTTGCTTATACACCCATTTGTCTTCAGCGATCATATCATGGAGATGAGCACACAATGATATGAGTTTTTGTACTTTGATTCCTGATAACTGATCCTTTCAGCACTCATGATCACACAGGCTGGTGTGCTCTTTCATGTGGGCTTTATTGTTTCTTAGCTAGATGGCAACTTGTTTACCTTCAAGCATTTAAGACTCCAGACATTATATCTTTTGATAGCTGGGCACCATCAGCTTTCTTCACCCCATTTGCTTATTCACCTGCTTTGTCTTCAGCAGTTGTGTTGAGAAGGTGAGCCTCATAGAATGCCAATTTAATAGAAGAAAGTATTCTTGCATTGAGGGAGTATTTGACTGGAGGCCCAATGTCCATCTGCTGCCTTAATATTAAATCTACAAATATGTGCACATAGATCTACTTCCCCATCCTCATATATAAATATATTTGCATAGGTATATGTCTTATCTAGACCTCTATAAATGCCGTCTGCCTCCTAGCTCTTTCCTCTATTTCCTTTGACTTTCCTCCTGTCTCACTCTCATGCTCAGTCCCCACCAGGGTTTCAGCAATTCCTCTTGGTTACAATACCATTCATAATGCCCTACTAGGCCCCCCACACCCTCCTCACCACCGATTTGGATCACTTGTCGTTCCCTTGTCCTTGGGTGTGTTAACACCACTAATTTCCCCCCACCTCCCCATTTCCCATGTCCCCCTGGAACTGTTCATCCCATTGTTTTCTCCTCCAGACTGTTCGTCCAGCCTATTGTATTTAGACAGACCTGCAGAGATAATAACATGCACACAAACAAGACAGAGCAAAACCAAGCAACAATGTACAACAAAACAATAATAGCAACAACATACCTAGGCCAAAAAAAAAAAAACACAAGAAAGAAAAGCTTGTAGTTAGTTCTAGGACTGTGTGTTGGCCTTTAGGAGTGTTTTCCAGTCCAGTCTATTGGGGCACCATGCCCTGGCCCCAAAGTCCACCTTCAGCATTCCCTGGGGACCTCGCCACTCCATTCCCTTGCTGTTCTGTTCCCCCACCCCAGTGTTCTGCCTTGGTGTGGCGGGATCAGATTGGGTGCAATTCCCACACTGTGTCTCCGGTGCTGTCCCCCGTCAGGCTGTGGGTCAGTGAGGGACATCATGTCTCATAGTAGGTCCAGCCATGTGGTCTTCTCTGTGGACTGGCTGCCCAAATCAGGAACATCATCCTCAAGGCCTGGTGGGCCAGGATGTGCTCCACTCTCTCCTCCTCCCCCCTTCATCTGCTTCCATGTCCTCCGATCAGATATGTCCCTTTTGTGGAGCTGCAGATTCAATGCCGTCCTTTGAAATAAATTCTTATGGGGGGAGTGGCAGGTGTCCACTTAGTAGTTGGGATTGGGGCCAGCCAACCAGACCTCTCCACTGATTCCCTATAACACGCCAGGACGTTGCATTCACATCTTGGAGCACTGGGTTGAAGTCTGGTCCCTCTTTCCCTGTGGATAGATAAACAATACCCTCCCCTTTGGTGGGTTAGTGCCCTGTGCCCCTGCTACACATTTCTTTTTAATATATTTTTTTTTCCTTTCCCCACCTCCTTTTTACTTGTCTACCATGTGTATCCCTGTATTTGGTCTGGTCCCTGCCATATTACCTGGTCCTCACCCCAGTAATGTTTGTATACAGTAGATTTTTCCCTATGTCCTTTTTGTATTTTTTTCAAAAGTTTACCTCAGTGGACTCATGTCACACTTGTCCTTTTGTGCTTGACTTACTTCACTTAGCATGATTTCCTCCAGTTCTTCCCATGCAGCAATGTGCTTCATATGTTCATCACTGCTTTTTAGTGATACATCCATTCCTGTTTAAGACACATGAGAAGATGGGAATGGAAGGAAAATTCCTCAAGACAATACAAGCTATATATGAAAAACCAACAGCCAACATGGTAGTCAATGGAGAAAAGACTAACACAATCCCACTGGAAAAGGGGATGTCCCTTGTCCCAACTCTTCTTTAATATCATGCTGGAGGTTTTAGCTAACATCATAGGGCAGAGAAAAGACATCAGAGGTATTCATCTGGGGAAGGATGAGGGGAAACTATTGTTATTTGCAGATGATATGATTTTATATATGGAAAATCCCAAAAGTTCCACAAGGGGAGTACTGGAAGCAATAGAGGAGTTTGGCAGCATGGCGGGATACAAGATCAACAAAGAGAAGTCCATCGGACTGTTATGCACATCGAATAAGACCAAAGAAGAGATGATCAAAAAGGTGGTACCCTTCACAATAGCCAAACACAAATTTAACTATCTAGGGATATACCTGACTGAAAGAACAAAAGATTGATAAGGGGGAAACTGCAGAACACTACTACAAGAAACCAAGAGTGATCTCAACAAATAGAAGAATATCCGATGCTAGTGGATTGGAAAACTGAATATAGTCAAGATGTCAGTTCTGCCAAAGGCACTATATAAGTTGAATGCAATCCCAATACAATTACCCTCATCTTTCTTCAAAGAAATGGAAAACTGATTACCAACTTCATATGGAGAGGGAAGAAACCCAAAAGTAGCAGAGAACTCCTCAAGAAGGACACAGTGGGAGGGCTTGCTTTACCTGACTTTAGCACAAACTATACAGCTACAGTTCTCAAAACCACATGGTTTTGGTACAATGACAGATACTCAGACCAATGGAAAAGAACTGAAACCCCAGAAATAAAATCATCAGCATACAGACAATTGGTCTTTCATAAGGGCCCCAAAAAGATCCAGTGGGAAGCAGATGCCCTCTTTAACAAGTGGTGCTGGAAAAAATGGATATTTACATGCAGAAAAATGAAGCAAGACCCTTATCTCACTCCATGCACAAGAATAAACTCAAGGTGGATCACACACCTTGAAGTTAAATCCCATACTATTAGGGCCATCAATGAGGGAATTGGGACCAACTTGAGAACTTTGGCACAGGGAATACACAGGCTATCAGAAATAGGGAAGGATACAAACACAAATTGACAAATGGGATATACTGAAGATAAAACACCTTTGTACATCCAAAGAATTCGCTAAGAGAGTAATAAGAGAGTCCATGGACTGCAAAACATCTTTAGCAATGACGCATCAGACAAAAGCCTTATTACTAAAATCTACAATACTCTGCTAGCTTCCAAAAAGAAAAAAACTAATTGCCCACTTGAGAGGTGGGAAAAGGACCTGAACAGAAGTTTCACATGGGTAGAAATCCAAATGGCCAACAACATATGAGAACGTGTTCCCGATCTTTAGCCATAAGAGCAAGGCAAATTAAAACAACAATGATTTACCACCTGACACCCTCATAGGTAGCCCAATTCAAAAAATCAGAAAGCAACAAGTGCTGGAGGGGCTGTGGGGAGACAGGAACTCTCATCCACTGCTGGTGGGCCTGTAAGTATGTACAGCAACTATGGAAATCGATCTGACAATATCTAAAACAGATCAAAATCAAGTTACCATATGACCAAGCAGCCCCCCTACTGGGCATATATCCAGAAGAGGCAAGAAACAAACTAAGGCCAGACATCTGTGCTCCAGTGTTCATTGTGGCACAGTTCACAATTGCAAGGAGTTGGGAGGAAAAAACTAAATTTCCATCAACTGACAATTGGATTAAAAAGCTGTGGTATATACATACAATGGAGTACAGACCTTCTACTTTCCCAAGCATGATGTCCCTCTCCAAGAAGTATTCCCTGCCTATAACAAAGTTTGTGGGATGAAGTCTCCCCATCCTTACTTTTAAGAAGCATTCTGGCTACGAAAGCATTCTGGCTACAATATCTTAGATCAGAACAAAGCTGGGGGGCAACTGTGGGACAGATCATCAAGGGCTCAGCTGAAAGTTCAAACCAACAGTGAAGAAAATTAAGCCAAGTCTACAAAAGTCCAAGTATAGGTTGTACTCAAAGTCATACTTCGGCTCTTGTGGGCTTGATTTTAAGCTTCTCCATCATCTCCTTTTGATTGCGGTGCATTCTGTCTCACAAGGTAGGCATATCCAGTCACTGCTGTGGTGTTACAAAAAGAAATTGCAATAAATAAGTCGTTGGACTGGCATAATTCTGTCATGTGATTTCTGGTATCGTTTTTCATCATCATATTTTCCAAGTACAGCTCTTTCTTCTTCGTTTCCAACTTTCATATCCTGAGCAGCAAAAGTTATCACTGCATCTTGATTGTATGTGTGGTCTATTTCAGGCTCAAAAAGTTGGGAGAATTTTCAATGTCCACACCACTGGCATTGGTGGTTGATGCATAAATTGGAATAATAGTTCCGTTGGCTGGTCTTCATTATAAACATAGATACATTATCCTTTCACTAACAGGAGTGTACTTCAGGATAGATCTAGAAATATTTGTTTGTATTTGTTTGTAATGTGATACTGCTCCTTTTCAACTTGTCATTTCTGGCATAGTCACTCACTGTCATCAAGGCGAGGCTGACACATAGTGCCCTATAGGGTGGGATGGAACTGACTCTGGAAGCTTTTGAGATGATAACTCTTTACAGAAGTACAAAATTCTGTCTTTCCCCCTCGGAGTAACTGGAGGTTTGAACTGCTGAACTTGCCAAACAGCCCAACTCAAAATCATTAGGCCACCATGGCTCCTGTCTGGCATGATAGATTATATAATTATCCAATAGAAAAAGGCCTAGTATCCATCTGCTTCAGCTTACTAATGCCTAAGATATCAATATTCAAGCAAGCCACTTCTGTGTTTATAACTTCTGATTGTTCTTGATTCACACTTGGTATACCCCACATTTCAATTACTAGTGGATGCTAACAGTGATTTCTTCTCATTTTGTGTCGAGCAAACTAGGATCCTTGTGTTATACAGGGTTCTCTAGAGAGATAAAAGCAGATTGCTGATAATTATATATATATATACACACATATATACATATATATTTATAAAGATAGATAACACAAGAAATGAACTGTTAAATTATATACAGATAGACAGATATATAATACAATAAATGAACAGTTAAATTATAAAGCAGTACAAATGGCTCAGTGCAACTCACTCCCGTGAGACAGCTGTGAGACACGGGCAGTCCTTCAAGTCTTGAGAGCTAGGCTATCCCAGCCAGGCAGCAAGCAGGTCACCAACTGTCAGTCCCCAGCTCCAGAGATGTATATTCCAATTCTCTGGCAAGGCAAGTCTTAAAGGGACCTCAAAGTACAGCGACACAGTTCACAGGTTAGGTGTCCCACAGGTAGTGTAGCTTGCAAATTGAGGCACAGAGCAATCAAGGCAGCTGCACACTGCTCTGATGATCATGTGTTTATCGGCCAGGTTGGCACAATAAACTACCTATCTCAATCCTGAAATCTTTACTATATCTACAGAGTTTATTTCAACTCTACTTTGAAAACCTGGTATTGGCCTTCTTGAATCAGAAAATCATATGATTTACTACACCAGAACAACACAATCAAGAGGAATGATTGTCCAAAAAGACCTTGCAAAAATCATTCATGAAATAC
Source organism: Tenrec ecaudatus (assembly GCF_050624435.1). Lineage (NCBI taxonomy): Eukaryota > Metazoa > Chordata > Mammalia > Afrosoricida > Tenrecidae > Tenrec > Tenrec ecaudatus. Next base: position 143,526,521 of record NC_134533.1, read on the forward strand.
AAAGCTGTCTCAAGGAAATCAAGTCAGCACAACTATTATTCAAATTTATCCACCAACCACAAAAGCTATGATGAAGAAAGTGAAGAGTTCTATCAATGACTTCAGTCTGAAATTGATCAAACATGCAATCAAGATGCATTGATAACTATGTTAGTCTGGGTAGACTCGAGAAACAAATACAAGTTGACTCATACATGTATAGGAAATAACTCTATATCAAAGAGTAATTATATATTAAGAAAAGAAGCCTGATCCAAATCAAGTCCATAAGTCTGATATTAGTCCATGTGCCTGGTACCAGTCTATAAATTCCTCTTCAGGCTCACAGTGATGCCGAATGCAGGAAGATCACAGGCCAGTAGATGTAAAATCTTGAGGATCCAGTGGCAATGGAAGCCTCTTAGTCCTGACGTGGCTCTCCACATTGCTCCTCTAGCCCCAGGGCTCTGACTGCCATCAGCATAGCTCCATGTGACTTGTCAACAGGAATGTGTGGCAGAGAGGCAGTGCCTGTCCTGGCTCCAGAGAGGAAGACAGGATTTGTCAGAATCCTCAGGAGAAGGCCATGCCCTCACATTGGCTATGACCTGATTAATGGGCTAGACTCCACCTCTTCACTCAAGTTGACAGGAGATTATGTAACTGCCACAATAATTATTGGTGATTGGAATGCAAAATTTAGAAACAAAATGTAAGGAACAGTAGTTGGAAATATGGATTTGGTAATAGAAAAGAAGCTGCAAGTCAGATGATAGAATTTTGCAAAACTAATGACTTGTTCATAGCAAATGTCTTATTTCAACAACACAAAAGGCCACTACACACAGAATGCACAGAAATCAAATTAACTAAATCTGTGGGAAGATGAAATGGAGAAGCCCAGTATCAGGACCTAAAACCAGACCAGTGGCTAACTGAGGAACAAACCTCTGCTTGTGCATATATAAATTCAGAATAAAGCTGAATAAAATTAAAGCAACTTCATAAGTGCCAATTGTGACCTTGCTTTATCACACCTAAATTTTGAGAACATCTCAAGAAGAGAATCAATGCATTGAACATTAATGACAGAAAATCTGATGAGCTGTGGGAGGACATCATCAAGACCATCATTCATGAAGAAAGCTAAGGTTATTGATAAGACAGGCAAGAAAGAAAAGCAAATGGAAGTCAGAAAGGACTCTGAAGCTTGCTCTTCATTGTAGAGTACCTAAAGCAAATGGAAGAAATGATGAACTCAAAGAGCTAACTAGAAAAATTCAAAGAGCAGCTCAAATGGCAAATACAATTATTATAGTGAAATGTGCAAACACCTAGAATTAGAAAATTAAAAGGGAAGAACACACTCAGCATATATAAAATTAAAAGAACTCAAGGAAGAATTCACACCTCAAACTGCAGTTGTGAAAGATGCAAAGGGGAAACATTGCATGATACAGGAAGCATCGAGTCAAGATGGAATGAACACATTCAGTCGTTGTACTAAAAGGAACTAGTCGATATTCAACCATTTCAAGGGGTAGTATATGAGTCAGGGCCAATGGTCCTAAAAGAAGAAATTCAAGCTGCACTGAAAGCATGAGTCAAAAACAAAGTTCCAGGAATTGATTGAATACCAACTGAAATGTTTCAATAAGTTGATAAAGCCCTTGAAGCACTCATTCATCTATGCCAGGAAAATTTGGAAGATGGCTACTTAGCCACCTGCTTAGAAGAGATCCATATTTTTAAAAACATTTTATTAGGGGCTCATACAACTCTTATCACAATCCATACATATACATACATCAATTGTATAAAGCACATCTGTACATTCTTTGCCCTAATCATTTTCAAAGCATTTGCTCTCCACTTAAGCCCTTTGTATCAGGTCCTCTTTTTTCCCCCTCCCTCCCCGCTCACCCTTCCCTCATGAGCCTTTGATAATTTTTAGATTATTATTTTGTCATATCTTGTCCTATCCGGCATCTCCCTTCACCCCCTTTTCTGTTGTCCGTCCCCCAGGGAGGAGGTCACATGTAGATCCTTGTAATCGGTTCCCCCTTTCCAACCCACTCACCCTCTACTCTCCCAGTATCGCCCCTCACACCCCTGGTCCTGAAGGTATCATCCGCCCTGGATTCCCTGTGCCTCCAGCTCCTATCTGCACCAGTGTACAACCTCTGCTCTATCCAGTCTTGCAAGGTAGAATTCAGATCATGGTAGTTGGGGGGAAGTAATAATCCAGGATCTGGGGGAAAGGTGTATTCTTCATCGGTACTACATCGCACCCTGACTGACTCATCTCCTCCCCTAGACCCCTCTGTGAGGAGGTCTCCAGTGGCCGACAAATGGACTTTGGGTCTCCACTCTGCACTTCCCCCTTCACTATGGTATTTTTTTGTTTGGATGATGCCTCATACCTGATCCCTTTGGCACCTCATGATCACACAGGATGGTGTGCTTCTTCCATGTGGGCTTTGTTGCTTCTGAGTTAGATGGCCGCTTGTTCACCTTCAAGCTTTTAAGACCCCAGACACTATCTCTTTTGATAGCTGGGCACAAAAGAGATCCATATTTGTGCCCATTCCAAAAAAAAAAAAAAAGACAAGCAACAGAATGTACAAACTATAGATCAGTATCGTTGATATCACATAAAAGTGAAAGTTTACTGAAGATGCACCACAATGGTTGCAGCAGTGTATTGACAGCAAACCACCAGGAGTTCAGGCTGGATTTAGAAGAGGACGTGGAATAAGATATATCATTGCTGATATCAGATGGATCATGGATCAAAGCAGAATACTAGAGACTTTTACTTGTGTTTCATTGACTATGCAAAGGCCTTCAGCCGTGTGGCCATAATAAACTATGGAATGCCTTGAGAAGAATGGGAATTCCAAAACACTTCATTGTACTCATGCAAAACTTAGACATAGAACAAGAGGCAGTTGTGTGAACAGAATAAGGTACTGCATGGTTTAAAATTTTTTAAAAGCATGCATCAAGGTTTTACCCTCTCACAATACTTGTTCAATCTGTATGCTGAACAAATCATCAGAGAAGATGGCTTATATGAAGAAGAATGTTGCAACAGGATTGGAGAAAGACTTATTAACGATATGCAGATGACACAGCCTTGCTTGCTGAAAGTGGGAGGACTTGAAGCACTTGCTGATGAAGATCAAGAGTTGAAGCCTTCAGTCCATACTCAATGCAAATAAGTTACAACTCAATGTAAATAAGATCAATCCTCACAACTGGACCAAGAGGTAACAACATGATCAACAAGGAAAACATCGACGGTATCAAGGATTTTGTCATGCTTGGGTCTACAATTAATGTTCATGGGAAGCAGCAGTCAGGAGATCAAAAGGCGTGTTGGATAGAACTTTTGCACGACTCTTTTAGAGTATTGTAAAGTAAGGATGTTACCATGAGGACTAAGGTGCACCTGACCCAAGCCATGGTATTTCCATTGCCTCATATGCCTGTGAAAGATGGACATTGAATAAGGGAGACCATAGAGGAATTGATGCACCTGAATTGGAGTGCTAGAGAATATTGAAAGTACCATGAACTGCTCAAAGAACAAACCTATCTGTCTTGAAAGAAGTATGGACAGAGAACTCCTTAGAGCCTTAGAGGGAAGGATGGTGAGGCATAGTTTGACACACTTTGGACATATTGTCAGGAGAGACCAGTCTCTGGAGAAGGACATCATGCTTGGTAAAGTGGAGGGGCAGCAAAAAAAAACAGCAAGGCGCTCTATGAGATGGACTGACACGGTGGCTGCAGTAATGGAGTCAGGCATAGGAACAATTGTAGAGATGGCACTGGGCCATGCAGTGTTTCATTCTGTTGTGCATAGGGTTCGTATGGGTCAGAGCAGCACCTAACAACAAGAAGAACTACTTTGAAGAGGAGGCTCTTCCCTAGTCATATTTTGAGTGCTTTCCAACCTGAGAGTCTCATTTTTCAGGACTAGCTATAACAGTGTTCTGCTGCTATGCACAGGCTTTCACTGATCAGTTTTTTTTCCAACATGTCCTTCTTCCTAGTCTGACTGAATCTGGAAGCTCCACTGAGACCTGTCCTTCATTGATTATTCTTCTGGTACTTGAAATACATTGTATCCAACATCATAGCAATATGCAAGGAAAATGTGAAGGCCTATAGAAATCCACCCACACTCCAGACATGACTGCTGTTATTAACTTGATTCTATATTCACAAATCCCTTTAAAGCATATATAGATTAGAGGTAGATAGATGTTAACATAAATTATAAAATACCATTTCTACTATGCTACAATCTAATTTTCTCACTCAAAAATTTTACCAGGCTATGTTTGCACAATTTTGCAGCTATACCTACCTTATCTTTACTCAAAAGAGCCCCAGTGGCATAGTGGGTTATGCCCTGAGCTACCAACCACAAGGTCAACAATTTGAACCACCACCAGCTGTGCCTCTGAAGACTTTTAGCCTCAGAAATTGAATAGGAAGTTTTCCTCTGTCAAACAGCATCACTACGGTTCAGAGGTGACTCGATGACACTGCGTTCAGAGTGAATTTTTTATTAATAATTGCATGTTCCAAACACAAACCCAGTGAAGAGACCCACCATTTATCCAAATACAACTAAGCTATCTTCCTTGACACTCCTTCCCTTCCTACACTATCTCCCCAAATCGAACCCCTCACTCCACTCTCACTGCCATCGAGCCGCTGTGGATTCACAGGACAGCATCCGCCTGCTCCCTTGGGTCTCCGAGGCTATGCACTTTAACCGAAGCAGATGCCTCATCTGGTGGGCTTAAACCATCAACTTCTTAGTGAACAGCTCAATGCATAGCTGTCTTCACTACCAGCGCCACTAAAATGCAAGCTACTATCTTCTCTCGTATGAACTTTTTTCAATTGCCTCTCAATTGGTAGCTTTTCAAAATATAAATCCGATACTGTATTAGACTGGGTACTTTAGAGAAAGAAATCCACAGAAACTCGTGTAAAAGAGAGAGTTTTATATAAAGGGTAAATGCGCATCAAGAAAACATCCCAACCCAGTGCTACCCAAGCCTACAAGTCCAATATTAAACCCATATGTCCAACACCCATCCACAAAGTCCTCCTCCATCTCACAGAATGCACACTATGATGCCGACCGCAGGAGGAAAGCCTAATCAATGAATATGTAAGCATCTCAGTGCTGGCAGGGGCCTCCACAAGGCTGCTCCAGCACCCAGGGCTGCATTGGGGTATGTCCATGTGGCTTCTCCTTGGGGATGTCTTGAAGGAAGTGAGCCTTGCCAGCTGAAGCAGGGCTCTGGCTAAGGCAGCTGCACCCTGATCCGACCATCACAAAGCGAGAGACCCAAGAACTCAAAAGGCAAGTCATTTATCTCTCCGCCCTTCATTTAACTCCCCCATGTGTTTATCAGCCAGGTTGGCACAATAAACTTTAACTATATCAGATACTCTTATTAACCCTCCTGCATTTTATAAGCACTTCTATGCTTTCTTTGCATTTCTAAGATGTCTTAACATAGCCCAAAGGATCCCTGGTGATATAGTGGTTACCCATTGAGCTGCCAACTGCAAGGTCGGCAGTTCAAAACCACCAGCGACTCCATGGGAAAAAACTCCTGTAAGTCTTGGAAACTCATGGGGTGAGTCTACCCTGTCCTATGGGGGTTGCTATGAGTCAGTATTAACTCCAAGGCAGTGCGTTGGGTTTTTTATTTGTTTGTTTTTTTAACTTGGCTCTAGAGTTCATAGGAGAAGGTCCCTGTTGAATTGCAAAAGGCCATGCACATTTAAAGTTTTGATGGCCATTCATTTGGTCGTCAGAAAGGTAGGCCAAGCTACATGACCACAGGCGGTATTTGAAAGACAACTGAGGAACAGTTTTGTTGCTTGTTTTTTCAACTCCTACCCATCTCACCATCACCCTGAACCAGAAAAACTCTCAGGCCCTAAATGTTTATTTTACCAGGATTATGTCTTTACATCCATAAAGTAATATAGATTGAGGCAATTTCAAATTAACACAGAAAATACAGCAGTCGCTTCAGCCCTGCCAACGATGTCACTACACAAAGGCTCAGTTGGGAGGCAATTACAAACCATAGCATCCCAGGCCTCCGGCAGACCTGCAAGAGAGTAAGTCTGCTTAGCTTCCATCCCTTCCAATTTCAGTATCTCTCTGGCAGCCAGCTGGAGACTGCCATGTGGTTTATGCAGGGAAGTCCCGGGATGGTTCCTTGTTCCATCCGGGAAAGTGCCTGATGTCTATTTTCTCCTAGTGAGTACTCAGTTGAACTGTCTCTGCATCAATTTAAGGCCACGCCTTCCTCAAGCAATTTTTCTTGGGTTAATGGCTGATTAGTGCTCAGAAAATTGTGAACAGTCTGGTCAAAGAGTGAAGCCACATTTTGAACCCACTTTATTCTGGATTTTGATTCAATCCAAACTGCTACTAACCAACTATCTAGATGGTCTTTGTTTTGTTTTGTTTTTTACACAACCAACAGAATAAAGCACAAGCCTCAAAATTTCACCCAAGGATAGCTACCATGTTCCATTCAGTTATGTAGTCCATAGAGAGCTGTGGGGCATTTACGATATATCAAGTGCTGAATTTTGTGCCAGGAAAATAGCAAGTTTAAGGAAACAAGCCACGTTCTCCTGGGTCTTCCAGCTTAACAAAATAGTGTATTAGGCAATACAAGCCCTCAGGGCAGTCACCCATTTCTGACTGTTATTCAAGGCCACATGTCTGTTCTTATGGTTCAACTTCAGGTCCCATCAAGGCAGGTTGCTGAGATACTCCCAGAACCCCTATTCTGCTTTCCCAGCATAATCTCCCCAAGCACGATTAAACCTTCTCAATCCAAGTTCTCAGGATTGTTGTGTTGCTTTATTCTTCTCCTTTGAAAGTAGCCTGGATAATCCCTGTGTTAGAATGAAATGTTAGTCCCAATTATTATTCCTGGCATTTATGTTCTTTACCAAGAAAGTTTGCAATGTCTTCTACTGGAGGACCTTGACTTTGAGCTTAACCATAACATTTCCTTGACCAATGGAAAGTTAGCAAGCATGATGCAAGCCAAAAGAAAGGAGAGGAGAAAGAGACTAATAAATAAAGTCTTTCTCTGGAAGCCTGAAATAAAAGATGGCCAGGGTTTAAAACTGTGATGGGATCTTGTTCCTTGGATTGCTGTCACAAATTCGGGGGGGGGGGGGCTTGCTTGTTTTTGCTAACAGACTGAGCTTTATCTAAATGATCCTCTGCGCTCTCTTTGCCTCATGTAGCTGCTACCTCAGCTTCCTTCCAAACTCACTCCAACCACATAGTACAAGATGCTTTAGGATCCTCCTTGGAGGGGACTATGTGTTCAGAGCAACACAGTCTGACATTGAAAGTGACAGTCAATGTTCATCGGCTGGGTGGTGTTGATCCGATGGCATAATGTCTGTGAATCGCATCTTATTTATCTGAAAAATGAGTTCATTACCCATCTCAAACTAAATATTTCATCTGTAATAAAATGCTGACACTACCACTGGACTTGATATTGGATTTAATAAAAGCTGTAAGGAAATTTCTTTGTTGTTGTTGCTTAATATTGTTTGTAGCTATTGCTATTTTGTGGGCTTTGTTTTCTATTTTTATCTAATCACTATTTTTAACTGTGTCTGGGAATTGTCAGAATTAACCCAAAAAAGGCCTTCCTAAGTTTTCTAGAGGTGGAAAAAAAAGAAAGAAAGCCTTAAACTACTTCTTCAGAATCCCAAAGGAAGTAATTAGCATATATAAGTACTAAAAGTAAAATGAAACAATGATATCAGAACTTCAAGGAAAAGAAAGCAAAAAGAAGACATATACAATAAATAATCAGTATGGTGACAGTGATTATGAGTTAGGCTGCTAAACTACAGCGGCCGCTCCTGGGGAGAAAGACATGGTTTTCTACTCCCATAAAGATTTAGTTCAGGAAGCCCACAAGGACAGTTCTGTTTTGTCCTATCGGGTCACTATGAATTGGAATGGATGTGATGGAATTGAGTTGTTGTTGTCGATTTGACCCCTTACAGATGGTTTTTAAGAAGGCATAATGCTCAAGCCACACTTTTTTTATTAGTTAAATAAATTATTGTTTAGTTTTAAGAAGACTTTAGGAAATATTTTTGGTTTAAGGCTTAAAAACTATTTGGGGGCAATAGTTTCCGGGATACAGCCAACCTCCAGGGGTACAGAAAGTCTGGAGACCATAAGAATTTAAAATTATGTTCTGCATTTCCTACCTTATCATGGGATTGTGGGTGACTGGTTCAATTAATTTTCTTTCTAATTTAGTGGAACATCAGGTCTTAATTTTTGAGCTGCCTCTGGGTGGACTCAAACTTTCAATCTTTTGGTTAGCAACTGAGCACACTGAATGTATCGCCCAGGGACTCCTGGGAGAATACTCATAAGCTTCAGCTCATACTCTTGGTTCAGCTTGTCAATTGGGAAAGCAACTTTTTTGCTTATAAGAAAACCCTAAAATTGCACTGTAAGTGGTACAGGGTTTTATTTTGAGAGTGTTAGCGTGTTTCTGACATGGCTCACCTTTCCGTCTTTTCTCCTGAGTGGAGAAAAGTAATTTTTCTTTGTTGTTGACTCATCTTTCCCCCAGTATGTTTTCTGGGAGCTCAGCCACATAATAAACTTGATTCATTTCTTAGCCACCATTTCTTGAAGTTTATAGGTTTTTATTGTTGCTCATTGATTTTTTGGTTGTTGACATTATTATTCAGTGATTTGGGATTATTTTATTGAGGGATTGCATTTAGATTATTGTATAACTGAGAGACCAAACTCACTGTCACTGAGCCAATGCTGACTCATAATGACCCTCTAGGACAAGGTAGAAGTGCCCTTGGGAGTGTTTGAGCTGTAAAACTGCCCCTCTGGGTTTCCAAGACTGTCGCACTATACAGAAGTAGAAGCCTCATCTTTCTTCCACAGGGAGACTTAAGGGACTGTAAATGTATCTTAATAGGGGAAGAAAAACTCAGAAAGTTTGTAATCATTATTATCAGCCATTTAAAAATATTACTGATAAATTAATATATGCTTTGTTGTGTGTGTTCTCAACAATAACAACAAAATATATTTTTAAAAACCTATGGACTACAGTTCTACTCTTGACACATGGGATCATTATAGATTGGAATCCACTCGATTGCAACTGGATTTTATTCTCCCTAGGTCACAAGCATGCCCTAAATAGGAGTTGAGCTCAGAATCAGGCATTTTTTCAAAAGCTCTGGAAGACTTGTCTCCTATCTCTCATGCCAATCTTGCCCTGGGTCCATAGAAAAAATGAAAATTGAATAAATTTCAATAGTGCAGCCTTCAAACTACAGCTGAGGAGAAAAATATAGCAGTTATGAAGGGAAGGGAGCAAAGGTAAATTTGACCACATTCAACCAGAGAAAACAGAAGGATGAACAAAGATGCCTCTATTAATTTAGCAAGATAGAAGGAAAAAGTGTGAGAATTATACAAATATACTACAACAAAAGGAAGAAAGTGTACTAATAATAAGCAGAGTAACCCCTTTGAAAGAAATTTTTCTGTAAACCATGTGGATTCTAGAGAAATGTGATAAAAAATATGAAATCAATAATCCAGTATATAGAGGCAAAATTATAAAACAACAGAATGGAACCAAGAGAGATTACAAAACCAATAAAGGAATTTAAAGACAACATTCATATCATAAAGAACCAATAAACTAATTAGAAAGCTAAATGAGCAATCTAGGGCTAACTGAAGAGTGAGTTACTGATTAAAAGTAAGATCAACAAAAACCCAAAAAGCCTCAGACAAAATAAGAGGAGGGGAATATACATATCAGCTAATAGATCTGAAGGGGAGAGGTCGTAGTAACTATAAGGCTATAGGAATTGTCTCTGACCAAAAAAAAGAAAAGAAGAAGAAGAAATGTAGTTAGAGATACACCTGACCCTCCTTAAGTACAGGTTCTGCATCTGAGGATCAAAAATATTAGGGGAGAGGAGAAGCAATTAAGTGGTGAGAGCAATTCCTCAAAGACTAGGAAAGAGCAAAAGGTGCTAGTTACATGGCATCTGCACTACATCAGGTCTTGTGAGCAACCTAGAGACTATATAAAGTATATGGGAAGCTGTGCATTGTACATAAGGGGCCTGAGCATCTGACAGTTTTGTATCCACAGGAATCCTAGAAACAATCTCCTGTGAATACCCAATGTAACATCAGAAAATTCAATGATATAAGGGAAGAATTTATGCCATGTGCCAGTAAATCCAGGACAGAATTATCACCAACACATCTCCTCCTTATATTATTAAGATCCAGGGACCATGAGTTATCCAGACATCTAGCATCCTCCCCCACCAAAAGTAGAAATTTGCCTATAAGAAGGCAACAATCAGACATTTAAAGAAATCAGACATTGTGAACACAAAAGGACTTTAAGAATAATGCATCTCTGAATCTTTCTTAAAAATCATAATCAACAATGAAATCAACCAAGAATGAATAGTAACTTGCAATACTGGGAGGTCTGAAACATGATCAGCAAAGGAAAACACTGCGAGGACCACAGAGCTAAAGATGACAACTGTAAATATGAAGAGGCTTCAAAAACTTTGGGGGGAAATCCCATTATCTTTTAGTTCCAGTTTTGTACATGAACTTCATACTATTTGTGTTAGTCTGGGTACTTTAGAAAAACAAATCCAAAGAAACTCATATGTATAAGAAAGAGTTTTAAATAAACGGTAAGTGCACATCAAGAAAACATCCCAACTCAGTGCTGCCCAAGCCCACAAGTCCAACATTAACCCATATGTACGACAGCAATACACAAAGTCCTCCTCCATCTCACAAAACACACACAATGATGCCAACTGCAGGAGGAAAGCTGAATCAGTAAGCGTGTAATCATCTCAGTGCTGGCAGAGATCTCCACACAGCTGCTCCAGCACCCAGGGCTGCATCAGGATAGGTCCATGTGGCTTCGCCTTGGGGATGTCTTGCAGGAAGTGAGCCTTGCCAGCTGAAGCAGGGAACTGGCTCAGGCAGATAAACCCTGGTCCGACCATCGCAAAGCCAGAGATCTGAGAAGAAAGGCGAGGCTCACTGAGTTATTTATCCCTCCGTCCTTCAATTAACCCCACATGTGTTTATCAGCTAGGTTGGCACAATAAACTAACTAATTCACTATTACATACACATCCTTCAATAACATTAATAAACAATAACCTATGGGTGGATACACAAATATATATTCAAATTAAAAGGGTTGGAAGGTGAATAGACTAAACCCATGTAGGTTTGACCAAAGAAAATTTTCACATAGGTATTTATCTGTGCTGGAAATATATTCATGAAAAAGTACAGCATACAAGAGTCAAAGTTATGAAAACTTCTTAGTCATAACCAATCACCTTGAGAAATGAGTCACTGGGTCTGGGAGCTCCGGGCTGTTGGATATAAAGGTCAATTGATATAATAGAGTTCGCAAAGACAATATTCTTTCTCTTTCTTTGGTGACTGGGGGCTTAAAAGCTTCCAGTGGCCATCAATGATGCAACTATTAGTCTTGAGAAGCCTTGAGAAGAGATGAGTGAAGAAAATAAAAGACACAAGAAAACAAAATTAGGACAAAGGTCTAATGGATTGAGTGAAACCTAGTCTCCAACTCCCTGAAAGCAGAACAAGATGGTGTTCATCTTTTACTATCAAACACTCTGAAAGAAATTACAATAAAAGATTCTGGATAGAGTGGAACAAAACTGAGAATTATTAAAAAAAAGACTACGCTCATTGTTCAAATAGAGACTGATGAAACTACCAAGACTACTCAACACCCTTCAGGTCAGGTACTGAGCTCAACTTGCAGTCAAACAAATGTGCTCTTGTTGTTAGGTACTCTCGGTCAGTTCTGACCCATAGTGAGCCTCTCCAAAAGAGAGCATACCCATGCCCCATCCTGCGAGGTCCTCACAATTGTTATGTTAGACCCCCTTGTTGGATCTCCTTGAGGGTCTCCCACCTTTTTCACAGACCTTCCACTTTACTAAACATGGTCTCCTTTTCCAGGGATTGAACTTTCCTGATAACACGTCCGCAGTTCTCCATCCTCTTTTCTCCAGAATGTTCTAGCTTTATTTCCGCCAAGACAGGTTTGTTCAGACTTTAGATATGCTTCACCAACACCATAATCCAAATGCATCAATTCTCCTGTGATCTTTATTCCTTATCCAACCTTCACATGCATAGGAGGCAGTTGCTGGTACCATGACTTGGGTCAGGCACATCTTAGTCCTCAGAGTGACATCCTTACTCTTCAACACTTTTAAAACATCTCGTGCAACAGATTTGCCCGATGCAATACCTCATTTGATGTCTTGACTGTTGCTTCCATAAGCATCGATTGTGGGCCCAAACAAAACGAATTCCTTGAGAACTTCTATCTTTTCTCCATTTATCATGCTTCTGTCTAGAACCTTTCTACTCCTGTAAAGAGCTACAACCTAAGAAATCCACGAGGGCAGTTTTACCTTGTGCTATACAGTCGCCATGGATCAGCATGGACTCAATGGCAGTGAGTTTGGTTTGGGTTTGGTCTATTGGTCTTGGTTTGGTCTATTGGTCTTGGTTTGGTCTATTGGTCTTGGTTTGGTCTATTGGCCTAGTTGTAGGGATTTTAGTTTTCTTTACATTTAATCAGAGCCCTGCTGACACAGTGGGTTGTGTGTAGGACTGCTAACTGCAAGGTTAACAGTTTAAACCCACCATCTGCTGTGTGAGAGAATGATGAAGCTTTTTACACCCACAAAGATTTAAAGTCTTGGAAACGCACAAAGGCAGTTATATCCTGTGCTGTAGGGTCAGAGTCAACTTGAGGGCAGTGATTTTGGAGTCTGGTTTCATGTTGATTGGTAATCCATCCTGAAGGCTGTAGTCCTTGACCTTAATCAGCAAGAGCTTTAAGACCTCCTCGCTTTCAGCAAGCAAGATTGTGTCAATGACATATCAATGGTTGTTAATAAGCCTTCATTCAATTCTGATGCCATATTCTTTCTCATATAGTCCAACCTCTCCAATTATTTGCTCAGCATACAGACCAAATTAACTTGGCGAGAGTAAACAACCCTGATGTACACCTTTTCTGACTTAAAACTATTCGGCATTCCCTTGTTCTGTTTGGGGAATTGACTTTTGGTCCATGTACAGGTTCTGCAGCAGCACAGTGAAATGTTCTGGAATCTCCATTCTTCTGAATGTTACCCATAGCTTATAATCCACAGAGTTGAATGAATGCTTTTGCACTGTCAATAAAATAAAAATAAACATCTTTCTGATATTCTCTGATTTCAGCCAAGATCCATTTGATGTCAGCAATGATATTTTTATGCCATGATTTCTTCTGAATCTAGTTTGACTTTCTGCCAGTGCCCTGGTGTTGTACTGCTACAGTCATTGTTGAATTATTTTCATCAAATTTTACTTGGGTGTGGTGTTGATGGTATTTTCCCACAAACTCTGTATTTTTTGAGTAACCTTTCTTTTGAATGTCCACAAATATGGATGTCTCCCCATCCGTTGACCAGGTAACAGGCTTCCACATTTCTTGGCATAGATGAGTAAGTGCTTCTCATGCTTCATAAGCTGTGGAAACATTTCCAGTGGTATTCCATCTATCCAAGAGCCTTGTTTTTTGCTAAGGTCTTCAGCATGGACTTCTTCCTTCGGTACCATTAGTTTTTTATTGTTTGCTACCTCTTGAAATGGTTGACTATCCAACAGATTGGGGTTGGGAGCGGCAGGTGGTACAGTGACTCTGTGTATTGCTTCTATCATCTTGTGTTGTTTCCTTTATCATTCACTGCTTTTCCCATAGAATCCTTCAACATTAAGCTTATGAGTTGCATATCAACAACAGAGAGACACATACACTCCTCAAGACAATCAATCATACACCATCAGAAGGGCAGTGTTTGCCTAGAGATAAAGCTCAGGAGAGGCAGGATGAAAGGAGAGATGGAAATGGGCAGCAAAGAAGAAGTGGGAAGAGTGATGTTACATTGTGCAGTTGCAATCAGTGTTATGAAACAGAATGTGTATGGATTGTTGAATGGAGAACCAATTTGTTCTGTAAAATGTCACCCAAATCATGCATTTAAAAATTTTTTTAATCATTTTAATAAAAATAAGAAATAGAGGAGCTGTGGTAGAGGGCACTGTGCACAACTCAGTACCCAAAGATAGGACACAATACCCACAAAATGCTGTTGGAAAGAAGATAGAAGACCCAATTTTTTAACATTTTATTAGGGACTCATACAACTCTGATCACAATCCATACATACATCAATTGTGTAAAACACATCTTAACATTCTTTGTCCTCATCAATTTCAAGGCATTTGCTCTCCACATAAGCCCTTTGCATCAGGTCCTCATTTTTCCCCTCCCTCCCCGCTGCCCCCTCCCTCATGTACCCTTGATAATTTATAAAGTATTATTTTGTCATATCTTGCCCTGTCCCACGTCTCCCTTTACCCCCTTTTCTGTTGTCCATCCCCCAGGGAAGAGGTCACATGTAGATCCTTGTAACTGGTTCCCTCTTTCCAACCCACCTTCCCTCTACCCTCCCAGTATTGCCACTCACACCCCTGGTCCTGGAGGTATCATCCGCCCTGGATTCCCTGTGCCTCCAGCTCCTATCTGCACCAGTGTACATCCTCTGCTCTATCCAGACTTGCAAGGTAGAATTCTGATCATAATAGTTGGGTGGGGGAGGAAGCATTTAGGAACTGGAGGAAAGCTGTTTTCTTCATCGGTGGAACATCGCACCCTGACTGACTCATCTCCCCTAGACCCCTCTGCAAGGGGATCTCCAGTGGCCAACAAATGGGCTTTGGGTCTCTGCTCTGCACTTCCCCACTCATTCACTATGGTAAGGAAGACCCAATTTTTATAGCCAACCAAGTCCATGAGAAAGCAACTGATGAAACAGTTCAGGTATGCAAGAACTTGGAAAGCAAGGACTGTGAGTACACCATGAAAAATAACTTGACAAGGATATCAGAAAACCAGGATCAAATCATAATCTTTAAAAACAAATAATTCAGGGAAGCAAAAACTGTGGTATCTGGATATGTGGGAAGCAATGTGCTCATTTAATAATAGATGCTAAACTAAACTACTGTAATTATAGAATTATAATTGTAAAATATAAATGCTTTATACTCTGACATAGTTTTTAAAATAATGTTACTACAAAACTCAGAAGATGAGAGAGGGGGAAATGAGGTGAGAGGAAGATTAAAAGTTTTAATTTCCTTATCTTTCATAGCAGAGAGTCAATCAGTATGTCTAAAATTAAACACAAATCTAAAAAATAGCTATTACTTTCTTAATTTTTTCTTATAATCTTTCTTTGTAACCTTAGGGAGAACTTTTTAGGATCTAATATCTCAATGGTGAAAAACATTATCAGAATTTCCATAATTCCATCCATTTCTCTTTGGTTTCTTTTTCTTCTGTTAATATCAAGAAAAATTCAATTTACTGCATTTCTATTTTTCTAAAAATATACTGTAATACCTAATTTTTGTAAATTAATTTTTCTATTTTTCATTCCACTTACACACTTAAAAAGCCCCCTGGAGTTATTATGTTACTTTTAGATAATAGAATTTGAGGTGATATTTTTGTTCTCCTCTGTGGGGTTTTTAATACATATTTCATATTCAACAAATATATCTATTCCTCGCTTATTAACTACATCAATATCCAATATTTCACATTTATGACAATAGTAAAACTTTACTCCCTATCTTGCACATGTACGTGTCTAGCAGGAACAAACATCAAGGTACTATAACACTAACGGTTGTGGTTAGCATTAAGTGTCAAGTTGCCTGGGTTAGGATGCTCCGAGGTTTGTTAGTTATAAAATGATGCAATCTGGCAGCTGTGTAACAATTATCCTACATTTTAAAGTCAGATATGGTCATCTCCATTTTCATATAACACTGATTTTTACATAAAAATCTGCTTCTTATAACTTATCCAAGTGAGGAGTAGGTAAAAATACTAAAGTCATTCGTCTTAAATACTCTTCTTTCCTCCACTACCATCGAGAGGATTCTGACTCCTAGCAACCCTGCACAGGGTTTCCGGGGCTTTGTAAACAGTTACAGGAGTAGATGGCCTCTTGCTTCTCCCAAGGAGAAACTGGTGGGTTTGAATTACTGACCTTGCAATTAGCAGTCCAATGCTTACATGACAGTGCTACAGGGCTTCTGTCTTAAGTATACAAATAACTTATTATAAAAATTGCTCCCATTGTATACAAACAACCTATTATAAAAATTTATCCCTTTGCAATATGCCTCTGCAGTTCTACCATAGGAGTGGAGTCTGTTTCATCTCTTCAATGTGGACTGGCCTCATGACTTATTCCGTCCAACAGAATGTGACAGGAAAACATGCAACTGTGTCCTATAATTGAAACAGTCTTGTAGCTTCTTCTCTTCTTTCTCCCAATACTCCTGAGACTGTCATGGGAAGAAGCCTAGGTTAATTTACTAAAGGAGGAAAAGTCACACCGAGCAGAAATGAACTGTCCCTACTCTGCAAACTAACTGATAACCGGCACCAATCACCCCGATGTGGTGTCTAGTACAGCAGGCAGATGACTCAAGCCACTAAGTGATCCCAGAGGAGCCCAGAGGAAAAGCTGCCCCATTGTGCCCAATTCAAATCGTTTTTCCCCACCAAACTGCAAGCAAATAAAACAGCCATTCTTTAAGCTGCTCTGTGTGTGGACTGCTAATGCAGTAATAGACAACTGATATATATTAAGTGTCTGTGAAACAATCCAGCTTACAATTTAAATGGCAAACTGAACACATGGATTTATCTACCTTTTCTGTTCAAATCCACTGACGAGACTTACCTTAGAGAAATACAACAGAGTGTAAATTTGTAAGAACAAATTCCACTAGCTAAGACTGAATCATTTGGTTACTTTTAAATGAAACTAACCAGGGGAATGGACAATTAAACTTGCTCATACAACCTGATTCACTCTCCAAGCCTGGGGAGATTACTGTCTGTAAACACAGGGCTTCCCTCCAAAATATTAGGAGTCATCCAGAAAGGAAGAAAAATGATTTCTCACAGCTACTGACCAATACTATGAAAAACATATCCTAGCAAATGCTTGTCTAAGCAATAAATAAACCCTCAGCAGCAAGATAAATATGTTGTCTAAAATCAAATATCCAACCCTTATTTGCGGGGAAAGGAAGAAGAGGAAACGGAACCAAGAAATGAGGTAGATAGGGCGAGCTCAAAGAAGCAGGAGACAACATTAGCAGTGAACTCATTCGTGTACAGATATTTGCTGACTTCCTGCTCTGTGCGAAGCCCTGATGCAAGGCAGGGAGGGTGGTGAGAGTGTCGACTACAGTGGAAGCGTTGTAGAAGCCATAGCAAACATAGGGCCCCTGGCTGTGATGAAGAAAGGAAATGTTTCTTACCCTGGAGGGTCCAAATGGAGAAATGGAAGAGGATGGAGATGGCAAAAATGTATAAATTAGGGAAGGTGACTCAATAGAAGCCAAGATGCCGTGTTTTTAGAAAGGGTGAGGATGACAAGAGGGAGGAAGATGAGCGCAACCACAGGGAGCGACTGGGTTAAAGTAAAGGCATCGTCACACAGCAGTGTTTGGAGAGTGAGAATTTCAGTCTGAACAGAGGGGGACACAAAGAGAGAGTGAGTTACAGCCAATCCATGTGGCTCTTCCAGCCATCATTCCTTATGTTGCCTATTGTAATTCTGGAATCTGTGACTATGGCTAGAGTCCCTCTTTGGAGGGCCTTGTTTACTACACTAATGGGAAGGATTAGGGTAGAATTGAGACTTGTCCTTAGCCACACCTTTTGTTTCTTTGTGGGTACCTTTGACTCTACTTTAACGGCAAGTGTGTCTTAAGATTCCATCTTGTTTTTCCTAGAATGGGGTATATATAATCGTACCACCATATAATTCCAACACACACCACATCACCTGGAAAGCCCCCTCCCTATTTCCTCGCTGAGCTTTGGTAGAAGCAAGAAGATCTGCTGTGTCTTTGGAGATCTTTGGCTTCTGGTTCTAGACCCTGCAGATGACTCCCCTATTGCATTGGACCCTCTAATCTGGGACTGCATAGCACCACCATTATGGGAGCCATGTCCTCAAAGCCCCATGAGTTTCTGTGGGACTTTGCAGCAAATTGCAAAATCCAGGGAAATGAGAGAATATACTCAAGGGATGAGGGAGGGGGCTGGGCAAGGTTGAAGCAAATTAATGTATGGATAGTGGGACAGCAGAAGTTTTGGATATTTGGGACATCTTCAATCTCCAACCCCTTAGGACTAGTCTGGAATTATTATAACAGATATATACCCATATACTTTAATGCTATCAGGTGAAATGAAGAGAAGGGGGGACTATCCCATCAGACAGTGCAGAGTATCTCAACAGAGAGTTAGTTCAATTTAAGAAGATTATGGCATTGGACCATAATCTACGTTACCAATTCAGAGACACTGTTTTTCAGCCTTGCCTTTCCAAACAGATGGAAAATTTCACCTAGTGCTTTCCTAGACATGTTAGGCTATTAGAAGTACTATATAGCCAACAATCCTACTGGGGTAGGCCACATCCAAAATGACTTCCAATAGACCTACCTCCTGGTACTCATGCCTTTGAATAATGCCCCCCCCCATGTGAGAATAACTACTGACTCACTTCTAATGAATAAAACATCAGTAAAGCAATGAAATGTAACCTCTGTACACAAAGACTTTGGCCTCTCATCTTGCACTTTTATTCTTCAAGCTGCTGAAGACGGCTGCCATGCTGTGATGCCCTGTGGAGAAACCCATTTGAAAGCAGCTTCTGTTCAACCAGCAAGGAACTGAGGTCCCATGTCAAACAACTCAAGAGGAACTTAATCTTGCCAAAACTCTGGTGTGTGAATTTAGGATTTCCCCAGTCGAACCATAAGATGACTGCAGCCCAGTTGACACATTAACTACAACCTGTAAGAGACCCTGAAAGAAAGAACCTAGTCATGCTGCACCTGGATTCATGGTGCACAGAAACTGTGAGAAGTTATGTTCCTTGTTTTGAGTTGTAATTCATTTTGGGAATATGTAGCCAAAGATAAGCAATACACCTGGTCTACCAACTCTGAGAGGATGACAATGTAATTGGATCAAGGATTTGACTGTACATTCTGATGATAGCCAAAATTATTCAAGATAATCTTCAAAATAGCATGCTTCCTTCTTAAGACCACATAGTCAAGGATACTTTCCCGGAATAAAATGAAATGTATTTCATTTAGGCTCAGTCATTTTATGTCTCTGAAATCTCAAAACTACATCTGGCTTTTCCCTTTACTGTTCAAAGGTTTGCTTCTTCCACAGGGAAACTCCTTTCCCATTTCACTGCTTCGCTTCTCTAGAAGACCCATCACCTAGCTCCCAATCCCCCTTTTCCCTGAGTCCCCTCTAATACCAGTTTATCTATATCATATATTCTCTATATGCTGAGTGTCCACACCTGAGAATTATAACCAACCGGGCAACCAGAGGAGAGGTATGTTGGGGAGGGATCTAGAAACCATCTCTGTGTGAATGCACAAAATATTTTTCATATCTTTATCACTAATCCCAAATAGAGTCTGCAATGACTTAGGCCTGCAAATGTTTGCTGTATGAATGGCTGGATGGATGAATGAATGAATATGTGAATAAATGAATATATGAATGTGAGTGATTAAGGTGGGAACGTTGAATGAAAAAGAGATGCTTAGCCTCGAGCAGTGCTTTTCAAATTTTAGTGTGCATCAGAATTACTTAGAAATGCTTGTTTGAACACATTGATAGGACCTATGTCCAAACCAGGGCTGTAAACTGATTCCTCACAGATCCACTCTCTCTAGAGAACTAGTTTCCACCCCGGATCAACTGAATCACAATCAATCTTTTAACAAGATCTCCTGGCGATTCTTAAGAACAAATAAGGACCTGGTTAAAACGTGAATTCTAATTCAGTCTTTCTGAAGTGGAATGGTGCATTCTCATCAGATGAATGTAGTTTCTCATCAACTAGAATGAACTGGTTTGAAGCCCTGGCCCAGAACTTCTGATAAATTAACTCTGGGGTTGGGCTTGAGAATTTGCCCTTCTCATAAGTTCCCAAGTGGAGCTGACAGATTGGTCAGAAAGCACACTTAAGAGAGTTCCTAGACCAGATGAGAGAAAATTAAAAAATACCTTGTGTTGGTTGGATGGTGGTTATGCTTTGGGCTGCTAACAACAAAGTCAACAGTTTGAAACCACCAGCCAGTTTGCAGGAGAAAGATGAGGTCTGTTATTCTAATGAAGAGTTACAGTCTCAGAAACCCACGGGGGCAATTCTACTGTGTCCAATAAGATTACTATGAGTCGTTATTGACTCAAAGGCAGTGAGTTTGGTTTCAGTTTATTATTCCAATACCTTAAAAACTGCTGTGGCCAGGGGGATGGGGGTGTTTGTTTGTTTGTTTCTTTTTCTGTGTGGCTTTAGAGTGCAAGAACAGATTTCCTAATAACTAGAGTTGAGGAACAATGGAGCACGCAGGTCTGGGTTCTGTTCTGCCTTCTCTTCACCCTGCCTACCCCCGTGCACCACAGAAGTCTAATAGCCAATTTATAGTCCTAACAAAGCCAGTAAGTAGATCTCATAATTCCACAACCAAAATTTTCCCTTGACTAGGAGCCAAATTAAGGAACTCGGGTGGCAGAGTGGGCTACGCTCTGAACCGCTAACCCATCAGCTGCTCTGCAGTAGAACAATGATGCTTCCTTCTCTCATCGAGATCCACAACCCTAGAGACCCACGGGGGCAGTCCTCTGTGTGTCAGAATTGACTCTATGGCAGGTCATCTGTTTGTTTGAGGGTTTTGTTTGTTTGTTTGTGTTTTTGTTTTTGTTTTGAAGGAACCAAATTAAGAAGCCCTGGCTGCACTAATGGACTACTAACCACAAGGACAATGGTTGAAACCCAACAGCTGCTCCTTGGGGAAAAGATGGAGTTTTCCGTCCCCATAAGACTGACAGCCTCAGAAAGAAAAGATGAAAGGGGATATCAAAAGAGACTGAAACTTTCTTAAATCATAGAGTAGCTAAAGCAAATGGAAGGAAGGTATGGATGAAGTCAAGTAGCTGGGAAAAACATTTTTCAAAAGATAGCTCAAGAAGACAAATCCAGCTGTCGTGACAAAATGTGCAAAGACCTAGAATTAGAAAACAAAAAGGGAAGGACATGCTCAACTTATCTGAAACTGAAAAAACTAAAAAATATTCCAGTCTCAAAGCGCCATTTGGAAAGATCCTATTGGCCAAATATTGAATGATGCAGCAAGCTTCATGAGAAGATGGAAAGAATGCAGTCACTGTACCAGAAAGAACTAGTGGACAGTCTACCATTTCAGGAGGTACGATAGGAGCAAGAACCAATGGTGCTGAAGGAAGAAATTCAAGCTGCACTGAAACCATTAACCAAAATGAGGTTCTAGGAATTGATGGATACCCATTGAAATGTTTCAGAAAGCTGAAGAAACACTGGAAACACTCATCTATGCCGGGAAATGTGGAAGGCAGTTACCCATCCAGCTGACTAGAAGAGATCCATTGCAAAGAAAGGTGACCCAACAGAATGCTCAAACTAGAGAACAATATCATTGATATGGAACACAGGCAACATTGTACTTAAGATATCCAACAGTGGTTGCAACAACACATTGACAGGGACTTGCCAGGAGTTCAGGCCAGGTACAGAAGAGGATGTGGAACAAGGAATATCATTGCTAATGTCAGATGGATCTTAGCTCAACGCAGAGGATACCAGAAAGATGTTTACTTGTGTTTCAAAGCCATTCGACTTTGTGGGCCATATTAAATTGTGGATGACTTTGAGAAGACTGAGAGGCCCAGAGCACGTCATTGTGCTCATTCGGAACTTGTACTTGGCTCAAGAAGAGGTAGTTCTGTGAACAGGACAACGCTTAACATCGGGAAAGGTGTGCCTCAAGGTTGTTTCACTTCACCATTCGTGTTCAATCTATATGTTTAAAAAAAAAAACTGTCATAGAATCTGGATTGCATGAAGAATGCGACATCAGAATTGGAGAAATGCTTATTAACAACCTGCAGTGTGCAGATGACACAGCTTTGCCTGTTGAGAGTGAGGAGGACTTGTAGCACTTGCTGATGAAGATCAAGGACTGTAGGCTTGGAATAAAACTCAATGTAAATGTGGCAAAGAAAGCTGATGGTGCCCAGCTATCAAAAGATATAGCATCTGAAGTCTTAAAGACTTGAGGGTAAACAAGTGGCCATCTAGCTCAGAAGCAACAAAGCCCACATGGAAGAAACACTCCATCCTGTGCGATCACAAGTTGTCGAAAGGATCAGGTATCAGGCATGATCAGCACAAAAAAATCTTATCATAGTGAATGAGGGGGCGAGTGTGGAGTGGAGACCCAAAGCCCATTTGTCAGCCACTGGATATACCCTTACAGAAGGGTCTGAGGAGGAGACAAGCCAGTCAGGGTGCAATGTAGCAATGATGAAAATTACAACTTTCCTCTAGATCCTAAATACTTCCTCCCCCCACTATCATAATCCCAATTCTACCTTGAGAGTCTGGCTAGACCAGAGGATGTCACTGGTATAGATAGGAACCAGAAACACAGGGAATCCAGGGTGGATGATCCCTTCAGGACCAGTGGTGTGAGTGGCAATACTGGGAGCGTAGAGGAGGGTGCGTTGGAAAGAGGGAACCAATTACAAGAATCTACATGTGACCTCCTCTGACGGACAACAGAAAAGTGGGTGAAGGGAGACGTCGGACAGGGCAAGATGTGACAAAATAATAATTTACAAATTGTCAAGGGCTCATGAAGAAGGGGTGTGGGGAGGGAGGGGGGAAATGAGGAGCTGATACCAGGGGCTTAAGTGGAGAGCAAATGTTTTGAGAATGATGAAGGCAATAAATGCATAAATGCACTTTACACAATTGATGTATGTATGGATTGTGATAAGAGTCATATGAGCCCCTAATGAAACTATTTTTTTAAAAACAGAAAGAAAAAATAATAACCCAATATAAAGGGGTGTTATGAAGATAAAGTGATAGCATCTACATGAATTACTTAAATAAAGACTGAACATCAGGAACTATGAATAAATATAAACAAGACAAGGAAAAAAACTCAATGTAAAGAAATGATAGCATCATGATAAATGGAGAAAACGTTGTCAAGGATTTCTCTTCCTTGAATCCACTGAAGTGCTTACAGGAAGCAGCAGTCAAGGAATGAAAAGACATGTTACATTGGGAAGATCTGCTGCACAAGACCTCCTTAGAGTATTGAGAAGCAAGGAGTTTACTTTGAAGACTAAAATGCAACTGACCCAAGCCATGATACTCTCCATTGCATATGAAAGTTGCACATTGAATAAGGAAGAGTGTAGATGCATTTTAATTGTGGTGCTGGAGAAGAATATTGAAATTACCATGAACTGCTCAAAAGACAAACTGATGGGTATTGGAAGAAGTAAGGCCAGAATGCTCCTTAGCTCTGAGAATTCCAGAACACTGCAATGGATGGCCAGACTTTGTCTTACACACCTTAGACATATGTCATGTTCGGTAAAGTAGATGGGCGGTGATAAACACAAAAGCCCTTGATGAGATGGATTGACACAGTGGCTGTCGAGGGGCTTAAGGGCTGAGAAGAGCCTGACAGATCTTGGTCAAACATGAAGACCTTCCCTGGCCTTCAGGCCCCAGGGACCCTGCCCACCACTTTCCATCCAGCAGGGTCACACTCCTCGTTGTACCGCAAATTCTGTGACCCTCAAGCCCCAGCCATGCGGTGGCAGTGTTCAAAACTGAGTACTAGGGAGGTGTGTTTGTTGAAATCTCCAATGCTCAGGGGGAGAATCCTGGAGCAAAATGTAAGATCTTTGGCAGTATATCTGTGATTTGGACTTTGATAAAGAAGTGAATGTTTTTGTGTTTGTCCTTGAAGGCAACAGCCAAACGAGCAAAAGTCAATTACCAAAGGAAAATAAGCAAATCCTTGGACTGATTGAGAGGTTTCTTGTGCTACTGATCTATGTTCCCTTGTGGCAAGACTTCTCCACTGAATTGCTATGTTTCTTAAAAATTGAATGATGGGTACAATCTTCTTTGTCTCTTTTTCTGTAATCCCATCAGTTGTATATACCAATCCAGTTGACTTCTACTGAATGATCTTGTATCCTGCCATTTTACCATATTCCTCTATCATTTCCAACAATCCTATTGGGGAGCTTTTGGGGTTCCCGATATATAAAATTAAATCATCTGCAAATAACAGTAATTTCACTACTTCTTTCCCCAGATGTATACCTTTGATATCCTTCCATCATCTTATATGATTAGCTAGGATCTCCAGGATGATGTTGAATACAGTGGGGTGTGCTTGCCTGGTCCCTTTATTCAGTGGGAATGTTTTCGTCTGTTCCTCCATTGATTGCAATGCTGGCTGTTGGTTTTTTTGTATATAACTTTTATTATATTTAGGTAATTTCCTTCCAATCCTATCTTCTTGAGTGCCTTAATTAGGAATAAATGTTGAATGTTAAATGCTTTTTCTGTGTCTATTGATATTATGTGGTTTTTGTCCTTTATCTTATCAATGTGATGGATAATGCTGATGGATTTTTGGATTTTGAACCATCCCTGCATTCCCAGTATATATCCCACTTGGTAGTGATGGATTTATATATATAGTGATGGATTTATTTATATATATATATATATATAGTGATGGATTTATATATAGTGATGGATTTATATATAATGTTAGTCTGGGTAGACTAGAGAAGCAAATTCATTGGCACTCATATGTGTTTAGGAAAGAGCTTTATATAAAGAGTAATTGTACATGAAGAAAACATCCCAGTCCAGATTAAGTCCATAAGTCTGATATTAACCCATATGTCCAGTACCAGTCTGTAAAGTCTTAGAGATAGTTACAAAATGTTTTTGTTGTTGCCAATGCCAAAAAATGCCATTGTTCATTAAGTCCAAACAATGGTGGTCAAATTCTAACAACTGATCAACAATACGAACTTTGATAAGCAGTTCTCGATAATCAGTTCTCAGCAATTATTTGTTATTATTGAAGTTCAACATTATATAAAACTCATATCCTGGTGAAATAGCCACATGGCAACTGAAAACCATATATTCTCTTCCCATTGTCCCACTGTTCCCTAGCTTGTCGTGCATTCTTTCCAAAAATCAGGACTTTTTTAAAACACCAAGAGGCGGGACAAATTGTTAAAAATCGAAACTGTCCCGCCAAAAGTGGGATGTCCGGTCACCCTATTATCGTACTGCGTGCTAGTGCTAGTTGAACAAGTGATGTCAACAAATCAGCTATTCAGATAATTTAGGTAAGTAATTTATTTATGTATTTCATAAATACATAAATTTTCTTTAATTTAGTAGACAGTACTCATATTATTTATATTTTATAGTGGAGGCAAAAAGTCTAGCACCAGCCTTGAAAGTGACACTTACGACTTACATTATGGAAAATTCAGAGACAAAATAATACAAGTTAGTATTGTTATTATTTAGAAAGAAATATAGGATTAAAATTAAACTAATTTTAAAATATAATTACTTTATAACAATCAAATTAATTTAATTTATAAACTAACAATAAATATGTTCATATAATTATGTACCTACTTGCTGTGTTTTTAAGCAATATGTATATAATAATTTATAATATAATTTTCAATTTTTTTTTAGATTTTTAACATAATAGTAGGAAAAGAGGATGCAAATCAATGATGATCTAAGAAGTGAATTTCCTTTTATTAAAAAAACCAAAGTGATTACATGGTAAAATGTAAGAAATGTAATGGTCAATTTTCTACTTCACATGGCGGGAAGAATGATATTTCAAAGCACTTGGAGGCTCATAAACATAAAAGATATTTAAATACTGCTGCATCTTCCTCCAAAATGCAGGAATTTTTTCAGAAAACAACTTATGGAGACGAAGAGAAGAAATTAGCATTAGCAGAAGGACTTATGTCTTTTCATGCTATTAATCACGATCATTCCTTCAGATCTATGGACTGTACATCACAAGTTGTCAAAAAGTTAATCAACAAAAAAATTGCCTGTGCTAGAACAAAATCTGAGGCAATTGTGTGTAATGTGCTTTCCCCATAAGCATTTTCAGAATTAAACAAAAATCTAGAAAAAGATTAATTTTATATCTATATATTCTTACACATCTAATCATAAGGATATAAAGTAATTTCCAACCATTATTAGATTTTTTTTATTCAGACACTGGAAAAAAAATTAGAATTTTAGATTTCGTTTCTGTGCCTGGCAAAACTTCTGAAATAATTTTCGGTTCCATTATTAATATTTTTGGAAAAAAACAATTTAAAACATAAAATGATTACATATTGTATAGACAACATGAACACAAATTTTGGAGGAAAAGCGAGAAGAGGTACAAATAATATTTTTTATAAATTAAATAAAGACCTTAATCAAAACATTATTGGTGTTGGTTGTGCAGCGCACATAATACATAATGCAATTCAAACAGCTGCTGATTTGTTGCCCGTAGATGTGGAAAATATTGTTATTAAAATGTATTCTTATTTCTATATATACACTGTGCACATTGAAATGCTTAAAGAATTTTGTGAAACTGCAGAAGTCAAATATCAGAAAATACTTGGATACAGTAAAATGCGCTGGTTAGCTCTTTTGCCAGCTGTCAAAAGAATTTTGAAAATATACGAGCCTTTGAAATCCTACTTTCTATCACAGGATAAATGTCCTAGACTTCTAGAAGAGTTTTTTGAAAAAGAATCTTCAAAATTTGGCTAGAGTTTGTACACAATCAAACAGCACTTTTTCAAAAGGCTATAAAACTTATTGAAGGTGACAAAATTTCGGTAATCAAATTAGCAAATGAAATTAATAATTTAAAATTTCAGTGTCAAGAGCGGTTAGAAAATAATTTTCTTCTGTTAACTATCTATAATAGTATAAACCAGCTAGAAGAACAAGGTGCAATAAATCGTGCAGATATCATGAATCAAGTTAAAAAATTCTATAGTAACTGCATAGATTATTTAGAAGAGTAGACAATACATTACAATGATACAAACATTTTCATTGGGTTACATTAAAACAAGAACTTAATTGGAATGATGTGCAAAAATAATTCGATCATATTTCTCAATATTTTCCATGTAGTAATATTTCCAAAAATGATCTTTTTAATGAGGTATCATTATTAAAAATATATATTGATAAGGAAAAGGTTAAATCTTGGGCATCAGCAAAAATCACAATAGAGAACAAATGGTTAGAAATAGTTCATCTTTTTGAAACAAACCATGTTCCATACAATAATGCACTAAAAATTGTGGAATATGTGCTGTCCTTACCAGGAACTAATGCTGTGACTGAACACATTTTTTCTAAGGTAAATAAAGTGTGGACATCAGAAAAATCACAATTAAGTGTTGAGACTTTGAAAGCCATTTTATGTGTGAAATATAATTTAACAAATTCTTGTGAAAATTTTCATGGCCTTGTAAATAATGACAGCAATCTACTTTTAAAAATTCACTCAAATGAGAACTATGCCAAAGAATAAAATAATACTATACATAAATTTTAATGTATATTTATAAACTGCACTTATGTTGAAATTTAAAAATATATATTACAATACTATTTTTGTGTTCTATGAAAATTTTTGTTGCTCCATATAGACAAAATTTTGAATCAAGAACCTCACCACCACCACCCCCAACCTCCCCCACCTTCCGTCAATGGTGTCCCGCTTTACCAATGTTCAAATCTGGTCACCTTAGCAGGGAGATTGTATATCCCACCTTCAGTAAGCTATTTATCTCCTTAGCGCCTCCAAATGGGGTCATCAAGCTGCAACCTGACTGAAGGCTAAACTCCACCCCTCAAGTTGACACCAGATTATGTAGCTACCATATCTATACTTTTGCATTCTGTTGGTCAAAATTTGTTTTGGGCCTGTAGTTCTCTATTCTTGTGCGATCCTTGCTCAGCTTTGGTATGTGTTACACCAGCTTAATAGAACGTGCTTGGCGTTTACCATCCTTTTCGATGTTCTGGAAGAGCTTGTGTAGAATTGGTGTCAGCTCTTCTCTGAATGCTTGGTAAAATTCTTTTGTGAAACCATCTGAGCCAGGACTCTTTTCAGTTGGTAGTTCCTTGATAACCTTATCTATTTCCTCTTTTGATATGGATTTGTTCAACTTTTTGACATCTATATGAGATAATCTGGGGAGGGTTTGCTTTTCCAGACATTTGTCCAGGTCTTCAAAGTTGGCATCCAGTCCTTTGTAATACTGTATCATCGGTCTTTTAATTTCACCAGGGTCCATTTTAATTTCCCGTTTCATCCCTCATGCTAGATATTGACATCTACTCCTTCCTATCTTTTCTTAGGTTTAGTAGCAGTTTGTGGATTCTGTTGATTCTTTCAAAGAACCAGCTTTTTTACTGAGTTGATTCTGCCCCGATTTTTCTTTTCTTTTGCTATTTGAAAGATTATTTTGTTGACCTTATTCAACTGCTGAAGGTTTTGTGATAGGGTACTGACCATAAGTCTCTGTTCCTTCTTTATCACTCGCAAGCATTGTCGGATAACTGCCTTTGCTGTATCCCACTGGTTTTGATATGTTGTATTCTCATTCTCATTCATTACTAGGAACTTCCTAATGTTATCTCTAATTTGGGCCACTACCCAGTCCTTTTGAAAAGGTAAGTCATTAGCTACCATTTATATTTTTATTTTATTTTATTTTATTGGTTCTTTCTTTTTGTGATTTCCAGCTCTATAGTGCAGTGGTCAAAGAAGACCTGTGATCTTTCTACATTGGCATTATTGCACAGCTGTGAGTCTAAAGAGGAATTTATGGACTAGTATTGGCCATATGGACTAACATCAGACTTATGGACTTGATCTGGACTGAGCTGAGATGTTTTCTCAATATACAATGACTCTTTTATATAAAGCTCTGTCTTACACACATACAAATGTCTATGAATTTGTTTCTCTAGTCAATCAGACTAACACACACACACACCCTCTCATATGCCTTTAAGGCCCACAAAGGGGTGGGGGAAGAAAAACTATGGCAATATGAGGTCAGGGCACTAACGTACCCAAGGGAATAGTAGTGTTTATATCTGCACCGAAAGAGAGTGAAAGTAGACCTCATTCCAGTGTGCCAATCCTTCAGGGTGATGTTCCTGCTCAGAGCATCTCATTCCCAGATATGACTACAGGGCCAGCCTCAGCTCAAGACGTGACATCCTCCCCCTAGTTGACAGCACTGCAAAGAACAGCCCTTAAGATGCATTTCAGGAAGACTGGCCAGTCTGACCTGTCCACATGTGGGGCAAACCCAGAGGGAAGTAAAACAGACCAGTGACGGGAAAAGAAGCAATGAAGTCCCCAAGAAATCCTGGTTGTAGACTTCTGACTAGGGGGGCAGCACTTGGCACCCCATCTGAACTGGTTGGGAGTTACTCACAGGGGCCATGCTGAAAGTCTAGTCATAAAGGGTAGGAGAGGGCTGGCCAGCGGGCACTAGATCGCTCCATCCCTGACTGTAGGAATTGGACACAAATGCTGAAGACTAAAAGGTTGTATATGTTGTTAGGTAGTGTGATAGTCTGGGTAAACTAGGGGGAAAAATCCACGGAAACTCATATGTATAAGACAGAGTTTTATAGAAAGGGTAAGTGTACATTAAGAAAGCATCCCAGCATCCCAACCCAGTGCTGTCCAAGCCCATAAGTCCAACATTAGCCCATAAGTCCCGACACTGATCTACAAAGTCCTCCGCAATCTCACAAAGCACATAAAATGATGCTGACTCCAGGAGGAAAACCGAATCAGTGAAAATGTACACATTTCAGTGCTGACAGGGGTTTCCATACAACTGCTCCAGCACCCAGGGCTGCATCAGGGTAGGTCCATATGGCTTCTCCTCAGAGATGTCTTGCAGGAAGTGAGCCTTGAAAGCTGTAGCAGGGAACTGGCAAAGGCAGCTGTACCCTGGTCTGACCGTCAGAAAGCAAAAGATCCGAGAACTAGAAAGGCTGAAGCTCACTGAGCCATTTACCTTCTATTCTTCAATTAACCCCACATGTGTTTATCAGCCAGGTTGACACGATAAACCTTAACTATCTCAGGTCGGCAGACTGGACTGATGGTTTATAACGTGTCCTTCTCTCTGTTTAATAGAGAGGTATTCATCTGCTGTATGTCAGGATCCTTGTTACTTGTGTCTATCTGTATGGGGGGTTGTTTGGTCTTTACTATACAAGATAGGCTTGATAGGCAAACTTACAGAGACAGCAATTGGACCAATGGTTCCTGGGGACATGCAAGGGGAGGAGATGGGGGAAGGTGAGTGGGGAGTCAATAATTGATGGGGAAGAGGATGTAGTTTTTCTGCTCATGCTTCATCAATAGAATGGTATCTGAGAAGAATTATGGAGAGGTGAACAATGGGTAAACATGAGAGTGGGGCAGTAGGAAAGACAGAAGAGGAAAGAATATGTGTGTGTGTGTGTGTGTGTGTGTGTGTGTATAGATATATATGATTCACTTTAGTGGCACCATTATCACTGTATCATTAAATAAAATTCTGAATGCACCTTTGAAAGAGTAGAGAGCAGATCAGTCCCTAAAATGTCCATTGTTTCGTTTGTAATGTAATTTAATCGGATGATGAGTCTGGGCTCAGGTAAGCCAGCCAATCTACATTTGGTACTTTCTGTATGCTTACCCCATGCCACCAATTTTGAATAAAATATTTTAAAAGAAAATTAAATCCCATTTTAACATGAAACCAGTTTGTCTCCCCGTGGAATGATAGGCACATCTTTAACACTTACCTTTTGAATGCGGTGCCACCCAGGAAGTGCTGATGACACAGTTTCTTAACATGCACTAAGCACACGGGTTACACAAAAGCAGATTCTAGTTTAGCTTTTTGAGAAGCGGTTAAAAATTTAAGTTCCCTTTAATGAAACAGCAAGAAAAGGGGCTTTGCTCTTCTTCTCGCCGCATCCTGGCTTTTCCTCTTTGTGGGCTTGTGATGTTTTCCTGCTTCTGCAGGTTATCTCTGTGTTCTGCTCATCGCCACTTGATGGCACGTTGCTCAGACACCTAAGTCGCTAACCTTCTTAACTTGGCTTTTGTTGTGTCTGTGCCTGTGTTAGGAGGGATATTCTCCTGTCTGTTAGAGCACTCTGGGTCTGCTCTGGGGAGGGCTATTAGACTAGAGGTAGAGAACAAGGGAAGGTTTTTAAGTGTTTGCTATTTAAATCGCCTTTTTACTTCCTTTAAGCCCCTCCTTTGTCTGTGCTAGGGCACTGGTAGCTGGAAGCGTCCTTGGCCTCCTGCTGGCAGGATTCATTTACTCAGTGATGCCACGCTTTTTTCCAGGCCAGACTGCTGTAGGGGAAGGGAGCAGTATCATCACACAGGTCTCTTCTTCCCCTACCTACCCCCACCCCCAAACCTGCCCTTCCATCTCATTGCCAAAAATGAACGGACAACTTCACTACAAGATGAATACCCTGTGCAGCCCCTTTTGCCATTTGGTCATCTGATAAAATCAGACTTGGACCCAGACCAGACTCCCAGGTCCCTTAATGTCGACCTACCTCAGCACTGACTTGTGTGACAGTTACCTGCATTGCAGTCATTTGTTCACAGGCCCGCATGCCCTCCCCCCATTGCACCTCTCTCTACTCCCCTGGAGTCTCAGGGCTGTCTCTTCCCTCCTTACCTCTCAACCGCTGGTTGTCCCGCAGAGCATCTCTAACTGCAGGAGTAAGTGTTATGAAGAGCAGATCTTAGAACGTCACTTAGCAAGACACAATTTAGCTGTATACCTTACTCTATAAAGAAAGGATTCAAACCTCAAGTTTAACTACGTCTGTACAAGCTTAGCCAACTAAAGAGAAATCGAGATGTCAAAAAGACAGTGAATTCAGAGAGTTTTAAATCATCTTCAAAATTATCCTAACTAAACTTTTCACTTTCTGAACAGGTATTTTCTTTGGCTTCTGATTTATATTATAATTGTAACACAGGTATCATCCCCCTGAGTAGTCCCAGAATTCCAGCCTTCTGGGGTTACCTTTTCCACAGCAGGAAGATGTCCAGGACTGCACTGTCTCCTAGATCCCTGTGAATTTCTATAGATGTGAATTTTCATGATCACCTCTGGTTTCAATTACCACCTACTAGTAAACAAATTCTCTCTCTCTCTCTCTCACACACACACACACACACTTCCTGTGGTGTATCTCTTCCCTAAGTTGCTAGCTGATTTCAGGTGACTCCAATACCAAAAATTCCTGAACCTCCTACCATCTGAGTTGATTCTGCCTCATAGCAACCCCACAGACCAGAGTAGAACTTCCCCACGGGTGTCCAAGGCTGCCCAAGGCTGCCATCTGTACATAAGCAAACTGCCCCATCTTTCTCCTGAAGAGCGGCTGGGGAATTTGAACCACTGACCTTTGATTACCAGCCAAGGACTTTTACCACTGCGCCTCCAGGGCTCCTTGCAGCTGGGACGTGGGCCTTTTCTTTCTCATTTCTTCAGCTGAACACTAAACAAGACTAGTATAAACGGTAAACTTTTACCCAAGAAATCATTTTGGGGTCTTCTGGGTTACACATGCACCACAAATAATTTTTACTCCTTTACTTTTTAGGACCCAATGCCTGCCCATCACTGAGCACTGAGAAAACCCAATTCACCGTGTGCTCTCAGGAAGGAGCACAAAAGACAGTTTATTGTCTTTTGAGCAACTGAGATCTTGAAGTTCCTAAAAAAGAGCTGCACTTTCCTGGAGGGAAAAGAAATTGTAATTTCTAATATCCAGAGCCTTAAAGCACTTGAACATTAGACTTGTGATATAAATGTTAAAGTGGAAGAGAACACAGTAGTAGCATAAGAACTATTTTTCTACTTGACAGAAATATTTGAAAAATAAAACCTACCTGGTCCTGAAGAAAAGAAGGAACGTGGAAGAAAAAGGAATTAGTGACTCATTTTTTCTGAGAAGAAAGACTAGACTCATAGTGAGTCCCTACATTCAAAAGGCCTCAGCATGGCTAGAGAAATTCCAGAACACTTCCATCGCAGCACCCAAAATAAACCCCATAGTTGTTGTTGTTGTTGTTAGGTGTCATTGAATCAATTCCAATTCAGAGTAACCCTATGTACAACAGGAAAAAATACCACTCTGTCCTGTGCCATCCTGATATCCTTGTTGTTGTAGTTGAGCTTGGGTCAGTCCATCTCAATGGCGGTCTTCCTCTTTCTCATTGGCCTTCTACATGATCAAGGATGATATCCTTTTCCAAGGATTGCTTTCTCACTCTCTAGTCCCTCTCTCACCACCCACCAGGCCCTATACCAACCCCTAATCTACTTTCCATGTGTGTGAATCTGCCTATTCTAGACTTTTCATATAAATCGATCATACGATGTGTGGTCTCTGTGTATGTCTTAACATAGCATAATGTTTTCAGCATTCATCCACATGATAGCATGTATCAGAACATCGTTTTGTTTTATTACTAAATACTGTATAAATATACCACATTATGTTTATCTAGCCATCAGTTGATAGATGTTTGGATTGGTCTACATTTTGGCTATTGTGAATATTTATATACAAGCTTAGTGTGGCTTTATTCTCTTGTGGATATATTCCTATCTGTTTCCTGATATTTAACAAAGTATTTTGTATACAGTGGGATTTCAGCAAATGCTTATTGTCCAAGCTGATGATCATCAATTTTAGTATTTCTACCCAAACCTCGTGCAATTTTTCTGAAAATCTCCCCAGAAAGAGAACCAAGTAATAATTCTGAAACCCTCCCTAGTAAGATCATGGGCAGGATCTTCTGATCAATACATATCTGTACAGAAGCTGTCAATGCCTTCAAGCCAATTGTCATCCAGTAAGGAAGAGGGCATGTCCATAGACAACGTCACGTGGTATGAGTAGAGAGGAAGGTCCAAATAGGGCTTTAGAGATATAAAGAGGAGGCTATCCGGCCCTCACTCACAGGACGGGATCTAGAGAAAGCTGGGTACAGAAGCACAAACAGCTGGAGCCTGGACTGGAGAGTGAGTGCAAACCTAGAGATAAATACAAGATGAGTGCAGCTGATTATTTTGAAATGCAGGGTTAGACACGAGGGGCTTAGATACCCCTGTTTAAAGAGATACAAAGGTAGACAAGGGGTGCAGCAGGCAAGTATGCATTTCAAGATAATCAATCTGGCAAATATGTGAGGGATGATCATAGACAGTGAGACTGGAGACATACAGCACAGTTAAGGCTATTCCAATGGACTAGGCACGAGGTAGTATATGACTGGATTTGTGAAATAAAATTTGAGATAAAGAGAAGAGCACTCAGGAAATGTTTCCATGAATCGGTGTGGGTATTGGGTATTAAAGATAAAGGGATTAAAAATTAACTCCCAATTTCTGAGAAGAGTGGATGATTATGCTATTCACAGAGATCAGCGAATAAGGATGAGGTTCCTTTGGAGTACAGAGTTTGAAATGTTTTTGAGACCTCCAAGAGGCCATAGATACAAACACCCTTAAGAAAACATAAAAATTGTTAACAAGTTTAAGAGGATACAACACCTCATGGTCTAGTGGGTTTTATCAAATGAAAGAAACGCTGACTTAATATTCAAAAGCACACAAATCACCACATTGACAAAATAAAGAAAACAGTATGATCATCTCAAAAGATGCTGGTAAAAAGCATTTGACAAATGACATCATCCACTCGTGTGTGTGTGTGTGTGTGGCGAGAGCGAGAGCGAGAGCGAGAGCGAGAGCGAGAGCGAGAGCGAGAGCGAGAGCGAGAGCGAGAGCGAGAGCGAGAGCGAGAGCGAGAGCGAGAGCGAGAGCGAGAGCGAGAGCGAGAGCGAGAGCGAGAGCGAGAGCGAGAGCGAGAGCGAGAGCGAGAGCGAGAGCGAGAGCGAGAGCGAGAGCGAGAGCGAAAGCGAGACCTCCCAGCATCTAGGACCAGAAGAGCAGTTCCTCGATCTAATAAAAGGCAGCTAAAGGAACACCTGCAGCAAGCATCACGCTTGATGGCACAATATTGAACACGTTCTCCCTAAAAATTAGGAATAATATCAGGAATTATGCTATTCAACATTGTACTAGAAGTCCTAAACAGTGGTATATCCAACCACTGCCATCAAGAGTCAATTCTGACTCATGCGACCTTATATGATTCCAAAGCTTGTAAATATTTATGGGTGAGCTGGTGCAAGGTGGTCAACTGATCAGAGAGAGAGCCAATCCCTCGACAACGATCAGAAGGGAAAGTAGGTCACCAGCAATCTTGAAAAATGACTCAAGAAAATAAGTAACCGGAAGTCTCTGAATACCAGAGATGGTAGGAGCAAGCAGAAAGACAGGAGGAACGGGGACACATGCCCATGAACACAAAGAGCTTTCTCCTGGAGACCAGGCTCACTTGGCTCTTGGCCACTTTGCAAGCTCAACTCCTCTGGTCCCCAGACAGTTAATGCAATTGCCCTGCCTCCTAGCTAGTTTGCAAGCCGTGGCCTGTCTGTGTATCCTCCAAATTCAACTCCACGTTGGTTGGAACACCTGCCCATGTGGGCCCACTCTGCCGTCAGACGCAACCTGCCCCTGCTCCACTGCTTCTGGGCCCATGAGCATCTCCAGTACAAGTCCCATAGCTACCACAACACACCATGAAAGCACACTGTGTTTTCACCCACACCAGTTGCAATTCTCCTGGGCAGAGGGAACATCCCAACAAGTGATCTTTTTACTGTTTTATCATCATTTCGATTACTACTACCATTTATTGTTTTCTTTTGTTGTTGTTTTCTTTCTTTCTTCTACTTGTTTTGAAGTTTCAATTATTCCTCCCCCACACCACTTGATGTTGCACAACCTAGACTCCCTGTCATCGCTAACAGCTGCATCCAGATGTTGCAGAAAAACAGTCCACATAAAATAAAAAACTTTAAAACCAAGAAAATCAGGCACAAACAAATGAACAATGTCCAGATCAAACAGAATTGATTTAAAATTAAAGGACTCTGGAAATACCAGAGAAAAAATTCAGAAGAATGATATTAGGGTACTTTCAATGGAGGGAAAAAAGTATCAGTGAGGACAAAAGAAAGAATAGAAAAACTAGAAATCTTACCAGAAAAAAATCAAATAAAAAATGAATACTAACACAACAGAATCACATACCTCTATAAAAGAATAAAGTAATAAAACTGAAGAAATAAAATGCTGACCAAGTGATCTTAAAGATAAATCTTTCTACTCTAATCTACAAAAAGAGCAACAAAAGAGTCTGAAGAAAACCTAAGAATTATGTGGAACATTATCTAGAGGAACAACTTACTTTTCATTGGGATTCTAGAACAAGAAGAAACAAAGGCCCACAAAGAAAGTAGTGCAAGAAACTGGAAGTAAGCTTAGCAAGCAGAATGACAGAGAAAACAGCTATCTTAGACATTGAGAGGACCCTAAATAAGATAGACCCCAAAAGAAAAGCAATTCAAAATATTGTGGTCAAACTCTCTAATATCAGAGAATTCTGAGAGCAGCGAAGAGGAAGAGAACAATCACATACAAAGGAAAACCAATAAGAATATGCTCAGATTTTTCATCTGAAACCATGCAGGCAAAAAGACAATGGAATTACATATATAAAACTCAGAATGAAAACAAAAATACTAAGAATCTTAAATCCTGCAAAAATATCATTCAAATATGAAGAAATAAGAGTATTTCCAGAGAAGTAAAAAGTAAATGAATTTGTAAAATCATCCGCATTACCAAAAAATAATAATACTAAAGGGAGCATGTTCAACAGTCAACAACAGCAGACAGATGTCAGATGAACATACAAGACAACTCCGGATAGGGCAAGATGTATAAATTACCAAGGGCACATGAGGGAGGGGGGAAAAAAAGAGGACCTGATGCAAAGGGCTTAAGTGGAGAGCAAGTGCTTTCCACCCACTGGCTTGTGATCTTTCTGCGTTCAGCATCATTACATGTGTTGTGTGTGTCTGAAGAAGCATGTATAGACTGGTATCAGACATAAGAGCTAATATCAGACTTATGGACTTGATCTGGACTGGGCTATTTTCTTAATATACAATTACTCTATTTTATAAAGTTCTTTCTGACACACATGAGTGTTCATGAATTTGATTCTCTAGTCTACCCAGACTAACACAGGGATGACTGACAATGTACTTTTTTGCATATATGGGTTTTTGTTTTCTTGCTTTTGGCTTTTTTTTTTTTTTTTTGGCTGGTTGGTTTGTTGGTGGTGGTGGTGGAGGTGGTTTTATAGGGTTTTGATGTTGTCATAATATGTCTGCAGTATAATTCTGATGAAACATACAACTTCCTCTAGTTCTTTAATGCCCGCCCCCACTATCATAAACCCAATTCTACCTTACAAATCTGGCTAGACCAGAGCATGTACACTGGTACAGATAGGAACTGGAAACACAGGGAATCCAGGACAGACAAACCCCTCAGGAACCCCTTAATGAAAGTAGGAATACCAGGAGGGGAAGGGAAAAGTTGGGGGAGATAGGGGCAACCAATCACAATGATCTACGTATAACCCCCTCCCAGGGGGGCAAGCAACAGAAAATGGGTGGAGACTGCAGTCTGTGTAAGACATGAAAAAAATAATTTATAAATTATCAAAGGTTCATGAGGGAGGGAGGAAGGGAGGGAGGGAGGTTGAGGGAAGGAGGGGGGGAATGAGCTGATACCAAGAGCTCAAGTAGAAGGCTAACGTTTTGAAAATGATGATGGCAACAAATGTACAAATGTGACTGACACAATGGATGCATGTATGTGTGGATTGTGATAAGAGCTGTACAAGCCCCCAATAAAATGATTTTTTAAATCTGCTATATATATAATCTGCCAAATAAACCTCGGTTGTACATACTGAAGGGTCAAGCAGATAGATTCTGGACTCCTACTTAACTCTAGACCCAATCCAAGAAGAGTTAGTTCTGATAACACGGTTCTGCTTGATACTTTCTTTCATGAAATGATCACTGAAGAGAAGGGTGCTGCAGTCAAACATGGTGAAGAAAGTGGATGGTGTCCGGCTAACAATCAGAATAGTGTCTAAGGTCTTAAAAGTTTGTATTCAAACAAGCAGCCATCTAAGCAAATGAAACTGCAGCTTTAGCACACACAAAAAAGGATGAAAATAAAATTTACATGTGGCCTACCTTATCTGCTTTCTTTGAGGAACAAGACATTGAACCAGACAAAAGGATTATGATAATTACTGTGAAAGAACACTTGCACATACTTGATGACGAAACTTCATCATACTTTCCAAATATACCTGACACCCCATTTGTACTTGCCAGAAGACCACTCACAGTCAAAGTTGGAGATGTTCCTGAGACAGCACAAGTGGAGTTCATTGAACTTGTTAACAGCAATGCAGTGAGAACTGATTTCTCTACAATGCCAGTTACAGAATTCTGGATCAGGTGTTTGCAGTCATATCCTGTTCTGTCTGAGACTGTGTTGTGCCTTCTTCTTCCATTTCCACCAACATCTTTGTGAAACAAGGCTTTCCAGCTTGTTGATTATCAAGTCTAAATACAGAAGTAAACTTGTTGTGGAAGATGATCTTTGTTGTGCTCTTGTAAAGACTGCCCCAAGAATTTCTGATCTGGTGAGAGAGAAGCTATCTCAACCTTCCCACTGACATTGGCTTTTTATGCATACTGTTGCAAAATGTAGCAATGTAATTTACTGTTGTTAAATTAAGACTGTTACCTATGATACACTATGCTTCAAGACAACATTTCATTTATTTGTAATAATGTAATAGTAATTATATATTGTTTTGTGATTAATCACTATGTTTGAATTATGTTCAATTTGTAATGATGAAAATGCAGCCTGCATATCAGATATTTATATTAAGATTCACAACAGTAGCAAAATTACAGTTATGAAGTAGCAACGA
Source organism: Tenrec ecaudatus (assembly GCF_050624435.1). Classification (NCBI taxonomy): domain Eukaryota; kingdom Metazoa; phylum Chordata; class Mammalia; order Afrosoricida; family Tenrecidae; genus Tenrec; species Tenrec ecaudatus. The sequence continues at coordinate 143,565,833 of NC_134533.1, forward strand.
ACTAATTTTATAGTTGGGGGTCACCACACATGAAGAACTGTCTGAAAGGGTTGCAGCATTAGGAAGGTTGAGAACCACTGCTCTAGACCCAGCCTGAATTTGTCCTAGGAGCAAGGACCTCTTGCTTGTTCCATGACAAAAATTTCTTGACTGGTTTTTAAAATATTGGTAGTAGCTTTTTTCTATTACTCGTTATTTCTATTTTTATCTTTATACTATTATTATTTCATCCTTACCACTTTATTTCCTTTTCATGGTTTTTTATTGCTTCTGTTGAGTTTACCAGTTCGTGAAGCAAGGAGTGGATGCCTGGATATAATAACTGATGCAAAGGTTTACAGAGGATGCCGAGGTGGGGGTGGAGATAAGAGGGGTGAGGGGCTTCAGGAGTAAACAATCAATGAAGGGGTGGAGAGGGAGCACTAGAACTGATGGTGATTACACAACTCATTTTAAAGTTGATTCAACCATTGGGGGTTAAAGAAAAAGAAAAGAAAATGTTTTAAAACTGATTTTGGTAACATTGTGTAATTCTTTTCGATATGATTGAACTATTGAATTGTATATGTGGATTATGTACTAATAAAACTGTTAAAGAAGAAGAAGACCCTCTATGAGTGAATTGACAATGTGGCTGCAATGATATGCTCAAATACAGCAAAACTTGGGAGGATAACACACAATCAGACAGCACTTCCTTCTTATGGATCTACGATCACTAGGAGCCAAAGCCAACTTGATGGTATTAAGCAACAACTGGGCCTTTTGAGAGGTGGCTGAGATAGATCCAGGAGAGGGGATGAGATTAAACATGGAGAAAAGAGGTGTGGTATATGGTGCCAGGAGCACACGAATGGGGTTGGATTTTAAACAGCACATCCCATCGTCTGGGTCTACTAAGAGAGAAGAGCAGGAGGATGAGGAGGAACATAAGAAAATCTTTCCAAACACTACAGATATATTTACTTTCCAAACACGATAGCACCCACCACTCATCTATCTGTCAAAATGCAGTGAATTGAATATTTCTGTAAAGCTGGAAACCTTGTCACCAGTATTTCAAATGCCAGCATGTTTTGCCCTATCAAATTGCAAGAATATAAATCTTTATAGTAGACAGCTTCATCTCTATCACTTGGAGCAACTGGTAGGATGGAACCAATAACCTTGCTGTTAGTCCCCCAATGTTTAGAAGGTAAGTCATATCTCAAACCTCAACTTGAAGTTCTCTGAAGGTAAGGATTGTGTCACATACTCGTGTTTCTCTCACTTTTCCTGGTATGGCGCTAAATTAAATATTTGTCCAGTGAGTCAGTGATAAATGAATCTATTGAAGAACTGTGAACAGGTATGTGAGTTAATAGAAATGAGACTTTACATTAAGCATTCTTGTTAAATGGCAATTAAATGCATTGACATTCATTATAGCCTGGATATATTGAGAATCTAATTGCTCATGTGTTGCTCATGCAATTTCGAGCTATTTCAATGACAACTTGATGTGTTTCTGACATACTTATTGTGCCTGGATCAATGGCTATTTAACTGCTAATTGATCTTTTATTAACATATAATAACTCTTATTAAATCTAAATTAAAGTCTTAATTGAGACACTTTATCTGCAGTGTTTCAACATACAATTCTCATAACATAATGTATAATCGACAGAAAAGCTAGTAACATATTATCTGTCACCTTTCTCATTGACCTGAAATCAGATTTTCAGCTTGAAGATTTTTTCACTTCATTAACAAACCTGAGCAGCAACTACATGCAGAAATGCATCAACTTTCTCAGTTTCACGCACAAAGGTAGCTACTCCATTTCTCTTCTCCTCCTTCCTCCTCAACTAGGGCCATGAGTATTAGGTAATAATGAGTACTGTCACTTTAAATACAAATATGGCCTGAACAACTACACAAGAGGCTGCTGGACACAGGCGGTCACTATGAGTCAGCATTGACTCTATAACAGTGAGCTTGGTGTTTTGGGTAGACAGTAAAAACACCCTTATCTCAACTCCCTGCTCTCCAGAACTTAATTATGTTCCATCATCCCACTTCGCCCACTCTCCACCTGGTCTGTGTGACGCTGCCCAGTTGAAAAAACGGTTCTTCCCCTTGGCTTGTCATTTGGGCAACAGCCCACTTGTGGACTCAGTCCAATCTCTCTCACTGCCGTCCAGTTGATTCTAACTCATAGAGATCCTACAAGGCAAAGTTGACCTGCCCCATGGGTTTCTAAAGCAGAATATCTTTACAGAAGCAGAAAACCTCATTTTAGAGCAGTTAGTTTTGAACTGCTGAGCTTGTGGTTAGCAGCCCAGCCTTTAATCAGCTGCACCACCAGGGCTCCTTTCTAAAAACAAACTCTCTGACCTTGAGTCAATGCTGACTCAAAGACCTCTGTGGTTTTGGAAACTTTGTATATAGGAGTAGAAAGCCCCTTCTTTCTCCCATGGAGCTGCTGGTGGTTTAGACCTGCAGAATATGAGGATTGCAGCCTGCCACTTCACCACTTACACCACCAGGGCTCTTTTAGGTGCTGGAAAACTGGCTCCAACTCATAGTGACCCTAGGTACAAAGGGAGCAAAATACTGCCCTGTTTTGTGCCATCCTCACAATTGTGTGCTTGGACTCAGTGTTACAGATCTGTTGTGTCAATCATTTTGCTGGGGGTCTTCATCCTTTTTCACTGATCCTCTACTTTACCAACCAAGTTGTCCTTTGGGGATTGGTCCTTCCTGATAATGCCTACAAAGTGCATGAGATAAAGATTCATTTTCTCTTCTTATTTATTCTTGTCTAACCCATGCATGCGATGCCCTGATAGTGCAGTGATTAGAAGCTTGGCTGCTAATTGAAATGTCAAGTCCACCAGCTGCCCCACAGAAGAAAGATGTGGCAGTCTACTTCCATCAATATTACAAGTTGGAAATGTTATGAGTCAGTTCTAGTCGATCCTATAGGGTATGGGAATTAACTGACGGGCAGCAAGTTTGGTCTTCAGTTTTTTAATCCATACAATGATATTTCCAAACTCCATTGCCCCTTGCCGGCCTCAGGGAACCAGCACTTACAAGCTAGATGATCTAGGGCCCATCCTGATCTTAGCCATTGGCTCACACCTAGTCCTGCTCTGGATCCACCATGAGTCCAGGTAAGAGTACAGCACTTAGGTTTGTGGCTGATGATACCCACATACCATGATTTTAGTACCAATCTCCTATTCCCTTGATAAGGCCAGCCCTCACATGGTACCAAAGCTTTATTATTTGTTTTCTAAATTCCTTGATACTGACAACATACCTAAATTTCTGACAGCCAGATATTTCAGGACTCCTCCCACTTATGGAGACTAGATAATCTAGCCACTGCTTATTCCCACTTTCTTCTCCTCCACAACAAAGCATCTTTGTCTACATGCATCACATACCTCCAGGGGAGCAGGACTACCCCCAACTCCAGAGCTGGGCCTGATTTAAAGGAAATCTGGTAGGCTTAAAATGGGCCAATGAAGATAAACTTGCTATGGTTTCTGGAAGATCATCCAGAAAAATTCTCTCACTCGTCCTCTGGACATTGATATGCAATGTCTAAAAGTGGTTCATTAGCTCATCAATAGCCTGAGGATGATGTTAGCATGCAGGATGTCCCGACCCATGGGAACTTCAACGAAGACCCTGGAGGAGGGAGTCAGAATTGGGGGGACAAGCGACATGAGAAATGGAGACAAAACAATAGCCCGATCGAGTCTCATTTGAGTAAAAGGCTACCGCTTATATAGGCCAGGGAAAGGGAAACAAGCCACAGGTGTTTCCCTGAGAACAGTAATTGGGGGAAGCAAGCCGCAGGTGTTTCCCTGAAAACAATGACCGCAGGAAAAAAAAACAGTTCCTGTGGAAAGTTACAGAGCTCAGGCAATAAAGATCAAGACAATGACCGGGCCTCATGACTCACAACAGGTCACCATTTTTTAATTTTGTAAAGCCAAGAGAGATCCCTTCGGGAACTGCGTCTGTCTTAGGTTGTCAGGCATCAAGAGTCATCCTTACCCGTCATTGATCAATGGAATGCTTTCATAAAATAAGAGCAAACCAATGTCTGTCTTAGGTTGGTATGTCTTGTGCCGATCTTACCCGTCATTGACTGTCCAGTTCAGCACACAAGGGCAGGGGGTCTTATCATAACTATTCATATGAGCCACCCTGTTTGCACATCTCAAGGCGGTGGTAATGACCTGTATAGGCTTTGCCTGGATGGCCTCAATCTGTTGCTTGATAAATGCCATGAGCTTGTTAAACACCACAGGTCCCAGTGAGAGCAAGAGTAATAGGCTAACCATGGGGCCCAAAAGTGGTAAGAGATAGGGTAAAAGCCCGTTCAGCCAAAGAATATAAAAGGGCTAAGCTGTATGGAGAGGTAGCCCCATATTGAGAAACAGCCTTTTTAATTCTTTAATGAGGGCAAATTTGAGCCCAACATAATTTTGGACAGGCTCCCCCTGCTCATCTATGGTCTCAGTAACTGGGAAAGCATGTACAGGAGAGAAATCCCCCTCCTCTCTTTCTGCAGGCATTTTCTTTGTAGGGAGATGTTGCCTAGGCTGTTGAAGTGGGCGGGCCATTTCCATCTCTTTTTCTGTTTCTGACACCCTTTGACTCCCTGATCTCAATGTCTGCAGCCTGGTAATCAAAACTGATGTAACTCTTCTAGTTTTATCTGTTTTTAAGCTGACTAATTTTTTCTTTAAGTTTCTCTATTATAGGATGACCCTTGGCCCCCTCTTCATCACTTTCTAGGGAAATAATGTCAATCTCCTTCTCTGGTGGAGACTCTCTAAGATCTGTTTTAGAACTGACTTTTAATATTTCTTCCGTCTGGGCAATGGCCGCCGTTATTTGCGGACAACTCTCCTTTCTATCAAATCTTTAATTAAATTCCAATAAGATAAAAGCTGTAACAGGAATTCTTTACGGTCCAAAGACCTCATAATGCTCCAAATCACTGCCAACCCTTTTCCATCTTTTTATATCAATCGTCCCTTCCTGCGGAAACCAAGGACAAAAATTTTTAAATTTCAAAAAATTTAAATAAATCACAATTTTTAACCTTTACTCCTTGTGTCTTTAAAACCTCTTTCAATTGTTTCACATAAATCTGATGCTTGTTTAATTCTTGTCCCGTATTCAGGAGCTTTTACTCACCTTCAGTCTTGGTGCGGCAGGTTCCCGCTGCGGCCGAAGGATTTTTCTTTCACTTTTACTCGCAGGCCTCACTCGCCCTCACTCACCGGCCTCCTTTGGCGTCTTCTTCCTCATGGTAGCCCTCATATCCTGGCCCCACGTTGGGCACCAGAAGTCCCGACCCACGGGAACTTCAACGCGGATCCTGGAGAAGGGAGTGGGAATTAGGGGGATAAGAGACACGAGAATTGGAAACAAAACAGCAGTCTGATCGAGTCTCATTTATTGAGTAAAAGGCTACACCTTATATAGGCCAGGGAAAGGGAAACAAGCCTCAGGTGTTTCCCTGAGAGCAATAAATGGGGGAAGCAAGCCGCAGGTGTTTCCCTGAGAACAATGACCGCAGAAAAAACAGCTCCTTGGAAGTTACAGAGCTCAGGCAATAAAGATCAAGACAATGGCCGGGCCTCATGGCTCTGGACAGGCAAGGTTATGGCCTGGCCTCATGACTCCCGACAGCAGAGGAAGACAATGAAGAAAATCACAGACACCTCGCCAAAACTATCAGATAAAATCAACCTAAAAGTCATCTCTGCCTTTGGGGTTCCTATTATAGGACCAAATGAATTGTCCTTTAAAAAAATTTATTGGAGGCTCTTACAGCTCTTATAACATTCCATATATCTTGTATCAAGCATATATATACATATGCTGCCATCATGAGTTCCAAAACATTTTCTTTCTACTTAAGCCCTTGGTATCAGCTCCTCTTTGTCCCCTCCATTTCCCCCCACCCTACCCTAGTGAATCCTGGATCAATTATATACTGTTATTATTATTTTTATCTTGCACAATCCACATTTGTGTTATTCATCCCCTGAATTTTCCTTTTCTTTATGTATGTTGTTTTCACTTTTATATTATTACAGCTGAAAGCGTCTGAGCTGAAGCACCATTTTTCTTATGCCTCTCAAAGTTCTGATTCTCTTGAATGGATACATCCTCCACTCTTCAGTTCCTGATCCTGGCCTGTTCTTCTAATCACCCTAACAGCCCATTGCAGCCCAATGCTTCTAATCTTCTCTGCGAACTGATTCTTCTCAGTCAATGAAGATGAGTCTGCATGCAATGTCTACCCTACTTCAGTGGGAAGATCTCTCTTTTTTAATGTTTGAAATGAACTTGTATCACTATAGATTCCAAGTCCACTTCAGTGTTACTTCTTTTTCCAGCCACTCAGACCAATATTTAGATCCAAGGGGTAAAGAATCTGGAGAGGGTTTTATGGTTGTGAGCCTCCGCTCTCCTAGTTAGTTAGTTAGTTAGTTAGTTAGTCCCTTAAAGACGTATATTCCACACAGTTTCACAGCCCATATCAACAAATGAAGTCAGTAACAATGTTCCATGAGTTCCCCTTCCATAAATGTAATCCTCTCGCTCTCTCATCTTCCATCCTTCTCTCTATAATCCCCTACCCCTTCCTTCCTCTGTGCCCTGTCCCTGACCTCACGATGTTCAAAATCTTGCCTTTGGGTGTAAAAGCCACTTTTTCTTTGCTTTCCCTTCTAGTAATGGTGTCATTAAATATTTCTCTTTGTAAGTTTGACTAACTCTGCTAAGTATAATGTTCTCCAGTTTTGTCCATATCTTGTGGTGTTTAAAAGAATTGTCATTTTTTAAATTGATGCATGATATTCTATTGTATGAATGTACCAGAGTTTGTTTATCCATTCCTCGAGAATAGGAGTTTGGGGTTTTGTCCATGTTTTTGCTTTATGGAAACTGCTGCAATAAACCTAAGTGTGCATATGTCTCTTCGTGTTGAATTTTTTATTTCTTTAGGGAAAACACACAGTAGAGAGACTGCTGGTTCATTAGATAATTGTATTTTTATTTGCTTAAGGAAACACTGTACTGATTTCCATAGCAGTTGTACAATTTTACAGTCCTACAAGCTATGTATGAGTTTTCCAATCTCTCTGAATTCTTGCCAGCATTTCTTATTTTTCTGTTGCTAGCAATTGCTACAAGTGTTAGTGTGAGGTGTTATCTCCTTGTTGTTTTATTGTGTATTTTTCTTATAGTTAATGAACACGACTGTTTCTCCATATGATTGTTGGTTGCCTGGATGCTATCTTTGGTAAATTGTCTATCAGGCCTGGTAGCAATTTTTTATTAAGTTATCTGTGTTTTTCTTTTTAAGATGTTGTGATTTTCTGTCGATTTTAGAGATTAACCCTTTATCTGATTGTCATTACTAAATATTGTTTTCCAATCGGTGGGTTCTCTTTTAGCTCTTTTGATGAAATTTTTGATAGGCATAAATGTCATATTTTTAGAAGGTCTCAGTCCTTTATTTCATCTTCTCTAGTGTGGATAGTGTTCATTATGTTCAGTAGTGTGTTGATGCCTTGTACTCAGGCCTTCAAGTTTCCCCTAATTTTTCATTGATGGTCTTTATCGTTGTGTGGTTGGCATTTGGGTCTTTGATCCATCTTGAGACCATTTTTGTATAAGGTGTGAAGTATGGGTCCTGTTTCCTTCTTTTGCAGGTGGAGAGCTAGTTTTTCCAGCACCATGTACTGAAAAGGCGATCTCTTCCCAACTTAATGTGTTTTAATTCTTTTATCAAAAAGTAGGTGTCCGTAGTTGCTTGATTGTATTTCTGGATTCTCAATTCTAATCCACCGGTCTTCATATCTGCTGTTGGATCAGTACCAGGCTGCTTTGATGACTGTGACCGCATAATCTGTTTGAAAGTTGGGCGGTGAAAGGCCTCCTACTTTGTTTTTATCTTGTAATAGTGTGTGTTTATCCTGGGTTCCTTTCATTTCCATATAAAGTTGGTGATTCGTTTTTTCTGTTACTTTGAAAAAATGTGGTGGGATTTAGATTGGAATTGTGTTGGAATTGTGCTATGTTAATATTGACACTTTCACAATATTGTCCAAAAAATCCCATTTTAAATTTTAGTCCTTACTCAGTTGAGTATTAATGTGTAACAGTCACAACTTCAGATAAAAGAAAAGGAGGAGAGTACATGTAAACGTCTGTATTTCAACTACTGAGAATTTCACATCAGAATGAAGACCTGGACAAATACATTTAGAACACATGTGGTCAGAAAAGGTAGTAATATCTCTAAAACCAAGTTATTACGAGTATGATATTGAAAGTGAGAATGGCAAGCACAGTCAAAAGATAAATAACCAACTCTGACAAATAGCACCATGAAATATATATTGACAGTGTCTTCAGATTGACAAAAGAAAAAGCTGTCAGAATATAATATTCTTCATATTATATTCATTTGAACAGTCTCTTTATAAATATTTATTTTAATAATATTCATTGACCATTTTCCTCAGAATGATCAAATTATATGTTTTGAAGAATTATCAGGAATTAAAATGCCAATTTTACTGAGATTTACAAGTTTTCATAACTGGGATTAACTGTCTCAAAATAGATGTAACTGAGCCAATGATTCACTAGCCAGGACTCTGGCAGAAGTTCCTTCTGAGCTCTCTTCTGCATTTTTGTCATTTGGACAGACACCATCATAACATAGCCAATCAAGGAATAAAGGGGAGCTTGCTTTACAAGTTTAAAAGCAAGCACAATGTTCTGGGGAAAACGTTTAAAATTATATTCAGCATTCCGGTACATGATTGTAGAAGTAAGCTTCAAAAAACAGTAATAGGAGACAAGTCTTTGGAATTGCTTGAGTTTAAATTTCGTTTCCACACCCACCAGCAGTGAACTTAAGAAACTAAACTCATTAGCCTTCATAGCTAAATGGCGATGATAACAGATAAATGGAGAGGATCACATTTAATGTAGACAGAGCAGGAGGCATATCACCTGGCACACAGTAACATTCAGTTAAAAGTACGTATTGTTAAACATCTTTAGTTCGTTACATTTTTTTCTTTCCATAATAGGAATCAACATGTCACAACAGTCTACTCCTAAATTAAATTATGAAGAAAATTAAGATTTGGGTTGTCTACGATATCCTTGAGCAGCCCTGGTAATGAAGTGGATTGGGTGTTGGGCTTCTATTTCAGCAACTGGAAACCCCTGCCAGTCCATGGGAGAAAGATGAGTGCTTCCTCTTCCATCAAGATGCAGTCTCAGAAATGCACTGGGCCTGTTCTGCTCAGTCCTCTAGGGTTGCTGTGGATCAGAACTGACTCCATGGTAATGAGTTACCATATCCTTGAGTCTTTGGGGGGTGGAACCATTTAATACACATGATGGCTAGCCAAAAAAAATTGAAAGTTTAACTCTACCTATCCTGAGGCACCTCAGAAGAGAAAACTGGTGGTCTACTTTTGAAAATTCAGCCACTGAAACCCCATTGAGTACAATTTTCTCTTATACACATGGGGTCACAACTGTTGCCATTAAATTGATTCTGACTCATAGCAATCCTAAAGAGTAGAATTTTCTCAAAGGGCCTCCAAGACTATATATTTTCATAGAAACATACTGATGCATCTTTCTTGTCCCCACCCCACCCCAAGTGGCTAGTGGATTTGAACTGCCAACCTATTAGTTAGATGTTGCGTGCTTAAGCAGTGAGCCTCCTCTGTGGAGCCACTATGTGTCTGGACCTACTCAATAGGACCTGGTTTGGGGATTTACCATATCTCCATATGTGCTGTCTTCCTGTCTTCCTGTGGGAACTCCCCCACCAGGTCCTAGCCCTGGCCACTCATTGGCAGCTCTCCATGCCAGGCACTGTCCCTTCTCCTCTTTTGAATGCTAGTGTGTATTTATATATCACTCCCCACAACAAACTGTATTTCTACCATAAAAATATGCATTTTTATTTTTATTAATGTGCAACTTCTTTGATTAAATAAGTAACCTTGTGTACCCTCCTATTTGTCAACCTCTGCAAATCAGTGGTCTAGCACAATAAGCAAGGTCATGATAAATTAATAAAAGATTGAAGTTGTCAAAGATTTCATTTTACAAGGATTCACAATCAACACTATTGAAAACAGGGGTCAAGAAATAAAATGCCATATTGTATTGAGTAAATCTGCTGAAAAAGAGTTCTTTAAAGTATTCAAATGCAAAGATGTCACCTTAAGGACTGAGGCTCACACACCCTCTAGTCATGGAATTCTTAATTGTCTCATAGTGATGCAAAAACTGAACCACGAATAAGGAATTACTTGGGTAGGGAATAATTTCTAATAAATCTATACTAAGTGAATTAAGGGTAGATGACTCTGATATAATAATTGTATAGAGTGATAACATGTTTTCTAGCTCACCAATTACTACCCTTGTTTAATAAACATAAGGCAGATATCAAATAGGATTATTTAACCTTATATAACTTGTTATTGAAGTATAATTTATGTATAATGAACATTACAGTTTTTAAGTTTACTGTTTAATGAATATTGACAAATAGAGCAATCTAATAGGATTAAAACTATATAAATACCTAATATTCATATGTTAATATTATAAATATTAAAACATGTTTATATATTCCATTAATTTTTTTAAGATGCAAAGGTAACTTAACAATGAAAGAAACTCTTTTCAACAACCAAAGCTGGAATAATTGAACATATAGAAAAAACTAAACCTCAACTCTGGTCTCATATCATGTATGATAAATTATACCTCTGTAACAAAAAATATTTAAATAAAAGTCTCTAAAGAAAGCATAGGGGGAAAAAAAACTTCAGTGTATTGGACAAGACATAAAAAGTATTCAGCATAGAAGAAAAAAATTCATGAATTGTATTTCACCAAATATTTTAAACTTACTCATTAAAAGACATTGTTAAGAAAATATAGAGAAATAAATTTTTAAACTTAAAAAGTATGCACTGTTTTTCTACAGATAACTTTATTTAAGAAAACTTCAACTACTATGCCAAACGTAATAACCCTTCATTCTAAAACTCTGGTCAAAATGCTGGTCAAAATCTAGGCCTCGGGTCTTCGAGTCTTGCTCAAGACCTTCTGGCGAAGACAACTTTTTTTTTTTTTGCATTCTTTATTTAGAGATTACAAGATCAAAGGACCTAGAAAATGTAAACTCTGACATTCTCCCTGACTTCTTTTTTATTTGAGTTAAGTTCTTTATTTTTTAAATCTTTTTTCAGGGTCTCATACAACTCTTATCACAATCCATACATACATCAATTGTGTAAAGCACGTTTGTACATTCATTGCCCTCATCATTCTCAAAACATTTGCTCCCCACTTAAGCCCCTGGTATCAGGTCCTCATTTTTCCCCCTCCCTTCCCTCTCCCCCCTCCCTCATGAACCATTGATAATTTATGAATTATAATTCTGTTATATCTTGCCCTGTCCAACGCCTCCCTTTACCCACTTTTCTGTTGTCCATCCCCCAGGGAGGAGGTCACATGTAGATCCTTGTAATCGGTTCTCCCTTTCCAATGCGCTCCTAGTATCGCCACTCACACCACTGGTCCTGAGGGGATCACCCGCCCTGGATTCCCTGCGTTCCCAGTTCCTATCTGTGCCAATGTACATCCTCTGGTCTAGCCAGGCTTGCATGGCAGAATTCAGATCATAATTTAGAAACTAGAGGAAAGTTGTGTTTTCCATCGTTGCTACATCACACCCTAATGGGCTCGTCTCCTCCCTGAGACCCTTCTGCCAAGGGATCTCCAGTGGCCTACAAATGGGTTTGGGTCTCCACTCCGCACTCCCCACCTCATTCACTATGATAAAATTTTTTGTTCTGATGATACCTGATACCTGATCCCTTTGACACCTCGTGATCGCACAGGCTGGTGTGCTTCTTCCATGTGGGCTTTATTGCTTCTGAGCTAGCTGGCCGCTTGTTTACCTTCAAGTCTTTAAGACCCCAGACGCTACATCTTTTGATAGCCGGGCACCATCCATCCGCTTTCTTTGCCACATACGTTTCTGCACCCATTTGTCTTAAAACCTACATTGTTTTCTCTTTCAATCACATAAAACAGTAACACTCAGCACACACATTTGTATAACTATCTCTGATAACTCCTTTGACTAGTCCATCTCCTTTAAAAACCGTGTATAAGAACAAATGAGTTTTAAATGACTATGCTTCAAAAAGACTCTCTATGGTTTAAAAGAATATGCATATTTCATTTTAATTATTTTGGTAAAATAAATTCTAGACGTGAAAAAATTTGTAACCACATTTTTCCTATGTAGAGCTTTATTTTTTATTATTAATAAATCATTTTATTGGGGACTCTTACAGCTCTTAAAAGAAATCATACATCAATTGTATCAAACATATTTAAACAGCTGCCATCATCATTTTCAAAACATTTTCTTTCCACTTGAGCCCTTGGGATTATTTCCTCTTTTTTCCCTCCCTCCCCATCCTCCCACCTTCATTGACCCCTGATAAATTATGAATTTTTATTATTTTCATATCTTACACTGTCCTTTACCCACACTTCTATTCCTCTTACAGCTTTAGCATAAGGGAAAGTAAGTATTTTTATTTTAAAATTATGAGGCTGAAAATAGATATTATAAGCAAAAATACTTTGTAAACTGTGGTAGATGAGATAAGCTTAAGATGATTTGGATCTTGTTGTGGTAAGGTCCTTTTGAGTTGGTTCTGGCTCATAGCCACCCTGTGCGCAACAGAAAACCGTCCTCACATTGTTGCTATTGTTGAGCCCCTTGCTGCAGCCACTGTGCAATCCATCTTTTCAAGGATCTTCCTCTTTTTCACTGCCCTCCACTTTCCCAAACCTGATGCCCTTTTCCAGAGACTGATCTCTCCTGATAACATGTCCAAAGTATGTGAGGCAAAGTCTTGGCAACCTTGCTTCTAAAGAGCATTCCGGCAGTATTTCTTCCAAAGCAGATTTGTTTGATTTTCTGGTAGTTCCTTGTACTTTCAACATTCTTTGCCAGCACCATAATCCATGTGGAATTCACCATCTTCATCACTAGTTTTAGAGGTTGGTGTGTAAATTTGAAAAATAGTATTGACTGGATTTTCTCAGAGCATCCTGTCACAGACAGCATTGGACTTGAAGACAGATTCTGAAATGTCCTTTGGGAGATGAATGTGATGCCGTTCCTCTTGAATTTGTCTTTCCCAACATAGTAAATCCCAGATGGTCTGATTCAAAATGGCTAACACCAGTCCATTCAGCTCATTAATATTAAGTATAGGACCCCTGGGGCGTAGTGGGTTGCACAGATAACCACAAAGTTAGCCGTTGGCAATCACCATCCCCACCCCTCATGAGAGAAAGATAAGACTTTCTACTCCAGTAAAGAGTTATAGTCTCAGAAACCCACTAGAGCAGTTCTACCCTGTCCTATCAGATTGCTTTGAGTCATGATCAATTTGATAGCAGTGAATCGAGAATGCCTAGTATATCAACCTTTCTGAGACCCATTTCATTTTTAATGAGTTCCAATTTTCCTATACTCATGCTTTATATATTCCACATTCCAATTATTGTCTACTACCACATCACCCTGAACTCACCCAAACTCAACCAAGTTCTAATTTTTAATAGATATTTCAGCTGTTTCTTTTTCTTTTGAATCATTCTCCATCATCAAATGAAGGTTCCCAAAATTTTACTCCACCCAGGCTGTTATGGTCAACTCGACTTTGAGAAGTCCGCTCTTTTTTTAGTACCTTCCAGCATCAAAGGTTCATATCCCAACACTATATCGGACAGTGTTCCACTGGTATCAGGAGGTTTGCAGATTCTGATAATGTTCCACTCTTACTCATGAGGTTCTCCAGTGGTAATTCCTTAGAAGTGGATGGCCCATTCCTTTTTCTTAGTCTGGAACTCTGCTAAAACCTATTCACCTTGAGTGACCACGCTGGTATTTGAAATACCAATGACATAGCTTCCAGGATCATAGCAACAGGCAAGCCACCACAATACCACAAACTGACAAATTAGTGGTGGCTGTAAGACCTTATTTGCTATATATGGCAGAGTAGACTCTCTGGGGGTCTCTCATTCTAAAATACACCTGGATCCTGGATAACCTAAAACAAATAAACATTTAATTAATTATCAAGCTCTCTAGAAAACTAGGGATATTCCAATTGGAAGGTGGGGAAGGAGGGAAAGCAGCAAAGTAAACTCAGTGCTGGAAACATCCAAACCAACCAACTCACTGCCATCAGGTCAACTCCAATTCTAGTGACTCACAAGACAGAGTAGACCCACCCCATGGGATTTCCAGGGCTCTAACTCTTTACAGGAGCAGAAATTGCCATCTTTTTCCATCAGAGTGACTAGTGGATTCGAACTGCTGACCTTGCAGAGAGCAGCCCAACTCATAACCTGCTGTGCCACTAGGGCTCGTTGCTGAGAGCGCAGGCAGTTATGTAAACACAAATGATGGTGCACATTAGCATTGCTAACATCAGGTCTGCTATTCTGAACCTGGGCTTTGGCCCTTCTTGAAAGGCAAAAGGTTGAAACTGAATTTCCAACATTATTCCAGAAGTCTTGGAAGGTAGCACACCCTGACTCCTAGTAGACACAAAGGAAAATTCTCTATGGAAACATATAATCCTGATATGGGCCTGTAGGAATACCACAGATTAAGGACAACTTATATGAGACCTGACTATAAAATTACAACCTCACACAAGTAAGCAAGCAAACATGAGTGCAAATAAGCAGAAAGAACAAAACATGCTTGCTACCAAGGATTTTAAATACTGCAACTGACAAATGCAGTTTAAATACCTATTGTGAAAAGCTTTCTTTAAAAGATAGAATTTTAAATATGAAGAAGAAACTAAAAGCCATCAAATATATACAAATAAATTGCAAGGACAAACAAACTTTTAGAAATAAAAATAACAGTTGAAATCAAAAGCCAAGGGATGAATTAACAAGCAGGCTGGTTACAGCTGGACAAGATAAATATAAGTTAAAGGAAGAAGCTGAAGAAATTACTTCAGCTCTGCACCAAAAGACAAGGAGATGAAAATATGAAGCTGAGATCTGAACAGAGTAAAAGACACCCAGTGAGAGTACCAGATGAACAGAATAGAAACAGTGAAGGACAAACAAGATTGCAGAAAAATGGCCAAGATTTTCTAGAACTGATGGGAGAGAAAAGTGAATTTTCATAGATATGGAACAGTAAAAATAAAATCTAATTCAGAGTTGACTATTGTGGTAAAATTGCATACCATCAAAGACAATGCAAGGATCTTAACAGCATTCAAAGAGAAGAAATACAGATCACCTACCACTGCAGAGCAAATAGACAAAGCAGGTGTCTCAGCAGCAGCAACGGAGGCCTGAGACTCGTGGGAGAATATCAAGTTACTTAGAGGAGATGATGACTGTCAATTTGGAACTACACTCAGATACACAAAAATGTCATGGACCACCAAAAGAATGTCAGTAAGAAACGTCTAAAAAATGTACGTTAGGAGAAATAAAAATGGCCTCAAATGTCTTTTATCCAAACGTGCACTCCCAGTAGAAGTAATATCACCCCAAAGGGTGCAAAAATTTATGTTGGAAGATTTTTAATATTATCTTTTTAATATAAAGATAATAAATATATGCAGATAGATCTACTCTACATAAACAAACACTCCATCTGCAGTAATAAAATTGATTAGGTGGCAGTTAGAGGAAAAGTCTAAAAGGGTGCCTTGGGGTGAGAATAGGTGTTTTTCTTGTTGTCATTCCACGCATTGGGTCCATTCAGAGTAGAGGGGAAAATCAGGAAAATAAGATGGAGAAACACTGAGAGAAAACTATCTGTAACCCATTGGAGAATCCATAAAAGAGCTGACTTAAGGTGGCTACGTTTAACTCGATGTAACCCAGAATAAGTTTGTATATTCAATATACTACCAAAAACATTTCAATAAATTAATTCACATGATGTGATTTACAATACCAACAAAAATAAGGCATTTAAGAAGACAGCAAACAAAATGTATGTCAAATCTATATGGTAAAATATGTCAAGTTTTATTAAAAGTCAGAAATACAACCTAAATGTATTTAAGAAAGCTCAAAATCTTAACAATATAATTATCCCCCAAATAATTTATGGATTCACTGTAAATTCCAATCAGACTTTTTGAAGGAACTTGATTGGCCATCTGATTCTGAAGTAATTTGGAAGAACAGCATGTCCCCAGGCATCTTTAGATAACAAATTTGGAGAAAATGCCCAGTAAAATATTATGTCTACTAGTTGTCACTGAATTTATTTCAACTCCTGGTAACCTCATTTGTGCAAAGGAGAAGTATGTTCCATAAGGTTTTGAAAGCTGTAACCTGTGGGGAAGCAGATCATCAGCTCTGTTTTAGGAAGCCCGTCTGAATCGGTTCACGTCTCCCTCCGAGTGCGAATCCCTCCTGATAACGTGCTTACGCTAGGTGAGAAGTCCTACTATCTTTGCCTTAAAGGAGCAGCCTGGCTGTAATTTTTTTCAAAGACACATTTGTATTTGTATTTCTAAGACACATTCAGTGTTCCTTGCCAACATCATCACGCAAAGATATCATTTCTTTTAGGATACTGGTTCTCAACCTGCGGGCTGCAACCCCTTTGGGGGTCGAACGACCCTTTCACAGGGGTCACCTGATTCATAACAGTAGCAAAATTGCAGTCATGAAATAGCAGCGAAAATAATTTATGGGGGTGGATTATCACCGCAACATGAGGAACTGTATTAAAGGGTCGCAGCCAATAGGAAGGGTGAGAACCACCGCTCTAGGATCTTCCTCATTTATTTCCTAGCTTCCACATGCACCTGAAGCAATTGAAAGCATCATGGCTTGAGTTAAGGACACCGTAGTCGTCAAAGCCGTAAAGAGGTTTTGAAGGCAATTTGCTCATTGCAGTACGTTGGTGGATTTCTTGGCTGCTGCTTCCATGGGCATCGATGTGACTCCAAGCAAAATGAAAGCTTTGCCAAGTTCAATATTTTCATGAGGTTTATTGGTTGTCATGATGTTGCTGACGAGTTCAGTTGAGAGGACTTTTTAAATGTTGAGTTGTCCGCCAATCTGAAGACTGCCGTCTGGTGTTCATCAGTGTTTCACGTCCTCTTCACTTTCAGTAAGCAAAGTTCTGCCGTCTGTGTATCACAGGGTGTTCATAAGTCTTCCACCAATTCTGATGCCACGTTCTTCAGCATACAGTCCAACTGCGTGGACTGTTTGTTCATATTGGAGGGTGTCTCAGAGATGTTATGTGATTGGCGGTGACACTCTTGAAATTATGTTGGATGCTTTTCCAATTTTTGGTATCTGAAGCCCAGGATTGATGAACCTATAGGGACAAAATATAGAATAAGGATTGGGGGAGCACAGTGGTGGGAGGAGGGGTGCAGTAAAAGGGAGATGATGTCAAGGAGTCCCTGTATGGAAAGAATTTCTAAAAACGGATTGTGGTAGTAATTGTACAATTCTACTTGGCATGACTGAACTATAGAATTATATGATATGTGTATTAAATCCCAATTAATAATAAAATAAAAGTGATTGTGGTAGGAGTACAGATTCATTTTCTCCTGAAACCTTTCTTTTCTTCTGAGGGAGAATAAAGAGTCAAACTGGTGCACTTTGTGGTAAAAAGTAAAAATGAAACAATCGAAGGAGAGAGCAATCAGAACACTGACAGTAGTCGTGGCTCCTGTTGAGGTTGAGCTAATTTTTCACAAACAACTTTATGAGTGTGCCAAATACATTGCTCTCTGGCAGCAGAATCTCTTAGTCTAGATGGCAAATTTATTCAACTGCTAAGAAATGTGAACCGAGTTCAGCTCCCCTACCAACTATTGTGATCAGGGCCACAATAGATAGACCCTGACAGCAGAAGAAGAAAACAGGAAGTGGAGCTTAAATTCCTGCAAGGTCTAGACAATGTTTCCCAATGTGGGTGAAACCACCCCATGGGACACTGCAACAATCCAGGGGAGCTGCAAAACAGATACCTCCACTTTATCCTGGGTTATGCGATAGAGTACAAAAGGTTTTTTGTTTGTTTTTTGTGGACCAGTACAAAAGCGTTTAATTGCCATAGTAGCACTAGTAAATTTTGGGTCTGAAAATGGGGTAGAAGACCAAATAAGTCTGGGATGGGTTGACTTACGACTGGGCCTGAGGGCTCAGGACCATCATCTCCATGGACGCGAGTTTAATTGATAGGACCTAGCTCACAAAGACAATGTCCTACATACTCTGTTGATAGCATGCCCAAACTAAGCATGACAGTCACCATCCTCGATTTTAAGGAATATTCTGGCTGTACTTCCTCCAAAATATATTTGTTAGTTCTCCTGGACGTCCATGGAATATTCAGTATCCTTTATTCTTTGCCACCAAAATAATGCACATGCATTGATTCTTCTTCAGCCTTCCATTTCATTGTGCAACTTTCAAATGCATATTAGGTAATTAAAAAGTCTATGGCTTGGTGCACACTAGTCATCATCAAAGTGGCATCACTTTGAGAATGAAAAATCAAAATGTTTTTATTTTATTTTATATAAAAGCCATCAAGTCAATGCCAACTCATAGAGGCTTGATAGGACTTAGGTTTCCAAAGTTGTTAATTTTATAGAAGCAGACTGCTTCATCTTTCTCTTATGGTTTTGGATTTGAACTTCCAACCTTTAGTTATCAGACAAATACTTAACCCACTGCACCACCAGTGCTCCTCTCCATTGTGAATAGTAAGAGTTGGGGGAGGGAACTACAATAACTATTTGTTCATAAGAATCAGTCCTTCATGGAGGTGATTTCACTTCTGTTGATGAATAAACCCACCACTGGGAAAAATGGAGAGGCAACCTGACATTGGGGAAATGCTTAACATTGCTTATATTGCTCTCCCAGTAAAAGAATGAGCCCTGTGTTATGTTCCTAATCAGTCACTTTTGACTGATTTTCTATCCAACCCTTGGTAATCCAGATTGCATGCTCTTACTGGGACTTTAGATTTTGTTCTTCAAGGTGCACAACATTCTTCATAGGCAACGCTAGATGTATCCAAAATGGAAACCCCACTAAGTGAATCAGACCTCAGGCTGAAATGACCTAGTGTGAGCAGAAATAGATCACTACTTTCTCAAGGTTGTGGAGTTGGAAGTCATTGGACTTTAGTTCAAATCTCTTGTTTTGAAGATGTACAATAATTAGTAAATTAAGACACTAATATATGTCCTATTTTCATACTCTTTACTTTTTATGGCATGTCTTAGTCTAGCAGCCATTGTTTGATTTTTAACACTAACAGAGTAAAGGTATTTCCTATATTTATGAATTTACTACTAAAAATATTGGCCCTAAAAGAAGTTTGCCCTACCTCCAGCCATCATTGTTTGTATATATAGTGTCTAGTCACTTAAGTTTTAATCTGTACAAGTCAACAATTCTGTATTTTAGCCGGGAAAAAAAATCCTAGCATATTCTTGGTGACATAGTGGTTATTCATTGAGATGCTAACTGAAAGGTCAGCAATTCAACACCACCAGAGAAAAACAAGGCTTTCTACTCTCAAAAAGAGGTACAGTCTCAGAAGCAGGGCAGTTCCATCCTGTCAGATTCGACTTGACGACAATGAGTTTAGTTTAGTTTAGTTTGATTTGCGTTTGTGCATGTAGACTTTCCTTTTCAGAACAGTGTTCTAAATTATATACCATTGGCTATACTAATGATACTATTGATATTATTGTATAATATGATAAATTAATGATACTACTGGTAAGATTGTACCATTATTACCACTATCATATATCACCTACCACATAGGGTTACCACAAGGCAGAATCAACTCAAGGGACCTAACAATAATCAGTAGAATGAACATTCACCCCATGGGGAATAACGTATTTATAATATTTCCCAACAAAAAGTCGATGATGTCTCTGAAGTGGACCAGGGACATATATATAACATAGATATGTGAATGGATTTTGAGCTGGCACTTAATCACAAGCTCTAATCTAAGAACAATTAGTTCTTACAATATGGCCCTACTCAATATTTGCTCTCCTTAAGAGATTACTGAAATATGGGTGTTATAGTAAACTGTGGTAAAGAAATTGGATTGTGCCCAGTTATCAGAAATTATAGTAGGTGGGGTTTCTTAAAGGCTTGTCTTAAAATAAGCAGCCATCTGAGTGGTGCATCAGTTAAATCCCCATGGAAGAAGCACACCAGCCTGTGTTTTCCAAAGAGAATAATGCAGCACTGGATCACAAAGTACAAGGATATTTTGACATATTCAGATAATGGATCCCTATGTGAAAATTTAAATATATAAATACAAAATACAACACATATACAAGGAGGTTTTCAAAAGTTCATGAAATGTTTTCATTATCCTTGAATTCCATTTTTCCATCAACTTTTTGAAGCCCCCTTGTACATATACACCAACATGGAAAGTTCTAGAAGATAATGCATGAAGAGGAAAAGCATTGGGAATACCATACCATTTTCGTAATAAGAAATCTAGTGATACTGCAGAAAGCCCTTTAATGGGGTAATTTTACACATCCGTGTGTGTGCTTATGCACAAATAGGGAAACAGAAGCAAAGTATACCAAGGTTATGAAGTTCTTTCTTAGGGGTTAAAAAAGCATGAACGATAGTAGAAAAGGAAATAAAGCGGACTTTGATTTTATTTGTGATACTCTTTAAAGTTGCTTTAAAAAGCAAAAGCAAAAAAATTGCATGTTGCACCTGTACACCTACCTTCACTGCAACATTTCTCGGAAGAGTCCAATGTAGAAACCTAAATGTCCACCAAAAGATGAAGGAATAAACAAAATGCGGCCAGTGCTGACAATGGAATACCCCTGCACCCTAAGGAGAACTGGAGCTGGGATAGAAGAACCTTGCAAACATCACGCTGGCGGAGCAAGTCAGAGACAGAAGAACCAAACGGCAGATCTCACTTATCTGAAGTATCTAGAATAAGCAAATGAGAGAACAGTTTCTGAGTGGTCACCCAGACCGGGGGAAGGGAAAGGGGAGAGCAGTGGGACACCATTAGGATGCCCTGAGTGTCTGTTTATGGTGATGGAAATGTTGACAAAGCATCCAGGCAGGCCATGGCTGCATAGCACGATAAATGAAGAAAATGTTGAATTGGCAAATTTGATGTGTATACATACACACTGAAAAAAATTTTAAGAGGTTATTATTAGTTCATTCTGGTCTACGTATTTTTTCTGTATCGGTCTTTTCCAGAGGAAAATAATGTTAAAGAGAGCTGCTACAATCCCAGCCTTTCCAAGGTCATGAAAGGTCATGAAAACAGAGGCCGGAGTAATATGGGTGCCGTCCAGCTGGCTCCTCTTCCTAACCTAGACCTTCCTTCATCTTTCCCACTCATTGCTCACAACAGAACGCAGGCATCCTGTGTGTTTTTCAGCTCAAGTAAAATCTCTTGTAGAATCGCAACATTTTTGCTTTCTCAGCACAATCCCCTGATTTGTGCTTTATCGGCAGTCCATGACATAGGGATGGTGTGTGCTTGCTCTTTAACAATAGAAAACGGAGGCTCCAAAAGGAAGATCTGAGACAGAACTTAGTATTTAAAACATTGCTGTCGTTATTGTTAGGTTCTGTCGAGTCAAGGGTGACAGAACAAAACACTGCTTGGTCTTGTGCCATCCTCGCAATTGTTAAGGTAGAACCCACTGGTGCAATCATTGTGTCAATCCATCTCATCAAAGACCTTCCTCTTCTTTGCTGACTGTCTACTTGACAGAGCATGGTGTCCTCCAGGGACTGGTCCTTCCTGATCGCACATGCAAAGCCCATGAAACCAAGTTACCCTTTCATAAGAGTACTTTGTATAGTGACTACTTTAACAGAAAAAAACATAAGTAGGAAGTTACTCTTGCCTTCATCTGGCAAAGTACAGCTGTATCCAAAATCCTACCTCACCCGGCTACAGCTACTCCAAGGGCAGTCAAAGGCCCAGGAGGAAAGCAGCATGACCTGAGGCTGGTCTGGCGATATCACCTACAGAGCGACAGTGAGCATCCGAACAAGGGAGGGACTGGGGAGTGGGCGATGCTGAGAAGGCATTTGATCGGTTTAACACAAAGATTTGCCCTTGGCTATAACAGACCCTCTAAATGCTCAGCTCCAAGTGCACAGCCAAAGCCTCTGCAAAAATTCAAAAAGCTGAGCCTACAGATACCAATGCGCTTGGTCTCAGATAGACTCGAAATAGTTCATCATCAGGCTCTTTCATTTGATTTGGGGCTGGAAGAAGAATTGCAAAGAAGACAAAAATGAAAGGTGCTGGACAGTTATCCTTTATTTAAAAATAAAATAACCCTGAAGTTTGGTGAGAATGTTGTGCGCTGGGCCCAGGTCAGTGCTTACGTTCACTGACGCTTGATGGATTTCTGGCTTCAAATGTTTTATCAAGACAATCCACCTTGTAGCAATCTCCAAAGAACACTGTAGCTCTATTAAGGTCGCATTTGCTTTTTAAAAGTGACTAAATATGCTTTTTCACAACAGCGACAAGTCATCTTCCTCCTGGAGCCAACAGAGTTTGTCACCCAGCGTCCCCGCTTTTCAAAGCCAGCCATCAAAAAGCAAAGGAAATGTCATGACTTTGGAGCGGTCAGAAAGCTCTTAAGTCGCAGTGCAGGCGATTTCTCCTTTTGTGGCACAGAAAAGAGTGGACAGACACAATGCATAAATAATCCCATTGTACTTACAAATGTGTAACAAGCCTTCAAAATGAGGTGTGGAACAAAGATAGGAGATAGCTAAGCAGCCCGGGTCTTAAGAGAACAGCTTGCAATTCCAGGGCCTAAACTGCTTTTGCAAACACACACACACACACACTGCAACTGTAAGAAAATAAAAATTAAAAATGGCATCCAATTCAGAGAGTCAAGAGGCTCAGCCTAAATGACCTTCTGCATAAATCACTCTGGACACCTTCAGCCTCTGTAGGGAAGGGTGGTGGCGTTGGGCCAAGGTTAACACCTTAAACCGTTGAAAATAATTGACTTTGAAAGAGTCATCAGGGTCACCAGTGGTTGGTAAAAACATCTCTACATCATTTTATTTAACCACAGCCTTTCCATTCCCTGTTAGAGAAACCTCATTGTGTTATATACCAGTCTTTGTTCAAGGCCCCCATTTTTCATCTCTCATGCCAACAGCCACACCCTTCCCACCTTGAACAGCAAAATCCATGAGTACGCAGCAGAGTGTTTGATTCCTCTGGGAAGGCTTATCCAAGAAAGTCCTACCTTGGATGGGCAACTGGCAGAAAACGCAAATGAGTCAAGCTGGAGCCATCTGAAAGATATGAGAGTTCACAGAAGTATTGGGAATTCCAGAAACTCAGGACTAAACCAGCCTGTGGGATCAGGAGGTGTCGAAGGGATCAGGTAACAGGCCTCATCAGAACAAAAATCATATCATAGTGAATGAGGGAGGGCGGTGCGGAGTAGAGACTCAAAGCCCATTTGTAGGCCACTGGACATCCCCTTACAGAAAGGTCCCAGGGAGGAGACTAGCCAGTCAGGGTGCGATGCAGCAACGATGAAACATACAACTTTCCTCCAGTTCCTAAATGCTTCCTCCTCCCCCACTATCACGATTGCAAGTCTACCTTACAAATATGGCTAAATCAGAGGATGTACACTGGTGCAGATAGGAGCTGGAGGCACAGGGAATCCAGGGTGGATGATACCTTCAGGACCAGGGGTGTGAGGGGCAATACTGGGAGGGTAGAGGGAGAGTGGGTTGGAGAACCGACTACAAGAATCTATATGTGACCTCCTCCCTTGGGGACGGACAATAGAAAAGTGGGTGCAGGGAGACGTCCGACAGGGCAAGATATGACAAAATAAAAAAATTATAAATTATCAAGGGTTCATGAGGGAGAGGGGAGGGGGGAGAGAGGGGGAACAATAAGGACCTGATGCCAGGGGCTTAAGTGGAGAGCAAATGTTTTGAGAATGATGAGGGTAACGAATGTCCAAATGTGCGTTACACAATTGATGTATGTACGGATTATGATGAGTTGTATGAGGCCCTAATAAAATGATTAAATAAATAATTTTTCAAAAAAGAATAAAAAGCTGCCAAAGGTTTATATTCTTTGACAGGGATGGTTTCAGCTTGGTAGAACAAAAACAATCCCTTAATGACGCCAGAGCTTGGGTTCTATATGGATAATAAAACCAAAAGTGTCTGGCTCCCTTCACAAAGTCCGGTCCTTTTAGCTTCAGGGGAGGCCCTGTGCAGCGCAATTGGCCAGCCCCTTCAGCTTCCAGGGGAAAGGTTGGAGGTTCAGGTTCACCCAGAGGTGCCTTGAAAGAGAGGCTTGGTGATCTACTGCAGAAAATCAGCCATTGAAAATCTTACAGAGCACAGATCTACTCTGAAACACAGAGGTTAGAAGTGTTAATGCCATAAATCAGAACTGACGACAGGTAGTTATAGGTAGTCAGCTTTGTAGAAAGCTGAGATGTAGAACTTGAAGGCTAAATTGTTCGGTGAGACAAGGACGATTCATTCACTCCTCCTTTCCAAGGTGGGAGGAGAGTTGAGTTGATCACCCTTTCTACACAGTAGCCAGCCATGTTTCATACCAAGAGCAGAGTAATAGAGCCTGCCATGAGCGGCTCCATCACCCTGCAGCTCATTACCCCGAGGCTGGCAAGGTCACTCTGCTGCTCTACATGCCAGCTATCTTTCAGTTTGGCCTAGTGCATCCTCAAGTCTTTATGTTTCTGGTTGTCAAAATTCAGAAGGTAGTAGGGGGAAAATGCTAACTAACTATTGTTGTTGCTGCTGCAGTTGTTGTTAGATGCCATCAAGTTGGTTCCAACCCATGGCGACCTTGTGCATCACAGAACCAAACACTGTCTGGTCCTGAGGCCCTTCTCACAATTGGTGCTAAGCTTGGGCCCATTGTTGCAGCCACTGGGTCAGTCCTTCTCACTGAGGGCCTTCCTCTTTGTCACTCCCCTCTACTTACTTTACCAAGCATGATGTCTTTCTCCAAGGACCAGTCTCTCCTGACCACATGTCCAAAGCTTGTAAGTGAAGTCTTGCCATCCTTGCCTCTAAGGGGCACTCTAGCCGTACTTCTTCCAAAACAGCCCCATTTGTCCTTTTAGCAGTCCATGGTACTTTCAAGAGTCTTCTCCAGCTCCACAAATCAAATGCATCAATTCTTCTAACTAGGTAAGCACCATCAGCAAGCTCCTAGGGAGTTCAACAAAGCAACAGATTTCTAAAACGCAATGCTGCTGTTGTCAAGGCAGGAAGGGAGGACCAGATCCACAACGTCCTGTGGGTCCTGTGGGACATCTATACAGGAAGCCCAGAGAACACCACATAAGAACCAATGGACTTAAGGGTCCCCCCCAAAGTCATTGTAGCTCTAAATTCAAAAGCCTGGTGCTCTTCTTAATCCATTTGTGGGTGACGCTACCAGTGATGCGGAGGAGTGTCTGTCTAAGGAAACGTAACACAGCATTTTTTAATCATTTTATTAGGGCTCATACAACTCTTACCACAATCCATGCATACATCCATTGTGTAAAGCATATTTGGACATTCATTCCCTCATCATTCTCAAAACATTTGCTCTCCACCCAAGCCCCTGGCATCAGCTCCTCATTTTCCCCCTCCCTCCCCGCTCCCACCTCCCTCATGAACCCTTGATAATTTATAAATTATTATTTTGTCATATCTTACACTGTCAAACGTCTTCCCTCACCCACTTTTCTGTTGGCCGTCCCCCCAGGAGGAGGTCACATATAGGTCCTTGTAATCAGTTCCCCCTTTCCAACCCACCCTCCTTCAACCCTCCCAGTATCACCACTCACACCACTTATCCTGAAGGGATCATCCACCCTGGATTCCCTGTGTTTCCAGTTCCTATCTGTACCAGTGTACATCCTCTGGTCTAGCCAGATTTGTAAGGTAGAATTGGGATCATGAAAGTGGGAGGTGCGGGGGTGGGGGAAGCATTTAGGAACGAGAGGAAAGTAGTATGTTTCATCGTTGCTACATCATACCCTGACTGGCTCACCTCCTCCCCCAGACCCTTCTGTAAGGGGATGTCCAATTGCCTACAAATGGGCTTTGGGTCTCAACTCTGCACTCCCCCTCATTCACAATGATATGATTTTTTGTTCTGATGATGCCTAAACCTGATCCCTTCAACACCTCATGATCACACAGGCTGGTGTGCTTCT
This sequence comes from Tenrec ecaudatus, assembly GCF_050624435.1. Taxonomy (NCBI): domain Eukaryota; kingdom Metazoa; phylum Chordata; class Mammalia; order Afrosoricida; family Tenrecidae; genus Tenrec; species Tenrec ecaudatus. The sequence goes on from NC_134533.1 coordinate 143,592,262, forward strand.
TCCATGTAGACTTTGTTGCTTCTGAGCTAGATGGCTGCTTATTTACCTTCAAGCCTGTAAGAGCCCAGGACTTATATATTTTTTATAACCGGGCACCATCAACTTTCTTCACCGCATTTGCTTATGCACCCATTTGTCTTCAGCTATCGTATCTGGGAGGTGAGTACACAATGATATGATTTTTTTTGTTCTTTGATGCTTGATACCTGATCCCTTTGGCACCTCGTGATTACACAGGCTGGTGTGATTCTTCCATGTGGGCTTTGTTGCTTCTGAGCTAGATGGTCGCTTGTTTACCTTCAAGCCTTAAGACCCCAGACACTATATGTTTTGATAGCTGGCAGCATCAGCTTTCTTCACCACTTCAGGGGTTGTGTCAGGAAGGTGAACATCATGGAATGCCAGTTTAATAAAACAAAATATTCTTGCATTGAGGGAGTACTTCAGTGGAGGCCCAATGTCCTCCTGCTACCTTAATACTAAACCTATACATATATGCACATAGATCTATTTCCCCATCATATATAAATATATGTACATATATACATTCCTTTATTTAGACCTCTATAAATTCCCTTTGCCTCCTAGGTCTTTCCTCTATTTCCTTTTACTTTCCTCTTGTCCCACTATCATGCTCAGCCTTCATTTGGGTTACAGTAATTCATCTTGGTTACATTATCCTTGATCACACCCTACCAGGCCTCGTACAACCTCTTCACCACTGATTTGGATCACTTGTTGTTTCCTTGTCCCTGGGTTTGTTAACACCACTTCCTTCCCCCCCCCCCACCTCTTCCTCCCCCATGTCCCCTGGAACTGTCGGTCCTGTTGTCTTCTCCTCCAGATTGTTAATCCAGCCTATTTTATTTAGACAGACCTATGGAGATAATAACATGCACAAAAACAAGACAAAGCAAAACCAAGCAACAAAATAAAACAAAACAACAACAACAAACCAATGACAAAAAAATCCCCAAGAAAGAAAAGCTTGTTCAAGGACTGTTCGTTGGCCTTGAGGAGTGTTTTACAGTCAAGTCTGATGGGGGTACCAAGCCCTGTCCCCAAAGTCTATTTTTAGTATTCCCTGTGGACTTCGTTGCTCTGTTCCCCTCGCTGTTCTGTTCCACACCCTTAGTCATAACATAACATTAAACCAATTTTCCCCAAAAAAATTAATTTAAAGAATTATATTTAATATTCATATGGAATGAAATATATTATCTTTGCATTTATTAAGCTATTGATTGTTAGATTGATAAATATGCATTGAGCATCTTCTCACGACCAGTCCCTTGGGTTGGCATTAGCATCACACATATAATTATGAGTTTAAAATGACATAGACTCCAAAGAAAAGAGGGCATAACTTGGGGTGTGACTATGTTAAACCTTCTTGCAGTCAGGCAAGATAAGAGGCTGTCAAAGTAATATACATCGTGTCTGTTTGTCCCAGTAAAAGGCTCTCACTGCACTCCAGATTCCCTATGAACCACCGTGAGCTCTTCCTTGTCCAGATTCGTGAGACCTGATCCTGAGCCTCCATCAGTAGTTCGTCTACCTCTGATCCTGAGCCTCCATCAGTAGTTCATCTACCTCTGATCCTGAGCCTCCATCAGTAGTTCATCTACCTCTGATCCTGAGCCTCCATCAGTAGTTCATCTACCTCAAGGAAAACAGAGCGCTTAACTTCACTGAAGCAATCGTTGTTGTTTCTGCTGTGATTGTTAGGTGCCCACACAGGACCCCATGCACAACAGACGGAAACACTGCCCCGTCCTGTGTCCTCATCAGAATCTATGTTTTAGTTCATTGCTACAGACACTATGTCAATCCATCTCATGGAGAAGATGTCCTTCTCCAGGAACTATTCTCTCCTTATAATGTGTCTGAAGGAGGAGACAAAGTATTGCCATCTCTAAAGTATTGCTATTGCTTCGAACATCAGAGGCAATGGTATCCTATAGCGGTAGCTCCCAACTGATGTGTGGTGCACCCCAGAGTGCTGCAGTAAACGCACATGAATGATTTTAATTTTTCAAGGAAAACACGGAAATTTGGTGAGCACTGAGAGAGTACTACCAGAAATGTAGGGTGTGCGTGTGTGTAAAGAGAAAGAGACTTTCTTTTATTTTTTTAATCATTTTACCGAGGGTTCTTACAACTCTTAGAACATTCCATGCATCACTTGTATCAAGGCTATTTGTTTATATGTTGCCATCATCATTTTATAAACATTTGCTTTCTATTAACCCTTAGTATCAGCTCCAAAAGAAGTTTCTATTTTTATGCCCATACAGTTTGAAGTGTTAATTTTTTCCTCCAAATTACAACTATCACTATACAAAAGCTCAAAGCAGCATAAATGCATCAAATATTTCATATATAATTATCAAACATGCTAAATATGTACTAGACTATTGAACACATGCACAATTATTGAGCATATTTCACTAAAACTAATCACTACACCATTGATTGTAAGACACATTATTTCAATACCTCTGAAAAAGAAAAAAATTCAGAGAATAAACCATGATGCGATATTTCACCACACTTTAGGAAATATTTTTTCATACTTTAGGAAACATTATTTCCTAAAAGAGCTCTTTTAGACTTTTTACATATATTTTAAGGATAGGCCTTCCTCTTACAGACATTAAGAGGATAATATAGTGAAATAAGCTGGCTACAATGCTCCTAAAATATCTTCTCATTCTGAGTCTAACTCTGCTGAATCACTTTTCAGCCAACTTATTAATCATCACAGTTTTCTACTGAATACTATCCTTTTGTACAACACGAGGTCGCATGAGGCAAAGCTTCCTCAACAGCACCTAACAACCACCAACACCAAAAATATTGGGATTGATGAGTTTATGGAAGGAAAACAATTACAATTTTGGAGAAGAAAGGTAAGAATGGTTGGAATGGTTGAACAACTTAAAGAATGAAATCAATTTTATTGGGTTGTGCATGTCGAAAGCGTCGTTCCATAGGTGCATGTTCTGCAGTGTATATTCTCAACACCAAGTATTTTTTTTAATGAGAGAGAGAATGCTGGTGAAGTATCATTTCTCATAAGAGTGCTCCACTCTTGTCTCTGAGACTGGCTTCTGAGGCACAGACACTGCTTTGCGAGTTTTAAGATTGAGACTTTCTTTCACCTTCATGGTTAAGGGTTCTTCCTCCTTCATGTAAAATAACATTGATTATAAGACACATCCTGATTTCAGGCATAATTAATGTTCTGAAAGATATAATTCAGGCTAGATTCAGAAGAGGGCAGAGAGCAAAGGATACCATTGTTCACATCAGCTGGGTCTTGGCTCAAATACCAGAAAGATGTGTATTTGTGTTTTCTTGATGATACAAAGGCATTTGGCTTGTGGATCATAAACTATGGATGGCATTGAGAAGAATGAATGGGAAATCTAGCACACTGCGTTGTGCTCGGGTGAAACCTGGACAAGTATCACTAGGCAGGTGTGTAAATAGTACACGCGAACACTGCATGTTTTAACATCAGGAAAGGTGTGCGTCAGAGTTGTGGCCTCTCACCGTATTTATTCAATCTGTGTGCTGAGCAAATAACCTAGGAAGATGGACAATATGATGAAGAACGTGGCATCAGTATTGGAGGAAGGCTTATCAACAACCTCCAATAAGCAGGTGATACAACCTTGCTTACTAAAAGAAAGGAGGACTTAAAGCATTTGCTGATGAAGATCAAGGATTGATGCCTTCAATGTGGATTAGAACTCAGTGTAAAGGGAAAAAAGAATCCCCACAACTGAACCAACAGGTAGCACCATGATAAATTGTGAAAACATTGACGTGTTCAAGGATTTCATCAATGCTCATGGAAGCAACAATCAAGAGATCCAAAGACACATTGCATTGACTAAATCTGCTGCAGAAGACCTCTTCAAAGTGTTGAAAGCCAGTGTTGAAAATTACTTTGAGGAATAAGGTGGACTAGCCCAAGCTGTGGTGTTTTCATCTGCCAGTGAATAAGGAAGGCCAAAGATGCATTTGAATTATGGTGCTGGTGAGAATATTGAAAGTGCCAAGGACAACCCAAAAAAGAAAGAAAGAAACATCTATCTTAGAATACGTACAGGCAGAGTGCCCTTTAAGAGAAAGGATGGTGAAACTTCTTTTCAGGTACTCTGGACATGTTATCGAGAGTCCAGTCCCTGGGAAGGGGTATCACGCGTGGTTAACTCGCGGGACCGTGAAAAAGAAGATCCTAATCAAGATGGACTGGCGCGATGGCTGCAACAATGGGCTCAAACACAGCCGTGATTGTGAGGATGGCTCAGGACCAGGTAGTATTTCAATCTTCTGTACAGAGAGGAACTGTGAGTTGGAACCAACTCAATGCACTTAACACCAACAAACCACAGACAGAATTCCATTAGTAATGTTATCTGGGCAAAACGGGGGCTAGAGGCGAGATACAGGGATACACGTATGTTTGGATGAGCGCAAAGAGCTGGAAACTAACAAAACAATGAGAGGGCTTGTGAAACAGACATGGAATTCGAGGATCTGAACGGCCTGTGCAAGTATTAATTTGCCACCCTAAAGGCCACGCACCAGAGTGACTCAATGCTCACATGCAGAGAAGTGAACCATCTCAGTGATCGGGTCCAGAATGGATGTTCCCCGTCGAAGCTGCGGTGTCCTATCAAAGGTCTCGATTCCCAGAGCCTCCATGAGCCACTGGGTTGGAATGATGCCAGACTCCCACTCCAGGCCAGGGACCAAGCAGCTGAAAATGAAACAAGGGAGAAACCCCTGCTGGTCCTTCCACAAGACAAATATTGATATTTTCCCCGCACAAAGTCAAAATAAGAGCTTCCTTGTTTTTGTCACAGTCTCCGTTCCAAAAACACATCATACAAATAAACCATCGAGCCAGGGAGTGTGCCTAGGTGCTTATGAAAATGCATGCTATTTTAAAAACCGTCTGTGCTTTAATCCCCCTTTAAAATTAATGTTCCTAAGTCCTGGGGCCACTGAGATAGGATCTGAGCCATCTGCCCCTGCTGGTTCCTATGGCATCCCTGGTGGAGACAAAGGGAGCAGGAGGGAGGCACCAGGGTTTTAGTTCACGGAGCCCCCGCCATTCTCTTCAGGCCTCATTTAGGGATACAAACACTTAAGGTTTTTGTTTTTGTTTTCGCTAGATGAACAAATTGTCTTCCTCGTCTATTTTTGATTAGGTAAATGGGAAAGAGACTCTTAAAATGCTGGTACTTTCCCATACAACTTCAGACGTGACTTCTCCATCAACTCCCTACCCCTATCAAAAAGGTCTTTCTATGTTTGCACAATACCCTGCCCAGCTCCTTGCCCCTTACAGATACACTCAATGTACAGTGACACCCCTGATGTTTTCACTTCCTCTAAAATGGAGACATGAGCATTGGAAGCACAGCATTCAGATCGCTGCAGAAATAAGGGAATATTCTCATTCGTCCATGGGCCGGGGTACTCTAACCATTATAAGAGGTTCACATTCACCAAGGGTGTGAGGGACGATGCTGGGAGAGTGGAGGGTGAGTGGGTTGGAAAGGGGGAACTGATTACAAGGATCCACATGTGACCTCTTCCCTGGGAGAGGGACAGCAGAGAAGGGGGGAAGGGAGACTCTGGATAGGGCAAGATATGACAAAATAACGATGTATAAATTACCAAGGGCATATGAGGGAGGGGGGAGTGAGGAGGGAGGGGGAAAAAAAGAGGACCTGATGCAAGGGGCTTAAGTGGAGAGCAAATGCCTTGAGAATGATTGGGGCAGGGAATGTATGGATGTGCTTTATACAATTGATGTATGTATATGTATGGATTGTGGTAAGAGTTGTATGAGTCCCTAATAAAATGTAAAAGAAGAAAAGAGGAAAAAATGATTAGGGCAAAGACTGTACAGATGTGCTTTATACAATTGATGTATGTATATGTATGAACTGTGAAAAGAATTGTATCAGCCCCAATAAATTGTTAAAATAAATAAATAAATAAAAAGAGGTTCACATTCTCACCAGCTTGAAACCACAAAATCACGTTTGCCAATAGAAACGTAAGTTAGTTTTCTATCATTTCACTCAATCGCTATCTCGAGACCCGAATTTCACTTGATAACACTTTAGTCACCCTGGGGAAGTTGAGTCATGGGACTGCTCACTCAGGCATTTGAAGCTCGACTCAGTCAGACTTGGTTCGGTGTTTGATGCCCAGTGCCCATGCTCATCTAGACCCCTCTCCCTGCTCCGGGAAGCATCTGGGTTCCAGAGATGGCATCAGAGAGCCCAGCATGTGGGGGAGGGAATGGAGGGGGCCTCGGAGCCACAGCCGTCCCGGGCTGGCCCTCTGCTGGAACAAGGCGACATGGACTTTCAGGTAAGCGGTAGGCTGCTCACACCCCCTCGGCGGGAGAAAGGCTGACATTTTGTTTTCATAAAGATCATGGCACAGAAAACCTTTGGCGGCAGTTTTCCTCTGTGACACGGGTCGGTAGGAGTCCAAAATGACTCGACAGCACCTATCAACTGCAGTACCCGTCATGGATGTGCTTGTCCTGGGGAAAGAGGGACGTGGGGATGCTGTTTCACAATATCCCAAAGCCTGTGGGAACCTACTTCTCGGGTACCGTTGTAGGCAGGAGAATATCAACACAGTTACCACTTCCAGATCTCCAGAGCATATGTCGGCTGTGAATATTCTTACTCCAGGGAACCCAGATTGGAAACATCTCTAGGAACGTCTCCAGGAGCTCAGTCTAAGACAGGCCCAAAGGGAGAACCTCACTTCCGTGTCACAGCTTTGTACTTTTCCTCCGTGTTTCCACTGGTGTTTATCTTTCTGAAGTTAAAAACATATCTATGCTGAAAGTTAAAAACATATCTATATTGTGCTTTTCAAAGGAAAGATATTGACTTTCCAGACAGTTGTCTCTGTGATAAGATTTTGTTTCTTAAATTTTTATTTAGAAACTCAACAGCCAAAAATTGTCTCTTATGTCTATGTGCTTTCATGCCTTTCTATTCACGAAGGTCACAGATTTCGTGGGATGGGGGACTAAGTCACTTGGAGAAGGACGAAGAGGGTGGGGAGAGGGGTTTTAGGAACACGAGCGAGGGGGCTCACTGTATCATCTCTCTGATCGCAAAGAATCCAGCTGCTTAGCGCCGCTCCTTCACTGTAGTGTGCGGCCGGCAGCACTGGGGACACGCCACAAGCAGTCAGCCCCTGCCTTCCCTTTCCAGCCAGATGTTCTTCTAACCCCCAGGCCAATCTCTCCCTCCCTCCATTTGACTCTAATCCAATGTCTTAAAGGTGGAACCTATTCTGGGAACACCGTGCCTTTATTAGCATGTACTGGGCGTCAGACTGGGAGCCGGGGAGATGTCAGTGGGTAACACTTGGCCCAAGCAACTCCAGTCAAGTGCTCTCACAAAGCCTCCTGGGCCAAATCCCACAGGGACTTCTCAGCCCACAGCAATGGCGAGTCGGACCTTCCTGCTGAGCTTCTCGCTGTTTTCCTTCATGCCTTCCTCACATCTCCCTCGCTACCCGGCCAGCTCACACACGCCCTCCAAGACTCAAGTAACATTTCCGCTAAGCTTCCTCTAGACTCCCAGACTTATCTGGGAGCGCCCCCTCTGGCCCCTCACAACACCAATATTCACCTCCATCTTAATGTGTTGCAATGTGTCTTCCCCTGGAGTGGAGGGACCAGGTCTCGTTCATCTAAATTCCTCTGGAACCCATCCCAGGGTCTGATAAAGGTAGACCAGGAGTGGGTGGGCAGAAATGAATGCTGATGGGAAACATGCCTATGAAAAACATGCTCTGGACACTTGGCAGTGAAACTGTAACAACCTTCAGGCCAAAGCCGGAGGTCCACTTTGTGGAACTGATGTGTGATCACTACCGGTGTCAGGAGCCTCCTCCACCTCAACCATTGATCTGAAAGACTATGGAAAACAGGTCCCCATCTGTACTCAGTGATATTTCTGCCAGTCCAAATCCTGAGTCCAAAAATGGGAGGTTGAGGCTAGCCTCCACTAGACCAGCTATAAAAGAGCATTAAAATCCTATGAATTCCCTCTACTTATGCCTCAGAGTACAAGCACAGAGTTGTATTTATTGCCACTACACGTACCTGCTTTCACCATCAAGGTTTACCCAACCCCTCCCAAAAAATATAAAACACACTGCCATCAAGCCAATGCCAACTCATAGCGACCCTATAGAGCAGGGTAGAACTGCCCCTGTGGATTTCCAAGACTGTAACTCTTTATAGAACTAGAAAGTCTTTCTCCCAAGGAACCGCTATTGGTTTTGAACTGCCGACCTTGCAGTTAGCAGCCCAATCTGTAACCACTATGCAACCAGGAGAGTGGCTATGAACCCAGTGAGGGAAGTGCTTTTCTGATTCCCCACTGAAGACTTCCAACACATTTCTTCCTGCTTTGTCCAGAGTGGTGGCTGCTGTTAACTGTCTCAAGTGTCTGCTCCCAATACACCGGTGACCCGTGTGCAGTGGAACAAAAGCTGCCTGGAACCAGTCCATCCTTATGAGGGATGGTGGATTGGGCCGCAGTGAGTCACAGGATTTCCACTGGCTACTTTTCAGAAATAGATCTCCAGGCCTTTCTTCTGGAAGCACAGCTGAAACGTGTTCGGCATCGCAGCAACATGCATGCCTCCAGTGACAGATGGACGGTAGCTGCACTTTGCCTGTCCGCTGAATGGGAATTGATCCCCTATCTCCTACCTGAAAAAAATAAAACGGCACTTTAAACTGAAGACTTACACCTTATTGTTTTATGTTTGTTTAGCTCAGTGTTTGTTTGTTTTATTAACGGCTTGCATTTCCAGGGAACAAAAATAACCCTATCTTCTGATTAGTGACCATTAGGGGATAATTCACAATCCTGCCTGCATTCAAATTATACTTTAAAATGCAAAATTAATCAACTCCGCACTTAGGGAGCAGAGGGGTTTCCTGGAATCTGACCAAGTCTGCCTTTCTCAGTACATTTCCCTGCTAGCGATGCTCTCAGGAATCAAATGTGGTTTATTTCATTTTAAGTCACTTTTTTTTCAATTCCAGAAAATGAATGTTGGAGCCAGATAAGAAACTATAGTCTGCTTTCAAGAAGGTTACAAGAAAACTGCATCTTGCATTACTAATCCTTTATCTTCATGTGAACAAAAAGATTACTGACACATTTTTGAATGAAAGAAAATAAAATAGCAACTGCATCTGAGGAAATGTGTAACTTTCATGCAACACACAAATCAGTTGTTAAATGTTGCTTAAATGAAGGGAAATGCATCATAAATTTTTCCTTTGGAAGCAAAGAAACCAACTTTTGATGGTAGAAGAAAAAAGAAAACTAGGATTTGGAAATTGTCCTTTCATAGAATATAAATTGAATGAATTAAATTATTGTACCTATAACTCCTTAATAGATAACACGCTTTCTAAAAATGATCTCTTTGGCCCAAGTAAGGGTTGTTTTGTGAAAGGAACATTTCAGAGCTGTCTTTATGTTTCCCTCTTACAAGGTCAGACTCCATTTCCCAGAATCCCCTGAGCAAGGCCTTGGAACACTGAAGCCAGCCAGACAGGTGCTACACCCACCTATGCAGTTACCTGAGACCCTTCCGAATGGCAGCAGGGATGGAGAAGTGGGTCAGGCCAATCAGCAGTGTCAACCAAGGCTGCCCCTCCAGCTTGGGTAGGAGACAAACCTGGACTGACAAGCTGAGTGCCTTGGCCAAGTTTCCTAATCTCTCTGTGCTTCCGTGTCCTCATTTGTAAAATAGGGATGAAGGAATCCCTCCTTCCTAGGAACCAATGAGTTCATATCTGTGCTTAGAACAGTGCCTGGCACCCAAAAAGCATTATGTAGGTATTTGATTGATAAATTTAAAATAAATGAATATTAACAGGAATTGATATAAGGTGGTTACTATTTTTGAGCAAGGAGAAGAAAATGAGGACTGCAGATTAGATTTTTTTCAAGTGGCAGACATTACAACATGGCTCAATCTTGAAAACACTGCTTAGTGCAGTCAGTCAGTGTGTGAAATAGAAAATTTCAAAAAAATCGTTTGATAGAGGGGACGAGTGGTGGTGGGGAAGGGAAAGGCAACTTACTGGTCAGAGTTATATTAATGGTGGTGCCTGTTTCAGAAAAGGATATGACAACGAAGCTATGTGAAGCATGTGATCACCTGTGAAAAATTCCGGATTGACAAATGTTTCATTATGTGCATTTTCTCATGTTCATATGTACCATGATTTAAATTTATACCATAATATGCCACTAAAGAAATGGTAAAGGTTGGGAGGGACATCTGACTGAGGAAAAGCTAGTTGTTTCTCCTTTAAATGCATTGGTTGTTCAGTGATACAGGATAATAACCTAAGAACAAAGTCTGTTCATCCCAGCTGCTGTTCTACTGCAGCATTTCATTTGTTTCTCACACTAACTCTTTATCAGGTAGCATTATTGGTATCCCCGCTTTAGAGAGGAGAAAACAGATCCACGGGCATGTAAGTAACTGCCTCAAAGCTAGGAAGCCAGTAAGTGAAGAAAATGAAAAAAAAAACAGCCTTATGCAATTATAAGATCTCATTACTAAATATCTATACAAGAAGTTTCATTTACTTGATCTTCCATATGCATTACCCAACTTAACAAATCAAGGCATGTGTTCTTATGTCTATGTTTGTGTTAGACAGGGTTCTCTAGAGAGACAAACCAGATTGCTAATAATTTTATACGTATATTTATATAGGTAGATAGATAGATAACACAAGAAATAAACAGTTAAATTATAAGGCAGTACAAATGGCTCTGTGCAGCTCACGCCCGTGAGACAGTTGTGAGACACTGGCAGTCCTTCAAGTCTTGAGGGCTGCCGGGTAGTCCTCTGTAGAGCAATTCAGGCTATCCAGGCACAGTCAGTAAACAGCATGGCAGGTCACCAGCAGTCAGCCAGATGACAGGGTCCGACAGTCCCCAGCTCAAGAGATGTAAATTCCAATGGTGTGGCGAAGCAGGTCTTGAAGGAACCTCAAATTACAGTGACACAGTCCACGGGTTAGGTGTCCCACAGGTAGTGTAACTTGCAAATGGAGGCACAGAACAAGCAAGGCAGCTGCACACTGATCCAATGGTCAAAGAACAAGAGACAAGAAAGGCGAGGCTCCCTGGACCATTTATCTCTCCGCCCTTCAATTAATTCCACATGTGTTTATCGGCCATGTTGGCACAATAAACGGCCTCAATGTTATAGTCAAAACTCAATACGACCCTGAAAGATTGGTCAGCATCTGCCTCAGAAAATGCAACATGCGCTTCCGCACCTCATGGTTCTGGAATGCAAATTATTTCATACAAGTCTGAAATGTGAAAATAGTGTTCATTTAAGGCAAGCATCGTGTCAGGGCAGACACAATGCTTGGCGGCCGTTTCATCTCTTGTTCAGAAAGTGGCAAGCTACGGAGGAGTACAAACTTGTACATGAAGCCAATCACACGATGTTCTTCCTCCCGCTGACTTAGACCTCGGGCTTTCTTGGGTGCACTGATTAGACAGCCCTCTGGAAGCTCCCTTAGGTTGCAACACTTCCTTACTCATATGTTGATTACTCCCTTTTTTAAGGTAAAGTCCTACATTTACTATATTTTTTTAATCGACTTGGAATTTAGCAAGATGAGGCTGTGTACTCTCTTGAAGATTTACAGTCTCAGAAACCCAATATGAGTCAATATTGCCTGATACCAGTGGGTGTTTTTGATTCAGGGAATTTAATGTATTTTTAACTATGCTGCCATTTACACTTGGATTGCAATTGGTTTCCACTGCTCTGGTGACGAAGTTACATGATCTGTTCGAGTGATCTGTTTCTCATCCTCTTTCCCACAATCCCTGTACTTCCTACTTGTGGTTTCATAGAATGTGGGATATTCAAGAACATTCATATATCACATCAGTGCAGAAATATCTGTATAAAATAAAATATTTGAACTGACTTACCATTAATGGTGTATACATGGCATATTCTAATCAGTAATAACATTAAAAAATAAAAACATTTTGTTTTTACTAGTATGAGATGGTCCGCTGACCGATGTTTTTAGTCTCCCTGCTAAGGCCAGAAAATAGAAGAAAATAAAATGCCAGGGAGGGATCATTCAAATTCCTCCCCGACACTGGATCTAACTCTGTGGTATTTCAGTTGCTCATATTTCTCAGAGGAGGGAGCAGTGGCCTGATTGGTCCAAAGTCTAGATTGCTGGAGGGGCTTCAGGTACTCTGGGTGGGGCCACTGCACCCTCCTGGGCTCTTCTGACCATCGTGGGCATTCTCCTTCTCTCCCTAGAAGGAGCATCAGAAACCATACCCTACAGGACCCCAGCGGCTCCTTCGGCCTCTTCCTTCACATGTAGGAGGCAGGGAAGAGGTTAAACCTCAGCCCCTGCTGCCCATCTGCCCAGAACCATTGCACATGTGGCCAGCCAGAGAATACTCAAAGTTCCAAAATTATTATAACTGGAGAGGATAGGAACATCTACTTGAGCCTCAAGGCACACATAATATGTTCTAATCCAGCCTTTTGGGCTGGTTGTACTGTCGTGAGGAATAGAAGGGTAATCGGCAGGACAGGTATCAACATATAGCTCCAAATCTGATTGATAGCAACAAATATAAAACTTGAGCCACATTTATAGATTGGGATACGTATTACTGGTACTCCTACTACGTTACCAAGGCACAAGTTCATGTCTTCAACATCATAGATTTCATTGCAAGGTCCCCAGATGCAGCCATGTCGGTCTCTTTTTCTGCCTAGAGACTGCTGGAGCTTTACCTGATAGACTCTTTCAACCTTGAATAAAATGTTTATGAATTAAAGAACTAATCATCCTAAGAGTTCAGATGATGTTATCATACTCATTATTTTCTTACAAAGACATTCCCAAGAAATCTACTGGGTGTTCACCATTTGAACTTATGTGTTGAGGAAAGGTTAAAAGGGCCTTTAATTCTAATTAAATAATCAGTAAACTTTGAGGCGCAAACAACAGTGGAAGAAAATGCGTTCTGGGTCAGGAAGGCACGTAATGAAAGGAGTTCTCCAGAGGGGGAAGAAAAAGATAAAATGGGGCAAGAACTACAGAAACTGAGAAGCTCTGTATAATAAAGCAGTAAAGGTTGTTTTCCTGACTGGCCTTTTCTTCAGAAGACGCTCCTTTGCTCGTGGAGGTGAACTTGAGAGGCTCGGTCCCAGGGGACCACCTCCCTGTCCCACACCCACAGACAAAACCCAAAATCCAGGATGGTCCATCAGAATCCCCACCCACCCCCAACCCACAACACTGATTTGTTCTGAGTTGGATGTATGACTCAGATCAGAACAACTGGATTTTCCACCAATAACTTTCCTGCACAGCTAATAAGGAAGGCTGTTTCTTTCCTTTCAGATCCCAGAGCTGGCGGTGGCGGCAGGACTGAAGGTGAGCATCAGCCACCTTCTCTGACCAAGGAGAGTGGAGGAGATCGATGTGTCTCTTAGCATAGACACTCTCTGGACACAGAGCAGGGGTGTGACCAGCCTTGATTTCGTGCAGAGTGCATTGGTTAGTGGATCAGACAGATGTAACTAGATTCAGATTCAACACCTTCTCATTTGATCTCCCTTTTGACCCATTTTAAAGTTGTTCTAGTTTTTAGTATATTATTTTGTTTTCTATTGAGATTTGTTCCCATTTTATTTTATTATTGTTGTTAGCTTTTCTTTTCTTTGTTTTTGTACGTTTTTCAGTATATGAATCCAAGATGGATGCATCTGTAGGTGGATTAATTGTTCCTTGGGGGTAAGACAGAGGAGGATGGAAGGAAAGGGAGAGCTAATAACAAAGACTACAAGAAAGCCGAAAATGTTCTAAAATTGATTGTGGTAATGACTGCACAACTCTTCTTGATTTTATTGAGCTATCGAATTGCATGGCATGTGGATTGTGTCCCAATAAAACTCTTTTTAAATATATTCTGAGTTTGATATCCAGAATTGTCTGGGTTCCTCTAAAAGTCTCACTGAGGAATCTAGGGATTTCATACAAGCCTTCCTGTGGGGCCAACTGCAAGCTCCCTATGGAGTTAACACCTCGGAAGCACTCTTGTTCTCCCGTGGGATTTCATTCAGAGAACTAATTCTGCAAGGCCTCTCAATCCTCTTGGATATCACTATCCCTAATTTCAAAGTGTTTGTACCCAAGAGGTGAGCTCTCATACCTGTGTCATCCAGGGCATGCCTCTCAGAGTATGCATGCCAATTATATACAATAAGGTTGAAACATCTAAGCAAAAAGTTCCCTTACCGAAAAGGGACATGAATTTATAAACATATAAATGTCACTTCTAAATAACACATGGGCCAAAGAAATCACAGAAAATTTTCATTTTCATGATGAAAATGTGTATAGTATGATGGTAAGTCAAAAATCACTGCTGTAAAATTATATAAACCTTTATTAAACAAAAAAATATTAAAATGTGAAGCTATTTCCATTTAATTTCCATTTGGTCTATATACTTTTGAAGGCTGTGTCTCCATCATCTAACCCTTCCCCAAAGAATTCTATGCTCTTCAATTTGTATGGCATCAAATTGCAGGTAGGGTATCCTGAAGGAGCCAAATGGTGTTCCTGTCATTGCTCTTTGAGTTTGAGGAACAAACAGATATCTAAAGGAGAAAAATCAGAGATATTAGGTAGATGGGATAACGTTTCCCAAGAAAATTTTCATAGTACACCCCTTGAATGTGCAGGTTCACTATTGTTATGGGGTGGGGGGCAGGCGGGAATTTTGCTCGGTATTCCTAACATTTTCTCATCAATACAATTCTCAATTTTCCTAAAGCTTTTTCGTAATAAGCCCTCATTATTGTCCTGTGTCCTTCAAGAAAAGCGACGGGATGCCCACCTGAGACTCCTTGAAACCGTTGTCACAGACTGCTGAGCTGACCTCTCCGCCTTCAACTTACGTGTCCAAGCAGGCCTCCTCGGAAGCCACTGTTTGTGTTCGTCCTTATGTTTAAGGCATCCTAATGACAGTCTCGCTGCCATGGCGTCACATCCTCTGACCCTACAGAATAGAACTCTTCCTGTGGGTCTCCAAGACTCTACGTATTTACAGGAGCAGACAACCTCGGCTTTCTCCCATGGACCCAAAGCTGTGTTTAAACTGATAACCTTGTGGTTAACACCCTGTGCTTAACCAACTGCACCACCAGGTCTCCTTCCTAATGAAACTAAAACATGTGTGCTTCCAAGGGAATTGGTTTGCACCAATCATCTGATAATAGAGACACATTTACACATGTTTGTTTGGAATAAATCAATGCATGTATGAACTAAAACACTGCCCACACACTTTTTGACTTACCTTCCCATACCTCCCACAAAGGGTACTTAATGGAAAATCCATAATCTTGAATGCATATTCTTTAAAAAGATGTATCACTGAAAAATATATTAAGCATCAATCACACAAAGTTCAGAAACAAGCAAAATCAAAGACGGTAAATGGAAAGAATACATGATGAAAGTAATAGTATGAAAGAGAAGAAATTGAAGATTCAAATGCCATTAAAATAGAAAAACCTCTCAAAAGACTGGTCAAGGGAAAATATGAAGTACAAAAAATAACAGTAAGCTAAGCGCAATACAAATGCACCAGCAACAGAAGACAAACTCGAGAAACAGGACTTACTAAAAATGGAATATTATACTCATCAAAAAAAATTTATCAAAACAGTAAAATGAGGACCTACATATTGGAGAAAAATTATTTCAGAATGATATTTATGCTAACAGTGTGACCACTAAAATATACAGAAAACTTCAACAATGCAACAACAAAGAGACAGACGATCCAATTTAAAGATGAGTCAAGGACAGGAACAGGCACTTCATCGAAGAGGGCGTTTAAGCAGTCAACAGACACATGAAAAGATGCTACCGATCATTAGCCATTAGAGAAATGCAAATCAAAGCTACAATGAGCTAGCACCTCACCTCTGCCAAAATGCCAATGATCTAAATAGATGATGGCAACTGTGTGGGGAGACTGGAACCTTTATCCACCGCTGGTTGCCATTGTTAGGCGTGTGCCGACTCATAGCAATGTCCATGGAACAGAGCAAAACACTTCCTGGTCCTGTGACAGCCTCAAAAGTGTCGCTCTGTTTGAGCCTGTTGTTGTAGCCATCATGTCAACCCACACAGTGAGAGGTTGTCCTCTTTCTCCCTGACCCTCTGCCTTATCAAGCATGATACACTTCTCCAGGGACTGGTGCCTGCTGATAATGTGTCTGAAGTACATGAGATGAAAGTTCACCTTCCTATCTTGCCTGTGGTATTCCGGCTGTACTACCTACAAGGCAGATTTGTTTGTTCTTCTGACAGTCTATGGTATTTTCAATATTCTTCACTAACACCATAATTTAAATGCATGGGTCCTTTTGAAATGTTCTTTATTCATGAAACTATTGAAAATACTCTGTCTTGGGTCAGGTATATCTTAGTCTTCAAAACGGCATCTTTGCTCTTAAATACTTTAGAAAAAAGTCTCAGGCAGCAAATTTACCTAATGCAAGACATTGTTTGACTTCTTGACTGCTGCTTCCATGAATGTTCATTGGGGGGAGCTAAAGCCAAAACCAAACTCATTGCTGTTGAGTCAATTCTGACTTAAAACGGGTTACAACCCAGAATCAGAAATGCTCAGAACAGACTTCTTCTAGGGAGAACAGCCTATTCTTAGTCTTACCTGCAGGCAGACCCCTCTCTGGTTCTCAGCCTCCAGGACCCAAGGCTCCTTGGCCTCTGCCCTGCTTTGTCATGTTACAACACTATCTTAGTGCTGCCAATAAAGGCCAAAAGGGCACACCACTCTGCTATAAGCCTCAGCCCAAAGCCCTAAGCTCTAGCTGCATGCTTCCTAGTCAGCAAACCTAGCACCCTAGTTAAGTACCTGCAGGTGCCCGACTCCAGGAGCAAACTTCCTGTGCAAACGCACTGACTCAGCTTGACTCACTGTATAGACCAGCAAGTTCACTGTTCTGTCTCATGCTGTGGCTCTTGGCTCTGCTGCTGCCACTCCTCTTGCTACACCTGTGCCACTTCTCTGGTGTCACAACTTTCTATCCTTGAATCAAGGATATTCAATGATCAGGAGTATTGGGATTCAAAGGTCACACTCTACTCCTAGTTCTTTTTACTTGCTGGTAGTGAATTTCCCCAACCTGCTTCTGAAATGATTGATTTTATACCCAGAAGAATGCCAAAATTGACTAATCCCCAATTATAGCACTGTAAATTTTTGTAATCACAATTAGCTAACAATCACTCTCAACTGAATCATATACTCCTCTTAACATCTCTTACCCAGACCCTTCAGCAAAAAATTTAGAAGACAGCTATTTGGTCAGTTGAGTGGAAGAAATCCGTATTTGTACCCATTCCAAAGAAAGGTGACTCAACAGAATGTACAAATCGTAGAAAATATTAGTGATATAACATGCAAGTAAAATTTTACAGAAGATCATCCAACAATGGTTACTGCAGTACCTTGACAGGGAGCTGTCAGAATTTCAGGTTGGATCAGAAGAGGGCATGGAACTGGGGATATCAGATGGACCTTGGATGAAAGCAGAAAATAAAGATGTTTGCTTGTGTTTCACTGACTATGCCAAGGCATTCCACTCTAAGGATCACAACAAACTATGGACAGTCTTGAGAAGAGTGGGAACTCTAGAGCACTTTATTATGCTCGTGAGGAATATGTACATGGATCAAGAGGCAGTTGTGCAAAGAGAACAAGGGACTATTGCCCAGTGTGCAATCGAGAAAGGTGTGTGTCAAGGTGGTATCCTCTCACCATATTATTCCTAGGATTCTGGAGGTGGGTACCTCTTTATCATAGGGTGAGGTCACCTTTTCCTACATTATCAAATGAGTTCCAGGTTCTTTGTCCATTTACTTTATAGGATTAAATAACATCGCTGATTGTGCTTGAGTTAGACAACACTAGAAAACCTATTTCTTGCCCTGCTTCCTGAACAGCTCCTCCTTTGGGTCAAGTTCGAGGGGCTGTGTACCACTTCCTTTGAGCTGATATTCTCTGGCAGAGCAGACTGTGTGTTGTAGCTGCGGTTGTGTTGCCTGGGAAGTCCAAAGCACAGACCAAAATAACTTTTAAGAAAGGTATAGGAAGCATGAAAGAGAACATGAAATCATTATACAGCCCAGTGCACTGTCAATCTTAAATTTTTTTAAAAATGTAAACCTATCCCTTTATCTAGTTGTCCATTGTCATATTATTGTCTGTGTTAGGCAGGGTTCTCTAGAAGTGAAAGACACTTATGATTATATATATGTAAGAGGATAAGTTTATATAGAAAAAGGACTATAACAGCAAATTAGTCCACACAGCATTAGAGAGCTCAGTTCATCCAACTCACTTTCTTGTGTGTGTGTGTGTGTGTGTGTGTGTGTATAAAAAGAGCTTTATATAAAAGAGTAATTGTACATTAAGAAAACAAGCCAGACCAATCCAGATCAAGTCCATAAGTCCAATATTAGCACATATGTCTAATACTAGTCCCTGAGTTCCTCGTTCCCAACTCACTTTCATTGGACAGTTAATATACTGAAGATCTCTCCAATGTCAAGGGCAAGGAAGCAGACAGTAGGACAATGAAGTGGTGAGGTGTAGCAGAGGCCAGTAGCACTGCAGAGCGAAGCAGGTCATTGTGAAGCCTCATAGTGTAGTGATACAAAGTGGCTGACAGAGGTACAGGATCTGGAGTGGTGGCAAGGTCAGCGGAGTGGGCCACAGGCAGCAGACATAGCAAGATAGGGTGTCACCATAGTGTAGAGCAGCACAGCAGACTGAAGGGGTCCACAGTTGACTCAGCCAGGTGGAGCAGAGTACTGCATGGCCCACAGGTAGCACTGCCCAAGTGTTGAAGCAGGACAGCCCCTTCAGGCAGCACAGCCAGTCCAACCAGGCAGAGAGAGAGAAGGGCCCACCTGCAGGGAGCCATTTAGCTCAGTCTCACCTCCAAGGGAGGCCATCAAGCTGCGAGCTGATTGACAAGCTAAATTCCACCCATAGCTTCTTATCTGTTCCATGTTAACACACGTAACTAACTACCACACAGTTTCTATTTGATCATCACAAATTTTCTAATCACTTAAATTTAGAGAGAACGTGTTTTAACTCACAAGTGGCTTTTTGTTGCAGTTGTTGTTGTTTTAAGAGATGCTAGTAATTATGGAAACAAAAATGTCTTTTTCCAAGAAGTGGAGATTTGGGACCATGTGACAATTCTGGCATCACTTACCTATAGAGAAATAAGCACATTAAAGGCCCAAACGAAGGGGCCTGCTCTGCCTTGTCTGTGAGAAGGGAAGGGACATTCACCACTGCCCAGCAGAGGCAGCGGCCAGCACTTTGACCTGCACCTCCCCCACACCCATGGAATAGTGCCACTGAAAGATGGCCACGCTTCTAACTTAAAGAGTCTTACCAGAAAGTGGAAAGCAGAAGATCCAAAGTGTCCTAGGGGGTCCTTGTGCACAATAATAGGATCAGCACATCATTGCCTAGTTTTAGGAATGTTAAAGTCAAAGGAAAGAATCCAAGATAACACTTGAAAAGGATTCAGATTTAAATTAACAGACTTGTGAAAGCCTAGAAAATGACAAGACATAACCATCTCTGGATGGAGACAGGCGGAATTACTAACAGTGCTTGCATCTGGGGCGCTCTGGCAGACAGGAAATGAAGAATGGGTAAGAGGCTTACACTTCACAACATAACGTTCTGTTCACTCGACTTATTTTTTCAATGCAAATATATGAGTATGTAGTCATTTTGTAAAAAAACAGGTGTAAGGAAAATGAAAACATGAATATAGTTAATAAGCCATGGCTCTCTTAAGCAGCATACCAATTTTACATGTTGGATGTTTGAGAAGGCTCTAGTTTCCACCCTTCGTTGCCTTCCCTTAATGACTTGTGTGTTGCTGGGATGCTGAAAGTGATGGCATGGGTATTTCCAATACCAGCAGAGTCACCTAGGGTGAATAGGTTACAGCAGAGCTTCCAGACTAAGACAGACTAGGAAGAAGAAACTGGCGATCTAGTTATTGGGGAAAAAAATGCCTGAAAACTTCCTGAATAACGGTGAAACACTGACTGATATTGAAAGATGAGCCCACTCAGCTTGGAAGGTATTCAAAATCCAATGGGTGATTAGACTGCTGGGATGTGAAAGTTGGGAATGAAAAAAAAATCCATAGGTGGAAAATATGGCCTTGGTGGTAAAAATGAAGCCAGAAATTGCATGATAGATTTTTGCCAGATAAACAAATTCTTACTTCAAGATACCTTTTTCAAGAACATATGTATACACATGAACTTTGCAAGATGGAACACACAGGGATGGAATCGACCACATCTGTGGGACAAGGTGCTGGAAAAGCTCCGTCTCGTCACAAAAAGCTCAGAACAGGACCAGGGGCAACTGCAGAGCAAACCGTCATTTGCTCATTTGCAAAGTCAAGTTGGAGCTAAAGAAAGTTAACACACATCTGAATAGCCCACGAACACCCTTGAATCTATCCCACCTGAATTTAGAGACCATCTCAAGACCAGACAAGACACAATGAGCATGAATGACCAAAGAAGAGCGGCCCTGTGGGATAAAAACCAGAGATGACTTGTGGGACGTTATGCAAGACGAAAGTAGAGGGTCACTCAAAAGACTGGAAGGACAAAAGACCAAAGTGGGTCTTCCACATAAAGAGAAGGGGAGAAAGATGGACGTACAAGAACTTACAAAATATTTCAAAGGGTCATGTAATAAGGCACAGTGAAGTATTAAGAAATGTCCAAAGACCTGGAGTTAGGAACCCTAAAGAGGAGGGAGTGCATGCTGAGCGTTTCTCCAACTAAAATAACTGAAGAAATCATTTACACTTATTGAAGGTTTCCGAGAGCAAAATATTGCACAACACAGGAAGCAGCAAAGGAAGATGGAAGAAACAGAGTCACCGCGCCATGAAAGAGTTAATCTTCACCCATTGCAGGAGCTGGCATCTGTTCAAGAACCAAGGGCACTGGAAGAAGTCCAGGCTCCACTGAAGGCACGGAGGATAGGCACAGTCCCAGGAAATGACGGAATGCCAATTAAAATATTGCAACAAATGGATGTAATGCTGGAAGTATCCGCTCATCTATGCCAAGAAAATTGGATGACTACATCCGGCCAATCAGCCAGAAAAGATTCGCATTTGTCTCCATTCCAAAGAAAGGTGAGCCGATAAAATGCATAAATTATAAAACAATATCATTAATAGCACATACAAGTGATATGTTGCTGAAGAGATTTCCAAAATCGTTGCAGCAGAATATCTCAAGAGAACTGCCAGAAATTCAAGCCCAATTCAAAAGAAGATGGGAATGGGGAATACCATTGTTGATGTCAGATGTATCTTGGCTGACAGCAGAGAATACCAGAAAAATGCTCGCCTGTGTTTTATTGACTATGCAAAGACACTAGACTGTGGGGAGCCTAACAACTTACGGTTAGCATTGCAAAGAATGAGCATTCCAGAAGACTTCACTGTGCTCATGCAGAACTGGAAGAGCAAGGCCTAACTCAGGAAAGTGTGCATACAAGTTGTATCCTTTAACTGTACTGTCCAATCCGCAGGCTGAGCATAGAATCAGAGACTGGGCTATATGAAGGAGAACGCGGCATCGGGATTGAAGGAAGGCTCATTAACTACCTGTGCAATCTTTGTTGACCAAAGACTACAAGGGTCAATATGGCTTCTACCTAAATATAAAAAGGGGGTGGGGGGAGTCCTCACAACTGGACTAACAGTTAACATCATGACAAACAGAGGTAAAATTGAAGTTCTTCAGGATTTCACTTTACTTGGATCTATAATCAATGTCCATGGAAGCAAAGATCAAGAAATTAACTGACATATTGCAGTGGCCAATCTGCTGCATAAAGACCTCTTTGACGTGTTCAAAAGCAAATGTGTCACTTTCAGGACCAAAGGACGCCTGATCCAAGCTATAGTATTTTCTTCCTTCCTCCCTCTCTTTCTTCCTCATTTAACTTTTTGTTGTGAATGGAGTGGTTTGTACAACAGACCATCAATTTTACACTCAACAATTCATACACATTCTGCTTAATCTCAATGATTGCAAAGCCCTCTGTGTGAGTCTGGGTACTTTAGAGAAACAAATCCACAGAAACTCATGTATAAGAGAGAGTTTTTTATAAAGGGTAAATGCGCATCAAGAAAACATCCCAACTCAGTGATTCCCAATCCCAACAAGTCCAACACCAATCCACAAAGTCCTCCTCCATCTCATAAAACACACATTATGATGCCAACTGCAGGAGGAAAGTCAAATCAGTGAATGTGTCAGCATCACAGCACTGACAGGGGTCTCCACATGGCTGCTCCAGCACCCAGGGCTACATCAGGGTAGGTCCATGCGGCTTCTCCTCAGAGATGTCTTGCAAGAAATAAGCCTTTCCAGCTGAAACAGGGAACTGGCTAAGGCAGCTGCACCTTGGTCTGACCATCACAAAACAAGAGACCTGAGAACTAGAAAGGCGAGGCTCACTGAGCCATTTATCCCTCCGCCCTTCAATTAACCCCACCTGTGTTTATCATCCAGGTTGGCAAAATAAACTCACTACCTCACCCTCGCTGTAAATAATGTATCCCACTTTCTCATTTTGTTTCTGGTTTCCATGTCTTCATTTACCCTAACTGTTCTCAACTTTGTTCTTGTGTAAATGTTGCCCTTTTGATTTCAAATGCTTGATTAATCTAAGGTATGTATATTTCACTCATGTTAATGTCCCCATTATAGACCTAATTGAGCCGCAGGGATAAGTTCAGCAGACCTGAAGGGTGATGAAGGGTCATAGTCTCAGAGTTTCCACCAGTCTCTGACTAGTAAGCCTGGTCTCTTTCATCCTTCGGAGTTTGGTTCCACATTTTTCTCCCACTCTAGTCAGTACTTTCTAATACTACTCTTTTCCAAGCAGGGGCAGTCGTGGCCATCTAGTTCTTGTAGTCCCCCGGACATGGAGACTGATGTATTTATGGTTCATTAGTCCACTGAACTAATTGTTTCCACATGTCTTCTATTTTATCACTCTTCTTTCTGTCAAACAGGGAGAGACCAATAGTTACCCTTTAGATGGTAGCTCGTGTGCTTTTAAGACCCCAGTCATTACTCACTAAAGTAAGATGAAAAAATTTCCTTTTGTGGAATCCATGGCATATTCAATCATCTCATATGTATACAAAAGCTGGACAATGAATAGGAAAAACCAAAGAAAATGTATGTGTTGGCATGATACTGCTGGTATTTAAGAATATTAAGCATACCAGAAGAATGAGTGGATCAACTTGGGAGAAGTATAGTAGAAGAATGAGTGGATCAACTTGGGAGAAGTATAGTGCGATGCTCTTTAGAAGCAAGGATAGTAAAACTTTGTCTCACTGTGGACCTCTGGAGGGGCCATTATCTGGTGAAGGGCTCATACTTGGTCAAAGATTGGCTCAGCAAAAGCGGAGGACCCGCAAGGGGCAGGATTAACACCGTGGTGCCAACAGAGGGCTCCGAAAGAGAAATGCTGTGAGGGCAGGGCAGGGCAGGGCAGGAGCAGGCAGATGTCCTTCTGCTTACACGGGATTGCTGCGTCGGGACCAGCTCAAGGACACCTAGCAGCAGCCATCTATATTCAAAACCGGTTTACTTCTCTCTGAACTTTATTTAATATATCAAAAGAAAATAGACAAGATCCCTTTAATCCACTGTCATTAAGTTGATTCCAACTCATAGTAACCCTATAGGGCAGAGTAGGACTGCTTCATAGTGTTTTCAAGACTGTAAATCCTCACGGAAACAGACAGCTGTGCCATCTTATGCTCCTCCCATCCTCTTTTTCTCACCGGCGCATGTGAACTTCAGACCTTTCCCATAGCACCCAGTGTTGAGCCCACTGTGGCGCCAGGGCTTCATAACAGTACTTTAAGAAACGGCAACTAGAAAACCTAATTTGACACCGACTAAGCACTGGAAAGGCAGAGTGTGTCTTTGGAAAGAGCGACCTAGATGTGATTGAAATAGGAACTGACCCAAATAATTTGATCCTGTTTGAAAATTAAGGGTCATAAGATCAGGGGCAAAGTCAAGATTCACCTCTCGATGGATCACAATCTCTATCTATCTATCTATCTACCTATCTCCTCTACCCCTCTTGATCCGACTTTTCCCATAAAGACCAACAGTGTGAGAAATGCAAAGGATTATCCCTTTTTGAAAGCTGATTTGAAAAGTTCAAAGCAAAAGACGTATGGCAGCTATGGGAAGCAAGCGCACATCTCTCTTCTGCAGCAGGTGTGGTAGGTTCAAACCACCGACCTTTCAGTTAATAGCCAAGTGCTTGGACCCCTGCATGATCAGGGTTCCTATAGCTTTTTTTGGTTCCTATATTTTTATAGAACAAGCAAATTAGCCAAGAGTAGATTTATTACCACAAACTTATTGATTCCTGTCTGACACTTTCAATCAAAATGGCATTTATATACACCTAGTGGCAGGTGACAGAAATGCAGCAATACAGGTGAGAGGGGATCAATGCGCCTCTAAACAGTTTGGTTTCCTCACAAGAATCTCCACAAACATGTCTCTCCCCACCTGGGAGCTCACTCCCCCTGGAGCCCGCCCAGCCAACAAGGTTTGTCAGATGTTCTGGCCTACAGTGAGGACTATGGAATAAAAATTAATTGCATTTCTATGGCATTTCCCGATTCAAACCATTTATAAAATTTAATATCATTCTTCATCTTCATACAGCATCCTAGGGGTGTGGCCCCCTATTCACAGTAACTCTGCGCACAACAAAGCAAAGCT
Source organism: Tenrec ecaudatus (assembly GCF_050624435.1). Taxonomy (NCBI): domain Eukaryota; kingdom Metazoa; phylum Chordata; class Mammalia; order Afrosoricida; family Tenrecidae; genus Tenrec; species Tenrec ecaudatus. The sequence continues at coordinate 143,617,319 of NC_134533.1, forward strand.
GTTGGGCGGACCCGTGTCCGTGGGGGGCTGTGGAGCTGACTGCTGTAAGCCAGAGAGTTTTCATTGTTTGACGTGCAGAAGCAGATCACCAGGCTTGAATCTGGAAGCTCTGCTGAAACCTGTTCAGCAACATAGCAACACACAATCCGCTTCTGACAAATGTGCATGGGAGCTGCTCATGACGTGCACGGATGGGAATCAAACCTGGGTCTCCAGGGAAGGCAAGAATTCTACCATTGAACCACTAATACCTCCCACAGGGTCAGAGTACTTATTTGAAAACGACTTTCCCAAAATATTGCGTTACCGCGTTCAGAAGGACTAACGCCTCAGCGTTGCCTTGCAATCAAATTCAAATTGGCTTAAATTATACAACAGTGATAATAGTCATTGTCATCATTCCAGCAGCCTCGAAGGTAAGTAATAATGTCACCTCTGTGTTATGCATGTGGAAAATGAGGCGTAGGGGGACCATAGCTTGTCCAAGCCTCCCCCGCCCACCCCCAGCTAAGGAGAGTGACAGAGTGGCAATTCAAACCCAGCTCTGACTGACCTCAAAGCTCACATTCTAGCCACAGCACCGTCGCCCCTTGATGTAGTCAAAACTTCGGTTAGTGACAAATGTGTGTGATGATGCCAAGTAGAAATACCTCTGCTGAAATATACGCTGCAGCTCTCAAGTTTGCGGATTTTTGAAAAATTTGGACAAGAGCTCCATCCTTCTCAAGCCAAACAGGTTGGAAAAGCCACTGGGAAGATTTGTTTTCCAATTTGAGATCCGCTCCAAGAGGCAGTGCTTGGAGTCCAGCAGACAATGAAAAATCACCCCTCGCTCGACCTACTAACAATGGGGCAAAAACTCCTGCTCTCCACCAAGCCCCCGCCCCGGCCGGCTGAGAAGGCGCTTTGCTTTGCATGCGACTGCACACAGGTGATTTAGTTTCTCGTTGGAAATGGTGATGCCGAGAGAGTTGAGACATGTCACACATGGCAGAGCCACCACTAAAGGGAACAGCAGCTCCTTCGAGCTGGGCTGAGCTGCCATCTTTCAGGCGCTGAGATAGCAGTGAGAAGGGTTGCATACCCAATCCCTGTCTCAAGCAGGATTGAGAATGTCTCAAATCCCTGCCTTCTTAGAGAGAGTGATGGCAAGGGTCCGGGAGGGAGCAAGGGAGGGGAGCCTCTCTCTTAAAGATGGATTAGCATGGCAGAGATGTATGCCATTTCTTAAGTAGAGAAGCTGACTCACAGATCCAGTAAGTTTGGGCATGATGACGCAGAGCTAAGTGCGTGTCCTTCAAAGCAGATCTCAACCCAGTAATTTTGCAGAGACATAGTGGCATGTGTGTGATAGCCACCAAGCCCCATAAATAAAAAAGACACGCCCCTCTTACCTGATATTCAAGCACCGTACACCCCTGGCCATCTAGACCATCTGAAAACACAGCCTGTCCCGAGCAGTCACCCTACACAGGCAGAAATTTAAGATCCAGGAGAGCCTAAGGAGGGGACTATCAGAGCAATATGACTGGTGGGTTTGAAATCAAAGGCGTCCCTTGCTAGGTGTGCCAGAGCTCCAAAGAGCAAGTGCCATTAGGAATAATGAGAAGAGATGGGAAAGAAAATCAGAAAAGTACACCAGAGACATACCAATAGAACAGGTCTGTCCAACAGAAAGCACGCGAACTCCAGAGGTGAGCCACGTGTGGAAGTTTCAGCTTTCCGGTAGTCCCATAAAAGATGAAAAGAAACAGATAAATTGCATTTTCTATTTTACTTAGTTGAATGTCACCAGAATATTGTCATCGCAACATATGCTCAATAGTATAAAATCATTGAGATATTTGACGTTCTATTGTCTTCAAAACTTTGTTCAAATTCTGACACTTACATTAAGTCTCAATTCAAAGCAGCCACATTCCGATCGCTTAATTGTCAGAGATGCCTCACAGCTGCGGCTTTAGACAGCACACAGCCCCAGAGGAAGTGGCAGCACACGCCCCAGGGCATCACAAAGAGTGACACAAGGACATTCATTGCAGCGTTGTTGGTAAGTAGTAAAACTTCTTATATGCCCCCAAAAGGTGAATGAATATTTAGTTGTATTATATTCATAATAAAATGGAAAGCAACAATTAAAATTAATAGATCAGATCTAAATATATCAGTGTGCTATCTCTCAACAACTGAAGGACGAAAGCAAACTGCAGAGTTATACAGAGGATGCACAACTTAAAAGTCTCTGGCCATTGGGTGGATTCTGACTCACAGCCACCCTGGGGAATGGAGGAGTCCTGCTCCCTAGGGTCTCTCAAAGCCATTAATCTTTAGAGAAGACAGATTGCCACATCTCTCTTCCACAGAGCAGAGCAGGTGGTGGATTTGAACCACCGACATTTTGGTTAGCGGCCAAGAGCTTAACCACTGCACCACCAGAGCTTCTTGTGTTAAGGTTTTAAAATAAGCTTTTCAAAAAGTGGCACCTTGATGTCTGAGATAAACAGATGTAGTAAAAATATATCAATAACAATGTGCACCAACTCTGAGACCGTGGCTAGTTCTGGGAAGGGAGAAAAGACTGAAGGAGGGTAGAAGGCGGGGAGCAGAGTGGTGAGTGGTGAGGAGTTGGCAATGGAATGTGTAAAGCTGTATGTGTGTACACAATAATCCCCAAAGGAAGCAGCAGTAACTTGGGTGAAGGGGGATGGCAGTCCCGACGGGGGAGAGGAGAGTTTGCCGGAGGAGGAAGGGAGGGAGGGGCAGGGTTAGCTGTCGGAGGGTGGATCTGTAGTTTAAAATGCGGAACACAAAACTGGAGCCCTGAAATGTAAAACTCTCATCTACTTCACAATAAAAAGATTGTTTGCAATAGTAAGGATGATCTAACACATCGATAGTTTAATGTTAATGCTGTTAACTCTCAGGAGTGGGTACAAAAATATTCACTGTATTATTCTCAGATAAGTTTGACGAATTTCTTGCAAGAAAGAGAGGGGAGGGAGATAAACAAGAATGAAGAGAAAGACAAAGAGAAAAAAATTAGTGTGAACAGCCCAGCAGAGGATTCTGGACACATTCTACCTGCCTCCTGAGGACAGACGCACCATTAGACAGTCACTAGAGATGCAAGTGTGGGCTGCATGCGCCCCAAATGCAAACTCGGGGGGCATTCAGAGACGACTGAGGCTCACCTGACCACAGCCAGAAGCCTAATGAGAAGGAAAGCATCCTCCGGTGTTCCACATGCTCTATCAAATTCGTCTCAGAAGAATCTGCGTTAAAGGTCACACAGACGTGGTGGCACGTGAAGAGTTCACCTTCAGCCCTCCGGAACCCAGGCTGAGCAGGTCGTCTATTTGGCAACAATGGCTCTCTAATGAGTTACATCCTCTCAGGGTTCACGTAGCCTAGGGCAGTGGTTCTCAACCTTCCTAATGCCTGACCCTTTCACACAGTTCTCACGTGGTGGTGACCCCCAACCATAAAATTATTTTCGTTACCACTTCACAACTGTCATTTTGCTACTGTTATGAATTGAGCAACCCCTGTAAAAGTGTCATTCGACCCAAAAAAAGTGTCATTTGACCCCCAAAGGGGCCGGGACCCACAGGTTGAGAAACGCTGGCCTAGGGCATACTCGAGCTCTAGCACACACACACGCACACACACACACACACACACACACACACACACACACACTAGCTTTATCATCGTATCACATTGCACCTTCTTTTGCTTAACTTTTAACTTGGCACACCTACTGCTTGTCCACCATTTCCTACCCTCTCATATAAGTCTACACACACACACACACACACACACACACCCCTCTGTACTTCCCCCTCCCTTCCCTTCTGGGGTTCACCCTAGCTGGGAGTCTGTGCATTCGGTGTCCTCTGCAAACCTCAAGCACTAATTGTCTTTAATGTCCTTCTGTACTACAGATGCATCATTCATTACAGATATGTCGAAGGGCTGTCTCTGCCAGGTTTCCATTCGGAGTCCTTCTCCGTCCGCTATCAACAAGGTCCCCAGCGATCCCTGTCCTCCGTTACTGGCTCTAAGGCCTGTCCTTCTATGGAAGAGCATCTGAGTTCTCAGGTCCAAGGAAGTAGTTGCCACTGCTAACGGCTGTCAGAGATTGGTTGTTGAGTGGTGTTTGTTTTTCCAAGTTCAAGCTTTATCACACCTACACAACTTTACATATATGTATACACACACACATATATATATACACTAGAGAGAGCACGCTCTGGTGGCATAGGCTGCTAACCTTAAAGTCAGCAGTTCGAAGCCACCAGCCACACCACAGGAAAAAACTAGTCTCAGAAGCCCTCAGGGACTGCTCTACTACTGTCCTAGAAGGGCTCTATGAGTCAGAATTGAACTTGTGGATTTGCTTTTGGTATATTTTTAAGTAAGCTATGATCTCTCATTCTAGAAACATGTCTCCAAAACAGACCAATTATTCTATGCTCGCCAGTGACTCAAGTCTATTAGGAAACTCCCAGGGGTCAAGGAAGACTAGTCAACCTAAGGTTTCCAGAGGCCTTTTGGATTTTGTTATGGACTGAATGGCTCTGCTTCCATTGGGAGATTCCGCACCACACAGAAAGAGCTTCATCTTCTTAAAAGTGGAATTCTTTGGTGTTGTCTTTTTTAAAAATTGGGGGCTCGCATTGATTTTTAATGATTTTTAATCATTTCATTGGGGGCTCATCACAATCCATATGTACATCCACTGTGTCAAGTGCATTTGTACATTTGTTACCATCATTTTCAAAATATTTTCTTTCTACTTGAACCCTTGATATCAGCTCCTCATTTTCACCCTCCCTTCCCTGCCTGCCCTCCCTCATAAACCCTTGATAATTTATTTTTAAAATGCTCATGTCTTACACTGACCAATGACTTCCTTCAACCAATTTTCTGTTGTCTATTCCCCTGGGAGGGTGTTATATATAGACCATTCCCCCTTTCTCCCCCACCTTCCCCTCCTGGTATGGCCACTCTCATAATCAGTCCTGAGGGGTTTATCTGTCCTGGGTTCCCTGTGTTTCCAGCAAAAGAGGAATTCTTATTTTATGCTGCTAGGTTTTGTTGGGTGTTTTTTTTCTCAAGATAAATCCCTGTGTTTAATAAAACTCCAAGTCATCTGTGATAGATGACTTTGTTTACTTTAATGATGGTGAGGATTGTACCTTGGTGTGTAAACATAAACTATTGGGGGGGGGCGGGAAATAAAGCAAAATGGTGTCATTTGTGGCCATCCAAACAAGTCTATTTCAAGCAATTTGCACACTGTCTGGAAACCATATAAGCCCAGGGGAGCTCTTTCAGGTCCGAGGCATGGTTAGGAATCGATGTAGGGATGCTCTAGACTTGCTTCGTTTCACTAATTTGAAAAGGAACCGGTGTTGCCGTTTAAATCGCTCTTGGGCATTTCGGGTATATTGAAATAGGAATGGATGTTTCCCTTGAAGCTTCCCAACAAGATCAGCCCTCCTTCTCCAGGCGGCTGCTCTGTGAGGAGCCAGAAGGAGAGGATCCTCTCTACCTCAGAGCTGAAGAGCGGAGGCATTGTCTCCAAGGACAAGGGCTGATGCACCCACAGACGCTTTCCGGGTCTGAGACAAAACACACACTGTACTTCAAACAATGGTTTAAGTCCCTTTCTAAAAATCTTCTGAAGACTCGGGTTGAATAGTGAGGTACATTCTGTTTTTCTCTGTAATTTTAATACTTTTCTACCCAGACTAAAAATAAATCGCTAACTCTCGGTGAGTGAGTTCATCCTTTCTTGCTCTCCCTCCTTTCTTCAGCCTGTGCTCAAGTCCACTCATGCCCGGAAATAGCAGCTTACTCTAGCCTTTGGTGCCCTCATGTGGCTATATTATGATTCTAAGCAGTGTCGTTGGCAACATTTTAGGTGAAGCGGATACCCCCATAGGAATTTAGCTGCTTTAAAATGAAAAAGTCATGAGCAAATTTACTTTCATGTTTCTATAGAATGCGATGAAACCATCCATCCAATCTCATGAGTACCAAACCCTAAACTGAAGAGGGCCCAAGGTCAAGTTGGGCAAAAATGTTGATAATTGGAATAATTCTTCCTTTCTGCAATTCTCTTTCATGCCATGATAATAATCTAATCGTGCTGTTGTTAGGTGCTGTTGAGTCTGTTGCCAGCCATAGCGGCCCTGTAGGCAACAGAACAAAACACTGCCTGGCGCTGATTCATCCTCTCAACTGTCCTTGACTTTGGACTATTGTTGGACCCACTGCGTCATTCCATCTTGTCAAGGGCCTTCCTCATTTTTGCTGCCCCTCTGCTGTACCAAGCATGATGTCCTTCTCCAGGGACTGTTCTCTCCGGACAACATGTCTAAAGTACATGAGAGGAAAACTCCTTCCTGGACACTAAGGAGGATTCTACCTATCCTTCTTCTGAGACAGCTTCATCGGGATTTTTTGGGAGTCCACGGCACTTTCAACATTCTTCACCAACACCATCATTCAAATGCCTCGACAGTCATAGTGGTTACCACCTGAGGTCCTCTATTATCACAAAAGAGCATAGTGAAGCGCTAGACTGACAACCAAAAGTCAGTGGTTCAAACTCACCAGTCACTCCATGGGAGAAAAAGGAGGCAGATTTACAGTCGTGCAAACTCTATGGGACAGTTATACTGTGGGGCGACTGTGGGTTGGAATCAACTCAGCAGCAATGGGTTTGGCTTTGATTAGACTGTAACAGAGAGATGTGCCCAGCATTATGTAGGATCTTTACAAATACCAGCTCAGATGAGGAGATCTACTAATCTGTAGTGAAAGTTTATACATTTCAAATCAAAGCTGTGCAGAGCAAATCATGTAAACCTGTTCAGGACAGATTAGTAGGTATGCATAAATAAACCCGAGCTTACTGTGTCTCCCAGGTACTCCAGCCTTGTCAGGGATTAAAAATTTGAAAAGAAGTTTTGATTCTATAGGGAGGCATTATGTGGTTGATAGAGAAAGACAGGGCAGCCATTCCTAGAAACAGAATAGCACATTGCAATACGTGACCGGAAGTCCTGCTGGCCCAATGGTTAAAGCCCTTAGCTGCTGGCCGAAAGGTCAGTGACTTGAACCTGGTCGCTGCTCCACAAAAGGAAGATGTGGTGATCTGCTTTTATAAAGATGCACAGCCTTGGAAACCATGTGGGGCAGGTCTGCCCTGTCCTCTATGGTCACTGGGAGTCGGAATTGACTCAAGGGCAGGGCATTGGGTTTGGCTTAATATGTGGCGGACAGAAGAACAACAGTTAGGAAGTAATCCTAGCTGACACCGTTGGACTCTTACGTATGCCAGGCACGGTGCTGCACGCACTGCATTCGTAATCCCAACGCCCCTGCGCGCTAAGTAGTACTGTCATTCCTGTTCTACAACTGCGGCTTAGAGAAATTAATTTAATCACAGCTCAGCCACTGACCAGTTAAATAATTTGACACCAACGCCTGCATTCTTAACAACTATGTTATTGAGTTTTGCATAAAAGGGATTTGACAACCAAGTACATCACAGGTGAGCAGAATTCCAAGTAGCATAATAAGGTGGAGTCGAAAAAGAAGTGGTAAGGTTCAATGAACCTAGTGTGCTGAGCACAATCATTCATGTCGCTGTTCCTTCCTGAAATTCCACTAACAGGACAGTAAAGGGAGATAAAAGAAATAAAAGACAAGGACACAAAGAATATGGAAGCAGTCAACATCAGAAACAAAATGACAAGATTTTTAAAAGACAAGAAACACCCAGGGAAACCACAGCTGATATAACTGAGTAGAATCTGAGTTGAAATTCCTACAGATGGATAATGAGGCTTAAATCTCAGAGGTTCCAGAAATTAAGGAAGAAAAGACGAAGGCTTAGAACTGCGAGGCTGTTAATGGAGCTGTCAGACAGACAGATCAGCAAGTAGCCAGGTGCGAACATAATGAACGATGAAAAGACCTTCGTCTGAGATGGTGGGTCCTGGGATAGCCATACTGGGGGGAAGTTGGCAGTACTGAACGACCTAACAAGAATCCTGGTGGTCGTGTGGTAGCTCGTTTAAACTGCTGTTGTTTGAACAGCCACTGCACTCAAGAAAGACTAGACTGTCTCCTCCTGTAAGCCGGTCATCTTAGGAACTCCATATAGCATAGCTCCCAAAATGTGGTTAGCCTACATTTAGCCTGTATTTAGCCCTTCAGCACCCGTCTGGCAATTAAAAACATTTGTATTACAGTCCGTCCGCAATCGAGGATAAAGTGTAAGCATCTGCTTTTGCAGCCCCTAGACTCCTCCAGCACACTCCAGGGGGCGGCAGTGCTCACTTTGGGCAACACTTACTGAGAGTCACAATCAACTCTGTGTCAGTGGTTTGGGGTTAGACCATCAATTTTCCTCCTGGGTTCATAGTCTAGGGCAAGATCAGAAAATGTTTGCGATGGACAAGCCCATCCTGCCCCTCACATCAATTTAAAAATGACTTGAGAGCCAAAAATATAATGTGACAAACAAATGAAATTACCATGATCTGAATAATTCCCTTTAATTTTTTGTCAATTTTGCTTCAGAGCCACATGTACGTACCTAAGAGCTACATATGGCTCTTGAGCCGCAGTGTGCCGCCCCGTTCTAGACAAAGGCAAGCCTCCCACAAGAAGACAAAGACCCCTTTAAAGGGCGGGCAACGGACTGACTAGACAATTTACAAAGGACAACACCCGAATGGCTCACAAGCACACGAGGAAATGCTTTCATTCACAAGCCATCTGGGAAATGCAGACCAAAATAACAATAGGATACCATCTACCACCCACAACCGTAGCCCAATCTAAGAGAGAGAGAACAATAAATGCTGGAGAGGGTGTGGAGAGATGGGAACTCGTATACGCTGCTGCTGGGCTTGAAAATACATGCAGCCACTGTGGAAAGTGACATGGCGATTCTTAATGTAGCAACAGAAACACCATATGACCCAGCAAGACCATTGTCGGGCAAATACCCCAAAGAAGTAAGAGACAGGTCACAATCAGACGTGTGCTCTCCCATGTTCATCGCAGAACAGTTCACAATAGCAAGAAGGTGGAAACAGCCCAAATTCCCGTTGGTAGAAGAATGGATTACACACACACACACACAAACCAACTCTGGTATAACATACAACAGAATGCTATGCATCCCTGGAAAACAGTGATGAAACCATGAAACACTTCATGATCTGGAGGAATCTGGAAGACATAATGCTGAGTGAAGTTGGTCGATCCAAAAGGAAAAAAGTGTCTGAGTCCACTGCTGGAGGGGTGAGCACCAGGATGGGCGCAGGCGCAGGCTTTCAGGCCCTCCAGTCTGCTGGCCAGGGCGGCCAGGCAGCTCCGTCGAGAGCCTGACTGGTGCCCATGCACCATGCACCATGCTCTCTATGTGTGTGTGTGTCTGGAAGGCCACGTTGGTGGAGGGGTCCTCACGTCAACCAGGAAGCATATTTTTGAGCAAGCGGGAATGACTGCTTAGTGGCTGCCATGCAAAGGTATGACGAGGACCTCCTAGACTGGCCGACATTCCTATCAGAGGGATGAGGAATACTGGTGGGAAAATCAAGTCAGGAGCAGGGAAAGGGAGCAGGTACATCTGGGAGAAGACAAGTGCATGTCTGTTGGTAGAAAAAGGGAGAGAACCAACTTCCTAGCAGGGAAAATTGACAAACAATACTTTTAAGGAACCTGAGTGGGGACTATGCCTGGTAATATGCTCCTAATAAACCACATTGGTCCAAGTTTCTGTACATCCACAGAACACTGAGGCACTGAACCCTGTATCTTCAAGGTGCACAGCATGCTCCAAAGGCCATACCTGAGGGATGTGACGTGGAAACCCATAAGTGAACTAGACTCTGCCCCAAACATGCCTGTAACTTGAGGACTTAGGACTGAAACTACATGGTGTGAAGAAGACAGCTATACCAAGAGCATTAAACTGTCAGTAGGAAGACTAACATTTACTCACTACACCAATGCCCGACTTGCTGTATTAAGATATGTATTATTTTGGCAGACCTATGTCTGACACTGTCAGTGAATTTTATTGCAGGTTTTACCTGACCATCAAGTCCTATTGTTTGTGCAAATAATACCCAGTCACGTAAGGTTTTATTCTATACAAGTGTATAATCTAACTCTTGTGATATCTAGTTAGTCTACACTTGTTAAATCTCCCTCCCTCGATAGTGCTTTTAAAATTAGTACCATGGCCTAACCAATGACACTATAAACAGAAGGTCCTTATTCTCCAGGAAAATGATAGGGAAGAGTCTCTACCACAGATTAACAAGGATATCCCTAAGATGAACCAAAGGAAGATAAGAAACATAGATACAGGAATGGATTTGGGGCTCATATTAAATCCAAGCTCCAAACAATTAGTTCTTATGGCCCTGCTCAATACTCACCCTCATGAAGGAAACAGAAGATATGGACGCTATAGCGAAGTGTGATGAAGGAATTAGATGATGCCTGGCAATCAGAAAGAATAGTGCCTGGGTGCGGGGGAGCAGGGATGAAACACACAACTTCCCTCTGGTTCTTAAATGCTTCCTCCCCCCACTATCATGATCCCAATTCTACCTTACAAATCTGGCTAGACCAGAGGATGTACACTGGTACAGATAGCAACTGGAAACACAGGGAATCCAGGACAGGTGACTCCTCCAGGACCAGTGGTGAGAGTGGCGATGCCTGGAGGGTGGAGAGAATGTGGGGTAGAAAGGGGGAACTGATTACAAGAATCAACATATAGCCTCCTCCCTGGGGGAGGGACAGCAGAGAAGAAGGCGGGGGCAGACGTCGGACAGGGTACCATATGACAAAATAATAATAATTTATGAATGATGAGGTTCATGAGGTGGGGGGAGTGGGAAGGGAGGGGGAAAATGAGCAGCAGCTATTAAGGGCTCAGTAGAAGGCGAATGTTTTGAGAATGATGATGGCAACAAATGTACATATGTTCTTGACACAATGGATGATGTATGGATTGTTATAAGAATTGTACGAGCCCCCAATAAAATGATTTTTTTAAAGATTAGTGCCTGGGGTCTTAAAGACTTATTTCCAAACAAGCAGCCATCTAAGTAAGACATCAACTAAGCCCACGGGGGAGAAGCACACCAAAATCCGTGATCTAAGGACTGTGAACTACAGGATCCACATCCAAAGGAGAGAGTCATCTGAGAGCTTAGACTGTGAGGTTGAGGGTTGCAGAAGACTATCGACAGCAGTGGAAGCCCAAAATACATTCGCAAGATCTGCACAGGGAATAAGCCTCCAGTGATTTCCCTCTAACCGTGATGAAGGAATGGGAGGAGCCTGGTGATCAGACAGAGTGTTGCAAAGACGACTACGTAGATTAAAATGATCAGCCTGACCTGAACTGTAAAAACCTTGTCACTTGATCTCCCTTCTGATGCACTTTGTGCTTGATCAGGCTTTTAATATTTTAAATGTGTGTGTGTGTGTATGTGTGTGTGTGTGTGTGTTTCATATTGAGGCTTACTTCTATTGTATTTTGTCACTGTTAGTTGCCTTCTTGATTCTTTGTTGGGTGTTTTTCTGTGTTTGTCAGTATATGAAACCCAGGACAGGTGAATATATAGAGACATCAACTAGAGTAAGGGTTTCTTGGGGGCCTGGTGGGGAGGTGAGAGGGCTTGGGGGAGTCGATATCAAGTAATTTAAAAAAAAGAAAATGCTTTGAAACTGGTTTGGGTAGGAGTTGTACAGCACTGCTTGATGGTCTTGACCTGTGGAATGATAGGATGTTTGGATTAACTTCCAATAAAAATGGTTTGGGGGGAGGGGGACTAGAATGCATGAGCCATGTAGCATTATTTATAGTAGAGGAGCATGAAGACATCTTTGGAGCTTCTCACTGGAAAAGTGGATAACAAAAATAAGTTGTACACAACAGTGAACACAATGCCACGGTCAGAAGTTGTAACCAAAGATGTGGACAGAAACATTAACAGAATTTAAACACATAGTGTTGAATAGGTGTGTTAGTCTGGGTACTTTAGAGAAACAAATCCACAGAAACTCATGTATAAGATAGAGGTTTATAGAAAGGGTAAGTGCACATCAAGAAAACATACCAACCAGTGCTGTCCAAGCCCACAAGTCCAACATTAGCCCATATGTCCAACACCAATCCACAAAGTCCTCCTCCATCTCACAAAACACACACTGATGCCGACTGCAGGAGGAAAGCCGAATCAGTGAATGTGTAGGCATCTCAGCATTGGCAGGGATCTCCACATGGCTGCTCCAGCACCCAGGGCTGCATCTGGGTAGGTCCATGTGGCTTCTCCTCAGGGATGTCTTGCAGGAAGTAAGCCTTGCCAACCGAAGCAGGGAACTGGCTAAAGTAACTGCACCCTGGTCCGACCATCAGAAAGCAAGAGACCCAAGAACTGGAAAGGTGAGACTCACTGGGCCGTTTATCCCTCTGCCCTTCAAGTAACCCCACATGTGTTTATAGGCCAGGTTGGCACAATAAACTCACTACCTCAATAGGTGATGTAAAAGCACTGAATAACTAAAAAGCCCAAACCACATCCACCAAGATGGTGGGCTAGGCAGGCACTCTACACAGATTCTCCATAACAGTCATAGGAGACAAAAATGAAATATATATAAATGATAATTCTGGAACCTTGATATCCCAAGGAAAGGTTAGAGAAGTGGACTGTAGGTGAGGAAGCTGAACAAAAGCAGTCGGTGAGGAGATAGATGGTTATTATTATCAACTGGCCTTACACAGTCAGACATCTTGAGCTTTTGCAAGTAGCATTTGAGTGAAACAGTAACCTGACAACACAAAAGTGCCCTGGCATTGGACAGTAAGCAGGGTGGGAGTTTCCCTTGTTCTCTAGACCCTGCTGACCAGACACTTGGCCAGTCCCCGTCCTCACAATAGCCAGTGACACAGTCCCTGCTTGGCCTGAGGTCAGAGACATACTACCATGGATCTGGCTCCTGGAACCACTCGTACCTCCACCCCCACCCCTACCCCCCACTCCTGTGTCTCAAGGCAAATGTACTCCCTACCCCTGGGAGGCCAAGAACTCCTTCCATATCCAGCCACCTTGCCCTCACCTGTCCTCCTGAGCTGAAAGAGTTCCTTCCACAAGCAAGCATCCTGAACTCAGTCACTCGCTAAACTAGAACAGAGTTCCCTTACCCCAGGCAACATAAAGGCTGGCAGAACCTCCATCTAGGACGGAATGTCCTACTCCTCCCCTTTTTCTCCTCCACACCTGTGAGTGCCTTGGCTGACAAAAGGTTCAGATGCACACGGGAAGCCCGGCCAGCTATAGCTTTCTCCGCTCTGAGTTCTGCCCCTGCCCTGTCCCAGTTTTCTCCTTCCTTTGTTTTTGAATTTTCTTTCCTCTCACTTCCCTTGTTTCTATCCTTTCTCTGCTTTTCTTGTTTCCTTTTTCTTTCTTCTCTTCTAGTTCCCTTTTCTTTTACATTCCCTCATTTCTCTTTTTTCTGTTTTTCTTTACTATACTCTTTTCTTCACTTCCTACTTTTGCTTATTATATTTTTCTTTTTTTCTCTTCCCTTATTTATATTTTCATTTCAGTTATTAGCTGTTTTCTTACTATTGTTTGCCTTCACTAGCTTGTTTGTTTATTATTTTTTACTTTTTTAACCTCTGTTTTGTTGTTGTTCTTCTTCTTCTTTGGTTTTTGTTCATTTTGGGCTTGGTCCTCCTGACAGGAGACATTCCCAGGCAGTGAAGTCTTGCCCACATATTCCTAAGCCACCTGGTCATTGATAGGCAGCAGCCAACACTTGCCAGACCCACCCTCAACTGCTAAATGAACAGCAACCAACAAGTGCCCACACGCTCCCTTTTTCTATGGCACCAACCAGGAGAAGGACGGTGAGTGCCTACGAACACATCAGCATACGATCAGCAATTAAATTCAAATAGAACAGCACGACCCTTACTCAGAGACAACAAACAACTTCAGACACATGAAAACATAAGAGACTGTGGCTCCAAAAAGAGTGACCAAAATATCAAGTCAGAAGACTCTTCTGAGAATGAAATGGCTCTGGACTCCCTGATAAGAAATTCAAAGGAGTTATTGTTAGGTACTTTCAATGCATTGAAAGAATGACCAAGAAAGCTAAAGATGAAATCATTGGCAACATGGACTGCCTTATAACAGTAGCAACAAAGAACTCGAACTAGCTGGCATCTGTAAGGATGACACAGGGCCAGGCACAGTCCCTTCTGTTTCACCAAAGGCAGCCAGCCAGGAATCAGAGTGGACTCAATAGCAGCTAACAGCATTACCTGAAAGCTCTTTGGCTCTTTATCTACTTCTGATGCACAACATGAAGCAAAACTTCCAAGCTTTTCATGGCAACAGGGAAATTAGCCCCCTGTAATTGTCTATCTCTCCACTCGTTTTGGTAAATCATACAGCTGTGACTTTCCAAGGTTTGGTGTCTATTTTTTTTTACATATGTGGTACAATGAATTATCTTTCAAATCTGTTATAATACTCACACGCAAATGTAAAGGGCTAGCTGGATTAAAAATTGGTGTTGTTCATAGAAGTAGGAGCCCTGGTAGTATCCTGGTTACATGTTGAACTGCTACCTGCACTTCAACAGTTCCAAAAACCACCGGCCTCTTCACCAGTAGATGGGACTTTCTACTCCCATCAAGAGTTACAGTCCCAGAAACTCACAGACGCACTTCTACCTCGCCCTCTAGTTTCTCTATGAGTCAGCCCAGACTCAATGGCAGTGAATTTGGTTTGGATTTATGGGACTATGTTCAAACAGGTTTTAAAACTCTGCAGCAAATCCAAGTAAAAACCTTATGCTCATATCAAGGAAACATCTTGAAGAGTTTCTAATCAAAGTTTCTATTCAGGTTCAAGTTAATTCTTTAAATCACCAAGCTATTTGCTAAGTATCTTTCTATAGTTGCTTGTTTATTGAGAAATTAAAATAGGGAAGGTGTGTGATCCTTCTCTTACACATCCTGTAAAGATGTGTAAGAATTCAGGCATTAAATATCTAGCTTAACATTTGACTCAGTGCTTTTAGAAATGAATAAAAGCCCCAGTAATATGATGTTTTTCACATTACAAGGTTATGTTTTCAGCGGTAAGGATATAAAAGAAATCAGCAGCAGCATCAACCAGTAAGATCTAGTCACTATATTTGGAACATTCCACCACCAACAGGGTACAAGGGAGTAACCCCCAATAAAACCCAGACTTTTATTTTCCAAAGCAATGTATTTAAATTTTTTTTACAAAACAACATTAGTCACCTTCAAAGTACTCTCCATTATACTTAATGGATTTGTCAAATTCCTTTCTTGGAAACCTTTTTCAAACTGTTTGGATGACTGACAGCACCTCCCTTGTTTTGTTTGTTTTTCTTCGCCTCTTTTATATCATCAAATAGCTGCTCTTTCATTTCCCTCTTTTCCTTGAAACAAAAGGAAATCACATAGAGCCAGGTCAGGTTAGTAAGGTGTGTGGAGTACGAGAGGCATGCTGCTTTTTGCCAAAAAGTGGTTCACTGAGATGGCTGCATGAGCAGGTGCATTGTTGTGGTGGCAAAACCAATCCCCTGTCTGGAAGAGATCAGACCTTTTTTTGTCTCACACTGTGACACTATCTTTTCAGAACCTCTGAATAGAAAGCTTGATTAACAGTCTGACCTGATTGAGCGAACTCCAAATGCACTACTAGTGAACATTTTTCATCCATTCTGGAAGTTGACGGATGACCAGAATGAGGTTTCTCAGCAATTGACATTTCACCCTTTTTGAAATGAGGAAACCACTTGTACAGTTGAGTTTTCCCATAGTGCTATCCTTGTAAGTATCACAACAGTTTCTGTGGCATTTTTCCTGATCAGGAAACAAAATTTCACAGCCATATGCTGTTCTCTTAAATTGGCCATCACAAAAAACAAGGTTTGAGTGAGACTGCTTTTATAAAAAAAAAATTCACTGTGACCAGAGAGGACCTTCCCAGGTGACA
Organism: Tenrec ecaudatus; assembly: GCF_050624435.1. NCBI lineage: Eukaryota > Metazoa > Chordata > Mammalia > Afrosoricida > Tenrecidae > Tenrec > Tenrec ecaudatus. The sequence continues at coordinate 143,633,419 of NC_134533.1, forward strand.
CCACTAGGTGCACTAACTCAGAGCAAGTTCCTCAATGCTCACCCAGCAGGAAAAATCAGTACTACAGAAGTTCCGGCTCCAAGTAGGAAAATACATGAGTTCCCAGAATCCTCAGGAGAAGGCCATGCCCACACAGAGGCCTCATTGGCTATGACCCGATTGACAGACTAGACCCCACCCCTTCACTCTTACTCCTCTCGATTCCCAAATTGACACCAGATTGTGTAACTACTACAGTACTCAGTGTTGCAATCACAGAATCAATTTTAGATTCTAGCAGTCTGGTTATAACCAAAGACTTCTAAATTTGAAAAAAAAGCTCGGCCCAGCAGAGCTTTCTCTGGATTTGTTTTGTTTTGGGTTTGGTTGCTTGTTTGTTTGTTTTCGGGGGTATGTTTTATTTTCAAATACTCATAGAACATATATCAAGATAAATTATTTCCTAGTCCATAAAACATACCTCAACATCTTTAAAAGAAGTGAAAGCATAAGGAGTATATTTCTACAACCACAAAGGAATCCAACTAAAATTCAGTAATGGATACAGGAAAAACTTCAAACACATAAAAAGTAAACATATCCCTAAGTAATTGCAGTGGAGTGAATTCCTTAAGAAGGCTCTTTTACACATGGTCTAACTTCCACCGAACAACTAGATGTGACAATGCAGACTGAAGGTATTTCTCTTTTCCTGATGAATCTGGGTAAGAGAGAGGTGGGGGCAATCTTAATGGGATTATATGATTCTGTTGTGAGTGATTATTAACAAGGCTAAGTGCAACTACAAAATCTTGGAACTCTAACATGGGGATTGGTCAATTTTACCATGTTCCTGGTTATAAAATGATCCATTTCAGTAGCAGAAAGGTGGATCACAGTACCATCCAGAAGAAGGTGGGTGGGCACCAAGATCAATGCCTAGTGAACCCTCTCAATCCAGGTAAGTGATACTAGAGAAGTGTCCGCAGCAGAATCAAGAACCAGAGCACAAGATTTGCCCAAATAGAGAAAAAGTAACATTACCCCTAGTACAGTGGATTAAAAACAGAAGATCATATCCATGATATTCCGCTTGATGTTGGCCAAAAGTTTGAGATGTTTTCAAACTGTAATGTACACTGGCTGAATCTACATAACCCAATTTTTTTAATGAAATCAAATCTCTCAACTGTCTCTGAAACAAAAGGACATCTACCCAGATTTTGTATTTCTTCTCTTCATAAAATTTTTCACTGTGTTTGCTTGAAGGAGAAAATAATTTCATAAAGACAAGAATCGATGTACACGGAGACCGATGCTCACTGGTGATTACAGGGATGGGTGGGGAGAGAGCAGAGGGGAAAGCACTCTCAAAAGAGTAGACTCTTGTTATTTTTGATTATGGGAAAGGAAGGGACGTACAGCTTGACCAAAGTAAATCTGTCACTAAGAGCGGCACACGAGAAAAGAATGCTTTGGTAACAGTTTCGACAAATACAACTTTGCAACAACATCAACCGAAAAATATATGTGTGGTTACACAAATATGCGTGTGTGTTTACACAAACACATATGCAGTATCTTTGAGAATGAATATATTACTACATAATGTGCACAGATATGTTTCTATGGGCACAAGTACATGCAAGCATATACGTGCATGCATGTAAACCTATTCCTCACTTATCACCTCTCTCATTATCCAAGATTCCTATTTAAGACAATAGTATGTTGTACTTTAACCTAAGTTGTGCCCAGGCATCAGCAACCTGCCCACCGAGCCACCCATGTCTATAGGCTGGAAGCCAAAGCAGCCAGCTGTCCAGAAAGCCCATTGCTGGATCCATCCCACTTCCAGAGCCACCCTTGCAGCTCTTCAAGTGAAAAGGCCACTGAGACAGATGGTATGGCCCACATGGAGCCCCAGTGACCTAGCAGTGACATGCTGGCCTGTGATCCTCATGGTTGGAAGTTCAAAACTACCAGCCCCTACAAAGAAAAATAACTCAACTTTCTATTCCCATAAATAGTACAGTCTCAGAAACCCAAAGGGGTTACTATGAGTCAGCATTGACTGATGGCAGTGAGACATGAAGTCAAAAGGACCCAGGAAGTGGGGGGTGCTGGGACAGTTGCTGGTTTTGCTCCCCTCTACTCAAGCACGCTGGAGACACCAAGTAAACAGCAAAAGGGTCCTGAAAACATCCCAACCCAGTGCTGCCCAAGCCCGCAAGTCCAACATTAACCCATATGTCCAACACCAATCCACAAAGTCCTCCTCCATCTCACAAAACACACACTATGATGCCGACTGCAGGAGGAAAGCCGAGTCAGTGAATGTGTAAGCATCTCAGCGCTGGCAGAGGTCTCCACATGGCTGCTCCAGCACCCAGGGCTGCATCAAGGTAGGTCCATGTGGCTTCTCCCTTGGAGATGTCTTGCAGGAAGTCAGTCTTGTAAGTTGAAGCAGGGAACAGCTAAGGTCACCCTGGGGTGACCATCACAAAGCAAGAGACCCAAGAACTAGAAAGACGAGGCTTACTGAGCCATTTATCACTCCGCCCTTCAATTAATCCCACATGTGTTTATCGGCCAGGTTGGCACAATAAACAAACTAACTCAGATGCTAAACTCTCCACGACCAGCAGTGTGTGGCTCATTTCAATGTTACTCCAACCTGTGGAGTACAGGCAACAAACCCCTGCCAGTATGCAGCCATGGCCAGAGCCCCAGAGCCACCAACTGCGCCTCTAGTGCAGCCACTAGACCCAGGTGAATGTGAGTCCTAGCAGCAGGGTCTCGGGTACAGAACACAGTGGTGCTGGGGCATGAGCGTTCTAAAGGTCTGGGACCCAGGCCACTTCCACCTTCCTCTTCCTCCTTGCATAACACTGATCTTGCAAAACCCAACCAAGTCTAATATAAGGAATGATGTACCTCCACATACAAGGGTTTCAAACAGTTCATTTAAAAAATGGAACTGAAAGTTAATGGAATTGTTCCAAGAACCCCTTATATATAATGAGTCATATAAGGGTTACAGGTGCTTCATTAAATACTTTGTGTGATTGGTTTTCTGGGTTTGAATGCATATTCCCAAGGACTAACTCAGTTAATTGGCATAATGTAGTTAATTAAGATATGTTCTACTTCCCAATCAGTGAGTAGTGTCTACAGTCTTAAAAGCTTGTTAATGGCCATTTAGGATACATCTATTGAATTCAACTCATCCAGACAAAATAAACAGAAGGAAACCAAAGACTGGAGGAAAAAGTCAAAAAGTAAAAATATCAACAAAACATGGCCTCATCTACCCTGAGACTAGAACTGCATAGTTCCCAGCTACCACTACCAACCACCTAATCAAGGCTGCAATAGGTGGATCTTGGTAGAAAGAGGGAAAAGCATTGTAACAAAACTGAAATTTTTAAAATCATTTTATTGGGGTTCATACAGCTCTTACTAGAATACATACATACATTGTGTCAAGCATATTTGTAAATATGTTGCCATTGACATTTTCAAAATATTTTCTTTCTACTTGAGCCCTTAGTATCAGTTCATTTTCCCCCTCCCCAATCTCTCTCCCTCATGAGCCCTTGATAATTTATAAATTTTCTTTTCATGTATTAAACTATCTGATATCTCCCTTCACCCACTTTTCTGTTGTCTGTCCTCCAGGGAGAGGTTTATATGTAGATCATTGTGATCAGTCCTGCCTTTCTATCCCACCTTCTCTCCACCCTCCCCGTATCCCTACTCTCGCCTCTGGTTCTGAAGGGTTCATCTGCCCTGGATTCCCTGTGTTTCCAGTTCCTATGTGAACCAGTGTACATCCTCTGGTCTAGCTGGATTTGTAAGGTAGAATTGGGATCATGATAGTCTGGGGGAAGAAGCATTAAAGAACAAGATTAAAGCTGTATGTTTCATCGTTGGTACACTGCACCCTGACTGGCTCGTCTCCTCCCCGCGACCCTTCTGTAAGGTGATGTCCAGTTGCTACAGATGGGCATTGGATCCTGACTCCACACTTTCCCTCATTCACAATGATATGATTTTTGTTCTTAGATGCCTGCTACCTGATCCCCTTGACACCTCATGATCACACAGGCTGCTGTGCTTCTTCCATGTGGGCTTTGTTGCTTCTGAGCTAGATGGCCGCTTGTTTACCTTCAAGCCTTTAAGACTCCTGACGTTATATCTTTTGATAGCCAGGCACCATCAGTTTTCTTCACCACTTTTGCTTATGCACCTGCTTTGTCTTCAGCGATTGTGCCAGGGAAGGTGAGCATCATGGAATGCCAGTTTAATAGAACAAAGTGTTCTTGCAATGAGAGAGTATTTGAGTGGAGGCCCAATGTCCATCTGCTACCTTAATACTAAATATATAAATATATGCACATAGATCTATTTCCTCATCATTATATATAAATAGATTTCCATATGTACATGCCTTTATTTAGACCTTTATAAATGCCCTTTGCCTCCTAGCTCTTTCCTCTATTTCCTTTTACTTTCTTCTTGTCCCACTGTCATGCTCAGCCTTCATTTGGGTTTCAGTAATTCCTCTCGGTTGCATTGCCCTTGATCAATCCCTACCAGGTCTACTACACCCTCCTTGCCACTGATTTTGGATCACTTGTTCCCTTGTCCCTGAGTTGGTTAACACCACTTCCTTTCCCCCACCTTCCCCTTTCCCATGTCCCTCTGGAACTGTCAGTCCCATTGTTTTCGTCTCCAGATTGCTTACTCCGCCTATCTTAACTAGATAGGCCTGCAGAATTAATAATATGTACAAAAATAAGACAGAGCAAAACAAAGCAACAAAACAACAACAAAAAAGAAAAGCCTGTAAATAGTTCAAGGTCTGTTTGTTGACCTTTAGGACTGTTTTCTCATTGAGTCTGATGGGGTGCCACCCTTGGCCCCTTGGTCTCTTTTTGGTACTCCCTCGTGACTTCTATGCTCTGTTCCCCTTGCTGTTCTGTTGCACAGCTTTAGTGTTTTCCCTCGGCATGGTGGGGTCAGATCAGGCACAATTCCCACACAGGGTCCAGTGTTGTCCCCTGTAGGGCTATGGGTCAGTGAGGGATGTCATGTCTCATAGTGGGACTGGCCATATGGTCCTCTCTCTGCTTTGGCTGCTCTGAGCAGGGATATCCTCAAGGCTTAGTGGACCAGGATGTTCTCCACTCTCTCATCCTCCATCTTCATTTGCTCCTGTGTGCTTTGAGCAGACATGTCCTTCTCCCTGAGCTGTAGCTGCAGTGCTGTCCTCTGAAGTAAATTCTTCTGTGGGGAGGGGTGGCTGTCCACGTAGTTGGGATTGGGGCCAGCCCATCAGACCTCTTTACTGGTTCCCTACTTCATAACAATATGTTGCATTCATATCTTGGAGTACCAGGTTGAAGTCTGGTCCCTCTTTCCCTGTGGAGATATAAACAATACCCTCCCTTTGGGTGGGTTGGTGCCCTGTTACCCCACTACCCATTTCTTTTTTTCCCCTCCTTTTTATTTGGCTACCATATGTATCCCTGGATTTGGTCTGGCCCCTGCCATACTACCTGGACCTCACCCAAGGAATGTTTGTATATAGTAGCTTTTTCCCTATGCCCTTTGTGCATTTTTTAAGCTTACCTCAGCGGACTCATGTTGGACTTGTCCTTTTGTGCTTGGCTTATTTTGCTTAACATAATTTTCTCTAGTTCGTCCCATGCGGTGATGTGCTTCATGCGTTCATCACTGATTTTTAGCCAGGCATAGTACTCCACTGTATGTATGTAGCACAGTTTTTAACCCATTCTACTGTTGATGGAAATTTGGGTTGTTTCCAACTCCTTGCAATTGTGAACTGTGCCATGATGAACAACTGGAACACAGATTTGGACCATGGTTTGTTTCTTGCCTCTTCTGGGTACATGCCCAGTAGGGAGGTTGCTGGGTCATATGGTAGCTCAATTTCCATCTGTCTTATATATCACCAAATCGATTCCCATAGTGGTTGTACATACCTACAGGTCCACCAGCAGTGGATGAGAGTTCCTATCTCACCACAGCCCCTCCAACACTTGTTGCTTTCAGATTTTTTGAATTGGGCTATCTTTGAGGGTGTTAAGTGGTATCTCATTGTTTTAATTTGCAGAAACATTTTCTCATATGTTTATTGGCCATTCGGATTTCTGCCATTATGAAACATCTGTTCAGGTCCTTTGTCCACCTCCTCAGTGGGCAATTAGTTTTTTTTCTTTTGGGAAACTAGCAGAATATTATAGATTTTAGTAATAAGGCCTTTGTCTGATGTGTCATTGCTAAAAATGTTTCCCAGTCCGTGGGCTCTCTTATTACTCTCTCGGTGAATTCTTTCAATGTACACAGGTGTTTTATCTTCAGTATATCCCGATGTTAATTTGTGACTCATCTCTATTTGTGTCCTTCCCTATTTCTATAGTCTATGTATACCCTGTGCCAAAGTTCTCAAGTTGGTCCCAATTCCCTTATTGATGGCCCTAATAGTTTGGGATTTAGCTTCAAGGTCTCTGATCCACCTTGAGTTTATTCTTGTGCATGGGGTGAGATAAGGATCTTGCTTCATTTTTCTGCAGGTAGATATCCATTTTTTTCTAGCACCACTTATTAAAGAGGTTATCTGCTTCCCGCTTGATATTTTTGGAGCCCTTATCAAAAATTGGTTGCCTGTATGCTGATGATTTTATTGAAATTTGTTCCCTCCTTTTTTTTGGTTAGGTTTGCCAGAGACCTGTTGATTCTGTTTATCCTTTCAAAGAACCGACTTTCAGCAGCATTATTTTTTTTCCCCAAGTTTTCTTATTGTGCCTCTCATGAATCTCAGCCCTGGTTTTTATTACTTCTCTTTTTTTTTTTTTCTCTTACTAGGATTGTCCTGTTGACTCTACTCGAGCTGTAAATTTTCTGCCAGCATATCAATTGTAAGTCTCTCTTTCTTTATCATGTGTGCATGTATTGCTATGAGACTTCTGACAACTGCCTTTGCTGTGTTCTCATTCTCATTTGTTTCTAGAAATTTTCTAATTTCATCTCTGATCTGGACCAGTACGCACTCCTTTTGCAATAGAGATTTATTCATCCACCAATTGTTTTCTCTTGTTTTTTTCATCTTCCTTTTGTTGATTTCCAACCTTATGGCACAGTGGTCAGAGAGAGAGGTCTGTATAATAGTGTACTTAAATTTATGAGATTCGCCTTATGCCCCAGCATGTGTTCTATCTTTAAGTATGTGCCAAGTGGGCTTGAAAATATTTTTTTTTGTATTTGGATGAAAAGCTCTAAATATCTATCAGGTCAAATTTCTAATTGTAGTGTTTAGATTTCTAGCCTCCTTGTCGAGTTTCTTCCCAGGTGATTTATCTTTCTCAGAGAGCAGTGTATTGGAGTCACCTACTAAAATTGTTGAAGCTGTTATTTCTTTTTTCATCTTTTGGAGTATTTGGTTGATGTATTTGGTGGGTCTCTCATTCAGGGAATATATGTTTAAAATGCTTAGTAGTTCTTTGTCTACCATTCCTTTGAGCATTATATAGTGTCCCTCCTTATCTCTTTTTATGATTGGCACTTTGAGGTCAATTTTATCCAAAATTAGGATTGCATCTCCTACTTTTTTTGAATTGCTGTTTGCTTGGTATACCTTTCTTCAGCCTTTGATCCTCAACCTATTTTTGTCTGTAATCTTGAGATGTGTCTCTGGTAGACAGCAAATTAATGGATTGTGTTTTCTAAGCCAGTATGCTAGCCTCGGTCTTTTAATGCCTGAGTTCAGTCCATTGATATTCAGGGTTCTTATCTCAATTTGTGGACTGTGGTGTCATCTTATACCTTTTGGGTTGGGTGCATGTGTATGTGGTTCATTTTTTACTTCTTTCCACCCTTAAGCCAATGCTATCTTGGATGCTGTCTTCTCTTTGTTTCCCTCTGGGTGGGGTTGTTCTATGTGACAGACTCTTATTTATGCTTGGCAAATGCTGTTCTTCTGCTCATACTGGGTCGGCAAGAATCTTTTGTAGGGCTGGGTTTCTTCAAATGTATTCTTTGAGTTTTCCCTTGTCTGGGAAGACTCTTACTTCTCCATCTATCTTAACAGATAATTTGGCTGGGTAGAGAATTCTTGGGTTTGCATTATTTTCCTTCAATTTTTGGAATGTGTTACTCCACTCGCTACTCTTCTTCATAGTGTGTGCTGACAGGTCTAAGCATGTTCTTATTTGGGAAACTTTATATGTGATTGCTTGTTTTTCCCTAACTGATCTCACGATTTTCTCCTTTTCCTCAAAGTTGGATAGTTTAACTATTATGTGCCTTGGTGACATCTTCTTGGGATTCAGTCTAGCTGGTGTTCTTTCAGCCTCCTCAATGGTTGCCAGGTTTTCATTCATTAAGCTGGGGAAGTTTTCCTCCAAGAATTCTCTCACTATTGTGGCAGATAACTTCTTTGTTGTATCTTCCTCCGGTAATCCAATTATTCTGATGTTGTTCCTCTTCATAGCATCAGACATAGCTCTTAGATTTTTTTCAGCTGTTCTGATGATCTTATTAGATTTTTGTTCACGTTTGTTAAAGTCTGCTTGACTGTCTTCTAGGTCACTGGTGTGGTTCTCTTTCTCCTCCCATTGATTGGTGATGTCCCTGAGTTTGCTACAGGTTTTTTTATCTCCTCCCTAAGTTCTTGTATTTCCCTTTTGTATATGGACTTTATCTCCTCTATCATTTCATCCTTTCTGTATTGGTTCATTCATATCCTGTATGACTCCAAACAGCATTCTGAAATTTTCTTTCTGTGGCAGATCAGTGTCTAATTCTTCAATGCAAGTTATTAGGTTCAGGGAATCTTCTGTCATTGCCTTTAGTTTCTTCTGTTTTGTTTTTTGTTTGTTTGTTTGTTTGTTTTGGTTGAGTAGTTGCTGCTGATTGCTTTTTGCACTGTCTTGTTTTAGAGGGTCCAGGTGCCATTTTACAGGGAGTTGAAGAGTACTGGCTCTCTCTGGGAGACTCGTAGGAATGCTTCTTCAAACTACCTGCAGCTAATTTCACTATGGAATTGGCCTATCACTTTATCCTCCTGTGGCTTCACTTTTTCCCAAGTCAACCAGGATTCTGTTATTTGGAGAGCAAGTTGGATGGTCCTCTCAGGGCATGCTGGCTGGGTTGTTATGGACCCACGAGGATGGTGTTGTACTGGTTCATCTCACAAGAAGCTGTGATGGTGTGGTCCACAGCAGCTTGGGACACTGAAGAGGGAGTGTGCGGGTGCCCACTGCAATGGGAGTGCCACAGAAGGCTGGTGGGTTGCCTGCTTTGGTATAGAGCACTGCAAATGGTGGGCAGAATTGCCCTTGTCGGGTTGATCTCTGCAGGAGGTTGGCAGAGGTTCCTCGATCAGCATGGAATGTTGGCAAGTATTATTCGAGCTTCCTTAGGTTGTGTGAGCCACTACAGCAGGAGGGAGGAAGTTTCCTCAGTCACATAGGGCCACAGAGGATGAATAGGTGCTCCCCCAGCCACACAGGCAGGATTTCCTCCCAAAGGAGGTGGACAGGATTTCCTCAGCCAAGTGTTAAGCACTGCAAAGGGCTGACAGCAGAATTTCCCCAGGAAGAAGTTGGGCAGGATATCTCTTGAAGGAGGCTGTGTGGGCTTCTCCCAGCCTTGGGTTACGCTGCAGAGGGTGGAGCACTCCCAGCTGGGTGAAGGGCAGGCGTAAATGCTCTAGGCTAATGGGAATGGTTGGTCTGCAGTGGCATGTGAGAGAAAAGGGAAGAGAAAAAGAAACAAAAGAAAAAGAAAATAAAACTAAGCCCACTGAGACTGTAGGGGGGTGGGGTAAAGAGAATAGAGGAAACAAAAGTAACAATATAGCTGAGCCCATATCCCTAACCATGGGGCTGGGGGGATTGGATCCCTGATCAGAGGCGGTGGCAAGCTGTGGCTGTGTTGAGATAAAACTCCTGCGCTGACTCCAAATGATCCTGGGTCAGGCTGAGACAGCGGCGGGGCTAAGGTCAAACCCTAGCCAGCTTCCTCTGTGGTAAGCCAAAAGCCCGCAGTCCCCCAAAACCTAGTGGATCTGTGCCTACTTATCTTTATGATGCTCCTCCTGTGACCTGGCAGTGTGGAATTTCCCTCTCAGTAACTCTCCTGTGCTGATTTCTGCGGAGTCCCTCTGGGCGTGTTACTCAGTCACCATCTTCCCAGAAATCCCAAAACTAAAATTCTCAGTGAACTTCCTGGACCGATTGAGACTAGAGGATTCCTTGAAGATCCTTAGATCTTAAAATGGAAATTGCATGACCCCTTTAGCTAAGTGACAAATTGGTTCATAAAATAAAGACTATTGCCCATGAGTTATTGGTTCTTTTAAAAGTCATCTACATGAGACAAAATGGTCAAAAATTACTTAAAGCAAAGATGGAAAGGTAAGGGGCCGGAAGTACTGAAAATGGTACAATCATAACACAATGATGGCATGTTGTGAAAAATTGAATTAACACCACCGAATAATTTGTTTAGAAACTATTTTTAAAAAGCATAACTTTCTATGTAAACTTTCACTTTAGACACAACAAAATAATATATTTTTAAACTATAAAAAAGCAGAAATAAATCAAAAGCATAGAAAGGTAAAATCTAGTTTTTCTGCATATATCTAGATGAATGAGTGTGTTAATTTCAAAAGAAGATAAATGTAAGTGTAAGCTATGGGGAATTCAAAATTCTGATTATATTTACTGAGTGTAAATTAAATCCCTGCTTCAAATATGATGGTAAGGCACATATTAAAGGAGAAACAGAAGAAATTTTACAAGCAATATTTTATAGAGGGGAGGGGGTGTTTCCCTTGCCAATACTGACAAGAATTTGCAGCTGAAGAAAACACAGAGGACCATTCACTACAAGCCTGAAGGTGAAAAGAGCTCCAATAGAATATGTTCTCCAAAAATAGCTATGGTCTTTCTAAAAACAAGTGAAGGTTGAATAGAACTGGTGACAGACAGCTCTAGCTTCCCTATTCCAGTGTAATAGAAAGACCATTGGCATGGAGAAGGCCAATAAATAGGTCACCTGCATTTTCAGATTACTGGGAGTATGCTAAGCAAAGCAGGAATGCCTCAAAGTAAGCATAGCACCTAGCCTGTAGAACTGTCCCACCCATAGGGTTTCTAAGGATATAATCTGTACAGAAGCAGACTGCCACATCCTTCTTCCCCAGAGCAGTTGGTAGATTGAAACCACTGACCTTTTGATTAGCATCTGAGTGTTTAACCACTGCATCACCAGGCTGCCTTACTTTTAGAGCAGTGGTTCTCAAATTTGAGTGTCCATGGAAAACACCTAGTGGGTTTTGCTAAGCCTTCCGAGCCACACCTCTAGATTCATAGGCTGGGGCAGGACCTGAAAGCCTGCATTACCAATGAGTTCCAAAGTGATGTTGATGCTGCAGGTCTAGAAACCATGCTTTGAGAACCATTGATCTGAAGGAACATACACTATTGTTTGGCACTTGCTTATGGAAATTTTCACAAGAAAATTTTTACTTCCAGAAAAATGTTTCTCTCTAGATATGCCTACCATTATCAGACACAGTATGTTTCTCTTTCTTCCACGAACCTTGGGACTATATTTTAAAATCATTCATATTAAAATATTAGCTGAGGCTTTTAGAGCATATATTCTGTCCCTCAATGGTTCCTACTTTTACTGAAAGGAATGACAGTTTCTTTTAAGCAGAAAGCAAGTGGAATGAATAAATGACATCAGATGACACTGAAAAGTTTGAAACTACAGCTAGAATTCAGCTGATAGCAAGTGTATTTGTGTCCTAGAGCTGTGCAGTAAAATACCAAATTTAGGTGGCTTATAACAACAGACACAAATTCTCCCACTATACTGGAGGCTAAAAGTCAAAATCAAGATGCTGACAGGGCCATGCTCTCTCTGAAGCCACTATGGGAGAATCTTTTCTTGCCTCTTTCCACTTTGGGAAGCCCTAGGCATCCCTTGGTTTGTGGTAGCATCTCTCTGATCTCTGCCTCATCTTCACGTGTGCTTTCCCTTTGTCTCTATGCCACTGCTCTTTAATGAGGACATCAGTCATATTGAATTAAGACCCGCTTTATGACCTCATCTTAACCTGATTACATATGCAAAGACTCTATTTACAAATAAAGTCACATTCATAGGATTAGTCACATATCTTCTTGGGGAACAAAATTCAACCTAAAACAGCAAGTTAATAACTAGCTGGATATAAAACAGGCTGCTTATATTAGAGTAAACTTGCCAGCAAGGATTCTGAAAGTTAGAAAATTTTTATTTTCTTTTAATTCCGTTTTCCATTAATTTTTGGAAACCCCTTCATATGCCATATAGAATCCAAATTTTCTAATTGTCCAAATCCCAAACATGGTGGTGTCATAGGATATATGGTGGGCTTTTAATCACAAAGTTAGCAATTTAAAAACACTAGCCACTCTTTGAGAGGAAGATGAGGCTTTCTACTCCCAACAAAAGTATAGATTACAACTCAATGTAAAAAAAAAACAAAAGTCCACAACGGGACCAATAGGCAACATCATGATAATGGAGATGAGATTGAAGTGGCCACGGATTTCATCTTGCTTAGATTCACAGCCCATGGAAGAAATAGCCAAGTCAAATTCATTTCATTGGGTAAATCTACTGCCCAAGGCCTCTTTAAATGGGTCGAAATGAAAGGCGGTCACTTTGAGGACTCAAATGCACCAGGCCCAAGCCATGGTACTTTCAATGGCCTCATATGCATGTCAAAGCTGAACACTTAATTAGGAATACCAAAGAGAACTGTGTGAAATATGGTGCTGACAATTAATATTGAAATACCATCGACTGCCAAAAACTGAAAGAAGAATGACTCATAGGGAAGAGCCTCCCACCCCCACTTCACGCAGAACCCTATTCCGTGATTTCTTACACAGGCAGTAAGGACACTGTTTGAAGAAACATCTTGTTCAGTAATCTCCCAACCACCTGCAAATGTTCCTGCTTCCCAGAATTTACCAAATCACACAACCCCACCCACAAACATACCCCTTGACTAGGCCTATAAAAGTCTGTACAGAGAGGAGTTTTTGACTCATGTCAGAGGCCCTTCTCAAGTTTCCTCCACTGAACCTATCTCCCACCATTGAGTCTCTCTGTCCGTCTGTCTTTTTGATTTCATATATTCCAAGAAGAACAAACAAATCTGTCTTGGAAGAGGTATGGCCAGAGTGTTCCTAAGAGGCAAAGATGACCACATTTCTTTTCATATATTTTGGACATGATGTCAGCAGAGACAAGACCGTGGAGAAAGACATAATGCTTGGTAAAGTAGAGGGGTTAGCAAAAATAAGGTGGTTGGCACAATAGTTGCAACAATGGGCTCAACCATAAGAATGATGAGGAAGTTGCAGGACCAGGCAGTATTTTGTTCTGCTGTACATGAGGTCACTCTAGGGCAGCACTGACTGAGGGCACCTAATATAAGCAACAATTGTGAATATGGTTTTTACCTCCTATTTTGCATGTCATTCTAAAACCCTACCCCTAGGAATTTGTAAGGCAGAGCTGGAAAACATTCACGTGTGTGTGCTTTTTGTACATACATGTTATCTGTGAGCCAGAGGAGATGAAGAGCAACCAAAAGGACTGTACATCTTGGAACAAAAGCTGATGGAGCTCTGACAGGTGACAGAATCCTTGCCAAACCTGAGAATCATCCAATCTGTGGAAGAGCACCACCTGAGGACATGGCAGCGAGTGGAGTGATGCTACCACAAACCAAGGGATGCCTGTGGCTTCTAGATGCTAAAAGAGACAAGGAGGGATTTTACTATAGTCACTGTAGAGAACATTTGACCCTGCCGCCATCTCAATTTTGAACTTTGAGCTCCTGTGAGAGAATTGATTGGTGCTATTCCAGGTCAGCCAACCTTGGCATTTTGTTACAGTAGGTCTGGGAAACAAATACATGGCACAATCAACTTAATTAAAGTTGTAGTTTTCAGATTACTCATTGTCAAGAGATTCCAATCGGGTTTTTTCTTTACCTTGGGCTTCCTGAATGTAAACTTAGGCAGCGCAGTCTGATAGGGAGTCTTGCACTGGAATCACTCACTGATCTTTGGAAGACAACTGCTGGCCAGCTAACTGGACGGGCTCTATATGTGTACCCATTCCAAAGGAAAGTGACCAAACAAAACGAGCAAGTTACCTCACAATATCATTAATATCGCCTGCAAGTCAAATGGTGCTTAAGATAAGTCAACAACAGTTTCAGCTGCTCATCAATAGGGAGCTGCCAGAAATTAAAGCCAGATTGAGGACAGGATGTGACATGAAAGATAACATCGCTAATGTCAGACAGTTCTTGACCTAAAGCAAAGAAGGCCAGAAACATCTTTACTTGTGTTTTATTGACCATGCAAATACATTCAATTGTGTGGATCATAAACAACTACGGGTAACATTGAGAAGGATGAGAATTCCAGAACACTTTGTGTGCAAGGACAAGAAGCAGCCTTTTGAACAGAACAAAGGAATATTGTGTGGTTTAACTCAAGCAAGGTGTCTATCAGGCAAGTATACTTTCACCAGGCTTGCTCAATGTGTATGCTAAGCAAATAATCCAAGAAATTATACCCTATGAAGAAGAAGCTGGCACATGATTGAAGGAAGACTTAATAATAACCTGTGATATGCAGATGATACCACCTTGATTGCTGAAAGTGAGAACTCAAAACACTTGCTGATGAAGATCAAAGACCACAGCCGTCAGTAAAGAAAACCAAAATCCTCACGACTGGACTAATAGAAAACATTATGATAGATGAAGAAAAGACTGATGAAGGATTTCATTTAGCTTCAAACCACAGTCAGTGTTCATGGGAGTAGCAGTCAAAACATCAAATGGCATATTGCATTGGCTAAATGCACTGCCCTAGACATCTTTAAAGTATTGACCAGCAAAAATTTTTACTTTGAGGACTAAGGAGTACCTGACCCAAGCTATGGTGTTTCAATCCCCTTCTATGCATGTGAGCAAGAGAAAGACGAGGCTTTCTACTCCCAGAAAGAGGTACACTCTCAGAAACACACAAGGGTAGTTCTACCCTGTCCTCTAGGGCTGCTGTGAGTCAGAATCAACTCTATGGCAGTGTCTTTATTTTGTAGTTGTTGTTGTTGTTGTTGCTTTGTTGTTCTGCTTTTTTTACGTATGTGAACGTTAGATGAACAAGGAGATGAAGAATTGATATACTCGAATTATGGTGTGGTCAAAGAGTATTAAAAGTAGCATGGACTGGCAGAAGAACAAATATGTTTTGGGGACGGTACAACCAGAATGCTCCTTAAAAGTGAGCATATGGAGATTTTGCCTCACGCCCTTTGAACGTGTTACAAGAAGGGACCAGTCTCTGGAGAAGCACATCCTGCTTGGGAAAGTAGAAGGTCGGCGCCAAAGAGGAAGTCCCCCAGGGAAATGGATTGATGCGGAGGCTACAGCAATGGGCTCAAACGTCACAGTTATCAAGCTGGCATGGGTTTGAAATGGGCTTTGCTCTTTTGTCACTAAGATTCTGCACCTAAAAATAGCAGCAACATATGATTTAGTCTTGATTTTTGAACTTCAAAAATCCACTTGAATGATATAAACTTGAACTTTTAGCTTTTATATACTGAAAAGGAGAGGAGTGGTCTCTGACTTCTAAGAGCTGGCTTGGTACCTAAGCCTGACCCTGGACTTGCTAGCAGCTGGGCTGGCACTTACAGTTAGACCTGGATCTACTACTCTTGCATATAAATAATTTCTCACATCATCAAATCAGACTATACTGTCATCATGTTTGAGCCCCCAGGGGCAATGTCTGTCTGAGCCATAATACCCAACATCCCCGTCTCCCAGCTGTGTTGAGTGAATGCTTCTCCTTTACCAATTACAGCTTTACCCCCAGTCTAAGCATACCTCTATAATTAAATATAAGATACCCAACTTTCTCATATCTAATTACCCTACAACCTGGCAACATCCAATCTAAAGCAATAGCCTATTTCCTTAAACTCTTCCCAAAACCACTTAACACAAACCCAGTCCACAGTAAGTTCTAGTCAGCACTCTCTTTCTGAGAATAATGAGGCTCCTGTTAGTATGTGCTGTCCCTTTCTGTACTGAGTAGTAAACCCACCTTGTCTGTCTACAAGAATGTTCCTACTGATCCTGACTGAAAGGCACTGACACTCAGCACCTTATAGGATTTGAGCCATAGTTTATGCCATGATTTGAAAGAATGAACTTGTAATGTAGAGATTTTCACCCAATTTTTAGTCACAGTAGACTGAATAATATTCCATAGTCTTAGGAGCGAAGGCAAAACCCACACACAAAAACAGAGATAAAAGAAAACACATTATCATTAAGATATTGAAAAATAATCACATGGTATGATAATCTTGGGGAATAGGAAACTAAGATTATATCCAAAAATAAATGCATACATCATGTCCAACAAAAATGTTATCCTTTCTTTAGAAAGGACAAAGTGACATGTGAATTTCTAAGGTGTCATCTCCCAAGAACTAACTTTTTTCCACTTCCTTATATGATATATCATTTCATTCATTATATTCTCCATAAACTTTTTTCAAAATTTGCAAATAGATCAACTTGACTTATGTGTACATTCACCTTGTTTTAGTAAGTTATACTCATTTTCTTCTTCTTCTAAAATCCCAAGTATATTATTTTATTTTTTATCATATTATTAGGGGTTCATACAAATCTTATCACAATCCATACATACATCAATTGTATAAAACACATTTGTACATTCATTGACCCCATCATTCTCAAAACATTTGCTCTCCACTTAAGTCCCTGACATCAGCTCCTCATTTTTTTCCCTCCCTTATGAACCCTTGGTAATTTATAAATTATGATTTAGTCATCTCTTGCACTGTCCAACATCTCCCTTCGCCCACTTTCCTGTTGTCCGTCCCCCAGGGAGGAGGTTATATATAGATCCTTGTAATTGGTTCCTCCTTTCCAACTCACGTGATTTACATTTCATTCAGCATAAAGTTATCAGAGTTCATACATGTAGCGGCACATATCGAGATTTGATTTCACTCTATGGCTAAATAATATTCCACTGTGCATACATACTAAATGTTGTTGATCCATTCACCTACTGATGAACCCTTGGGTTACTTCAAGCTTTGGCTGTTGTGAACAGTGCTGCAATGACCACGACTGTGCGGTTTCTCTTTGCCTGTTGCAGGTGTCTTGGGTCTGTCTTGAGACAGAGTCATGATAACTCCTGTCTGTGAGTTACTTCTGACATAAGTCATATACTTCATCTTTTTAAAATTTTTATTATTTTCCTTTAATTGTCACTATTTTTATAAATCCAATGATTTATTTATTTTGATTTGTTTTAAATTAAACTTGGAAAAATTACATCTGAAAATGATAACATCAGCAAATTAAACCTATAAGATGTAAAAAAAAATGATCAAAGTGCAGCTTGTCATTACCCAAAACATCATAAATTGGAGACCATTGGAACAACTACCTACTTACCAGTTGCTCTAAGTTAACTCCCACTTAAGAAGGCTACGGACATGCTAAAGCAGAACTGTGCTCAATGGAATTTTTAACTGATGATTCTTCAAAAGCACATTGCCAGATCTTTCTCTCAAGGCCCTTCTGGGTAGATGCAAACCTACAACTTTTGGGTGAGCAACCAAATTCATTGCCCATTTACATCAGCCAAGGGACAAGCATTTTAAAAAGAAGGCAAAACAAACCCCCTAACACTTGCTCTGAAGTCCATTCTGACCTCTGGTATCCCTGTGTGCTGGAGGAGCTAAGCTCCGCAGGGTGTTCTGGTCTGTAGTGTAATGAACTTCAAACCTTGAAGTATCCACCTGTTCTGTTCAAATGACTGCCGTTTGTTCTGTGTATCGGTTTAGCATGAGCACAACTAGTGCTCTGAGATCCCATTCTTCACAACAGTCTCCATAATTTGTTATAATCCACACAGTTGAGTGTCTCTGCATAGTCAATGGATCATAGGAACCAGCTTTCAGGCAAGATCCACCCGCCAACAACAGTGATTCATTTCACACCCTCTTATGAGTCCTGCTTGAATTTCTGACAGGTCCCTGTCAGTATACTCCTGCAACTATTTTTTAATAATCTTCAGCCAGCAAAATCTTGGTTTGGTGTGATTTCAATGGTATTGTTCAATAATGTGGTAATAACACTGTCAGTGCTCCGGCAGTGCTGCCTCTTTCATGGCTCTCTGCTAAACAAATACTGAAGCCAAGTGTCCCTTCTAACCTTCCCTGTCCTCTTCAGGTTTCTTCCGTGGGTGAAAGCAGAAACTAAGCTAAGTCTTTCATAAAAACAAAGTAGTGTGAAGGGTTTTACACTGGCAAGGCATATGAACCGTAGACTACTTTTCAGGAAGTGTGTTTTTCTATTTGAGAGAAATACATTCATCAGAATTGGGTTAGCTAAATTTAACTACTCTTTTAATCCAAGGGATTCAGAACAGTCCTTAGGGAATCAAATTTAATGGATAGATAAGGCAAATTTGTAATTAGTGTATCACCTGCTCATATGGAATTAACTCTTTCCAAAGTGCTTGAAGGTGCTTGAAACCGCTTATCTTAAGACTAACAGTTCCCACGTCTGGCTCACCATTAGAATTGTCTAGGAAACTTTTCGTCTCAAAGTTTCCCTGGTCCCACCATGAAGATTTGGATTCTATGAGTTATAGTCGCTTCCGGAATCTGTATGTTTAAAAAGCTAACCATGACATTCTAGTGAGCAGTCAACTATGAGAGTCACTGCTTTAGAGAAAATTAACTCAACAAAGGAAACTCCTAACGGGCATCTCTATCTTTTTCACTTTATGATGGAACATGATTTCTTTTTCTTTTCTTAATAAAAACATTAATAATAAAATGCTATGATGTCTGTGAGTTGTTTCAAAATAAACTGGATGATGGTGAGTGGGTTGGGTATAAAGTAAAACAAAATGAGATTGGTCAGACGTTGGTAATTATTGATACTGTGCCTGAATAAAATATTTTCTCTGTTTTGACTATCTTTCTCTATTTCTGTGTAGGTTTGAAATGTTCCATAACAACAACAACAAATTTTTTTAAGTAAAACTGAGACATAAATAATAAGGGAAGGCTCCTGCTTCTTCCTACCCAAAATCTCACTACCGAGAAATAACTATTACTTGAAGTTGGCTTTATGTTCTTCCTGATCTTTCTCTGAGTATTCCATTTGAATCTCCATTTATTTATTTATTTCACTTTATGTGCCAACCTCGTGCTAGATTCTATAATGAAATTGGTTTAGGATATGT
The DNA here is from genome assembly GCF_050624435.1 of Tenrec ecaudatus. Lineage (NCBI taxonomy): Eukaryota > Metazoa > Chordata > Mammalia > Afrosoricida > Tenrecidae > Tenrec > Tenrec ecaudatus. The sequence continues at coordinate 143,652,825 of NC_134533.1, forward strand.
GACTAGAAATGTTTCACAAGAAAATCACTTACCTCCCTCTTCCAGCTCCTCTCTCTCTCCCTCACTCCCACATTCTCTAGTTTCATTCCCACTGTGTGCTCAAGATGAAGCCCTGATGGCGTAGTGGTTAAATATTGGACTGCTAATCAAAAAGTCAATAGTTTGAAACCACTAGTTCCTGCAAGGGATAAAGAAGAAGCTTTGTACTTCCATAAAGAGTGTCTTAGAAACCCATAAGGACAGTTCTACCCTGTCCTGTACAGTTGCTATGAGTCAGCGTGGACCAGGTGACAGAGAGTGTTTTAGCAGTGTTTGTTCATTTGTTTGTTTTTCATAGCAGAAGGGTTTAGTTTATATCCCAATCTACCCATTTTGGGGCCATTACCACATTTTTCTCTTTTTCCTTCTTTAAGATTACTAAGAGCGTGAAGGCACCCTTTCAGATTTGCCAGTGGGCAGTTGGGATTTCACTTAATTCCCCTGAGCCTGATGTTCACACTGGGCCATCACATGCTAACATGCTACAACTCTTCAGGGTGGTCGTGACGACTAGAGTGGTACCTGCAGTGTTTTATTTCTGCTCTTCCTCCTGGATTCCTCTCGTGAACACCTCCCCCTGCCTCACGGGGTGTTTCTGCCAGACTCACTCCCCACCCCAACTCTAACTTTATACACACACTCAAAAGAAATGTGTTAGCATTTCAGGGGGTTACACAAAATATAGGCTAATCAACAAACTGAAAATATTCATTGACTTTTTTCCTGCAGCCTCCTGCCAACAACAACACAAAAAAGCTGTCTCTCCAATGTTGTTGTTGTTAAGTGTCAGTTCCACGCACAGTGCCCCTGAGGACAACAGAACAAAGCAGCTCTCAGTCTGTGCCATCCTCACACTTGTGGTTCTGTTTGACCATCTTGTGCAGCCCCTGTGTCAACCTGACTCATGCAGGGTCTTCCTCTTTTATGCTGGCATCTACTTTCCAAAACATGATAACATGTCCAAAGTATATGAAGTGAGATTTCACCATCTTCAGTTCTAAGGAGCGTTCTATTTGTACTTTTTTCAAGACTGACTTGCTTGTGCCTCTGGCAGCCTGGAGCACTTTCAATATTCTTCACCAACGCCATAATTCAAACGCATCAATTCTTCTGAGGTCTTTATTCATTGACAGCTTCCACATGCATATCAGGCTATTGAAAATACCATGGCTTGTGTCAAGCACATCCCAGTCTTCAAAATGATATCTCTGCTCTTTAACACTTTAAAGAAGTATGATGCGGCAGATTTGCACAATGCATTTCAACATTTGATTTCATGAGTGCTGATTCCATGAACATTGTGTATTCCAGTAAAACGAAATCCTTGACGACTTCGATCTGGTATCCATTTATCATGATATTATCTATTGGCACAATTGTGAGGACTTGGGTTTTGTTTACACTGAGTTGCAATCCATACTAAAAACCGCAGCCTTTGATCTTCCTCAGCAAGTGCTTCAAGTCCCCTTGGCTTTCAGCAAGCAAGGTGGTGTCACCTGTTAATAAGCCTTCTTCCAATCCTGACGCCATGCTCATTGTCTTTCCAGTAGGGAGTAAAGAATGGATTTGCACCGGTTCATATAAGCATACATGTGTTGCAAATATTTTTCTTGAAGTCCACTTACTAGCTGATTATATATCAGGTTTTGGTTTTCAGTCTCAGACCATCCCTTTCTTTTCAGCCCTTCCTTTATGTATCATGATGTAGCCCCTTCAATAGCAGGTTTCCAAGATCATCTGAACCCGTCAAAATATTTCTTGTAACACATTTCCCGAAACTTATTTGGATAAGGAGAAAGATGAGGCTTTCTGCTCCTATAGAGATGTATAGCCTTGGAAACGCAGGGAACAGTTCTACTCTGCCCTCATGCAGTCTTCCGCCAGAACTGACTGAACCACGGTAGGTTAGGTGGCTTAGTGGGGTGGGTGCTCCCTGACACTAGAGTTCATTTTATCTACAGCTATTTCTGTACACTCTTTATACATTTGTCTAAAATCTTCAGAATTTCTCATATGTAATCTAGGCATTGTGGCCCCATGTGCATATTCACAAGCAGGAAAGCATGCATGTCTAAATGAATGCCATAGCATTCACACACACCAAACCAGAACAACCCCACTGCTATGGAGTCAGTCTGACTCATGGCAGCCCTACAAGGCACAGTAGAGCTGCCCCAATAGGGTTTACACAGCTGTAATCTCGATGGATCTGCTGGTAGGTTCAAGCCACCAACCTTTAGTTCTCAGGGAGGTGCTTTACCACTGCACCACCAGGACTCCAGAGCACAAATACAAATGCACATATAAATCTCTTTTGACCCTATCATGGACACAGTTTGAAAAGTTTGTTAGAAGAACCAGCCTGGTAATAATTCACTGCACCTCATGTATAATAAGCAGAAATGCACTGGCCTTTATGATGAATTGCCAGGGTAACACAGGGACATCTTGTTTGCATTTCAATGCACCAAGTGTCAGATTCTTATTTCATTACTCGCCAGCACATTAGTGGATGGTTTTTAATTTCTTTTTCCCCCTTCCCTTTAGCAAAGCTCCATGGAGACCTCTCGCTCGTGCGGCTTACATCAGGAGCAAGGTTGTATTATTGTTAAAATGCTAGAGTGTCTGGGTCTCCCTCAAAATGATGCTGAATTAGCAAAATAAATGATAGCATACTACTAGAATTCTATCTTGCTTTAAAACACACACAATTTCTCTTGCTTTTACTGAACTCTTTTTTAAAAAGAAAGGCTGGGAGATTTGTAACATCTTCTTCATCTTTTATATTGGAAGAGGTTCTTTGTTTTTCATAATATTTCATTTTGTTTTACCAAGATTTATTTTCTTCTTTGTGGGGATAAAGGTAAGGGTAAGTTAAAAAAATCTTGCTTTAATGGACTTCCAGTTCATATATCCATGGGTTCACTGTAAACAAAATCTGCTTAGACACTTCTCTGCGAGCAGCAGATAACTGCAGATGAGTTCTCTCAGTCATGCACTGAGCCTACTCTCATTAGGGACCCTTTTTCAAAGGGTCCAGAAAAACAGTGACTTCGGGGTTCTACTGACAGTTACCTTCAATGCAGAAAGGTCAGCTCAGAAGGTGATAGCAGCTATTTTGGGGAGATTCCAAAGAGATCATCTGGATGGATTTTTTAAATGCACACACAACGAGCACAAGGGCCACTTGTGAGAAGTTTTAAGAAACTGGAAAATGGCACTGGTAAGAAAAAAGCCAGGAAAGTTATGCCCAGGTATTCTCCATCACAACAATGCACTTGCTCATTCTTGGAAGGCTGTAGAAGGCCTCGCTAACATCAGATTTGTGGACTTAAGTTGGACTGTGTTGGATGTCTTCTTGATATAAAGTTCTTTCTTTTATGTACATGAGTGTCACAATGTTCGTGAATTGAGGATTTGCTGTTGTTAATATGTCAATCCTACCTAAAGCAATCTATAGATGTGATGCAATTCCAATCAAAATTTCAACCCAGTGGGTTATACACTGGGCTGCTAGCTGCAAAATCAGCAGTTCAAAACCACCAGCTGCTCTGGGGGAGAAAGACAAGGTTTTCTACTCCTGTAAAAAGTTAGAGTCTTGGAAACCCACAGGGGCAGTTCTAGCCTGTCCCATAGGGTCACTATAAATCTGAATCGACTTGAGTTATCTAACACAATAACAAATGCACAAATAGAATTAGACAAAATACATAAATAAGACCTCATAAAAATTGAAAACTTTTGTTCATCAAAAGACTACCAAAAAAGTGGAAAAGACAAACTACCAAATGGTAAGATATGTCCAGGGAACCATATATCCGACAAGAACTTAGTTACAAAATAATTTATAAAACTATGACAATTTAACCAAAAAAAATACAAGTCAATCCTAAAATGGACAACAAACTTGAGTAGATATTTCATCAAAGAGAACGTTGAAATGGCCATCAAATACAAGAAGATATTCAACATCATTCGTCGTCAAACGGACGCAAATCAAAACCACAAGGAGATACCATTTCACTCCATTTAGAATGGCTAAGATTTTAAAAATTAAATCAAAACCAGAAAGTAGCACATACTGGCGAATATGTAAGGAAATGAGAATGCTTACCAACTGCTGATGGGAATTCAACATGACCCGTGTGTTGTGGGAAATAGTGCGGCAATTCCTCAACAGCACACACACACAAACTACAAACACAAGTACCACAAGTGCCAGCAATTCTACTTCTAGATAAATATCCAGAAGACTTGAAAGTAGTGGATCTAACAGACTCTTTCATACCATGTTCGCTGGAGCACTGTTCACAATAGTCACATGGTGGACATGACCTCCATGCTCATTAAAGTGGTAAACAACATACAATGCGTGCAGAAGGAGTCTGCTGGAAGAGTGGCTAAAGTTCTCAGCTGTTCATCTAAGGTCCGAAATTTGAGCCTACCAGCCATTCCTCGGGAGAAAGCTGCGTCAGTGCATTTCTGTACAGTTTTACAGTGTTGGAAACCTTATTGGGCAGTTCTACTCTGTCCTAAAGGTCACTATGAATCAAATCAATGGCAGTGAATTCTGTTTGGATTTTTGCTTTGGTATTTATATACAATGGAATCTTATTCAGACAGTAAACTAAATAAAATCTTGATACATGCTATAATATGAATGGAGCTGGATGACATTATACTGAGTGAAATAAGTTATTCACAAAATGACAAATAGTATATGACCTAATTTGTATTAAAAGGACAAAGCAAAAGACAAATATACAAGGGAGCTTCAAAAAGATTGCAGAAAGATTCCGTTATCTTTTAATTGTATATTTCCAAAGATTTTTTGAAACTCCATGAGAGAATAAAATTTTATTAGTAAGTTCCAAAAGTGGGAGGGAGGGAGGGAAAAGAAAGGAGGGTGTATGGGTGATGGAAGTATTTCATTGATTAGATTATGGTCAATTATTATGACTGTCAATAACTTGTTCACCTGTAAAAAGTTGAATTGGCAAAAGTTGTATAATAGATAAATGAGGTGGCTTTAAAAATGTGGGAAAAGATAATGAAATTTTAATAAAAACTTTATGAAGCTCCCTTATATTTACAAGAAAGAAGAAAGTGTAGCTGCTGAGGCTGATTATGTACAACCATAAGCCTCCTGATATTTGATTTCTTGGTTTAGGGAGGTTCATGATTTCATGGATATCCCACATAAATGGCCTGATTACAAGTTCAGTGTCACTGTTCTACCTCCTAAATTGATAAAGAGTTCCATCTTAAAAGCTTGCAAGGAATCATTCAAGGCACAACGTTTGGTTTCTATTCACTTGAAACGACAGAGAAAGAAGTCAGGAAAAGGAGAAAGGTACAGAATGTGTGAATAATAGCACCCATGCACAACTGCCTCTTTGCTGTGAGATCAGAAGAACTAGGTGAGGCTCATCTGCCATTAGTGAATATTATCATCAAAAAGTACACAAAAGAATCCTGATTAAAAGAGTGGGGAGGGATGCAGAACATCATTTCATCTTTTCATGGACTCTAGATTTCATGGAGTTATTAAGGTTGGATGAACCCTTGAAATTATTGCCCTGAGATAATCTTTAAATTTCACACCCAAAAAAAAAAATCCCCTGAAGTCTTCTTAAAGCCAAACAGTAGTTTACTTTAACTACTAATTTAGTTTAACTAATATTTCCCTTAAGCATTATGCTCTTTAATGAGACAAATTGACAATAGCAACTCAAAACACTAGATAGGAACTTGAGTTTGTGTTAATAAATGAGGAGCAAATTACAAAAGGATGTTACAAGTTGAAGAAAGTAATCAAGGTCAATAGATGTAAATTTGCCTCAAACCCTGGAATCACAAAAGGCTACTCATTACACTGCTAATGGAAAGATCAGTAGTTTGAATCCACCTCAATGGGGAAAAGATTAGGCTTTCTACTCCTGTAAAGATCTACAGCCTCAGAAACCCAACAAGGCAGTTCTGCTCTGTCCTACGGGGTCCCTCAGAGTCACAAGCCAATCAATGGCAGTGGGTTTGTTTGTTTGTTTATTTGTGGTGTCATTTAAATGTACTTGTACAAAATGTTGAATTGATGTGTGCTTTGCTGTCCATCTTTTCAATAGTAAAAAAAATAATGACTATTTTTTGAAAGAAAGAAACCCTTTGGAATATAGTTCTACTCTGTTACACTCCCCACGAGTCAGTCAAGTCAACAGCAAGTCATTTATTGGAGGGTTGCAAAAATTATATAGCCATGATCTGCTTAGTATATATAGCTATTTGCAGTGAAAGAGTCCCTTGTAAGGCACTCCATAATTTTCAAACTAATTATACATTATAACTGACTTTGAGGAGCTGCTTTATGGGCTCTTGTCTTGTAGCTGAAAAGATATTCTGTGAACTTCCATGGGATCCAACTTGAATTATATGTGTCTTGCTTATGAATATTCTTACCCTTTCTACAGAGCCAACTCCCAGAAATTTAAATACTCTCCATTTTGTCAATATTATGAAAGCAATCTAAAAACATAATGCAATTGTGATCCAAATCATACCAATGTTCTTCAAAGAAATAGAAAATATAATTACTAACTTTACATAGGAAACACAGAATTAATAAAACACTACTAAAAAAGAAAACATAGGTGGCTTCTCACTATTGTTTTGAAAGACCTATTACATAACCAAGGCATTTAAAACTGCAAATTCTATGAATAAGAAATTATATGGTGACATTACAACAGAACCAAATGAGATTTTTTTTAAGTAATCACATGGTATTATGAAAAATTATATTCCAACAAATTTGAAAATATAGACAAGATGGATAAATCTCTAGAAAGGCATTACTTACCTAAATTACCACAGACTGGTGTAAAACAAGCCTAAAACAGGACAAGAAATAGATTTAATCATAAAAAAATAAAATTACAAATTTTAACTCCCAACATCAAAAAGTTTAGATCAGATAAGTGAGATTCATACCAAATATGCAAGAATAGTTTTAATATTAGAAAAATAAACTATGTAATTCACCACATAAGCAAAAAAAGGAGAAGACCCATATGGTTATATCAGTTGATGCAGTAAAGGGATTTGATAAAATTCAACACTCATTCCTGATAGAAACATTTGATAAAATAGTAATTGAAGGGAAATCCTTCAACATAGTAAAATCCATATATGTGAAACCAATGACCAGAAATTGAAAATATTCCTCTTTTGAACAAGAACTACATAGGGTTACCCTTTATCACCACACTTATTTAATATAGTCCTGGAAGTTTTAGCTAGAACTATAAAACAACCAAAATATATTAAAGGTATAACATATAGGCACAGAAGAACCAAAATTCTCTTTATTCACAGATGACATAATCCTATATCTATAAAACCCCAAAGATTCAATTAAAAATTGTTGAAACAAATTGAAAAAATTGGCAGCCTAGCAGATTATATGATCAACATACAGAAATCAGTTGAATTCCTTTATTTTAAGGATGATGATACTGAGAAAGACCTCAAAATAACAATACCATTTTCAATAGCTGCATAAAAGATTCAATATTTAGGAATAAATCTTACCACAGAAACAAAATACTAATACAAGGAAATTTTCAAAACACTACTACAAGAAATCAAAAGAAACTTACACAAATAGAACAAGCTACCATGTTCCTGGATAGGTAGACTAAACATTGTGAAAATGTTAATAGTGCAAAAAACAATCCAAATCCCACCAAAATTATTCAAAGAAATGCAAAAACTAATCACCAACTTTATATGGAAAGGAAAGAAATCCAGGGTAAATAAAACACTATTAAAATATAAAAACAAGGTAACTGGGCTTTCACTTCTAGATTATAAAACCTATTATATAATTGGGGTAATGAAAACAGCCTAGCACTGATATAAATTCAATATATAACACTGGTATATAGAGCAATATATAGCACTGGTACTACAATGGAGACCAAGAGATTAAACAAAGAACCCAGAAATACAACCAAGTACCAATAAACACCTGATTCTTTATAAAGAACAAAATCACATTAAGTGGGCAAGAGAGAATTTTCTCAACAAATAGTACTGAAAACTGATCTTCACCTACAAAAAGATGAAACAGGACCTATACCTCATAGCATGTACAAAAATGAACTCAATATGGATCAGAGACGTAAATATAAACCACACAACTATAAGGCTCATCAACGAAAAGAATAGGGACAAACTTAGGACACTAATACAAGACATAAATATGCTACTGAACACATTGAAAAATATCCACACTAGAGATGACAAAATAAAGGACTGTGATCTTCTAAAAATATATCCATGTACATCAAAAGAGTTTTTTTAAAGAACCTACAGATTGGAAAAATAATATTTAATAATGACATATTATATCAAAGGCTAATATCACAAATACATAGGAAAATACAATTTAACAAGAAAAATACAAAAATAACAATCAAAAATGGTCATAAGACATGAATAGACAATTTATGTTAGATGACTTTCAGATGACCAACAACCATATGGAAAAATATTTGAGTTCATTAGCAATAAGAGAAATACAAATAACAATGAGATATCACCTCATACCTACACTTTTAGCAAAATTCCATGAAACAGAAAGTAAATACTGGAGAGGTTGTGAAGAGATTAAAATGCTCTCACATTGTTGGTAGGACTGTAGAGTTGTACTCCCACTGTGGGAATCAGTAGGGCACGTTCTTAAACAAATGCAATAAAAATACGGTATGGTCCAGCAAGCTCTCTATTGGGTATATACCCTAAAGAAATAAATAAATGAAACAAAGAATGCAACATGAACAAACGAATGCTCACCTATATTTATTGCAGTAATTTCCATAAGTACAAAACCACGGAAAGAGCCAAAATCTCTGATTCTAAAGGAATGGATAAACAAACTGGTACATTCATATGAGGAAATACTATGCATCAATAAAAAACATTGACAATTTTCTTAAACCCTGTAAGACATGGACAAAACTACAGAACATTGTGCTTAGTAAAGTTAGTCAATCTTATAAAGATAAATATTTAATGACACAACTACTACAAAGAAAAAATACATGTTTTTATGCCAAAAGATAAAATTATAAATACTATAAGGAGGCCAGGTGTGGGTGTGGGACCAGGAGAAGGGAGGAATAGGAAATTATTGAGAGAGGGAAGGAAGATGAGGGGTGGAGAAAGAGAACCACATATGTGGAATTTAATGACTTATTGTTACTGAATTCATCTGATAAAATGGGCTGTGTAATGATATACAAAATGCTTCTTCAAGAATTAAAGAAGAAAACTTTAATAAAACAAAAAAAGAGTGAAAACTCAAAGCCTTATAAAAATAAACCCTCCAGATTCCTTATGCCTCATATTTAAATGTTGGTTGGAGCGCCTGAAAAAAGGAAGAAAAGTAAACTTGAAGTGAACCTGAAGTCTTTTGCTGAATACAAGTTCATTTCAAAAATTAAAAAAAACCAATAGGTTTAGGATTCATGCAACAATCAATATGTGGACCAATGGATCAAATTGAGAACCCAGAAATAAAACCAAGCACCCACAGACATCTGATTTTTTTTTATAAAGGGCTTATATACATTAAATGGGGAAGGGATAATCTTTTCAACAAATAGAACTGGCAAAACTGGATCTTCAATTGTAAAATAATGAGACAGGAAACATACTTCACTCTATATGCAAAAATGAACTCAAATGGATTAAAGACCTAAATATTAATCTTAGAACTATAAAGATCATCAATGAAAAAATAGGAACAAAATCAAGAGTACTAATATTAGTAAAAACATGCTACAAAACATCCTGGGGAAGACAATACTAGAGACACAAAGCAGAGAGTGAGTCCAGACTGAACCCCTGACGGTGGGGTGAACCAAGAAGAAAACATAGCAGATCAGCAATGGGAGCAAAGCCAAGCCACAAAGCCCCTGAAGGGACCCCTAAAGTAGACCTCAAACTAGGAAGGGCAGTTCCCAGAACCTCCCAGGACCAGTGGATAGTCATAAAGGTCAATGGACAGACCTAGAATTATCTATACTTTTCCTTTTTTTTTTCTTTTGCTAGTTTTTTTTTCTATTTCTCTTTTCTCTTTTTATTCAAATTCTCATTTTCTTTTGGTATTGGCTACGTTATTGGTGGTTTGGCTGCCTATATAAGATAGTCATGGGAAGCAAACCCAAGGAGATTGCTTCTCAGCTAGATGGCTGCGTGTCTTCCCCAGGATGTTTTGTAGTGTGTTTATACTAATATTAGTACTCTTAATTTTGTTCCTATTTATCTGCAAGCCTTTAATACCCCAGACGCTGTAGCTGGATAGCCGAGCACCATCAGCTTTCTTCACTACATTTGCTTATGTTCCCATTTGTCTTCAGCATTTGTGTCAGGAAGGTGAGTATCATGGAATGCCAGTTTAATAGAACAAAGTATTCTTGCATTGAGGGAGTACTTGAGTGGAGGCCCAAGGTCCATCTTCTACCTTAATACTAAACCTATAAATATATGCACATAGATCTATTTCCCCATCTTCATATATAAATATATTTACATATGTACATGCCTGTATTTAGACCTCTATAAATACCCTTGGTCACCTACTTCTTTCCTCTATTTCCTTTTACTTTCCTCTTGTCCCACTATCATGTTCAGCCTTCATTTAGGTTTCAGTAATTTCTCTCAGTTACATTGCCCTTGCTGAATCCCTACCAGGCCTCTCACACCTTCCTTGCCACTGATTTTGAATCACTTGTTGCTCCCCTGTCCCTGGATTGGTCAACACCACCTCCTTACCCCCACCTCCCCCTCTCCCATGTCCCCCCAGAACCATTGGTTCTATTGTTTTATCCTCCAGACTGTTCGTCCAGCCTATCTTACCTAGATAGATCTGTAGAGATAATAATTTGCACCAAAAAACAAGGCATAGCAAGACAGGCGATGAATGAGGACACAGCGATGACAGCAAAAAAGAAAACCATGACCCATAAAAGAATAAATGAATTAAAAGAAAAAAATTAAAAAGAAAGAAAACCCTATAAATAGATCAAAGTATAATTTTTGAACTCTAGGCATGTCCTCCAGTCAGGTCCAATTGGGTGCCACGCTCTGGCCTCAGAGTCTATCCTTTGTAATCCCTCAGGAGCTACCTGATCTACTCCCTTCTGTTGCTCTGTCGCCTTTAGTGTTCTGCCTTGGTGTCACGGGGTCATTCTGGGCCAGTCCCAACACTGAGTCTCCAGTGTTGTTCCCCTTAGGGCCCTGGGCCAGCGAGGGATGGCGTGTCTCATAGTAGGATCAGCCATATGATCCACACTGTGCATTGGCTGTTCAGAGCAGGGATATTGTATCCAGGCCTGGTGGGCCAGGATGTGCTCCACTCTCTCTTCCTCCCCATTCATTTGCTCCCCTCTTCCTCCCCATTCATTTGCTCCCATGTGCTCTGATCAGACATGCCCCTTTCCCTTAGCTGCAGCTCCAGTGCTGTCCTCTTAAGCAAATTCTTCTGGGGGGAGGGGCAGTTGTCTACATAGCTGGTATGGGGGCCGAGCCCTCAGGCCCCTCCACTAGCTCCCCACTCCTTGTCGGCATGGGGCATTCACATACCAGAACACTGGATTTAAGTCTGGTCCACTTTTTCCTCTGGAGACACAAACAATACCCTCCCCTTAGGTGAGTCAGTGCTCTATTCCTCCATCACACATCTCTCTTTTTTTCCCTTTCCTGCCTCCCCCGACCTTTTTTTTAAGTTGGCTACCATATGTACCCCTGGATTTTGGTCTGGCCCCTGCCATACTACCTCCCGGACCTCACCCCTGGAGTGTAGTAAGCTCTCTTATAGAGAATTTTACCAAATTGTTTTAGTCCAGTTTGACTACAGAAACAAATCCAGAAACACTCATATGTGTATAAGAACGAGCTGTTTACACAGAGTAATTGAATATTGAGAAAACATCCGAGCCAGTCCAGATCAAGTCCCTAAGTCTGATATTAGCGCATATGTCCAACACCAATCTATAAAGTCCTCTTCAGACTCACGCAACACATGCAATGACACCGAATGCATGAAGATCACAGGCAAGTGGGTTGGTTGACAGTCTTACAGACCCAGTGGCAGTGGAAACAGCTCAGCACTGGCAGAGGTCTCCATGTGGCTCCTTTACCTCCAGAGCTCTAGCATAGCTCCTTGTGTCTTCTCAACAGGAATGTCTCCCAGGGAGTGAGCATCTTAGCGCTTCCAAATGAACACATCAAACTGAGACCTGATTGACAGGCTAAACTCCATCCCCTCACGTTTATGTCTCAAAATGACAACACATTATATAACTACCCACAACTGACAATACATCTCCTATAAACCTCTTTTCCAATTCTTCAAAAATTACTATACTTAACAGGACAGCTTCCTATGATTAATCTCACCACTTAAAATCTACTCCCAAGCACCTACATCCTAATCCTCCTATGAGTGAACCTCATGCAGGGAACTCTATAGGGCAGTCTGGGGTGGGGGTAAATAGTGAATAGACCAACAATTCACAATACCAGGGTGTTCCATCACAACTCGGCAAAACTAACCCACCAACCCTGAAGTATTGAAGAGCACACCACCAGATATTATCCTTTTATTCTATCAAATTTTAGTACCCATTTCACCATCATTGCAAATCAGATATTTTGGGGGTCTAATCTACATTCCTTTAACCTACCAAATAACACAACACAACCCCTCCCATGTCTTTCTCTCTCCCTCCCCTAACACTTTCCTTTCTCTCTCCCTCCTTTCTCTCTCCCTCCCCTAACACTTCCTCCTCTACTGTCTGATAGTTCCCCTAACACCTAATCTACGACTCTCATCAAATACTTATTACAAACTTCCATAACCCCTTTACTGCACCACCAAACAGAAATAACAACTCACACACAGCACCACCTTCATAACACCCTTACTAGCAACACCAAGATCTCAAGGAAACAACAAAAATATCCATGTGCACACACTGACACATGCACACAAGAGAGAAACAGAAGAAAATAACCAAATGCCAACAAGACCTAAATGGGATGCCTAAAATTGAACAGCTTATGGATTCACCAGGAAAAGAATTTAAAAGAATGATGACTGCACTCATGCAACAGGTGAAGAAAGAATCTGAGAGAGAAAAAAGAAACAATAGAAACACTAGCAACCTCACTACTTGCTGTAGAAGAAAAGCTCCAAGCAGAAACACAAAAAAACAAACACTATAGTAGCAGAATTAAGCAACACTATAAATTAAACCAAAAAAGAACAGAACTGAAGGAATGGAAACCTGAATTAGTGAGCTAGAAGACAAATCTATAAACTCCAACCTAAAAGAAGAACAAATAACAAAAAATGCAAAAGAGAATGAAGAAAGCTTGAGAACAATGTAAGACACAATTAAGAGGAACAAACTGAATGTTGTAAGGATTCGAGAAGAGGATGAAGAAAGAGAAAAAATACACACAGAGAATAGTCCTAGAACTCCTGCAAGATAACTTTCCTCAGTGTATGAAGGAGTAAAAGATAAATATTCGGAAAGCCATAAGAACTCCAGCCAGGAGAGATCCCAAAGGGAAAACTTCCCTACATATTGTAGTCAAAATGTCACATCAACGGCAAGGAAAAAATACTGAAAGAGTCGTCAATTAGAATAACCACAGATTTCTCAGCAGAAACCAAGCAGGCAAGATCACAATGGAGTGACATATACAGATTACTGGAGGTAAAAAAAAAATGTCATCCTAGAATCTTGTACCCAACAAAATTATCGCTCAAATATGATGGGGAAATAAAAGTATCTCAAGACAAGGGAAAACTAAAAGAATTCACAAAAATAAGACCACCATTACATGAACAGTCTAAAAATCAGAGGCTGGACAAAATCATATCAAGCAAATAGCAACCATAAGAAATCAGAGGTAACAATATGTCTGAGAAGATAGACTTCAAGACAAACAATAATAAGACAAAAACAGAGAGTATATAGTGATAAAGGGAACACTATCTCAGAAGTCATAACAATAATAAACGTAAATGCACCCACTGAAAGACCCTCGAAATACATCAATCAAATCCTCACAGAAATGAAAAGGGATATAGACATATCAACAATAACAGATTTTAATACATCACTCTCAAGGAAAGACAGAACATCAACCAAAAAAATTTAGCAAAAACACAAAAAAGCTCAATATCAAAATCAAGAAAAATGACCACTTAAGCATATGCAGATTGCTTCATCCAGCAAAAAAAAAAAAGTTTACATTTTTTCTCTCTCTTTTTTAATCATTTGATTGAGGGCTCATACGACTCTTATTACAATCCATACATCCATCTATTGTGTCACGCACATTTGTACATTTGTTGCCATCATCATTCTCAAAACGTTTGCTTTCTAATTGAGCCCTTGGTATCAGCTTCTCATTTTTCCATTCCCTCTCCACTCCCCCTCCTTCATGAACCCATGATAATTTATAAATTATTATTATTTGGTCATATCTTACGCTGTCTGACATCTCCCTTCACCCACTTTTCTGTTGTCCATCCCCCAGGGAAGAGGTTATATGTAGATCCTTGCAATCTGTTCCCCCTTTCCATCTCATCCTCTCCCCACCCTCCCAGTATCGCCACTCTCACCACTGGTCCTGAAGGGATCATCTGTCCTGGATTCCCTGTGTTTCCAGTTCCTATCTGTACCACTGTACATCCTCTGGTCTAGCCAGATTTGTAAGATAGAATTGGGCTCATGATTGTGGGGGATGCGGGGGAGGAAGCATTTAGGAACTAGAGGAAAATTACATGTTTCATCTTTGATACACTGCACCCTGACTGGCTCATCTCCTCCCTGCAACCCTTCTTATCCAAAATAAATGGAAAATTCATTAGACCACATAGTAGGCCATAAAACATGCCTCAGCGAATTCCCAAAAAATTGAAATACTACAATCAATCTTCTCAGACGAAAAAGCTATATAATTAGAAATCAACAATTGAATGAACAGAAGCACAAAGACAACATATGGAGACTGAACAACATAATATTCAAAAACTGGGTAATAAGGCAAATAAAGGAGGAAATTTTTAAATTCCTTGAGACATATGAGAACAATAATACAACATACCAAAACCTTTTAGACACAGTGAAAGCAGTAATCAGAGACCAATTTATAACTATCAACACACATGAAAAGAAAGACGAAATCTATATCAGAACCCTAAAACAACATCTCCAAGAACTGACACAAGGTGACAACACAATCTCTCCAATAAAGGAAGGAAAGAGATCATAAGGATCAAAGAGAAATAAACGATATGGAAAATGAAAAAGGGGGGGTGTCAAAGAGACAAGAAACTCATTATTTTAAAAGATTAACCAAAGAGACCACTGGAAAACTTGACAAAGGAAAAAACATAAAGATGAAAGTACCCAAAAATAAGAGAAGAAAACTGTGACATTACAACAGATACAAATAAAATAAAAAGAATAATGATGGACTGCTATGAAAAACTGGATTCAAACAAATTCAACATTCTAGAAGAAATGGACAGATACCTAGAAACACATCGCCCACCCAAATTAATACACAAGTATATTGAAAAACTCAACAGACCCATAACAAAAGGAGAAATAGAACAAGTCATTAAGAAACTGCCAACTAAAGCCCAGGTCCAGATGGTTTCATGGGGGATTTCTACCAAATATTCAAAGACCTGACACCAATACTACACAAGCTCTTTCAGAGCAGAGAAAGAGACAACAAAACTCATTCTATGAAGCCAACATAACACTGATACCCAAACCAGGTAAAGATTGAAGATTATAGAACAATATCCCTCATGAACATAGATACTAAAATCCTCCACAAAATCCTGATCAATAGAATACAGCAACATATTAAAAAATACACCAGGACCAGAGGGGTTCATTCCAGGTATGCAGGAATGGGTCAATATTTGAAAACCAATCAATCAAATTCACCACTTAAACAGACAAGAAAAAAAACCACATGATCATTATCAGTAAATACAGAAAAGGCATTTGACAATATCCAACATCCATTTCTGTTCAAAACTCTCAACAAAATAGGAATCAAAGGAAAATTCTTCAACATAATAAAAGTCATATAGGTGAAACCAACAGCCAACATCATGCTCAATGGGGAAAAGCTAGAAACATTCCCATTGAAAACAGGGACCAGGCAAGGATGTCTCCTATCAATCACCACTCCTGTTCAACATTGTGCTGGAAGTTTTAGTTAAAGCCATCAGACAACAGAAAGAAATCCAGTAAATACAAATAGGCAAAGAAGAAGTGAAACTCTCGCTATTTGCAGGTGATATGATCTTATAGATAGAAAACCCAAAAGTCTCCACAAAAACCCTGCCAGAATAGATTGAGGAATTTGGCAAGGTAGCAGGATACAAAGTTAATAACCAGAAATCAATCAGATTCCTTTATGCCAACAGAGAACTACAAAAAAGACATTAAGAAATCAATACCAATTACAATAACCACACAAAAGATGAAACACTTAGGAAAAAACTAAAGAAATCAATTATAACTATACAGAGAAAACTACATATTACTACAAGAAATGAAATAGGACCTACATAAATGGAAGAATTTTCCATGCTCATGAATAAACAGACTTAAGATTGTGAAAATAACAATACTACCTAACAGTCTAGAGATACAATGCAATACCAAGAAAAATCCCAAATAAACTTTTTAAAGGAATGGAAAATGAATTACCAGTTTCATATGGACAAAAGACCCAGGATAAACAGAAGAACCAAATAGGAAGCCTAGCACTGTCTGACCTAAAAACCTACGACCTAGCCGCAGTAATCAAAACAGCCTGGTACTGGTATGGGAGATACATAAACCAGTGGGTCAGAACAGAAAGCCCAGACATAAACGCATCAGCCTACAGCCATCTAATCTTTGACAAAGGACCTGGAAAGATCCAATGGGAGAAAGACAGCCTCTTCAACAAATGCTGTTGGACAAACTGGATTTCCATATGCAGAAGAATGAAGCAAGAGCCATACCTTCCCTGTGCACAAAAATGAACTCATGGTGGATCAAACAAATGTAAACCCCCAAAGCTCTCAGGACCACCAAAGAGAAGGCTGGAATTAAGGCCCTATGGCAAAGCATTCATAGACTACCAAGTTTGATGGAGAAGGCACATTCAGCAGAAGATAAGACAGATGGCTGGGACATGCTGAAATGACATCACATACGCACATCCAAAAAACTTCATCAAAAGAACAAAACAAGAGGCCACAGTTTAGGGGGGAAATGTTAACAACCACACATTGGACATAGGGCTAATTACCAAAACAGAGCTCTACAACAGCTCAGTATGACCTTAACAGTATGATGACCTTGGACACTGACTGTGCAGGCAGCATGATATAACTCAGGGGCTACACCAGAAGGACTTAACATAGAGGTGGGCTGAATGAACTGAGCCCTGCCTTGAACTTGTCTGCACTCTTGGACTGAGGATTGGGCTATTAGAATGGGAGAAGCAGCAGAAAATGGCCACCTCAGGACTGTAGAAGTGGTGGTCATTGGATCTTGGGGAGAATACCTGGTTCGGGCGTGTTCAATGGAAAGGGACCCAGAATCACTGTATATTTGGTACCATGATGCCCCCCTCACAGTGACATGACAGGTTTTGATCTGGTGGGTAGGGATCTGCACTTGGAAGAATTGATCCTGGAAGTTTCCCACTGGCACCAAGCCCCATACTTAGGGTAAACAGATCTCACTAAAATGGGAGATAGAACTGTGTAGGGCAACAACTCAGGGGCTCAAGGTGGATCTGTACTAATACTCCTCATACTCTGTCATTGGGGAAAATGACATCGTAAATGCAATCCTTGATACCCCAAGGGGGATTATTGACAATGTTGTTCTTTTTTTTTTTTTTTTGTCTATATGGAGTTTTCTTTTCTTTTAAATCATTTTATTGTGGGCTTGTAGAACTCTTATTACAATACATACATACATACATACATTGTGTCAAGCACATTTGTACATTTGTTACCATCATCATTCTCAACACATTTTGTTTCTATTTTAGCTCTTGGTATCAGCTCCTCATTTTTTCCCTCCCTCCCAGCCCCACGCCCTCATTAACTAGGGTTGTTTCTTTTCTTGCTTTTACCTTGGTGGATTTTTTGTTTGGGTTTGGTTTGGTTTTCCTTTGTCTGTTTGTTTGTCTGTTAGCTAATTGGTTTGGCGCTGCTACTGGTGCAGTTGGTTCTAGGGGGGGCTTGATTTTGTCATAATATGGCCTCCAAAGTAAACCTTAGTCATGCATATTCCATGGACACGCAAATGGATTCTAGGTTCCTACTTAAATCTAGCCCCAATCCAAGAACAGTTAGTTTGATAACACGGCCCTGCTTGATACTCGAGCAAAGTGTGGTGAGGAGAGCAGATGGTGCCCAGCTATCAATTAAAATAGTATCTGGAGTCTCAAAGGCTTGTATCCAAACAAGCAGTCACCTGAGCTAGGAGTCAACCAAGTTGACCTGGAAAAAGCACACCAACTTCTGTGATCCAAAGATGAAAATAATAAAATTCAAATATAATAAAGGGAAAAGTACCAGAGCTAAAATTGTGAATACCCAAATGGTGGAAGGCAGTGGAGTACAGTGGGAACCCAAAACCCATCTGCAGAGTATCTAGTCAGATTAAGCAACTGGCAAGATCCCCTGTAGCCACAGGCAAAGGTCTGGACCAGCCTTACTAGCAAACATAGATCATTGTAATCCTGATTATGCTGGTTCAAACTGGATACTTTGTTCTAGGAGCAAGAATCTCTTACTTGTTCTATGACAAAATTTCTTCCTTCGCTTTTTAAATATTAAGGGTGGTCTTTTCTTTCTTACTGATCTTTTGTATTTTTATCTTTATATTACTATAGTTTTATCCTTACCATTTGATTTCACTTTTGTTTTTTACTGTTTATCTTGGGTTTACCAGTTTGAGAAGCACAGAAGGGGTGGATGCACAGAGATAATAACTGATGTAAGGGTTTGTAGGGGATGTAGAAGATTGGGAGGGTGAGCAGATTTTGGAAGTAAACAATGAAAGTGGGAGGGGGAGGGAGCACTAAAACTAAATGTGACTACACACTCATTTTATTTATTTATATTTAAATCATTTTATTGGGGGCTCATACAATTCTTATCACAATCCATACATCCATTGTGTCAAGCACATTTGTACATTTGTTGCCATCATCATTCTCAAAACATTTTCTATTTGAGCCCTTTATATCAGCTCCTTGTTTTCCCCCTCCATCCCTGTTTCCCCCTCCCTCATGAACACTTGATAATTTATAAATTATTATTTTGTCATATTACACTGTCAAACATTTATTCAGCACATACACCAAAGACATAAAGAACAAAATATGAACAGATCCATGCACAGCATGTTCATTGCAGCACTGCTCACACTAGTAAAAAGATGGAAACAAGCAAAATGCCCATCTGTGGAGGAACAGATAAATAAATTTTGATGTATATATACAATGAAATATTAAAGACCTCATGAAAGCAAATTCTGTGTGAGATCACTACTACAAGAGGATAAAATCAAGAAAAATGGTTTTCATACCAAAAGAAGCAGACTTAGATTAATATGGGGAGGCCAGAGGGAGGGTGAAGAAAGAGAAGGGGGAAGGGAATAGCCAATCATAATTTTCTTCAAAAGAAACACACAGAGATATATATGTATAAAACCACACACACACATGCGCACACATAATTGTGGGGAAGATATTAACATCTATATATAGTTGCATAAATAGTGATATAGATGTGTAGGTAAACAGAGAGATAATGGCAAAGCATGCATTCTAAAAAGAAAGGATTCACAGACAGTAACACATAGATAGTAGCATAAGAAATGAATCATATGGCCCTGCTTGATGCTCAACCTTATGAAGAGATAACTGAAGATATGGGTGCTATAGTAAAGTGTGGTGAAGAAACTAGATGGTGCCCAGCTATCAGAAAGAATAGCATCTGGAGTCTTAAAAGCTTGTTTGCAAATATCAAACCATCTAAGTCAGCAATTCTCAACCTATGGGTCGCACGACCCCTTTGGGGGCCAACAAGCCTTTCACAGGGGTCACCTAAGACCATCCGAAAACACATATTTCTGATGGTCTTAGGAACCGAGACACCACTCCTCTATTATCTTCAGGTGGGTCCGCCCACATGTAGATATGCCCACATACAAGTACCCGGCATGATGACATCATCACACCAACCTCATCACATACACCCCATACAAATACAGGTGGTTGTGACAGGGGTGGTGTCACAATGTACTTATGCAAACCAGTCACACATGTGTAGAGAGCAATTACTGTGTAGAAAGCAGCTGCTGTGTTGAAAGCAGCAGTATTGGAGGTAAAACAACACTTCTTGGATTATAATTACTGGGTAAATGTAAAATCATGGACTGTAAAATCAACTACTGAAAAAAAAATATCTGTACCATGGGATCTTAATCTGGATTCTGATCGATCTTTTTATATTCAGCTGTGGTTGATGTGAATACTGTCCCCTTGTGATAGTAACAGGTATATTTAAAAATAGGAACTTTTAATAAACTGTATTGACTGAGCTATGCCATGTATCATCTTTTGTATTATTAAAGCTATTGTTATATATCATTTTCATTAGCAAACCATCCCATCACAATGGATAGTGCAGAGAAGAATGTTAAGAAAAGAAAATATAGTGAGGATTTTTTTACAGTATTGTTTTACCTCAATAATTACAGCAGGAATTGAGAAACCACATGTGTTACTTGTTGTGAAGTTCTATCAGCTGAATCTATGAAGCCAAATATACTAAACGCCATTTTGATAGCAAGCATCTGAGCTTTGCCAGCAAGGATACCAACTATTTGAGAAGCAAAGTTGATGGACTCAAGAAAGCCAGACTTGACACTGGTGGTAAGTAGCACAAACAAAACAAGCAGCCGTTGAAGCTTCATATTTGGTGGCACTCAGAATCACCAGAGCTATGAAACCTCACACCATTGCTGAGGATTTACTGTTGCCAGCAGCCAAAGACATTGTTCGAGGTATGATCGGAGACTAATTAGTTACAAAATTGAGTGCAATTTCCTTATCTAATGACATTGTCCACAGAAGAATAGATGACATGTCTGCTGATATTTTTGATCAAGTAATCCAGGAAATTAAATCTGCTCCACTTCCAATATTTAGCATCCAGCTTGATGAATCTACAAATGTTGCAAACTGTTCACAGTTACTGGTTTACGTGAGGTATATTAAAGATGGCAACTTTAAAGATGAGTTTCTTTTTTGCAAACCTCTTGAAATGACAACTACTACACGTGATGTATTTGACACTGTTGGTTCATGTCTGAAAGAGCATAAGATCTCTTGAGAAAAGGTTTGTGGTGTTTGCACAGATGGTGCTCCAGCTATGCTAGGATGTCGATCTGGATCTCAACGTTTGGTACTGAATGAGTCCCCAAAAGTCATCGGAACTCACTGTATGATTCATCACAAACATTAGCAGCAAAGACGCTGCCACAAGAGTTACAAGAAGTCATGAAAAGCATCATAAGGTCTGTCAATTTTTTTAAGATAAACACTTTAATCAGTTGACTGTTTTCACAACTGTGCAACAAGTTGCATGCACCAAATAATGCTCTGCTATTTCACACTGAAGTGAGAGGGTTGTAGAGACGGAAAGTTTTAAAACATGTTTTTGAGCTTCATGATGAACTCAAAACGTTTTTTAATCAGAAAGCAAGACCGCAGTAGTTCAAAGCACTTTTCAGCGATGAAAGTGACTACTTACTTGGTTGATGGCTTCACCATCTTGAATGAGTTAAATTTATCACTGCAAGGACCAAATGCAATATGCCCAAATCTAAAGGAGGGAATGGCCTCAGAGCTTAAATTGAGAAGACCTAGTTTGCCGAAGGCTATGGATGACAGGGGAACCCCAAAATCCATTTGTAGGGTCTACATGTGGATTAAGCCTCTGGTGAATTCACTCCAATTATAGTTGAGGGATGTGACTAACGCTGTTATCAGACAGAGAACATTGTAAAAGTCAATTATGGCAGACATAGTTACTTCAAAATGTAATATCTTACAATGTGATCGCCCTTTCAGCCCACTTTAAAGTTGTTTTCAATTTAAAGGGGAAATACACATGGTTAAGCGCCTGGAGAATCCTCTCTGACCATGTACCAGGGATGTGAAGAGCCTTGTTAATAGGCAGGATGCATTGGAAAGTTCGTTGTTGCAGATGAGCTTATGTTAGAATTCAACACCCTATCACTTGCTTTCTCTTATGATTCATTTAAATTTGTTCCAGTTTTTCATATTTTCCACTTTCTTTTCTATTGAGGTTTTGTTATGCTTGTTAGGGTTTGGTTTGTTAGTTTGCTTGCTTGTTTGTAATGTTTTCCTGTATGTGAGATCCAGGATAGGTACATCTATAGGGACAGTAACTGGATTAATGGTGCCTTGAGGACGTAGCAAGGAAAGTTGGGGGGAAATGGGGAGCTAATAACAATGAGTACAAGAATGAAAAAAAGTTCTAAAACTGATGGTGATGATTATTGTACAATTCTTTATGTGATTGAACTAGTGAATTATTATGATATAATTATATGCCAATAAAACTGTTGAATAATGAATTATTTTAAATAAAAATAGTCAAAACAAACATTCTCCATTTGAAATTATTCCTAAATTTATATCTATAACCCAGACCTTGCCTTAGAACTCCACATTTTGGGTATATAACAATTTGCCTGATAATGTTCATTTGCATAAATTGTAGATATCTCAAAATTTAACACTAAATTCATGAGTTTCTTCACAAAACTGTTCCTTCTTTGATCATCTCCATAAATATCATTGGTGCCATCTACCAAAAGAACAAAAAGTATGAGGTACCCTTTGATCACCCCTATATTAAACCTATATTAAACCTTGCCCAAACTATCTAGTGCCTGGACCAATGCTATGATCTCTGGATTAGTCTTCTTTCTTCCCTCAAATAGCCTTTAAACTCATTTTCCACATGGCTGCCATGGAGGTAACTTAAAAAATAAAAATCAAAGGTCACGTCATTTTTGAAACCCTTTAACAATTTCTCACTGTGCCTAGAATAACTCCACATACCTTCAGGGCCTGCATGATCTGGTCCAGCCCAACACCAGCCAATTCTATCCATCTCTCCAACACACTAAACTCTTTTCCTGTCTCAAGAAAACACATGCTCTTCCTTCGCTCTGCCTCATTTGCTCATTTCCCCCTTTCTGTGCTCCGTGTCACAACCCCTAGCTCCACAGTTTCAGGAAGGGAAAGCTTGCTATTACTTGTGCTGTCTAAAGGTCGTCTCTGATAGCAGTTGATGCAGCTCCATAACCAAAGGAGTTTCCTACCTTGAATATGCCTCAGTTGGTGAAAGCTTCACTCACACACCTTTTCAGTGAGCAATCGATTTACTGTGTTACATACAGAAGTTTATAGTTGGGAAGAGTAGAAGGATTTAGGTGAGCGTGTGTAGTTGCTTGGCGGTCAACATTATTCCTGCCTCTTTCGTTCCCTTGGCCAAGCAGGAGGAGAGATGTACAGACACAGGGCAGCCCCCACAGGCCTGGTGAGAATCACTACAGGAGAGGGAAGGGCAAACAAAGCCTGAACCATAATAGCAGCTTGCTAATAAGGCATGGTTCTTATTAGTCATCTCAACCGTAGCCGATATAGATTTTGAAGCGGAAACTTGTAATTGCCTAAAACGAGCTAAACAAATGAAGGGTGTTTGGGAACAACCTGCCCCAGCTGCTGAGATGATCTTTCTGGATTCTGACTTACCTAGATTTATTCTGACCTTCGATAGATGCCTCATTCTTTCATCTGCCCCTCAGAGCTGCCCTCAAGATCGATGCAGCCAGCTTGGTTCTCCTTTGCCCACCTGTCAACCTGAAGTCACCCTACTGCCCTGGTCCTGATCAGACTCTGAGCACCAGAAAGTGTCCAGTGCCCCTGCTGCCAGCACTGCAGTTCTGCATCTGCCACCAGACAGTTCCCAGGGCCCCTAGGCTCCTCTCCCATGGACTTCTCCTCAGGTGCAGCTACGCAGTCCCAGCACTGAACATTTACTTTGGTGATTTCCCAGCACCTTCAGGAGAAAGTTTAAACCAACACACATACATACCATGGGTCTTAGTCTAAAGTGTACATAGATAGATAGATAGATAGATAGATAGATAGATAGATAGATAGATAGATAGATAGATAGATGATAGATAGATAGATAGATAAAAAATATATTTCAAGCAAATGGCTCACAATTATAGGGTGTGGCAAGTCCCAAATCCAGGCTGAAGGACTCTGCTGGCTCATGTGTTTGCAGAGGTTGATGAGACAAATCTAAAATCTACAGGGAAGATGAAAAGGTGGAGACTATTGTTGGTTTATATACCAAGAACTGGAGGCAAGATGAGTAGATTTCAAGGTCAAGAAAGAGAGCTGTGTCAGACCACCCAAAGAAACTCCCCTTCCAATGATTGGCTGATCACATATCACATCGAAAACGAGATGAATGTAGCGTGTGGCAAACCACTGAGAGTCAAAGCCTGGTCAGGTTGTTACATAACATTAACCATCACACTGTGGCACACAAAAACCTGGTCGCTGCTGTCTTACATTTTAACTTTCCTTATTTGCCTCATCTTTTACCATTCCTTTCTTTCTTGAACTTTTAAAAGTCTATTTGTCTCCCAAGTAAGTCATTCCATTTCACACCTCTGTGTTTTACTCATACTAACTCCTCTACCTAGAACACTTTTCCTCATGTCTACCCCTGACTGCTCCAACTCGTTCTTCGAGACTCCGATCAGGAGATCCCCTCCTACCATAGTCCATCCCTCACCCCTCCACACCAACCAGCTCTACCTTTGTGCCTACCCTCTAGCAACCCTCTAGTACATTAATTATTGGGGTTTCTCCATTTTCATCACTAGTCTATGAGCTCCTTGAGGATATAGACCACCTCTTACTGATCTCTGTGACCCCAGGCATGGTATAATTGTTCATCACACAATAGGAATCAAATAGGTGTTTGTTGAACCAAACTCACCTGATTCCCACTGCTCTCTGTGTCCCAAGCGCCTCAGCAGCAGAGTGATGGATTTGTCCCTCTCCACAGCAGGAAATTGGACCACTGCAATTCCTGTTCTGAGTCACATGACAGAAGTTCTAAATGAAGTACACAAATAGTGGAGCCTCAACAGCTTTTAAAAGTTTCTCAAGGAAAAGAAAATTGTGAAATGCCCCACTGGGGCCACAAAGCAATCTCTCCTAGTCCAGACTTGCGCCCAAAGCCAGCTGCTTGGGCTGGGAGATAACGGGCCCCACACTGAGCTGCCACCAGTGGACTCAGAAAAGTAACAAATTGACAACATTCAGAAGGCAGATTCCTCATTTCCAATAGTATCATCTATACCCTGTGGCATAAAGCACCTCCTGCCTTATTAATGCCTTTTACATTTTTTAGTACTGAATCCAAGGTGAAAGGGAGGGGGGGGAGAGAGTACGTCTATACCAGAGTCCTTTAGGAACCAGGAAAATGCTGTGGCAGAGATGAATTGTAGACCCCAAAATAGCATTTTGGGCATGAGATGTATAGTGTTCATGCTTTTTTTAAAAAATATATTTAATACGGCCCAAATGACATCAGATCAGATCAGACAGAACAAAAAGAAGGAATAAAAATACTAAGCATTAGAAGAAATTAGTACAGACCGGAGTATCTTAAAACGTATTCCACACTGCACACACTGAAGACCAAAACGAAAATTCTTAACTGACAAAGGTCTCTCTCCCTCTCTCGCTCTCGCTCTCGCTCTCTCTCTGCCATCATTAAACACAAGAAAAACTCATTTAGGCTTTAAACTGTCTGCTGCAATCCAGATACTAATATCAAAATTCAAAGGGAAGCAATATTCACCTAGTGTCGTCTGGCTCTCTCCCAAGCCTATTTGTGAAGTAGAGATTTCCTTAGCACATTCACAAAACCCACTGAAACGCACTCCCATCGAACACCTCCAGGGAGCCCACTGGCTCCTGTGTGCCTTCGCCTTAAAAGCATAAACAATCCAATGCATCGTTACCATAAAAATTATATTATAATTAATTATAAAAATAGAATTGTCGCAAATTAATTCTATAAATAATTATTCAAATTAACTGGTCTCATCTGTAGTCTAAGGAGCATGATGACCCAATGGTTCAGCATGCAGCTGCTAACCAAAAGGTTTGAGGTTGAAAGCTACCCAAGAGCTCCATGGGAGAAAGATCTGAGAGCCCACTTCTGCAAAGATTTCACACACACACACACACACACACACAAATACACAACTTATAGTGAGCCTTTAGGACAGAGTAGAATTTGCTCTGTGGGTCTCTAAGACTGTAACCCTGAAAGAAACTAGAAAGCCTCATCTTTCTCCCACAGAGTGACTGGTGGTTTTGAACTGCTGAACTCAGTATTAACAGTCCCATACATAGCCATTGGTCCACCAAGGCTATTTCTCTTTAGCAAGGGCACTTCTGATTTTTCACGATGCCTTTAAGAGTCAGAATCAACGCCACAGCATCCAACAACAATACCATTTATAGTCCCAGGATTGCAGCTAACAGAAACCCAGTCTATCTAACTTAAGCAAATTAAAAAATAAAAAAGGTAAGCGTATTTTAAGGCCACTAAGTTGCCTTGCAGAACCCGAATCCAACCTTTCTCAAGAAAGAACTTGAAAATAGAATGGGGATTTTTATTAATTTTTATGACCTTTTCCCCTTCTCGTTTCTAATCATCTCTATGAATCTATTTTACTGTGCTCTCTCAGCAGACTGGCATTTCCTGATCCTCAGCCCACAGCTCCTGAGGCAGTACGTGACAGCTCTACAGAGAAATTAACTAACTGGCTGGTCCTCGGGCTCCATTCCGAGTTCCTGGAGAGGGCATCTGATTGGCCTGTTTTGGAGAAGATCTTACCTCTGGCTAAATTTGCTATCACTCAGGGGACACCTTGCAGTACAATTGTGGTTGAGCTCAACTCACCCAGAGGATCTGGGAGCAATTCTCTGGGTAATGAGCATGTATCTGCCTATGAGGTTCTGAACCAGCGTTGCATGATAGACAAAAGTCAGTGGCGGGATTCAAATAATTTCACAACTGGTTCGCTGCCCTAATGACCATTTTAAGGATAAAAAAAGATATACTGAAAGGTAGATTAGTATTCCACACAGTTAATACTCAAATAAAAACAAAAAAAAAGTACATAAAATTAGATTTTAAGAGTTTTAAAATATTAAATAATACCTGGCAAAAAAACAATAAAACTATTATTTAAGATATTCCCATATTGTCTCTTGATTGGTATCCTCATTTGCAATATTTCTTCCTTTAATCCGAGCATCATTGGCTGTATGATTCTCCCTAACCATCTCTTCACAGTAAGAGTATGGTCCAATTCTGTTAGAGGTAGACCAATTAGAGAACAGTCATTGTGTTTGAAATGTTAGACACAGGCGACTTCTCTGAACATACTATGTTCATCTTTGAAAAAACCCTTTCCGCCTCTGCTGAATTTACAGCAATTGTTCTGACAATACTTTTAGCTCTTTGAACACTCTCAGGAATTGCATAATTCACTCTTGGGAATTTGAGGCACAAAACACAGCTGAAACAAATGACAATGTGTCACCCTCTGGTTGCTTGGCAGTTTTTCTTTTTATGTTTGTCTCCTGAAGTAAAAAACACAAGATAATAAAAGTGCAGTATTTCATCAAAAGTATAACGGGTTTTATGAAGTGAATAAATAAATATTACAGGCATAGTTATGTCTACAACTGGACATTAGTGAAGGTATTTAGAATATGCTGTTACACAGATGAACACTAAAAACCAGCAAGGAATATAAATTTGTGATTTCCACATTGGTCAACTACCCAGCACCCACCTTAGAGAGAACCCTGATTATAAATGCCATTTTAACAGCCAATTCATTCAACTCAACCAAAAATGATGTATAGGCTCTGCTGAACCAGTGCAAGCAAGCTGTGGTAGCTACATAATCTGGTGTCAATTTGAGACTTGAGAGGAATAACAGTGAATGGATGGAGTCTAATTGTCAATCGGATCATAGCCAATGAGGCCTCTGTGTGGGCGTGGCCTTCTGAGAATTCTGGGAAGTCCCTCCTTTGAGAAGGGAGACAGTTTCTCCCTCTCCTCACTCCCTGAGACTCTCTACTGACAAGAGACATGGATCTATGCTGATGGCAACGAGAACCCTGGAACTGGAGAAGCCACGTGGAGACCCCAGCCAGTGCTGAGATGCTTACAACACCACTGGATCCAAAGACTTTCTACTCACTGGCCTGTGATCACCCTGCATCTGGTGTCATTGCATGGGTTTCATGAGTCTGAAGAGGACTTTATACATTGGTATCAGACATAAGGGCTAATACCAGACTTATAGACTTCATCTGGACTGGGCTCCAGATTCTCAATATTCTGATTGCTATTTTATGTAGACCTCTTTCTTATATACATATAAGTGTCTATGAATTTGTTTCTCAAGTAGATCTGGCCTAACACACAAGCTGAATCTCACCACTGACCACAGTATCCCTCCTCACTCTAAAATAATGATTTGTTTTATCCAATCTCTCTCAAGAAATATTAGCTAAAGAGAAAGGGCTAGGAGAAGGGGGTGCAGGTGATGATATATAGATAGATAGATATAGATAGATAGATAGATAGATAGATAGATAGATAGATAGATAGATAGATAGATAGATAACAGACATATCGCGATATGATGCAGAGGGACAAAGTGATTGTGATTACCAGTAAGAAAGAAAGGAATACATGTGTTTTGACATGGTTTTTAAATAAGCATTTGTCTAGGGAGAGACCGTAACCATGGCTTAATTTCAGACATCTAAAGAAAAGAGATACAACGTTTTTACAGAAAAACAAGTTGACACATAGGCATGCAAAACAGTTAAAGAACAGAAATGACGTGATTGAAGTATTCTTTCCCACTGAACTCAAACAAAGTGCTTAAGGATGTCTTTGTTTTTCCTTTTCCTTTATCTGATAAAAAAATCTTCACTTGGGTAGGTCGCAGAATCATGAAATCTTAATGTATATTGCTTTACTTTTAATGGCATTTTTAGTACATTGAACCATGGAAATTGTCATTTTTAATGGCTAAAATTGTCAAATGTCAGCTATTTCAAGTGGCTGGATCAAATAATTACCAAAACTATATATATATTTAAACAGAACTACCGTCCTAGAATAAAATCATCCATCCTCGGAGCCAGACCTTTCACCTCTGACTCTAACACTCCAGACGCAATCCATTTTAGTGTTTGTTGATTGCAATTGTTTTTTCCTGCGTCCAGGTTTCTAAGTAATATCAATGCCTTTATTTCCTCATGCCATCCGGCACATCAAATACTGTATTAGCTCCAGCTGTTTTCTTGAAGACATTCTAATTGGAGCCTTCCACATTCTGCTCAAATCTCAACATGTGATCTTCAGACTTGATATTCACTGCTTTCAAGCTGATTCCAACTCATAGTGATTTTATATGGAAGAATAGAACTCTCCTTTGGATGGCCAAGATGGAATTTTTAAAATAATAATTTTATTGACATATCTTACACAATCCAATATATCCATTCACATACAATTCTGTTGTTCAGTCCCCTTGAGAGGAGTTATACAATCAATGCTATCAGCTCCCATCCTCCTTCTCCCCCTCCCTCTTCCCATTCCCTCAGGGACCCGTTACTCTTGTTACTGTTTCTGAAGCACTATCTATGAAAGACTGAATCTTTATGGGAACAGAAAGCTCCATCTTTCTCCCTTGGAGCAAAGGACAGGGTCAAACTGTTGACCTTGCAGTTGGCAGCACCCATGGGTAGTCCAGAAGGCCACCAGGACTCCTTCAGGCCCACTACTCAGTTGCCATTTGGGGCATGCCCTTCCCCCATCATCCTGGAAATTTCCTTTGCCTTTTTCTGGTGCCCTCTTGTCTCTTGGTTTGCAGTTTCATTGGATGGAGCAACACTGAATAGTTTTCAGAACAAAGAAGATAACTCTTTTAAAAAGAATTTTTCTGTAAATTCCATTATTCTACCTTCACATTTAATTGATGGTTTAATAGTGTGTGTGATTCTAGATCAAAATGAGGAGTGCTGGTAGCATAGTGAGTTACATGTTGGTCTGCTAACCACAAGGTCAGCAGTTCAAAACCACCAGCTGCACTATGGGAGAAAGATGAGGCTTACTACTGTAAAGATTTACAGTCTCAGAAACCCACAGGGGCAGTTTGTCATAGGGTTATTATGAATTACAATCATCTATTAAAAATCAGTGAGAAATCAAAATATATTTCTCCTAAAATTTTAGAAGGGTTGTTTATTGTCTTCTGGCTTCCAGGGTTTATACCCAGAAGCCCCACACCATTCGGATGCCTGAAAGTTTCATTTTTTTCCTCAACTGAGTCTTATGGGCCATTATGACTTTAAAATCCCTTCCCTTGTACTTGCCTCTGCCAACCCCCTTCAGAGTTAAATGATGGGTCTAGAACAAAGAAGTGCAAAATAACATGGGGAACTAAACCTTGGTCACCCCCAGGCCTGTGTCTCCTCCTGGCTAAGCTCCTGACTCTGGTCCCTGTGGGCTGATGCTGTCCTTTGCCCTCCACACTCTGGGTCCTCACTTGGTCCAAAACCAACTTGTGAAACATCATTGAGTCACTCTTTTGCTTTCTTTTTCCCGTGAGTGTGTGACAGCCCGAAGCACACCCACAGTCAGTTGGCCATAAATGTCAGAAATGTATGCAATTTACTCAGACACCCTGTGTGTTCAATGCAGTCTTCGTTAGAGAGAGGCGATGTGGCCAAGCTCTAACATGGGGACACAGATCTCTAGTTCAACTGCATCACAGAGGGACAAATTTAAAATATTTGTGACTAGAATGAGAAATTCCTACCAAGAAGTCCTTAATACATGCGGAGGACCTAATTTGGGACCCCTGTACCTGGTTCTTCCCTCACTTTGCAGGCCTTCAACTGGGTATGCAACTTGATAGGCCAATTGCTTCTTTCAAGAGAAAGATGAGCTAGGAGGCAGTGGAAGATGAGATTTCCAGGGAAAGTTAAAGGAATGGCATGCCCTGTGTCATCCACACTACTCGGTGACAGCAAGTCCTCCATAAATACTTATTAAAATTAATATTGTTTGAGCAAGTCAAAAGAGAAGAAAACACTTCTGCAAGTCCATGCATAACATAATTCCCCCTGCACAGAGCCTGGGCCAGGAGCATGATGGTTATAATATTGCTGTGAACATTGTGCAGGGGATGAATAAACTCTGCCCAAATGGCATTTTGGAATAACACTCTGAAGGCTGGATAGGCCCAGGTGTAGGGCTCTAACTGCTCATTCACTCATCCTCTACAATTTACCAGAAGCCTCCACACACATCACCCATAATGCTAATATCTGGTTGTAGTGACAGCTACAAGTCGGTCTAGAAATCCCAAGTCAAACCAGGCCCCAGGCACAGCCATAAGAGTTCAGTCATCCACTGCTACTATACATGTAACCCGTATCAGGTACCCTGGGCCCCGCTGCAGACACCAGAAGGAGCCCTGCTGACACAGTGGTTCAGCAAAGGTCAGCAGTTCAAACCTACCAGGCACTTTATAGGAAAAATATGTCAGTCAGGTTCCCCAGCCCTGGGCAGGGGTTTCTGCCCTGCCCTGTAGGGCTGCTATGAGTTGATAGCAACTTGACAGCAATGGGCATGTGTAGACCCCCAGCCACACACGACAAAAAATCCTGCCAAAATTGTTTTACCTACAATCACTGACAGAGGGGCCTCTTATGTCCCCGTGCCAACTTTGACAGCTGTAACGGTACTGCGCACATACATAGCTGGTACCGTATAATTTACAAAAGGCGGCCTGGTGACCTAGTGGGCTACACATTGAGCTTCACAGTGCAGCATCAGCAGTTGGAAGCCACAGTCACAGGAGGAAGATGAAGCGTCTTACTGTTGTCAAGGGTTACAGTCTCAGACCTCCGCAGGGGCCATTCTAACCTCTCCTCTGGGGTGTCTGTGAATCACACTGACCCAACTGTAGTGAGATTTCATTTGAGTTATAATGCTATAATTTACAAAGAGCTTTGAGCCACCCTTACGCCAAGTAATCCTCACAACATTATGAAAGTAGGTGTCGCTGTGCTGAGGTCTCTGGGGGATGCAAATTGGTGGCATACCAAAAAACAAACCCTGCCATGAAGTCCATCGGATTCACTGAACCACCTCCACTGAGTTCCAAGGCCGTGCAGAGCAGAAAGCCCCAGCTTGTCCTGAGGAGCAAAGGATTCCATTGAACCTGACCTTTCAGCGAGGAGCCCCATTTATAATCCCCTATGCCGTCAGGGCTCCTGTCATTCAGTGGCTAATTTAGAAAAAAAAAAAAGATCACCAGACCTTACTTCTGAGGCACCTCTGGGTGGACTGAAACTCGCAACATTTCAATTAGCAGTCAGTAACCCCGTCTGTGACTTATGAGTTAGACCGCTAACTGCAAGGTCAGCAGTTCTAAAGCACCAGCCGCTTTGCAGGAGGAAGCTGAGGCTTTCTATGCCCATAAAGACTGACAGCCTTAGAAACCCACAGGAGCGCTTCCACTCTGTCCCAGAAGGTTGCTTGAGTCAGAATTGACCTGGTCACAGCAAGCCTTTGTTTCTGTTTTGTTTCTAGCAGAGTCAGCAATCACCGCAACTTGGTCACCGCCTGTTTGATAGGGCCGAGGAAAGCGTGGCTCGTAGAAAACTAGGCACTTGCTCAAAAGCACGGAACTAGTCCAGGATAGTGGGGATTTGCACTCAGGTCCTCTGATGTGTCACTATGCCGACTCTATCAGAGCCTGTGTAGCGCACCGTGGAGTTCCTTGAGGAGGGCTGCTGAAAACCAAGCACACCAAAGATGCAATATCCTAAGGCGATAATCCTCTGCAAGGGGGTGATTGAGGACACCAGGTAGAGCCTGCCACGCACCTCAGCCACAAAACCCAGAAAAACGCCTAAGTCACTGCCATCGAGTCAATGCTGTCTCATAGCGACCCTAACGGGCAGGGTAGACCTACCCTTGTGAGTTTCCAAGACTGTAACTCTTCAAGGGAGTAAAAAACCCTATTTTCCTCCCTTGGAGAGGCTGGTGGGTTTGAACTTCCAACCTTGAAGTGAGCTGCCCAACTCGCAGAGACCTCTTTTTCCTCCCTTTTCCTTTCTTTTTTTTAATCATTTTATTGGAGACTCATACAATTCTTATCACAAGCCATACATCCATCCATTGTGTCAAGCACATTTGTACATGTGTTGCCATCATCATTCTCAAAACATTTGCTTTATACTTGAGTCCTTGATATCAGCTCCTCATTTTTCCCCTTTGTCCTGCCACCCTCCCCATCCCGAACCCTTGATAATTTATAAATTATTCTTATTTTATCATAGCTTGCACTATCTGACGTCTCCCTTCACCCACTTTTCTGCTGTGCATCCCCCAGGGAGGGGGTTATATGTAAATCCTTGTCATCGGTTCCCCCTTTTTCCCCCCCACCTTTGCTCCACCCTCCCCGTATCACCACTCTCAGCACTGGTCCTGAAGAGATCATCTGTCCTGGATTCCCTGTGGTTCCAGTTCCTGTCTGTACCTGTGTACATCCTCTGGTCTAGCTGGATTTGTAAGGTAGAAGTGAGATCATGATAGTGGGGTAGGAAGCATTTAAGAACTAGAGGAAAGTTGTATGTTGCATCGTTGTTACCCTGCACCCTGACTGTCTCGTCAACTCCCCACAACCCTTCTGTAAGGGGGTGTCCAGTTGCCTACAGATGGACTTTGGGTCCCCACACCCACTCCCCTTCATTCACAATGATGTGATTTTTGTTCTTTGATGCCTCATACCTGATCCCATCAACACCTCGTGATCACACAGGCTGGTGTGCTTCTTCCATGTGGGCTTTGTTGCTTCTGAGCCAGATGGCCACTTGTTTACTTTCAAGTCTTTAAGATCCCAGATGCTGTATCTTTGGATTGTCAAGCACCATCAGTTTTCTTCGCACCCGCCTTGTCTTTAGCTATCATGTCGGGAAGGTGAGGATCATGGAATGCCAGGTTAATAGACCAAAGTGTTCTTGCATTGAGGAAGTACTTGAGTGGAGATCCAATGTCCACCTGCTACCTTAATACTAAACCTATAAATATATGCACATAAATCTATTTCCCCATCCACTTATATAAATATATTTCCATATGTACATGCCTGTATTTAGACCTCTATAAATGCCTTTTCAGGCAATGCCACTTTTAAACACTGGGAAGCCTGGAGGGAAAGGGCCAGGTGCCTGCAGCACTAGGCTGCTGGAGGACAGATTGCCTCCCACTGCTGGGTCCCCGCTGGGAATGGAGGAACCTCCGTGTGTCTCTCCAAGCAAGGTTACAGGCAGAAGGGCGTTCCCTTCCCTCCCCTCGGATTTGGCAGGCTTTCTAGAAATAGATTTTAATGTTCTCTGTTTCCAGATGCAATAAAGGCCAAAACAGTACGTTTCCACTTTTTGAGTTTAAAATAGAGTTTGGGCCATAAAAGTAACTTAGGTCCTCTAAATCCTTCTGAGGACAAAAAACCTCAAAACAAACCCAGAGATTCTGCAAAAGCCTGGAAACAGTGGATGGGAAAGACAGAGATGAAGAGGTCCAGGCCATTCCTCCACGTAACACTCCACAAGCTGAGGAGACGGAGTGTTAAAGGAGAGTCAGAAATGAATGCAGATCAAAGGACCCTGTCCCCTCAGGTGGAGAGACTAGGCAGGACCCTGGGGCAGAGAGTGTTGAAGATGGGCCCCATAACCCCTGCCTCCTGGTGTTCATGTCTTTGCATAAATTCCCTGACTCCAAAGTGTGGCTTTCTTCTCACCAATAGAATATGGTGATGGCCCTCCCAGCACAATCCCTGAAGACAAAATGGGTGCATAAGCAAATGTGGTGAGGAAAGTGGATGGTGCCCAACTATCAAAAGATTTAGGATCTTAAAGGCTTGATGTTAGATAAGCGGCCATCTAGCAGAGAAGCAACAAATCCACATGGAAGAAACACACAAGCCTGTGCAATCATGAGATGTCATTGGAACCAGGTAGCACGTATCAGGACCAAAACAAACAAACAAACAAAAACCTATTGTTAAGAACGAAGGGGGTCAGAGCAGAGACTCAAAACCCATCTGTAAACAATGGGATATCCCCTCACAGAAGGGTCACAAGGAAGGGATGAGTCAACCAGGGCGCAGTATAGCACCAATGAAACACACGCTATTCCTATGGTTCCTTAAGGCTTCTTCACACACACACACACACACACACACACACACGACCCCAGTCCTGCCTTTCACTTCGGGCTAGACCAGAGCATGTACACAGGTACAGATAAGAGATAAGAGCTCATGGGATCCAGGAACAGGAATGGGAGTAGTGATACCAGGAGAGTAGGGGGAAGGTGGAGAGAGTAGAGGAGGAAGGGGGAACCAATTGCAATGATTGACACACAACCACACACACTCCCAGGGGGGGTGAAAAACAGAAATAGTGGGGAGAGAGAGAGAGAGCGGTCAGTGTAAGATATGAAAATAGTAATAATTTATAATTTATCAAAGGGTCACAAGGAGGGAGGGGAAGAAGGGGAAAAAGAGGAGTTGATCCTAAGAGCTCAAATAGAGAGGAAATGCTCAGAAAACAATTATGGCAACAAATATGCTTGCTACAATTGATGCATGGATTGTTATAAGAGCTGTAAGAGCCCCCAATAAAATGATCTTTTAATAAAATCTTTAAGAAGAAGAAAAAGAGAATATGGCAATGGGAAGTAGGGGGTTGGATGTGTGAGATTATGCTATTGGACAGAGTAGAGCTGCCTCTGTGGGTTTCTGAGAACGTAACTCTTTGATGGGAGTAGAGAGCCTCCTCTTCCTCCCAAGGAGCATGGTTTTGAACTGCTGACCCCACGGCTAGCAGCCCAACTCTTAACCTCTACCCCACCAGGGCTACGGAAACAGCGTACATGTCTGAGAATATTTGCTACAAAGATTGCACAGATAATGAGGTTTTAGTCACCATTTTTTCCATCAAATAGATGTTTGATAAAGATTTAGATAAATCATTTTATAGAAAAATATCCCCTGAATTTAAAGCTCCCAGCTGTTTACATTAGCTAGCTACGTTTTTTCCAGATGAGTCAGAGCACAGACACCATTTGTGCAAATTTGCATTCTGCTTTGCTTGCATTTTGCATTGTGCTGCATACACGTTTCCACATATGAACACGGCGCGCATACTTTTCAATGTTAATGGTCACAGAGAACTCTGAGACACTATGGTTTGCTTAGCCATCCCCCTCCCTGGGTGGTTTGGCCACATGTCATTTTCCTCTATTATGCACATGCCTGCATAACTATCTTTGTGTAAAAGGCTGCTCTTTTTTTAAACCTTAGGATATATTCCCAAAAGTGGGATTACGAAGTCGAAGGGTATGAATACTCTCATAGCTTCTCTTACAAAGTGCCAGCTAGCACTACAGAAAGACAGGTACAATTTTCAGAATCACTACCAATATACAAAGATTTGCTATAAGAAACTAATCTAATTTTTTCCCTTTTACTAATGTAATAGCTGTTCAAATCTGTATCTCTTTCACTGTTATTCAGAAGGAACATTTTTTCATGTTAGTTTCTTTCACATGTTTTTGTAAACAAAAAATACATTAAGATATGACAGATCGATCCACTATGAAGACATTATCAATTTTAAGAGTGACACTAATCAAAACTATCATTTGCCTCTCTTTATATATAAATAATATCTTCTTCCTTAAATTATCACCTATCATCCAGTTCATAAGCATAGGTTTGCATAATCCTTCATCTCTCTTGACCTATCAACTTTACACACAGTAATTAAATTGTTTTCTAATTCCTTTTTCATTTTACTTAGTGCTTTGTTTGGAACCCAAAGTTGAGATTATTTTATATTTTATTTGATTCACCTTGTTTCCAATGATATTTTCTATTGCTTTAAATATCAGAAATAAATTTCTCCTCCATTATAGAAACAAATGTGCTCCTTTGTCCTCTTTTGATTTTTTTAGTTTGTTTCATGGTCATTTGTAAGGTGCAAACCTGACATGACTTTCATTATTGCGTGGACTTCTGAGGTACATGGCTACAGTCTTACCTTACAACATTTACTGGGGAAAAGAACACACAGGTGTTCCTGTCGGAGTCTGGTGAGTGGGGGCAGAGCAGTCAGAGTGCAGGACGAGACCAATGCCTGCACTTCACCCCTGCATGATCCCTCACTCACCAGAAGGCAGGAGCCAGAGGGCATGCGTGAACTTCATGAAAGGAAGAAAAGGCACACACAATAATGCATGTATTTCTTCCTAAAAGGCAGGAGAATCTATAATTATCTCACAATAACAGCTCCACTAGGACATAAAAGATCATTTAAAATTCATATAAATTTAGTAAAAGATTTTATTTTAAATATAAAAATTCACACACTCATAACCTCTCAACAAAAGAATGGGCGTTTAGATGGCTAGTCTTCAGCATCAAACCCTGACACTCAGCGCGGGGACCACCCAGTGATGACGTCTTAATCCTCAAACCTCCCATTATTTAAGCAATCAGTCTTCCAGTGCCGCAGTGTTAAGGCCGATTGGCAGGTCGAGAAGGCTGCTTCTAACTAAATTACCAAATATGTACTGAGAACCGGGTACCATCTGAGAGGTGAGCAACAGAGAAGTTTACTTTTTTTTTTTTATTTTAAACATTTTATTAGGGGCTTATACAACTCTTATCACAATCCATACATATACATACATCAATTGTATAAAGCACATCTGTACATTCTTTGCCCTAATCATTTTCTTTTTTTTTTTAATTTTAACAATTTATTGGGGCTCATACAATTCTTTTCACAGTTCATGCATATACATACATCAATTGTATAAAGCACATCTGTACAGTCTTTGCCCTAATCATTTTTTTCTCTTTTCTTCTTTTACATTTTATTAGGGACTCATACAACTCTTACCACAATCCATACATATACATACATCAATTGTATAAAGCACATCCATACATTCCCTGCCCCGAGAAGTTTACATTTAAAAGCTCCCAATGTGCCTTCCCATTGTATAGGTGAAGTCTTTCATCTCTGAAGCTGAGAAACTGTCATTCGGGTAACAAGGGGGCTCTGCACCCTCAAGTTTGTGCTCAAGTAAACGGGAGCGCAAGCACAGACATGTGGGTGTATCGACGTGTAGGTGTGTTGCTTGAGAATGAACAAGCATATTCTGGAAGACATGTATGCTGGCTTGTGTGTGTGTGTGTGTGTGTATGAGTTGTGTGTGTAAATGTGGCTATAGATAAGGAATGTGTGTGCTAACGTGTGCATGCAGGAAGTGGTGGGTGGGTGTGCACTTGTAAACCTGAGCTTGTAACTTGCTCCCATTCTGGAGGATTAAGGGCAGAAGTAACTTCAAGTGTCTCAGGATCTCCACAGCCAGCCAGCCTCTGACACTCCAGCAAACAACCAGTCCTGGCCACCATGGGAACAAGGATAATGGTGGGGTGATGAATCATATCAACTTCAGAATTCCTATGCCCTGATGAAAAAGTGATTGCAAAGTAGCTATGTATAGCAAAATATATATTTTAAATACAATACCCCCCAAAAAAAGCCTTATAGTACAAAAAGATAAAGACAAGATAAAATCCATCTAAAGTGTTTACTCTCTCATTGTGAGACCAAGTTCCACTGATTGATGGCATATTTGAACTTAGCTTGTGTGGCGCTAACTGAAAGGTTGGAAGTTCAAGCTCACCACTCATGGGAGAAAGATTGGGCTCTCTGCTTCCATCAAGGTCTACAGCCTTGGAAACCCTCTGGGGCAGTTCTACTCTGCCTGTAGGAGAGCTATCAGTCCTAGTCAACTTGAGGGCTGTGAGCTGGAAGCTTTGTTTGCTTTGGGCTTGTGTACGCCAGAACTGAACAAGAGATGGATAAAATAAATCCGCTTCTAAACAACCCTTTGTAACAAAGGTCCGCATGATCACTTTTTCAAGGTACACTTGACTCCACTGCAGTTCCTCATCAACCAGCAAAGCCAAGCCCAGTCTGAAAGCCATCAGTCAAAAGACAGAACCTGGGACCTTGCCTCAAGGCATCTCCTTTTTCATTAACTTGCTGCTCGGAGATCTTAAACCCCAGAGAGAAGCGAGAGGAGATCTTTGAGAGCATTGTTGAGTTTAAGACTCGGGGGGGAACATTCAGAATAAATACCATAATTGTGTGTTTATATTGCTTGGACCAATCAGGAAGCCCCGACTCCAGTGCTGGCCAGGAGGCAATGGAAAAGGCTTCCTCTGGGATTCCTGCAGGAACAGTGGCCAGGTTTGCTGAATAAATGACAAAATGGAAGCGTCTCTAGCAAGACCCTGGAACTGAATTCCAGTGATTCACCCTCAGCGCCCTTCTAATCCCTAGCCAGGTTTCCAGGTTTGCCTCTGGGGCAGCATCTAGTGCTCAGTGTCTCCTCAGACAGACAACTACTGCTGCAAAAGGTCAGCTGAATGCAAATGCCGTTGGGTGATGCGATGCCACTCCAGGAGCCGGCTGACGCAGCAGCTACAGCAAGGGCTCCAGCACAACAGGAACTGTGAGGATGCCCAGCGCCTGGCAGTGTTTCCTTCTTTGGAATGGACTCGGTGGCCCCTAACAGCTACAACAGCAATGTAAGGCAGCTATTGATGTAAATGAAGTCTTGAGGGTTTGGATAAGCAGTGCATCGAGGTGCACTCGGTAGTAACAGAAATATCATGGACGCAAATAAATACCCCATGCCGTCCAGTTGATTCTGACTCATAGTGACACTACAGGTCAGAGTCGAACTGCCCTATGGGATTTCCAAGGCTGTACGCAGATTGCCATATCTTCTTTCAGGTGGGTTCGAACCACCAAACTTTGGGTTATCCGCTGAGTACTTAATCACTGTGACTCCAGGGCTCCATCAAACAAAGACATGTATTTATTATTTACTAGTAAGAAGGTGCAAGAAAGGTGATATTGGGGTTGGTTTGGCAGAAAAATGACACCAGGAAAGAACCAAGAGCTTCCTGTTGTGCGTCTCTCCCATGCTAGCTTGTTGTCCTTTGGTCCTCCTGGCTCCCAGTGCCGGCGTGACTGTCCTTGGTTATCTGGGGGAGGAAGATGAGGCGGTCTGCCCCCATAAAGATGTACTGCCTGGAAACCCAAGTGGCAGTTCTACTTGCCAGAGAGGGCCGTTATGGTTGGAATCAACTCCATGGCAGTGCATTTGGTTCGAGGGTTGTTTCCTGGGAACACTGCGCCCTCTCTTTGTCTCAGCAATCCAGCGGTGGGAGCAGCTTCCTGATAGTGCTAGAAGGTGAGGAACAGGCATGTTGGCACACACAGTGTGTGTAAGTGGCTACGTGGGACACTGGAGCAAGAAAACAGCATATTCTGAAAAACAAACATGTTGACCTACCAGAGGAGACTTCCAAAAGTTAGTGGAAAATTCCAATGTCATTTCTTCACGAACTTTTTGAAGGTTCTCATAATTTGTATGTGTGTCTGATATGTGTGAGTGTGTTCAGTTTCGTGAAGGTGTGCACGCGTGAGGAGTGTGCTATTGCTATTCTACTTTCTGGGCCACCTCCCCCTCTTCTTTTCAGCTCCTCTGTCACCTGCTCAAACCGTTCTCTGCTGAGATCCTTCTGTTGCAATCAATGGTTTGTTTTCCCAGTTACGATCCGATTGACCTCAGAGCTTAAGCAGTAACAAACTCATCCCTTTGGCAAACAAAGGTTCCAAAGCACAATCTTTGGAGACACGGTGCTTCTGTTAAGGGTAATGGAAGGTTGGGGTGATCATTTAACAACACGCAGAACATATTTACAGTAACTGAACTTCACATGTGAAGACTGTTGAAATAGCAAAGGTCTTGTTACCTGTATGTTTGTCTCAATCTTAAGGAAAAGTCCATTTTAGTGGGGGGGGGGGGGGAACATAGAGATAATCTTGGTGGAAATTAACAAAACTCAAAGGAGGAAGTATGACAATAATACTGAAAAGCAGGGATAGTGTGGTAGTTGCACAATCTGTTGTCATTTTGAGACTTAGTGGTGAGGGAGTGGAGTTTAGCCTGTCAATCAGGTCGCAGCTTGATGACCTCATTTGGAGGTGCTAAGCAGATAAATAGCTTACTGGAGGCAGGACACAGGCTCACTCCCTGGGAGACATTGCAGCTGGCAAGACATGGAGTTACACTAGAGCCCTGAGCTGGAGGAACCACATGGAGACCCCTACCAATGCTGAGACGCTCACACCTCCACTGGATCCACAAGATTTCCCACCCAC
This sequence comes from Tenrec ecaudatus, assembly GCF_050624435.1. Classification (NCBI taxonomy): domain Eukaryota; kingdom Metazoa; phylum Chordata; class Mammalia; order Afrosoricida; family Tenrecidae; genus Tenrec; species Tenrec ecaudatus. The sequence goes on from NC_134533.1 coordinate 143,694,546, forward strand.
TGGCCTGTAATCTTCCTGCATTTGGTATCATTGCATGCTTTTTGTGATTATAAATAGGACTTTATAGATTAGTATCAGACATATGGGCTAATATCAGGCTTATGGACTTGATCTGGACTGGGTTGGGATTTTTTTCCACATTCAATTGCTCTTATATATAAAGTTCTTTCTTATACACATATGAGTGTCTATAACTTTTGTTTCTCTAGTCCACCCAGACTAATACAGATAGAGATCCTGAGGGTGGTAGCCCTCTTGACAAGTGAGAAAGCAGGAAGACTAACACCCCTTCTGGTTTGTTCCACACAGGGGCACCTGGCTAGAGGCATGGTGGGGGCTCAAATTCAGTCTGTGCTTCAGGAATCTCCTAGGCATCAAGCCTGAGATGCCATGCCCAAGGAAGGGGCACCTTGTTATAAATTACACAAAGATTACAGAAAGATTCCTCCAATTCCCATAGGCTAATCTTGGCCCAAAGGGTCCTGGTACTCAATAGTTACAGGATAGGCTGCTGCTCAGAATGTCAGAACCCACCAGCAGCTCCATGGGAGAAAAGGCCTGTGACCCACCCCATAAAGATTATAGCCTAAAACCCCATGGGGCCATTCTTCTCTGTCATAGGGGGACTCTGAATCAGAATCCACTCAAGGACACACAGTGTCTTGGCCCTGTCTAGAGTTGCCAGCATTGATGGCCGGCAGGAAGATAATGAAGAAGAATGTGAAGGAGCATCAACAGAGAACATCCAATGAGTCCAGCCTGAACCCCAAAGCGTTTCGCTTGCCAATCTGCTTCAAGATTATAGCTTTGGAAGCCCCACGACACAATTACACGCTATCTTGTAAGGTTGTGACAAGTCAGAATTGACCCAACATCCGTGGATTGGGTTTGGTTTTTATGCAGTTGGCCTCGCACATCAGCTCTCCCTTTCTCTCTACCCCACTTCTCATTGGTCCCAACACCCTGCACAGACAGCTGCTCACTGTAGTCACCGACGAGTAGCATGTCACCATCCCTGCCACAGAGCACAGGCAGGTGTACCCAAAGCCACCATCCTTGGGTGCCCTCGCAGTGCTGGGGAAGTGAAGCGGGCTCCTTCTGGTGCCTTGTCCCATCACCCACAACCCAAAGCACTACCACTTGTACCCAGAATCTCACCAAGTGGCTGCATCACCTCCTCAAACCCTAACACACACACACACACACACACGCATGCGCAAACACATGCACACACACGCACACCGGCCCACAGAACCTCACCTTCATTCCAGCCCACTAAGCTGAACCTGAACAAACACCATATCCCCTACCCATTTGCCTCTCCTTTTTAACTCTTTCCTGCCAGCAAACACTTTGCTATGCTCTTGGGTTACAGAACAAAAACTCCCAGAACCCGATGTGTCTGAGAAAGAGAAACCAAGAGAGAAAGCTAACTGCGGGCTGAAGGCGTGAGACTCCTGTCGTGTTTGGGTTTTAGCATAGCTTGGGGAAAAGATGCTAAACTCTCTTACGGCTTCTGGCAAGAATGAGAAACCTAACTTGTGATCTTTGTGGCCACACTGTGTACATCTTTCGTCCCATGGCGGCTACCTAGCTAGAAGGTTTTCGCCCAGATGGTGACCAACATGTTGCCGACCCAGTGGCCCCACAAAAGAAAAGACCTGGTGCTCCTTTTCCCTAAGGACCACAGCCAAGAAAACCCAAAGGGGTCCAGTTCTGTTTGGTGACACATGTGGTGGCCATGGACAGCACAGGAAAACAAGAAACAAGAGCCCAGAGAAGTAACAGAAAACAATCCAACTTCTGACTAATCCATGGTCAGCACGGTGGAGGAGTAAAGAGGATGGGAGGAAAGTTAAACAACTAGCTAAGTGGACCAGTAACCTGGAGAAAACCAAAGGGAAGAGTTAACCATGCCTGTCTTCCTGTTAATCTCCCTTGGCTGCTTCCACCCACACCTTTGGATTAAGGCTGATGGAAAGAGAACCACCATCTGCCAATTAATTCCAGAGTATAATTTGTAGCTGGGGCCCATCCTGGACCGCTAACATGCCATGACCCTGCTTTAATTTCTCCTTTGCCCCCTACACTTTATTAAAACCTGTCATGGCTTGCATCAAATATCCCTTCAAGGAAAACACAGAGAGAGGGAGAGAAACGGAGCAACATTTGTCTCAGCGCAGTATGAAAGATTCAAGTTCGCTGGAGAAAGAGGGAGAAGTGGAGGGGGCAGGGATTCTTGTGAAACACACGCACACACCGGGACACGCACACACACAATTTCTCTTTCGAAATGACCTCCTTCTGCCCCATCCATCAGCCTGGGGTTGGCTTATTCTAACTAGCAGATTCCTTTATTCTGTATAACAGGCCCATCAGACACAATCTGCATGCCAATTACTGGCACAGACCCCTTGATACCAAAAAATGGAAATTAGCTGTCAAGGAAAGGCTTCAGCCGGCCTGGTGTCGCTCTCGCTCTCTATTTCCAGCCCGTGCACACCCTCACTCGGCTCTCACTGGGGAGTCCCCAGTGGAAAAAGTCATCTAAAACATACAAACATATTTTATTGTTATTAGTATTAGTTGCTGACTTTTTCAGTACAATGTGAAATTCACCAGTGGGCAAAAGCTGCTTAGGGCAGAAATGGGTGAGAAAGGTTGATTCTGATAATTGCATTTCTGTGGGAGCAGATCAAGGCGTCCCATGAAAGGACATTCAAAGAAATGTGAGGATAAGGGCAAAAGAAAACAGACAAGGAATGGGATTCTGTAGCCGGAATAACAATCGCCACTTCCACACGCCCAAATGGGCCTAGGCAGAGTTGAGGGGACAGGGGTGAGACAAGCTCTGTGAACAAGCCGGCATCCCTGCTCTGCATTCCAATCAGTTCTCACAAAACCAGGCTGCAGCCACCCTGCAGGGCTTCCTACAGAGATGGCAACATTCTCGTGTGTTTTCAGCCCGGAGATGGCATTTTATAGTTTTAGATTATATATAAGGAGACCCGGTGATGCTGCGGGATTGGGTCTTGGGTTCCTAACTGCAAGTTCTGCATTTCAAACCCAGAAACTGGGGAGAAAGATGAAGCTCTCTTTGGTAAGATTCTTAGTCTTAGAAAACCTCTGTAGGGTTCCTAAGAGTGGAGTCAACTCCAGCACACTGCATGTGGGTTTGGGGTTTGTGCTAGAGTTGTGTGGTTGTCAGGGGCCCCTGAGTGGGTTCCAACTCATGTCAATCCTATGCACAACAGAACAAACCGCCGCCTGCTCCCGGGCCCACCTCTCCTTTGTTCTTTGGTTGAAGCCCATTTCTTCGGCCACTCTGCCAATCCGTCTTAGCAAAGGCCTTCCTCTTTCTTGTTGTCCCTCTACTTTACCAAGCACAACGTCCTTCACCAGGAATGGGTCTCTCCTGACAACACGTCCAAAGTATATGAGACAAAGTCTCACCATCCTGGATTCTGAGAAGCATTCCGGCTGTACTGCTGCCAGGACAGAGTTGCCTGTTGCTTTGGCAGACCAAAGCACCTCCAAAATGCACCATCGTTCAGCTGTGTCGATTCTACTTCAATTAAAGTTGATTGTATAAAGGGCCTTTTCAGTGTAAAGCGCTCAGCTGCTAACTGAAAGGTTAGTGATTCCAATCGACCCAGAAGTACCTTCTGAAAAAGTACCCCATTGTAAGTCCTGCGGGACACGTTTGTACTCTGACACATTCAGGGTCAGCTTTAGTCAGAATCAACTCAACAGTCACTGGTTAGATATTATTATAGTGTTTCCTCTCCCCTTAGTCCCAGAAGTAGTCTCAGAGGGAAGGAGTGTGTGTTCCACGACAAAAATCCAGGGCCGTGTGTAGCAGCCCAAGGTCAGATCCAGTTGAAATCCCCCAACACTCCTCTCTGGCCCCTGTGTATATTTTGTGGTTGGTGTCTGTCGAGATACCCAGTAAGCAAAGTCAGCATGAGCTGGGCTTGAAATCTACTGCTAGCAGTAGGGTTGTTGGTGCAGACATCTGAATCAGCTGGGGATCTTGTTAAAGTAGATTCTGATTCCATCTACAAGGAGTAGAAATGAAAATTCTCAACAACGGGGTAAACTAGGAGTCAGTTCTAAGCTCTACAAACAAGCAGGCCCACACCTCCTTCTTGCCCTTAAGAGCCTCCTCGGTTTCACGATTTCTGGTCCCCTGGTGACATAGTGGTTAGCATTGGGCTGCTAGCAGCAAAGTCAGTGGTTCAAAGCCATCAGCAGCTACTCAGAAGAAAGATAAGACCTTTCTAGTCCCAGAAAGTTACTGTCTTGGACATCCATAGGAATAATTCTATGCTGTCCTATAGGGTTTCTATGAGTTGGGATCAACTCTATGGCTGTGAGTGGTTTGGGTTTGGGTCCCACCAAGCAGCCATCTTTTGAGTTTCCCCTCTACTATAATTTCATCTGGCTTCTATACATTCATTGCCACCCAGCCACACCTCCACCACAGCCTCTCTCTTTAAGTGCCTTCCTATCACTCAGGGAGATTCCCCAGCGAAGCTCCAGTTTTCCGAGCCAGCCTCCGGCAGGGACCAGCACACACCTGGTCCCATCAGGTCTGTCTGGCGTGGGCGCTGGTGTTCGGCAAGCTACTTAGCAGGGGCTGTGGGTGGAGAGTCTCAGAGAAGGAGGTATGAGTGACACAGGGATCCCAACATGTTTCCAGTACAGTGAATCATCTTACCAAGCAAATATTCATTGCGAAAACACTAAGAACAGAAGAAGGACTGAGGATTGAAGGTCCACCGTGCAGGAGGAAAGAGAATGAAAAAAAAAGAGAGAATGAAAAATATCAACGGAAGAAACCAAAGTTTGAGATGAGAGTAAACCAGCGGGCGAGGCTGGGAAGTGTCTGTTTTTCCTGTTGTTAGAGAAAGAACAGGAAATCTGGGGAACTCCACTGAAACCCCCTAAGAATGAGGAAGCAGACAAGAGTTCAGCTGATAAGCTGCTGTCAATTGTACTGAGTCAAGGACCTGCGATTAGAGAATGTGCTCCCACCTGGCTCTGGAAACGAGAGAGCTATGGTTCCAGGCTGAAGGAGGCAACAGTCATTGCAGTACGAACGCTGAACCCCGCCCGGCAAAGGAGAGGCAGAAACGGACCAAACTGTGAGGTGTTCTGGGGAAATGTCACAGAAGGACCCCAAGAGAAAGTATAGTTCAACATGCTTCTTACAGGTTTCTGAGGCTAGATGGCTTCCTGGGCAAGTGTTTCTAGGAGCCCTGGTAGTGCCATGAGTTAAGCGATGGCTCCTAACACCCTGCCCCCCCCCCACACACACACACACCCTTCAGCCCTATAGGAGAAAGATGGGGCCGTCTAGTTCTGCAAACATTTACAGCCTGGGGACCCTACAAAGCAGTTCTATTCTGTCCTCTAGGATCACAATGAGTTGGAGTCAACTTGACATCAGTGAGTTGCTGCTTTTTTAATAGCTTTGGGGGGGTGGGGGGTGGAGAGAAGCGCACAGTCTTCTACAGTCAATCTTGAATGCTTACGCTTAGATGTGCTAAATCTTAAGTGTGCTGTCCCCATTTGCCATGCAAATGTTTTTCCAGACGCATCAGATGGACACCAGCAAAACACACACTTGTCTCCCCCAAAGAAAAGAAAGATATCAGAAATTATCTTAGGCTCCATAGGTGACATTAGTAGAGCCAGACCGCAGAGCATCAAATGCCAATTTGCATGTAAACTTCTGTTGTGCTGAATGGAAATCCTCCCTGGCTTGTGTCAATTATGTAGGTGAGAAAACTCCCCCAGTCACAGGTGCCCCGCACATGGGAGCCCAGGGGCCACTTGTCTGCTCACGTAGGTGAATTCCTTGCTGTTTGGCTCTAGAGGAAAATGCATCTTACATAAGGTGCTGCTCCACAGATAAGTCTGGTGCTACTATGCCTCAGACTGCCATTGCCATGGCTATTACCACGGACACATGCAACGTGTGTCGTCTTTCTCAGTGTGCTTTGTACTTGCAGCAAAAATAAACAAGGAAAAGAGAACCACAGATGTCATTTGTCATGTTTTAGAAAGAAAACTTGTTACTGATTCAACCTATACCACATATGATCCCGATGTGTAAAACTGGCCCATCAAACATGCACTAGGCAAAGGTGTGGCCTCCTCCGTGGTTTAATGAGATGCTGCCTAGACATTTACCTAGGCCGAATGAATGAGTTAAGTACTATTTATTATAATTTGGGCACATTATTACTGTTTTAAAATGCATGGGGGAGAGGAAAGGGGGAAAGAGAGGGGCTGATATCAAAGGACTCAAGAAGAAAGATAATGTTTACCTATTGTTGATGCCAACAATTGTACATGTCTGCTTGATCTAATTGATGTATGGATTGTTATATGTAAGAGTCCCCAATAAAATGATTTATTAAATTTAAATGTTTTTTCAAAATCCCTATATATTGATGAGGTCTTAAAATAATATTTCTATATAAACAAAGATAATAATTCATCTTAACAATAAAGATAAAATGTGTAGGGAATCCTTCCCTCACCCACCAAAAAAGAGGAGAGTTTGGTTATGAGGTCTGCTTGCTGAGGAAATAGAAGAGGGCGCATGAGACAGATAAAATCATCATCTTTAGATCATTGTGTCTTTAAGACGCCAGAACTGGTCAGTTTAGGAAAGTTGAGGAAGCTCAGTCTAGTGATTGATCTAATAGAAGCAGTAGGGTAAGGTCTCATCACATGTTGAGGGAACTGCCCTTCTGCAGGCCCTCAACTGCCTGGGGATCGAAGCTGTGGGAAATAGTCTGGGGGGGACTTGAGTAATGACAGGACAATAAGCGACCACTAAGCTTTCGGTTTCTCGTACTACAGTGGCTGCGTGTTGCTATGAGGCTGGAAGCTATGCCAATAATGTTTCAAATCCCAGCAAGGTTGCCCATGGTGGACAGGTTTCGGTAGATCTTTACGACAAAGACAGACTGGGAAGAGGACATGGAGAGCTCCTTCTTTAAAAATTGGCCACCAAAAGTCCTATGAAGAGCAGTAGAACACGGTCTGATTTCGTGAGGGAGATTAGCCCCTCAAGTTGGAAGGCATTTAAAATATGATGGGAAGAGCTGACTCATCAAAGTTAAGTCAACGTTCATGATGTGAATGGAATAAAGCTTTCTGGAACTTCATTTGCTGAGGTCATACAACTCAAAATGAGAATTGCTACAAATATTGATTAATAATCAGAATGTGGCAGGTGCAGAGTCTAACTCTAAGGACATTGAAGTCATCGGAAATAAAATGGAATGCATACAGGCAGATGTCCTAGGCATTCGTGATCCGGCACAGATTGGTCTTGGCCATTTTCATTCAAGCAGCCGTGTGGTCTGAGGTGCTGGCCACGGCCAATTGAAGAGGACCGGTGTCAGATTCCTCATCAGAGCATTTCAAGATCTATCTGGAAGTACAGCATTGCTAATGATTGGATAATCCTGATATGCCTTCCAGGAAGACAGGTTAATATGACTATTATTCACAATGCACACCACCATTAACACTCAAGGTAAAGAAAGTGAAGTACTCTACCAACTTCTACGGTCGGAAATTGATCAAATGTGCAACCAAGGTGCATGGATAATTGCTGGCAATCAGAATGTAAACGTTGGGAAGGAAATAAGAGGATCAGTAGTTTGAAAAGATGGTGATGTAAACAGAATTTTTCAAGAACATCAACTTAGTCAATGCCTTTTTCAACAATATAAATGACATCTATAAGTGTGGACCTCAGCCAAATGGAATGCACAAGCATCAAAGCCATTTCCGACTCTGTAAAAAGACACTACGAATAAGCTCATCTGTCAGGACAATTCCAGGGCTGAGTGTTCATAGACAAATTTAGATTGATGCTGAAGAAAAGTAAAACGAATTCACAAAACCCAAAGTGAGACCTTAAGTATACCCCACCTGAATTTAGAGACCATCTCGAGAATGAATTTCATGCACTGAATATTAATAGCCAAAGACCAGGCAAGTTGTGGAATGAAACAGCAACACCATACATGAAAAATGCCAAGTCATTTAAAAGACAAGAAAGAAAAGGGTCAAAATGAATGTCAGACGACACGCTGAAACTTACTCTCGAACATACAGTAGCTAAAGCAACTGAAAGCAATAATGACATAAAAGATGTAACAGAACATTTCAAAAGGCAGCTCAAGTGGATCATGCAAAGGCCTGGAGCTGGAAAAAATAAAATAAAGAAAGAACAAACTCAGCATTTCTCCAGATGAAAGAAATGAAGCAAAATGTCGATTGGCCTTCAGTTGGTGTGGATTGGATTCTCTCTTCTGACGCCCTAGGAGGTCAGATGTGACCTCCATGCGTTTTCTCACTTTACTCATTTAACCTCAAGTTGAGCTATCGAAGGATTATATCGGCAAGATGCAGCTTGAATCAGGAAGCACCAAGGCAAGACGGAAGGGATAAACCGAGTCACTATGCCAAAGAGGAGTGGTGAGCATTCAGCCATTTCAGCAGGCAGATGATCAAAAAGGGATTGGATTGAGGGAAAAGTCCAAGCTGCACTGAAGGCTCTCTACACCATAGAAGCATCAGACTAGAGCCACAGGCCAGCAATTCAAAACCACCAGCCGCTCACTCCGCAGGAGACAGGTGAGGCTTTCTACTCCCACTAAGAGCTACCGTCTCAGAAAACCTCCATCTTGTCAGGTCCCTATGAGTTGGAATTGACTCGATGGCCGTGAGTTTGTTTTATTTGGTCCATTTCTCCACAGCTCCCACCAAATGATTGTGGGGGGACATGCAAATAAAGTGTAGCAGAATCAACCTCAGGAGTTTCCATTCCCTGATTATAAAGAAAGCCACCTCAGAAGAGAATTTCCGCACATCCAGGAAGAAGAGCCACCAGCAGAGCATGGGGGAGGTCTCTGTCAGAGGTGAGGGGAGAGCCCAGAGACCTCATAACTAGGAGGTGGGAGACCAAAGGGAGGCCTGGTTCCTGGCTGAGGAGAGGTGCTGCCGTGACCAATGACGGAATCCTTAATGTTTTAGGATCCGGACTTGTGGTAACCTGTTTATTTCCCTTATCAACGCTCATAATCCTGCGTATGGCCTGAGTTGTGTGTGGCCATTGCAAACCCAGCCAGAGAAGCAGAGTGCTGTGAGTGGGATCATTGGTTCAAAAGAGGTGGAAGGGGAGGCATGGCCGACCTCTGCCTGTGGCAATTGGCCTTCGGTTGGTGTGGAGTTAGATTCTCCCTACAGAGCCAGAGGAAGTCAGCTGCGGCCTCCGTACGTTTGCTCACGGACTCATTTCAGGTCGGAGAGGAGTGCATCGTTAGGAATCGACGTTGGTTGCTGTTGTTACGTGCTCTGAAGTCAACTCTAACTCACAGCAACAGGAGAGAATGGAATCACTACCACCATCCCCACTGGGTTCTGTAATCTTCACGGGAGCAGATTTAGAGTGTGAGTGAGTGAGTGAGTGAGTGAGTGAGTGAGTGAGTGAGTGAGTGAGTGAGTGAGTGAGTGAGTGAGTGAGTGTGTCAGAGGCTGGGTATGGAGAGTTCATATTCCCCAGACTTGGGCAGGGTGCTCCCAGCATTTGGGGGGCAAGGCCGAGGAGCTGTGTTTCTGTCTGGGAGGGGCCGTGGTCCAGCCTGTCTCACAGCAGGAGCTCTGGGCTGGGCTCCAGGGGCCAGAGTCAGCATCCCTAATGGCAAAGAGGATGAAAGCCTGCTCCCTAGGGGCGGTCACCACCCCCTCCCTTGGCCTGGTGTCCCCAGCTTAGGAAGCCTACTGTGAACTAGGTGACCAATGCCACTCACGACCTGTGCTCCGCCCGTGTATGTACAGCATCTAATGGACAAGTTTCTCCCTCATTCCTGTCACGCACTGCCACATCCCCTTCTTCACTAGGGAGCAACTGAGGGGCTAGCTGAGAATTTTGCTGAATCTACTCACCCCTCAAAAAAGCCCAGGTACCTGACTAGAGTCAGTTCTAAGAGGAAGGGGTCTTCCATGAAGCATAGAAACGGGCATACCAGGGCCCCGGAGAGGGTGGCCTGAGCACACGCATGGGGGCTGGAGAAAAGCAAGTGGTCTGGGGGTCGGGCCTCTGAAAGGACCGTGACCCCCTGTCACGGGTGCCTGTCCCAGGAGCACATCCACTGCCAAGCTCCAGTTTCACACAGCATGCCCAGAGGCCGAGGGGGACGCGACAGGGGACTGCAAGCTAGGCAAGTGCCTCACACCTTTGTCAAAGGTCGGGTCAGGCCACTGGACTTCCCCACAGCCTGTAACCATGTATTCACAGTTCTCCTTGATGCCTTGCCCACCTCCGCCCACCAAAAAACGTCTTCCTGTTGATCCCATCACTCAATCTTCTGCCCAGTGTTCACTGTTCTTCAGTGAACATTGCTTACGTTGCTATGGACACGAAGTTGCCCATAATGACTAAATCAGGAGCGCATTACACGCACGCCCCCATCCTTGCTCCCAATGCTAGAGCCAGCGGCGCATTTATTGGTGCCACACAGAAAGTCTCCTGGTGCCTTGTTCTGTTTCAGGCCCAACAGAAAGATTCTTCTACTCAACGCAAATTAAAATGCAGCCCCTCCCAACACAGTGTTTCCACCCCTGGTAATTTGGATAAGGAAAAGCTATGGCTGCGACTAGGATGCCTGATGACAAAACGGGCCACACATCAGGCTGCTCACCGCGCGCTCAGTGGTCTGAGACCACCGCTGCTCCTCGGGAGAAAGATGAGGCTGACTAAGCTCACAGAGTTCCGGTTTCAGGGACTCACAGGGCGGGGGAGGAGGAGATGGAGAGAGAGCACAGCACGGTCTTTCTGGGCGCTCCGTTACTCTGCAAAGCTGGCAACCAGTCCTTCAGCAGAGTTGAGAAGCACTACTGTGTTAGTCTGGGTACATTAGAGAAACAAATCCACAGAAACTCATCTGTATAAGGGAGAGTTTTATAGAAAGGGTAAGTGCACATCAAGAAAACATCCCAACCCAGTGCTGTCCAAGCCCACAAGTCCAACATTAACCCATATGTCCGACACCAATCCACAAAATCCTCCTCCATCTCACAAAACACACACTATGATGCCAACTGCAGGAGGAAAGCTGAGTCAGTGAACATGTAAGCATCTCAGCGCTAGCAGGGGTCTCCACACGGCTGCTCCAGCACCCAGGGCTGCATCAGGGTAGGTCCATGTGTCTTCTCCTCAAGGATGTCTTGCAGGAAGTGAGCCTTGCCAGCTGAAGCAGGGAACTGGCTAAGCCAGCTGCACACTGGTCCAACCAACACAAAGCAAGAGACCCCAGAACTAGAAAGGTGAGGCTCACGGAGCCATTTATCCCTCCACCCTTCAATTAACCCCACATGTGTTTATCAGCCAGGTTGGCACAATAAACTAACTACCTCAACTACATTCACTTGTTTAAAATTCTAGATTAATTGCCTGCTATGTGCCCACCTCTCTTACCTCTTCCCTAGGAGTACCTGCAGTGCTGTGGGATGAGCATCTGCTGATGCAGGTCAGAGATTCAAACCCACCAGCCCCTCTGTGGGAGAAAGATGAGGCTGCTGTTCCAGCAAACACTGATAGTCTTGGATGCCCAGGAAACAGTTCTACACTGAGTTCTACTCTGCCATGTGTCAGAATTGACTCAATGGCAGTGGGTTTAACGTCTTTTATTTGGTTTTGGTTTTTCTTTTTCCATTACATGCCCATCTTTAGTAATCAACTAATACTCAACACCTATAGCGTTTTACTTTGAGCATTTGAAGAAATAAAGATAGTTTCCTGTCAACAATAAAAGTAACTAGGTCCAGAGTGATTCAACAATTGAGCAAATTAACCTGGACTGCCTCTTAGTCCTCTGGTTAAGGATAGCAAATCACCTCAGGGGCCCTGGGGGACCATCCTGCTGGGGGCCTGGCAGAGGCATGAGACAGGCCTGGCAGGCATGCACTTGCCTGAGACCTTAGGTATGCAGAGCTCTAAAGAGAGCAGGCAGTTTGCCTGAGGAGCTCAACCCTCTGAGGGTAAAGGGCTGCAATTCCCAACTTGCTGCCAAGAACCCTACCAGTCTGGACTAGGTCTTCCAGCAGGGAAGTGTGCTCAGGTCAGGTCTGTAAACCAGAGGGCTGGGGGCTGCGGGCTGGGAGTTTGGAAGGGAGACTAGACCTAATGTGGAGCTCAGCTGACTCAGGGTTACACCTGAGTGGGTAAACATTAACTGAGTAAATGACTTTAATGCCAGAGAGAGAATCCATGCTATGGGGGATGAGCATTCCGCCGCCTGGCACCAACCCTTGGCAAGAATGCCCTTAGCACAGCGCTCACAGTTTGGGGCCCAGGTGCCCTTGGACCTGCTTGAGGTGGGACGGGGCGTTTCCACTGCCCTCTTAGTAGGAGCCCTGGTTACAAATCAGGCTGCTAACCGAAGAGTCAGCAGCCAGAAACCAGCAGTGGCTTCTCTCTAAAAAGACAGGCTTTCTGCTCCCATGAAGAGTTACAGTCTCAGAGACCCACAGCCACTTCTGCTCTGTCCTGCAGGGCCATGGTGAGCAGTTGAGTTTGCATTTGTTTGTTGGTTTTTTGTTCCCTGTGTGGGAACTTACAGGAGGAAGTGCAAACACTGAATCGAGAGATTAGGATTTATATCCCAATCTCATGATGTAGCTCAAAGTTAGTAAAAATTTTAACATACACCAAAAAAGACAACATAGACGTGAGTGGTCAGGAGAGAAGGTCTGGGACAACCCAGAAGCGATGATAGACGACTATGTCACAGCGCGCACCTCAGGGGCCTACCTGGGCACCCTCACACCAGCCCCACCAGCCCACAACCACCTCTGCAAAAGTCCCGATCCAGGGAACCAGCCCAGGCCTTCTCTGGGAACGTCTCTGTCTTCGGAAAGCCTGGGGTGAGGGCTCCATTCGGTTAGACTCAGTGCTTTCCAGGAGGATGACCAGAAACCACATCTGGCCTGTCCGTGCTCCATCTGTGACTGCTGAGAAGCAGCGGGAACGGGTAGCTGGCCCGCCCAAGGCTGCCCATCCATGGTAGGGAGGCCTCTGCCGCCCACTCCTCGTCATGCTGGGAGCCCACCCCCCTCGGCACTGGGCAGCGACCAGCTCGGTGGCGCCGGGCCTCAATTCACACAGGACTTCACACCCACAGCCCGCTAGCGAGCATCCCGTGGCCTGCATTACCTCTCCATAATAATCTCATACATCAAAGCTGGGAGAGACCCGTGCTGCCTACGAGCGACTGCGTTAGACGTGGAATATCATTACCAGAAGCCCCTCGCTCCCTCGGTTTCATATGCAAACTCCTGGACTCCCAGGAGTCCTTCCCAAAGAAAACGCGCTGCACCGTGGACATTTGTTATACTGCGCGCGAGCGGGCCGGGGCTCCGCGGGGACTGGACCGAATTAACGCGGCCGCGGAGTCGGCGTCAGCCAAGACCTGCACTGACACCCAGTGGCCGCTCGGAGAACTACATAGGGATGCGAGGCCAAGCAATGCCGATAGGGACGAATGTACGGAAATGGGACCGAGTGAGAATACTTTCACCAGATATTTGATGATAGACAAACCGACAGTCTCAGTTTACCTCCTACCTTGGCAGAGAGAAGGAGAAATTGAAGTCATAACTCTCATTTCATCGCAAAATAAAGCCAGGTCATAGAGAAAAGGAAATAAAGTAAAATAATCAAAAGCATAGGTGGAATCAAATTTAAAGTGTACATAACCTTCGACTTGGCAGTTAAACTTCTATAAGTCCGCTCAATTGTGATTGCACACAAGAATTGTTGTAGCAGCGTTTTGGTTTTGGAGTTTTTTGTGAGGGGTGGAAACGCTACATCATGATTACTTGATTTTCCACAAGGGGGTTAATTCTAGTCACTAGGGAAAGAATAATTGGAATCGTCTCTTCAATAAGTGCTGCTGAGACAGTTGGGCCACCATATACCAAAAAATGAAGTTGGATGCATTTTTCACAACATATACAAAAATTATCTCGAAATGAATCAACCACCTAAATGTTAGAATTAAAGCCATAAAACTCTTAGAACAAAGCATAGGAGTGATGCATTCAGGACATAGTTTTGTTTTGTTTTTTAATCAATTTACTGGGGGCTCGTACAACTTTATCACACTTCATCCATCCATTGTCAAGCACATTTGTACATTTGTTGCCATCATCATTCTCAAATCATTTTTCTTCCTACTTCAGCCCTTGGTATCGGCTCCTCATTTTTTCCCCTCCCTCCCCGACCCTCCCTCTGGGACTCTGGATAATTTATGAATTATTTTGTTGTCTTATACTGACTGATGTCCCTCTTCACCCAATTTTCTGTTGTACACCACCCAGGGAGGGAGTTGTGTGTAGATCATTGTGATCAGTTCTCCATTTCTCCCCCACCTTCCCCTTACCCTCCTGGTATGGCTACTCTCATTATTGGTCCTGAGGAGTTTATCCATCCTGGATTCTCTGTATGTCCAGTTCCTGTCTGTACCAGGGTACATGCTCTGGTCTAGCCAGATTTGTAAGGTAGAATTGAGATCATGATAGTGGGGTAGGGGGGAGGAAGCGTACCCTTCTGTAAGGAGGAGCTGGACATGGGTTTTAACAACAAATTCTTGAATAGGACACAGAAAACATGAGCAACAGAAGAAAATAGCTTTGATCTCCCTCATGATCCATTTAAATTTGTTCTAGGTTTTAATATTTTCTGCTTTCTTTTCCATTGAGGTATTTATCTGTTTTACTTTGTTATTATTGTTAGTTTTATGTTTTTGTTTGTTTTTTATGTTGTTCTGTATAGGAAATCCAAGATGGGCCTGTACATATAGGTACAGTAACTGAATTAATGGGTCCTTCGGAATAAGGCAAGGGAGGTTGTGGGGAAATGGGGAACTAATAATGAGGAGTACAAGAATTAAGAAAATGTTCTAAGACGGATTATGGTGATTATTTTACAACCTCCTTGATATGATTGAACGATTGAATTATAAAATACGTGAATCATATGCCAACAAAACTGTTTTTTAAAACAGACAAAATAGCTAATCCGGACTTCATCAAAATTAAAAATTGTGTGCATCAAAGAACTTTATTTTTAAAATGAAGAGAAACTACAATAACAGCTCATAATGATTTAATATACAGAATTTTTAAACAACTCCTACAATCAGCAACAAAAAAACAAACACCCAATTTTAAAATGGGCAAAGGCCCTGCTTTGCCTGAGGTCAGTGCCTTGTACTCATGTCGAAGCACGGGAATCCTCCGTCAGCAGAACCACGAAGCAAGCATGATTGTCCAGGGTCAGACCCAGTGAGTAGGAATTCTCTCCAGAACCAAGTTCCCTGTCCCCAGATGCCCTCTGTGCCCAAAAGAACTCCTTCCAGGATAAGTACCCCAACCTCAAGTAGGATTTGAACTAGTCAAACGACTTCCGCATCAGATGTCCAACCCCAGATAACACAGAGGTTGGCACGAATCCCTTCTAGGACCAGTGACCCCCCCCCCCCACCCCACCAGTGAACTGCTTCCATATACTCTGCCCTCAGTCTTCTCCTGTCTTTGTTTCGTTTAGGATTGTTTTTCCTTTCTTTTTCTTCCCTCTTTCCTCTGCTTTCCTTTTCCCATTCCTCTCTTCTGATTTCCTTTTTTTAATCTTTTATCTTCTTTTCAATTTCTCCTTCCACCGCTTTTCTTACTGTGTTTTTATTTCCTGTTTCCTCTCTTCCTTTTCCTGTTTTCACGTTCCTTTTCTTCTTGTGTATTAATTTCTGTTTTTCTTGCTCTTGTTTACCAGCTTTCCCCTATTTGCTGTGTGTGTGTGTGTGTGTGTGTGTGTGTGTGTGTGTGTGGTCTTAATCATTTCTCTCTTTGTTTCTACTGCTTGTGGTTGTTTCTTGTTACACTCAACAGGAGACAGCATCCATGCACATGCACCCCAGCCTCATTCATACCTCCTGAAGTCATATCTGCTGGAGGGCTACTAATCCCTCCTGTCCCACCAGTTAATTTACAGACAGCTGAAAACACCAGACAAAATTGCTCTCTATAAGAACAGCAAGTAGAGAACTGCACCCACACTCACATTTATTACATCCAAAAGGAGATAGGTAGTGAGAGGCTAAAAATCTCACCAAAACACAACCCTCGGTTAAATACAATACCACAATGCCTTGGAAACAACAGACAAGGTCACTTCACACAAAGATACAAGACAGAATGAATTTTTAAAATTTTAAACCAATACACAGATCCAGAATACCTTTCTCATAAATAAAAGGTATTGAGACTATCTAATAACTCATTCAGAAGAATTATTTTGGACTCCGTCAATGGATTGAGAGCAAGGTGAAAGAAATCGAGGAAAACACAAACAAAACTTTAGAGCAATTCAGGAAACTCTTACAAGAATCAACTAAAAAATAAATTAAAAATTAGAGAAACAATAAACAGAAATCCAGAAGATTAATACTAAAATTTCAGAAATATATAATGCATTGAAAGAGCAAATGAGCAAAATTGAATTAATGGAGAAGAGAATTAGTGAACTTCAAGACAAGTCTCCTGATACTAATATGCTAGAGGACCAATTAAAATGAACAACATTCCAAAGAAAGCCCGAGAATGATGTGGGACACCATCAATAGGAATAACTTTTGGATAATTCCTGTTTGGGATAGGAATTCCCAAACAGGAAGAAACAGCAGGATTCACAGAAAATTTTGTCAAAGAGTTGTTGGGGGAAAAAGTTCCCCTAACATCATTAAAAATGAGAAGATATACATTCATGAAGTTGAATGAACCCCAAACCGATTAGATCTCCTCAAAAATTACCAAGGCATATCATAATCAAACTTTCCCAAAAGCAAAGACAGGAAAAGAATCCTGATAGCAGCCCAGAAAAATTGAAGTTACCTACAAAGTGAAAGCAGTAAGACCAATATCTGATTTCTCAGCAGAAACCAAGCAAGCAAAAAAGCAATGGGAGGACATAGAAAACTCTGAAATTTAAAAAAAAAATGTTTTTCAAGCAAGAATCATATACCTAGAAAAATTGTCGCTTACATATAAATGTAAAATTAAGACATTTCCATATAAATAGAAATGAAGTGAGCTGGTAAAAATAGACTAACCCTACAAGAAGCTAGGTGGGCAGACAGGAGAATCTTTGAACAGAGATACCACAGCAGTAGACAACAACCTGAGCTTAATATACATGGCACTACTACCCAGAAGTCAACCTAGACAGAGAAGTATCCAAAACAAAACAAACCTACTAACCTGAAAACGGGCAACCAAACAAATTGAAATGAAGACATTTAAAGCATTAATAGAGGAAATACTGTCGATATAGACCTTTTCAGTGGAGAAGTCAGATTTCAAGAAAAAAAAAAGACTGTTTTAAAGTTAGAAATAAATTCATAAAATACAGCCGAACCTCAAAAAAAATTAATAAGCCTCATCAAAATTTTAAAAAACAGGAGAATCATAAAGATCTAGTAGACACTAGAACAACAGCAATGAAGAAAATGGCAAGAAAATACACAATCAAATTGAACTCAACACAGAAAATTATATGGAAAAAGAACCAACAGCACCACACACACAAGAAAAGTAATGAATCTTTGCTGTAGACAGGGGAGATGCACCTGTCACAAGCAGAGAGCAGCAGATGGATTCAAAGGAGCGGGGCAGGGGCGATTAAAATGCTGTCTACAAGAGTCACCTCTTAAAAACAAAGACAAAAACAGACTAAAAATTCACTAATGGGAAACTTGTAGCAAGATACTGACTATCAAAAAAAGATCAGGAGTAGCAAGATTAATTCTCATAAACTAGATGTTTATGCAAAATCCAGCATAAGAAACAAAGAAGATTGTATAACTAAAGGGTGAGTTAAACAAGAAAACATAGCCACAATAAATGTCTATGCACCCAATAAAAGAACATCAAAATACATTAATCAAACTTCTACCAAAGTGAAAAGAGAAATAGACAACTCTACAACAAGAGCAAGAAACTTTAATACACTACTTTCAATGAAGGATGTAACAACTAGAAAGTAACTTAAAGTAGACAAAGAAGAGCTAAACAACACAATCCATAAACTTGATCTCATGGATGTCTCCAGACCACTCCACCAAACAACGACGCGAGGTACTTTCTCTCCCAGCAAATACACCAAGCAAGCCTCAATACATTGTAAAATAGCGACATATCGTAAAGGATCTTCCCAGATCTCAATGCTACAGAATTAGAGAGAAATAATAGGAAGATAAAGAGAAAGTAACAAATGCATTAAACACTACTGGGCAATGGAAGAAATTTTTTAATTCCTTGAACTCTCCAGGTATCCTCATGAGAGTGACATTGACTTTAAACCCCGTATGGCAATTCCTGATGCACTGCCATGCTGCTCAGAGAAGACAAGGTGACCTAGAAGTCTAGCTACTTCCTTAAGATTTTCCAACTTAAAAAAAAAAAAAGATTATCCAACTTTTGGATAGTTATCCAAAATGCTTTATCATGGGAACAGACACTATAGGTGTCAACAGATCCACATGTCTCTCTGCAAGAAGGCCGTAGTGCTAATGGGTAAGGAACACTGTGACATGCAAGGTCATCTGAGGTCACCCAGCTCTGGAGAAACTGTTGCCTCATATGTGTAGGAATGTGGCAGGTTTGTGTTCACCAAGGAGGACCTCATGGAGATCAGGGGCATGTTGCCGGCCAATAAGATGCTGGCTGCACCTGTGCTGGTACCATTGCCCTAAGTGAATTACTATGCGAGCCCAAGGCCCTGGCCTGAGTCCCAAGAAGACCACCTGCTAGGCTTTGGGCATCACCACAAAGATCTCCCAAGGCACCATTGATGTGCTGAGTGACATGTAGCTGATCAAGACTGGTGACAACGTGGGAGCCAGCAAAGCCACCCAACTGAACATACTGAACATCTCCCCATTCTCCTTTGAGCTGATCATCCAGCAGATCAACAGCAGCAGCATGCGGAACCCAGAGGTGCTTGGCATCTGACAGAAAGCTCTGCACCCTCACTTCTGGAGAGTGTCCGAGATGTTGCCAGTGTGTGCCTGCAGACTGGCTACCCAACTGTTGCCTCTGTCCCATTCGATCATCAATAGGTACAAACAGACCTTGGCTTTGTCTGTGGAGACTGAATATACCTTCCTACTGGCTGAAAATTGCAAGGCCTTCTTGGCCGATCCATCAGCATTTGTGGCCCTAGCCTCTGTGGCTGCCACCACCTCAGCTCCTGCTCATGCTGCTTTGGCCTTGGCCAAGCAGGAAGCAAGGAGGAATCAAAGGAGTTAGAGCAGGATGTGGGTTTTGGTCACTTTGACTAGCCATCGAAAAGCAACCAAAGCAGCCAGCTTTATTTGTGAAACGAAGAAATAAAGGCTGACTTCTCTTTATTAACAAATGGATGAAATCACAACATACCAAAACCTTTGAGACACAGCAAAAGCAGTGGTCAGACAGTAATTTATGGCGATAATAAATGCACACATCAATAAAGAAGAAAGAAGCAAAATCAACATCTTAACTCAACATCCCCAACAAAAGAAAAAGAGAAACAAAATAAGCCTACAGCCATCAGAAGAAAATAAATAATAAAAATTAGAGCAAAAGTAAATGAAATAGAAATCAGAACAGCAATAGAAAGAGTCAACAGGACAAAAAGTTGGTTCTTTGATAAGATTGACATCCACAAACCATTGCTAAATCTAGCAAAGGGGGTGTGCGGGGAGACAAGTTGACACAAATAATACAAATAAGAAATTAAGTTGGTAACATCACAACAGACCCAGTAGGTGTAAAAAATGTATTATAGTAGGATACTAAGGAGAATTTACTCCAACAAATTAGAAAAACTAGAAGAAATATCCAGAAACATACTACCTACCTAAATTAACAGACTGAACTAAAAGACTTAAATGGACCCATTACCACCATTAATATGAAGTTCAAGAAAAATAGAAAACAGGGGGAAGAGAGGGGGTTTTGGGAAAAAATGGAAAACAGCAAACGCTGACGAGGGTGTAGACAAACTGGAACTCTCAGACTCATACACTGCAGGTGTAAGACAGTGTAGCCCTGTGGACAACAGCATGGAGCCGCCTCAAAAAGCTGGGGTTAGGAGTCTCATATGACCCAGCGCTCCTCTACTTGGCATATTTCCTGAAGAAACAAAATCCATGGCACGAGCAGATAGATACACACGCCATGGTCATCCCAGCACTGGTCACAATAACAAGATTATGGACTATGTTAGACAGGGTTCTCTAGAGAAACAAAACCAGAACGCTAATAATTATATTTATATATGTATATATATACATATACACGTATAACATAAGAAATAAACAGTTAATTAAAATACAAATGGCTCAGTGCAACTCACTCCCATGAGATAGTTGTGAGACACTGGCAGTCCTTCAAGTCTTGAGGGCCACCAGGTAGTCCTCTGTAGAGCAATTCAGGCTATCTGGGCACAGGCAGCAAACAGCACAGCAGGTTACTGACAGTCAGCCAGATGATAGGGTCTGACAGTCCCCAGCTCAAGAGATGTAAATTCCAATGGTGCGAAGCAGGTCTTGAAGGAACCTCAAATTACAGTGACACAGTTCATGGGTTAGGCATCTCACAGGTAGTTTAGCTTGCAAATTGAGGCACAGAACAAGCAAGGCAGCCGCATATTGGTCCAATGATCAAAGAGCAAGAAACAAGAAAGGCAAGGCTCACCGAGCCATTTATCTCTACCCTTCAATTAATCCCACATGTGTTTATCAGCCAGTTTGGCACAATAAACTACCTCAATCCACCCCTTGCCAACTTGGCACCTGTATACAATTCTTTAGTCATATATAATTTCTGGGCATTAATGAAATCACACTTATACTTAACATCAAACATCTGTCATACATATAAATGAAAACACACTGAGTCCAATTGTATCTGATATGTCATGCATGAACAAAGGAAAGATATGCAGTAAGCACATATTAAAAAATACACTGAAAATTACAAACCTCGCTTTTGCAATTGATCATGTGGTCGTAACTGATAGGTGGTACTAACTTCTTCTACTACCCATTCTGTATTACCTTTACCCTCAGCAAGCATCTCAGTTGCCTGTGTTTTGGGCCTGATTGGGTTGACCCAGATCTTCATTCCTGAGGGGTCTTGGTCATTATAAGTCCTGTCAGGATTGGGTTGCTGCAACTTACCTTTTAATCACAGGGCATGGGAGCACTAAGAGTCGGCCTATGGGATCTCCTGGATTCCAGACATATTCTTCTTTACCTCCATTATGTAACACCAGTCCAATTTCTCCTTGGTAACCAGGATCAGTCACACCACTCAGTACAGTGATACCCTTTCTGACCTGTTGATCCAAAGGCATGAGAAGCCCAAAGTGGCTTGAGGGCATTCTCAGCTGCCAGTTCAGTGGAATCCATGCTGTGTTTCCAGGTGAGAGAGTTCCTTCCTTCAGGACCAGGACCTCCAGGCCTGAGGAACACAGGGTTGCTGGGACAGGAAGCAAAAATGCTGCAAGAGGATCACTAGGAGTAATAGTGAGTGGTGCCACTCCAGCTTCCACCCCTTGGTTCCTGGACCCATGAATTCTGGCTATTGGAGACACAGCACCATATATCGGCCACCAGTTTAGAGCGTATACAGCTTCCTGGAGAACATTGCCCTAGTCCCGCAAGTTGGTGCCACCTAGTTGGCCCAGTCATTGTGTCTTTAGGAGCCCATTCCATCATTCTATTGAACCAGCTGCTTCAGGATGATGAGGAATATGATACGACCAGTGGATTCCATGGGCATGGGACCATTGCTGCACTGCACTTTTATCTACAACTGACACCTCTAGCACCATTGGCTCAGTTGGATCATATGGTCCCAGTAGCAAAGCAGCTTGCACACCAGCCTGAACCTGTTGAAGATCCTTTTCTTGTTCTGGGCCCCACTCAAAATTGGATGTTTTTCGTGTCATTTGATAAATAAGTTGAAGTAGAACTCCCAAATGAGGGATATGTTGCCTCCAAATTCCGAAGAGGCCCACTAGGTGTTGTGCCTCCTTTTTAGTCGTTGGGAGCACTAAATGCAATAGCTTATCCTTCACTTTAGTAGGAATATATCTACATGCCCCACACCACTGGACCCCTAGAAATTTTACTGAGGTGGAGGGTGCCTGAATCTTCGTTGGGTTAATTTCCGAACTACTTGTACACAGATGTTGTACCAATGACTCTAGAGTCTTTGATACATCTTCCTTAGTGGATCCAGTCAGCATAATGTCACCAATATAATGGACCAGTGTGACATTTTGTGGAATAGACAGGTAGGTGATCAAGGTCCCTTCAGACTAAATTATGGCACAGGGCAGAAGAGTTGATGTACCTCTGGGGAAGAGTTGTGAAAGTGTATTTTTGCCCCTGCCAGCTGAAGGCAAACTGCTTCTGGTGGTCCTTTGAGACTGGTATTGAGAAGAAGGCATTAGCCGGATCAATAACAGCATACAAAGTACCCGGAGAAGTATTAATTTGCTCAAGTAATGAAATCACATCTGGAATGGCAGCTTCAATTGGAGTCACCACCTGGTTAAATTTAGGATAATCCACTGTCATTCTCCAGAATCCATCTGTCTTCTTTACAGGCCAAATAGATGAGTTAAATGGGGATGTAGTAGGAATCACCACCCCTGCATCTTTCAAGTCTTTGATGGTGGCACTGATCTCTGCAATCCCTCCAGGAATGCGGTACTGCTTTTGGTTTACTATTTTCCTAGGCAATGGCAGTTCTAATGGTGTCCACTTGGCCTTTCCTAACATGATAGCCCTACTTCCACATTTCAGGGATCCAATATGGGGGTTCTGCCAGTTACTAAGTATGCCTATTCCAATGATGCATTCTGGAACTGGGGAAATAACCACAGGATGGGTCCGGGGGCCCAGTAGACCCACTGGGAGGCATACCTGAGCTAAAACTCCATTGATAATTCGACCTCCAAAAGCCCCCACTCTGACCGGTGGGCCTTCGAAACACTTTGGGTCTCCTGGAATTAGTGTCAGTTCTAAGCAGTGTCCAGTAAATCCCAAAAAAGTTTGATTATTTCCTTTCCCCCAGTGAACAGTCACTCTTGTAAAAGGCCACAGGTCCCTTTGTGGAAGGCTGGAAGAAAGACTAACAGTGTAGACCTTCGCTGATGTAGCAGGGTCCTCCTTACAAGGGACCCGGCCTCCCCTTCATTCAAGGGGTTGTGGGTCTGTAAACTGGCTCAGGTCTGGGGATTGATTGAGTGATCGTGATGGTCTATTCTGCTGTTCACCTGATCTAGCATTCTTGCACCTGTGTAAATCACGCAAATATTTAGTAGGCTTCCCATTTTCACTAGCCAATGCCAGAATTCCACACGACACAGGTTGCTTTGATTACTACAGAAACCTTGTTGTCTATTATAACCACGCCCACCTTGTCTCTGTTGATTCAGTGCTGACACCTGCCCTCTACCATCACGGGGACCAATCAGCCCCATTGTGGGCAAATGTCGGAATTCACTTAGGGCAGTGCCCACTGTTAATCTTGATACACATAAAATAGCAATTACAGAAGTCTTCAGAGATGCTGGGGCCCACTTCAAAAACTTGTTCCTTATGGTTGTGGTACAGGGTATGTCCTCAGGACACCCCCTTTTTGGGTCTATGGGAATATCATGATAGATCCATTCTAACATACCAATTTCCTTAAGCTTTTGCATGCAGTGTACCAAGGTAGGTCAGGTACTTCAAGTTGGTCTAATCTAGGCCATCTGGCAGTCCATGCTTCAGCAAACCAACCAAATAAAGAATAAGATCCTCTCTTAGCCTCTCTCAGAGAGACATTGAAAGAAGAATCTGTGCTTAAGAGTCCCATATCCAGAAACTCAGACCAGTCTAATATTACATTTCGTGCACCAATATCCCACACCCTTAGTAACCATTCCCAGGAATATTCCCCAGGCTTCTGCTTGTACGTATTTGAAAACTTAAGATGTTTGTGAGTTTAGCGCGCTTCTTCTTGGGTAATCATCTCAACCTCACCTTTAGGAGCTTTCTGAGCCTTAATTTTAGTTACAGACCTAGCGGAAATAATGGGTGGCGAGGGTGTTTCCTGGGTTCTCTCAGCAGTATCTTGTAAGGTATCTCCCTCAGGCAATGCTACTGAGACAGCCCCACCTGACATTTCAGCTTGAAAAGTTTGGTTAATCTGCTCAGGTGTGGATTGTTTTATTGATATTGAATTAGTACTTTCAGCTGCGAGGGATGGATCTATTGACTGGGGTGGCTCAAATGTTGTGTTTCTAGGGGCTCAATATCCTCCTCTTCTGGATAATCAGCCTATATGTTCCCATCCCATGTTTCAGGGTTCCAACTTTTTCTGATCAAGGCCCTCACTTTGGTGTCAGACACTGCTCTAGATCTGCAATTCAGCTGACATTGTAATTCAGCCACTCGCATAATGAGACTCTGGAGCAGAGAAGGATCTCTGTTGTAGCACAGACGGAAGCTTTCAAACCTGTTATTCTGCACCTGAGGCACACTTCTGAGGCTCTGAGACCATCCCTCCCAGCTTCCCTATACTTGTCATCCTGACAAAACTCCTGGAAAATATCAAAGATAAGATCACTCAGAGTCAGTCAGGGTGCGATGGAGCACCGATGAAGAATACAGCTTTCCTCCAGTTCCTAAATGCTCCCTCCCCACCCCCCACTACCATGATCCGAATTCTACCTTGCAAGTCTGGATAGAGCAGAGGATGTACGCTGGTGCAGATAGGAGCTGGAGGCACAGGGAATCCAGGGCAGATGATCCCTTCAGGACCAGGGATGTAAGTGGCGATACTGGGAGGGTAGAGGGAGAGTGGGTTGGAAAGAGGGACCCGATTACAAGGATCTACATGTGACCTCCTCCCTGGGGAACGGACAACAGAAAAGGAGGTGAAGGGAGACGTCAGACAGGGAAAATTATGACAAAATAATAATTTATGAATTATCAAGGGCTCATGAGGGAGTGGGGAGCGGGGAGGGAGGGGGAAAAAAAGAGGACCTGATGCCAAGGGCTTAAATGGAGAGCAAATGCTTTGAAAATGATGAGGGCAAAGAATGTACAGATGTGTTTTACACAATTGATGTATGTATGGATTTTGACCAGAGTTGTATGAGTCCCTAATAAAATGGGTTTTTTTTTAAATCACTCAAATTCTCTCCTTTAACCGGCATCTCATCTATCGGTGGTGATGCAGTAGACATTAACTTTGCTATTTTACACCATGGATTAGTAAGAGTAGCAGACTTATCCATGCTTTGGGGTGTTGAAGTAGCATTATTAGTGCTATTAAGACTAATCATGCTGGAGAGTCAATTTAAGAAACCCATATTTATGATTTTATTTCTCTAGAAGCACTCCTGGTACCAAATGTGTTAGGATTCTCTAGAGAAACAAAGCCAAAATGCTAATAATTATATATATATATAAATTATATATACACACAGATAGATATATAGCTTAAGAAATAAACAGTTAATTAAATTATAAAGCAGTACAAATGACTCAGTGCAACTCACTCCCGTGACAGTTGTGAGACACTGGCAGTCCTTCAAGTCTTGAGGGCCGCCAAGTAGTCCTCAGTAGAGCAATCCAGGCACAGGCAGCAAACAGCACGGCAGATCACCAACAGTCAGCCAGATGACAGGGTCCGACAGTCCCCAGCTCAAGAGATGTAAATTCCAATGGTGTGGCGAAGCAGGTCTTGAAGGAACTTCAAATTACAGTGACACAGTCCCCGGGTTAGGTGTCCCACAGGTAGTGTAGCTTGCAAACTGAGGCACAGAACAAGCAAGGCAGCCGCACACTAGTCTGATGATCAAAGAGCAAGAGACAAGAAAGGTGAGGCTAGCCAAACCATTTATCTCTGTGCCCTTTAATTAATCCCACATGTGTTTATCGGCCAGGTTGGCACAATAAACTAACTACCTCATGGACCCAACCTAAATCCCCATTGGTTGAGGAATGGATAACTAATCTTTGGTAAATACACCCAATGGAATAGTATGCAATGTTAAAGGCTAACAATCCGTGAAACACCTAACAACCTGGATGAACCTGGATGGGGTTATGCTGCATGAAATTAGTCTATAACAAAAGGACAATTATAACATGAGATTACTATTATAAAAAGCCACGAAAAAGTTTTCACACTAAAAGGAACATACTTTGATGTTTACCAGGAGTAGAAGGAAAAGGGAGGGAGGAGAAGTCACAAGTGAGTTGTTAGACAGGTGTTAACTCGGGTGAAAGGGACGACAATATAGAAGAGGGAGATTGGTTAATAAAAACAGAATCAAATGTGAATACACAACCCTTCAGTAGTGGTGATCTACAAGTAGATGCTTGGCTATAGATATGAAGGCTGACTAGATGGTCATGTCCCCATAAACACGTACAGATTTGACAAAGAATGGTGTGCATATCTCTAGAACGGCGCTACAAATACACCCACGAGTGTGGGGGAGCATGCAGGAGACAAAGCTATGAAAAGTTCTTAGTCAGAACCACACTCCGTGAGGGAATAACTTGCTGAGCCGAGGAGACCAGGACCATAGTCTCTGGGACATCAAGGCCTATTGGCATCACAAAATTCACCAAGACAATCTTTTAAGACTTCTTAATGTGTTAAGTAGCAAGCGGAGTCTTAAAAGCTTGTGAAAAGCCATTTAAGGTGCAACCGTGGGTGTCTCCCCATGTGAAGGAAAGAAGAGTGAAGAAAATAAAAATACACATGGAAACAATTAGCCCAATGGACTAATGGATCACGTGTACAAGCCTCAGTCTGCACAACCCCGAAACCAGAAGAACTGGATGGTCCCTGACGAATACTACTAACTGCCTGAAAAGGATCCCACGCATCACCACATAAGTAACACTGTACCTAAAAGCCAGTGGCTGCCCAACTGCCAAGAAGGTCAGTGGATGCGACTCTGAGCACCAACCATGCAGCAGCCATTGTCTCATTGACTCCTCTCGCCATATTCTAATGTGGGAGGTGCGCTGTTAGGTCCATTTTTCAGATGAGAACTTGAAGCTCAGAGAGATTAAGTAACTTGCCCAAGGTCATACAACTATTAAGTGGTAAAGTGAGCACTCAGGTACAGTGAGTATGAAGCAAAAAGCAGGGTTCTTGGTCCCTTTGATCCACTGCCTTGGGCACTGTGGTTTTCCAGGATGTTGGTCTGGTCTACCCTACATCAGCTCCTATGAACAGATATCTACTGAGAAGAACAGGAAAAACCTGGGTCACGTGTGAGCCACAAGCCAACTGGAGCAGTGAAGAGTGGAGGAGAAAGATCACCCCCAACCTACAATGAGACTGGGACAAGAGACCCTCGGGGACCACCTGGTGGAAGCTCTCTGCTCACTGGAGCAGAAACTAAACATGAAAGAAGGGGTGATGAGTGGCACATCCAAGGAACTACTACACCAGGATAAAAACATGTCTGGAAATAGGAACAGGGTTGTCCAGCTTGGGGTTTTAGAGCAGCCCAAGCCAATTTTAAATAATCTGGAGTTTTGTTTTTGCTTTTATGTTTGCAAATGGAAAATTGCCGAATCTATATCAGGCTTTCCTTCAAATGGCCTGGGGTGAGGTCAAGGAATCTGTCTTTGTAAACACTCCCAGTGACACTGCTGTGCCCTGGACTTTCTCGCCTTGATTCCTGACTCTAGGAGGAGTGGGCTTCCACATCTCCTCACTCCTTCCTTCTCAGCTCCCTGCCGGGGGGGCTCAGGCCCTCTCCACACATGGCTCTCTTGACAGAAAGCTCCTTCTTCTCTGTTCAGCTCCCTCACGTTTCAGGAGAAAGCAGGTGGCTTCTCCACCTGCTCTGATCAAATGCAACTCTCTACCCACACCCCCCTGCCTGCAGTCCCTCTCTTTTTTGCAGGTTCAGGATCTGTGTCCTGGAACATCAACTCCTACTATCTCTGCACAGCCATCACCCCAAACCAACCACATCTACCACTGAGCTTTTTTTTTTTTAATTTTGAAGGAAAAGTTTAATTTTGGTTTCTTAAGGACAACCCGCATGTTCAACAATGGATAAGAAATTTGATTCTGAAGTGGGAGCCTGATATGTAGAAAAGCCCAAATTCCAGGGTGTAGGGCTTTGGGTGGTGGCAGCCTGGGGCAGTGGGGGGATATGATTGGCTGTGAGATTGTTCCAAAATTGAAGTGCGTGGCATGGTTACAAATGACTGGCCTAGGTGTGAATCAAAGCTCCAAGTCTCAATTAAACTTTCATTTGTCCTACATCCTCTTTTCTGCAGTTCTTAGAGCCTGTTTCTTTTTTTGTTTGTTTTTTCTAATCATTTTATTGGGGGCTCATACATCTCTTATCACAATCCATACATCCATCCATTGTGTAAAGCACATTTGTGCATTCATTGCCCTCATCATTCTCAAAACATTTGTTCTCCACTTAAGCCCTTGGTATCAGTTCCTCATTTTCCCCCTCCCTCATGAACCCTTGATAATTTCTAAATTATTATTTTGTCATATCTTACACTGTCCAACATCTCCCTTCACCCATTTTTCTGTTGTCCATCCCCCAGGGAGGAAATTATATGTAGATCCCTGTAATTGGTTCCCCCTTTCCAACCCACCCTCCCTCTACCCACCTGGTGTCACCACTCTCACCACTGGTCCTGAAGTGATCATCCATCCTGGATTCCCTGTGTTTCCATTTCCTATCTGTACCAGTGTACATCCTCTGGTCTAGCCAGATTTTTAAGGTAGAATCGGATCATGATAGTGGGTGGGGAGGAAGCATTTAGGAACTAGAGGAAAGTTGTATGTTTCATCGTTGGTACACTGCACCCTGACTGGCTCATCTCTTCCCCTCAACCCTTCTGTAAGGGGATGTCCAGTTGCCTACAGATGGACTTTGGATCTCCACTCCACACTCCCCCTCATTCACAATGATATGATTTTTTGTTCCTTGATGCCTGATAACTGATCTCTTCGGTACCTTGTGATCACACAGGCTAGTGTGCTTCTTCCATGTGGGCTTTGTTGCTTCTGAGCTAGAGGGCCTCTTGTTTACCTTCAACTCTTTAAAACCCTGGGCCTAGATATTATATCTTTTGATAGCCGGGCACTATCAGCTTTCTTCACCACATTTGCTTATGCACCCATTTGTCTTCAGCGATTGTTTTAGGAAGGTGAGCATGATGAAATGCCAGTTTAATAGACCAAAGTGTTCTTTCATTGAGGGAGTACTTGAATGGAGGTCAAATGTCCATCTTCTACCTTAATACTAAACCTATAAATATATGCACAAAGATATGTTTCCCCATCCTCATACATAAATATATTTACATATGTACATGCCTGCATTTAGACCTCTATAAATGCCGTTTGCCTCCTAGCTCTTTCCTCTACTTCCTTCTACTTTTCTCTTGTCCCACTATCATGCTCAGCCTTCATTTGGGTTTCAATAATTCCTCTTGGGTACATTACCCTTGATCACCCCCTAACAGAGCCTGTTTCTTAGAGCCTTGTGACACATAACTTCTTGTACTACTTCCGCTAACCCAGTAAACAATGGAGGAGGTAAGGATATGAATTATGAAGAAATGTTTGTCTGAACTGTTTACAAGATTTTTCTTGAGAGAAAGCTTTTGCAACAAGCTCCAGAAAACTGCTTGTTGGATTAATTCCAGAAAGTCAATGTTAGAAAATGGATTAGCTAATTTCACAAATATTTGACCTGTGATTGTCTTGTAACTACATGTAATCCCAAATCCAAGTATGTGGTCACATACTCTCTTCCTCATTTTTCTGTATTTAAAAACTCATATCTCTTTCTCTCTCTTTCTCTCTCTCTCTCTCTCTCAAAATGGTTAAACACTGTGATCTTGCATTACAATGTATTTCCTCCCACCTCACCCCATCACACTCACTGCCACTCACTGCCACTACCCCAACCAATCATATTCCTTATTTTCCCTTTTAATGGAGTATATGTTCTATTCAATACTTAACAGGTAAAGACTCATTTTGAAACTCATTCTCCACCAAATATCTTTTCCAAAATGAGAAGTTTTAATTAGATATTTTAAAGGATATTTAAAATATTGAAAATTAAAACCTGGAAATGTATCATTTTACCTAAAAATATTGTAGGGAAAAGAAAGGAAAATAGAAGGAGAGAAGAGAAAACAGAGTATTTGATTTTAAAACTGTATGGCTCTGCACTTTTTTAAGTTTCACACAGACACCAATTCTACTTGCATAATCCAAAACTAACTAAAGTCCAGCGACTTTTGTCCTTTTGTATCTGAATTATTTCACTCATCACAACATATATATAATACATTTTTGTATAGCTAAAAGGTATGAACCTAACGAGTTAATTTATTGAAGGGGATATTTTTTTGAGGAAAAGTCCAAATTGTCCAATAGCCGCCCCTGTGGGTTTCTGAGACTGCACGGTTTCCATCAAGTTGGTTTCGACCTAGAAGGGCCTAGAGGACACAATGGAATAAACCACGAACCTTGCCATTAACCCACACAACACATGGGAGAGGGTTTAATAAAGATACCAGTAACTATATACAAAATATCCAATAATAACCTGGTGAACAGTTGGTGGGAATATAAAATAGTGCAGTCTCTGTGGAAAGCCATATGATTCCGCAATGCCAGCCCTAGGGATACACCCCACCAACTTGAAAGCAAGGACTTGAATAAATGATCGTACACTAGTGTCCACTGCAACATTATTCACAATAGCCAAAAGATGGAAATAACCCGTGTCCATGAACAGATGAATAGATTAACAAAATTAGTCTATACATACAATGACATAATATTCAGCCATAAAAAGAAATAAAATTCTGAGACATGCTACAACATGGATGAACCTTGAAAGTTTTGTGGTTAAGTTAGCCTTTTAGACTAGTTGGGCTGTGATCCACATGGTCAGCAGTTCAAAACCACCACCAGCTCCTTAAGAGAAAGACTGGACTTTCTACTCCTGTAAACAGGTACAGTCTCAGAAACCCCCAGGGAATCACTATGAGTCTATAATGGCTCGAATTTGTTTTTGTTTTAAGGACAATTTGAACTTTTATACCAAAGTATCCCCTTCAATAAACTAACTCGTTCGGTTCAAACCTTTCAGATATATAATATACACATATGTGTGTATATATCGATAGATAGATAGAAGTATATAGATATATATAGGTAGATATGAAATAATTCAGATACAAAAGGACAAAGGTTACCAGACTTCCATTTATATAACTAACTAGCCTGGGTAAATACACAGGGATATATTATAAGTTGGTCCCAGAGGCTGGAAAAAGAAGTGAAGAGCAATTAATGATTGAGAAACACTGAATTTAAATGGGCTTTTTGGAAATCAATTGTACACTAACAAATTGATGATCAAGTTTTTGCTTTATATATTCCACCACAATTTTAAAAAATTAAGCAACACACTTTAGACTTTTGGCGTTATAGCTTCCCTGTTTGCTCGGAGAACACCTTTCCAAGAAGATAAAACCTGAGGTCTGTCAATGGGTTTTTTTTTTTATCTGAAGAGATCTTTATTTCACCTTACCCTCTTTGTTCATTTTCATTTCTTAATGTTACCTTGCGATTTGGGAGAAAGTTTACTGTGCAAATTCATTTTCCATTTAACAATCCATACACATTTTGTTTTTGTAGCGTTGATGGAAATTCCCACAATATACATCTCTATCAGACCAGGAAACCTGGTCTTCTTTAGTATTTAAACATGTGCTCCACAGTTTTCTCTCATACCACCCAGGACTTTCCATTGTCAACCCTTTCAGAGCGGTTGGCAGTGCTAGCTAGCACCATGTAGATCTTGGGGTCCAGTGTCACAGACGCTGAGATTCACATGGTCCATCAGTCATTCGGACAAAATGTTTCCATGGGTCTTGGACTCTCTTCACTCTTCTATCCTGAAGAAGGGAGATCGATAGCTGCAACTTAAAAGGCTGCTGACCGCCCTCAGTGAGCCCGGCACCACTCCAAAGCTGGATGCTGGAGCTTGTTTTGGTGGACTATGCTACGCCAATTGACCTTAACCCCCAAACTATGGTCTTGAGCCCCCAGGCAACCAGCTCATTCCCTCACAGTGTTTGGTCATGGCCAGGAAGTTTGCCTAACTGTCCATTCCATCCTCCCACGTTTGTGTCTATTTGCATCATACACCTATGTAGAAATATCCCCTGCCAAGCCTGTCTGCATTCACTTTTCCCATTACTGTTCGGATCGCGTGTCTGTCTGTGCATCTACTTATGACTTGTTGATTTACTGTTATTGCAGGTCTGCTGTGTGATCATATTTCCTTGCTGCTCCTCCCACTGGCTGCCTTTGCCTTGATTGTTTTGTGCTGCGTCCTCATCGCACCCTGCCTTCCCCTTCCCCCTCTGGCCAGTGCTTTGCCCTCCCTCCCTCCTTCTAACCCCAGAAAACGTCAAGGCAAGCTTCTTTCCGCGTGTGAACCTGCACTTGTCTTTTCATATATTGGCGCTCTCGTGCAATAGCTGTCCTTTAGTGAGTGGCAAATTTCCCTCAGCATAATGTCCTCCAGATTCAAAATACGCTGTGACCCGCCAAGCTCTTTTTGGTTCGCGAACAATTCCTTTTATCTGCAAAAATGATTGCCTCGTACATTTAAAAAGAGCTGCTCACATATTTAAATTTCAGCATCTACCCCTTGCCATCTGCTAAATTAAAACTCTCCGTTTAGAGTACAGTAATTCTTCCACCCCTCTGGGCCTGCTCAAGTACTCAATTTCCCAGTAACCAGGTTTTAAAAACAGCTTCCCTCCCCCTACCCAAGCCCCCCGCCAAATTTCCCAAATGAGGTTGATGGAGAGACTACAACAAAATCTAAACTCATTGCCATCAAGACGGTTCTGACTCATAGGGACCCCATAGGGCAGGGGGGAATTGGTCCTGTGAGTTTCCAAGACTCGTTTTTGTTTAATTCAATATTCTGTTTTGTTTTGTTGTCAGGCACATATGTGCATTTGTTGCCATCAACATTCTCAAAACATTTGCTTTCTGCTTGAGCCCTTGGTATCAGTTCCTTATTTTTCCCCTCCCTCATGACCCTTGACAATTTATAAATTATTATTAATTTGTCATGTCTTACACTGTCCGACATCTCCCTTCACCCACTTTTCTGTTGTCCGTCCCCCAGGGAGTAGGTTATATGTAGATCCTTGAGATCGCTTCCCCCTTTCTAACTCTTTACAGGAATAGACATTCCTGTCTTTCTGTCTTTCTTCTGCAGAAGAAAGATTTCAAACTTCTATGCGACTAGGGCTGCTAATGGAAGGACGGCTCGTTGCCATCGAGTCAGTGCGGCCTCATAGCAACCTCCTGTGGGTTTCCGAGACTGTATCTGTTTATGGGAGTGGAGTGGAGCTGCTGGTGGTTTCGAACCTCTGACCATACGGATCGCAGACCAACATGTGACCACCGCCAGGGCTCCTCTACGGAAGGGGCCAGGGACACGTAAATGCTTCATTGTGTAAAGGTTTATACTTCTTCCCCTGGTTCTTTTCCTCTCCACCCCCCTTCTTTCTTCTCCACCCCCCCATTTTTCCTCTTTCTCTTCTTCCC
Organism: Tenrec ecaudatus; assembly: GCF_050624435.1. Lineage (NCBI taxonomy): Eukaryota > Metazoa > Chordata > Mammalia > Afrosoricida > Tenrecidae > Tenrec > Tenrec ecaudatus. Next base: position 143,728,341 of record NC_134533.1, read on the forward strand.
GTTTTCTTTTTATTTTATTTATGAAGGGAGTACACATATCAAAACATTCGCCAGCACAACTTCCATATTTACAATTCAATGACATTGATTACATTTTCATTGTACCACATATACTTCTATCCTTTCCCAAACTATCCCGCCGCCGCCATTAACATAAACCCCATAGCCGCCAACCAGAGCTTCCCATTTCCCCTCGTTCCCCCAGAGTAGAGCCCTGGGTAACTTCTCTTTACTGACTGACCCCGCTCAGCCCCTGTTCCCGTCCAGCCGCGCCGCTCTCCAAGCTTCTGCTCGGGCTCAGATCCGTCGCAGGTAAAGGGCACACCATGGACCGGGCTTTGTGCCATCCCGAGAATCCCCGTCCCTGGGCGGGCAACCTCTCACGCAAGGGGGCCCGGACGGAGAAACGGTGTGCCCCGTTCTGTCTGAGTGTCGGCCTCCACCCCTGGCAAGCACGGCACTTCCAAGTTTGTGCGGGCCTCCGGGGCAGCAGGAGGAAGCTGTTATTTGGGGTCAAGTGCGGTGAGCCGAGCTGGTTCCTAATTCCTCCGACTGGTTTAGGGCAGCATTCAGGAGCACCCCCAACAAGGCCGTCTGTCTAGCCCAGCGATGAAAATCACGCGCGCGCGCGCGCACACACACACACACACACACGCACGCACGCACTTCCCCCACCCCCGCCAAGAAGCAGATGAGGAGGAGGACTTGATGAGATAAGTAAGACACCAGGTGGGGGCGGGTGGGGGCGGGGTGAGCCCACCTCCCACGGGGCTCCACCCCTCGGGTTCTGCCCAGAACAAGGAGACTCAGCACAACCGAGGGCTGAGGACTGAAGGCGGGCTGGAGGCCCGGGGTCAAGTACACTTTCTCCAGGGTCCACCGAGAATCCTCGGGAGGAGTGGTGTGACCCCTTTGCAGAAGGCTGGGGGTGACGGTCAAGTCCCAAATCCATTGGCTGCATCCCCAGTGGAGGGAGCCTCAGAGAATCCCCTCAGAGGCCCTTGACCTGCGATGTGAGCTCGCAGAGTGAGGGGAAATGGCCCCAAAGACCTTGGGGGCGGGGCGGGGTAGGATGTCTGGAGGGCTGATTCCCACAGCCAGACCCTGAGGCTGATTCTAAACTCCAAAGTCAGCAAACCCAGGACTCTTGTTGCTGACCCACTGCATGCTTACTTCCCAGTCCATGCCCGGGCAAGTCCCAGCTGCGGACAGAGCATGGCCAGGTTCGTGACTGGGCCTGAGAAATAGGACCAGACCCGGGATCGGTCCGTTTATAACCTGGAAACAGAGATGGGCCCCGTGCCCCACCCGGATAAAAGCCCCTGGACACAGTTCATTCAGCAGTCCCCACCTGCTAAGGCAGGTGCTTGTCTTTCCTTTCCAAATAAACCTTGCTTTTTGGTTGCCATCCTGCTGTTCAAGCGACCAAGAGCCAGGGCAGGGCAGCTGCCACCCTATCAGGCAGGCTGCATTGCAAAGTGGGTCAAGGCCGACGACGATGTGGTTGGGTTAAAATGTAACGCCTTATCGTTGGCTCTCCCTCTTGACCCATCTGTTCTGGTTTGTATACGTGTCTGCTTTCTTTGGGATGTAGGTTTTTCTTTGTCGATTTTGTTTTTGCTGTTGCGGGCGCGGGGCGGGGGGGGTTCCATGTTTTTTTCTTGATGTAGAAATCAGGATAAATAGGACCCTAGAGACAGTCACTGGAAGAATACTTTCTCAGGACGTCCCAAAGTCAGGCCCATTGGCTTCAAAGTCCAACTCTCCCGGTGGTGTCCCCCTTCCTAGCAGCTTAGAAGCATGTGTTCTGGTGACCCCAACGTCTTCTCCCTCACAAACGTTTCACATCTGCCCTAACGCTTTTCTGTCCACAGTTTCTTCATGACCAGTTCTGCTCAAGGAAAGCCCAGGGTAATGAAATTATAGCCTAGCAACCTAGCCAGGGCCACAATGACACCAAGACATTGGCCTGTCACTTCACTGTGGACCTTGGCGCTTCTAGTCAGACGTCTCACTTGTAGACCTCTGGCCTAGATCTGTGTGCCTTCTCTGGAACAAATGTTCCTTTGCTGTAAACGTGAGTGTTTTCTTTCTTTTTTAAATTAAAAGATCGTTTTACTGGGGACTCTGACAGCTCTTATAACTGTAATGGGAGAGAAGGCTGTGGGGAAATAGGGAGCTAATAGTAATGAACACAAATGAAGAAAATGGCCTAAAACTGATTGTGGTGATGATTGCACAATTCGTTATTAATATGTTTAAACCACTGAATTGTATGGTATGTGAGTCGTGTCAATAGAACAGGTTTTTAAAAAGTGACAGCAGGCTGCGCCTGAAATGAAGGCCCCCAGGGCCGCATGCGCGCTTGGAGGAGGGGAGCCCTCAGGAATGAGAGAAGCAAGCTGGTCCCCCCTCCCCCCCCCCCCCCCCCCCGCAAAAGATCCCCCAGCCCCCAGGTCAGCGTGCTGCTAGAAGGAAGAGCAGTCAAGGGCTTGGGAGAGTGGCTGGAGGATGGCCCGGGCAGAGGGAGGCAGTAATATTAACCACAGACCAATTCGGAGCCCTCAATATTCTGCACTCGTCCGATAACTGAAAATGCAAGTGCGGGCCCAGTTCCAAACAGCGCCTAGTTACATGCTGGAAGCTGCCTCCCAGCCAAAGCCTTAAGCGGGAGGCCACAGAGGGTCAGGGCCAATTAGGAGGGAAGAGCCCATGGTGTGGCCCAGTGAAACCAAAAACCTGTGCTAGGAGCTGATACACAGGAAGGCGGAGGTGATGGCTGCGAAATTCCAATTCCATCAAAGGGGGTGGAAGCCCGTTATGGATCAGGCCCCTGGACGTTGTTTCTAACTTGAGTTCTTTCTGGTCCCTCCCGAGGACACCCAGGGAGCTGCGCAGCAAACGGGAGCAGAGGTTCCAGAAGGCTCCACGAGGTGGCGCCCTACGCCCGTGGACGTGCCGGAGTCCCCGGTCGCGGGGGTCTCCCAGCCGGGGAAGTGCGGGGGTCAAGGCCGGCTCAAAGGAGGCGAGTCGGACACCTGGACCAACAGAAAATTCGTTCAGCATAGGGGTGAAAATCGAGCTCGCATAAAGTCAGGAGAGTCTCTGATTGGCTTTAAGGGATGAGGAGGTGCAGAGGCTTTAAGGGATGAGGTGGTTTGGCTGGTTTGGCTTTAAGGGATGAGGAGGTGCAGAGGCTAACAGCCTGCCAGCCCTCCCTGGAAGGAACTGAGCGGGCTTTGCCATAGAAGCCTGGTCAGGAGGAGGTGTCGTCCGGTGTAGCAAGACCGGCAGTGGAGGAGTGATGAGGAAGCTATTGTAGGAGTTCAGGAGGGACAAGGTGGGCACTTGAGCCATGGTCGTCGTGGTGGATAGAAAGGGAAGTCCACAGCATCCTAAGTACTTGCCCTGTCCTGGCCATCTTGCCAGACTCAATTTCAAGTCCAGCCAGGCAGAAATGACTGGCGGGGTGGTAGAACTGGGACCTTCTTCCAATTGGGGCACCTGGGATTGAGCCGAAACCTGGAGGTCATGGAAGGCAGAGATCCGTCAGTGGAAGAAAACACAAATATAGTGAGACTGCTCCCTGTCAGAATGCACCGGAACGTGAAGGGATGCAGAAGGGCCAGGTTAAATTTTAATACTTTATCATTTGTTCTCCTTTTTTAATTTGTTCCGGTTTTTACTTTCTGCTTTCTTTTCAATTGCTTTGTTATTGTAGGATTTTTTTGGTTGTTGTTTTTTGTTTTTGTATGATTTTCTTTATATGAAATCCTGATAGGTAAATCCATAGCCACAGTAAATAGATCAATAGTTTCTTAGGTTTCTGGCAGAGGAGATGGAAAAGAAACGGGGAGCTAACAATAATGAATATAACAATGAAGAAAATGTTCTAAAATTGATTGTGATGGTGATGCCACACTATTTTTAAGGTTTAACTTTTTAATTGTACAATGTGTGAATTATGTTAATAAGCTATTAAATTTACATATTATACTATATTAATTTTATTATATTATTATAATGTTTTATATATTAGAGAGAGAGGTGTGTGTGTGTGTGTGTGTGTGTGTGTGTATTTTCCAAGGCAGAACTTGTAAGACCCAGCAAAGAAGAAGAAGAAAAGGGGAGAGAGTCCCATAAAGTTCGGGTTCTCATTTCCTGAGGCAATCCTAAAAAAATATCACAAGCTTCATGACTTAAACAACGAGCATTGATTTCTCACAGTGCTGGAGGTGAGATGTATGGAATCGGGGTGTCAGTAGGGCCTTGCTCCCTCCAGAGGCTCTCAAGGAGAATCATCCATCAAGGGCCTCTGCCAACTTGTGGTGCTGCCAGCATATCTTGCCTTGGACCAAATCACTAGACTCTTTGCCTCATGGTGAAACTGCTTCCTCTTCTCCCGTCTGCCTCCCTTGTATAAGGACTCACCTGGTTAACAGCAGTCCTCCTCTCTAGGGCTTACCTTCATTCTTTGCAAAGATTCATTTTTCAAATAAGGTAGCCATCACAGGTTCCAGGGACTGGGCATAGGCATATCATTTGAGACCACCGTTCAACCCACGACAACCATCTTGGGCTACCTCATGATGATTTCATACAGTCCAAGACCTTGGAACTAGAGCTCTTATGGTCCCCATGTCAATTCAAAGGCTTCAGGCTATATGCCATGTGTTCTAGTGAAATGTACATTATCTACTACAGAGATGCTGACCAAGAGCCAAGGCATAAGGCTATGGCATCAATGAATCTGTAACTTCTTGAAGAGAGTAACCCCTTACTCCACTTGTCTAAATTCAAGTTGATACAGATTACTGAGAGAGAGAGAGAGAGAGATTATTTTTAGTCCAGCCAATAGTATGAAGCTCCTACTAAAATTTATAAATTTTTAGGATATGTATATGTCTTTCTCCTAACTCTACATCTTAGGATTTTGTGGGATCCTAAGAAGTCATTTTAAAGGCCTGGAATGTGAGAAAACCTTGCATCCCTCAATGTTCTTTGGACTGTTCAATGGTAACAAGATCCTTGAGATTGTATCTGATTGCTTCTGATTTGGTCACAAATTATAAGGTCGTTCTAGTCATATTCCCTCTGAATCACAAAAAATGCCGTCTGACCTCTGTGCTCACATTCACTAGCATGGCATTACATAATCTCATGCCAACTTGAAGGTGTAATAATGAAGGGGTGGACTTTAGCCTGGCAATCAGGTCACAGCCTAAAGATTCCTCCTTGTGGGTGTGACCTTCTCATAATGAAGGTCCCAGGCACCTCCCCCATATTCTCTGCATTCACTGGGAGAGCTGACAGAACCACCACCATTGGATCCATGGGCCTTTGCACCCACCAGCCAGTGATGCTCCTGCGTTCTGTATCATTGTGTGTGGCTTCATGAGTCTGAAGAGGGATTTATGGACTAGTATCAGACTTATGGACTTGATCTGGACTGGGCTGGGATGTTTTATTGATGCACAATTACTCCTTAATATAAAGTTCTTTCTTACACACATGTGAGTGTTACTGAATTTATTCCTCCAGCTAACCTGGTATAACACAACTAGTAAAGTATTCTTCACTGATATCATAAGTCATTCGGTAAGCCCAACAGTTGAATAACTGAACTCAGCAGATAAACTTTCTATTCAATTCATTATGTGCACTTTTGGGGTGTGCATTCGTGTGTGTGTGTGTGTGTGTGTGTGTGTGTGTGATTGAGGACTCATGACTTTTAGATTTATTATTTTAACTGACACAGCCAATGTCCTCCTCTTGAGGACTCATTGTACCAATATTGCCAGTAGGAGTCTGTTTTAGACTGGCACGATTTTGAAAGACCCAATTATTTAAGTTTTGTCTTGGGATGCTTTGGGGTTGTTTTTTTTGTTTTGTTTGTTTTTTGCTTTCTGGCCTAATCAGGTGTTGGTGCTCAAGGATTGTCCTATCACTTTAAATATGAAATTAGCCTCTGCTCTAAGAAAGCCTGGCTTCCTTTGGAAAGAAAATAACATTGGGAACCGGGACCTGTGCGTGAAGGTCTATCATGGGGACAACATTGCTACTGGCCTTTGTTGATGGGGGAAAGAAACAAGAAGGAAGCCAAAATTTTTAGGTACTGTTTTATAAAAACTTGACTTTGTACTGATATGTCCAATTCAATACAGAACATCACTAACAGACATTGCCCCTAATACTTTTTAGTGGAAAATGATCTCTCTTTTTCACTAATCCTGAAAACTTAGGTTCCTCTAAAAATTAATTTACTTATTTATTTGCTTTATCTGATAAATAAGAGAATAGTTCCAAAAGAAAATGTGATGCGGATACAAAGAATGTGAATGCTGAGTTAAGTTTTTGTATTAGACTGCACACTCTGAAGAGCTATATCCGAATAGCTTGGTCTCGAGTCCCTGCAAGTCTCTCCCACCAGGTGGGAATGTGAGGCCTCACCTGACCATCTCCATCCGCTTTCCTCTTGTTGAGGCTTCAAGTGGTCCCTATTCCCCTGTCTCTGGTCTACCTGTTCATCTTTTATGGCACTGTGAACTCCCATATGCTATAGAATTCACACACTAGAAGTAGAAACTTATTATCATTATCATCTCCCACGCTTGCTTTATTGGGATATAAATCTCATACCGGCATGGAGTTTTATTCATTAAATCTTGACAGTTGTTTCTGAAGGCAAGACTGAGCGAGTTGGGCTTGCTTCCGGGATGAGAAGGCCTCTCTGGGGTCAAACAGCAAAGACGACAAGAGACTGGCATCTTCATTGATGACCAAAAGCCTCTCCAGGTGTTCCCAGGCACCTACCCGCCCAATACTGTCTCCCTGCTCTTCTGGTGAAAGCACGCTTGTCATTAGACCTTGAGCTCATTTGGATCGACTCCTGTGAGACTCAATTACAAGCTGTGAAAAGAGAGCAAACCGTGAGCACTGACTCCAGTCTTGGGCTGGGACTAAGCATCTGAGAGGTCCCTACAAAGAGCTGTGCCTTGTGGCCCGGGGTCTCCATTTAAAGATGATAATCACTCATAGTGTGCCTTTTCACCGATAAGTGTCCCACTTTGAAGGGCTGGGTGACAGTTCAATTCACTGGAGAGAGCAGGCGGTCTGAAGAGCTGGGGAGATGAGGAAATATTCCAGGAGAGAGCCGACTACAAGCTACATAGGAGGCAGCTGTCCTAACATGTGGGCTCTCGAAATGCATGTTGGGAAACTGAATTTAAGCAGAATGTGTAAGTAGAGATACACCAGCTAGACTGGGTAGGCACAGAGACCAGGTGTAATAGAGACCCAAGAGAGCGGGGAGCCAAGTGCCATTCCTGTGCTCAGAGCCTGGCCAGTGCACCCAGGCTGGAGGGCTGGGGAAAACTGAAGGGGTGGAGAAAAACTGGAGGGGTGGGGAAAAACTGGAGGGGTGGGGAAAACTGAAGGGGTGGAGAAAAACTGGAGGGGTGGGGAAAAAGAGGAGGAAAGGCAATGGAGGGTGTATGGTCTTTGTTTTTTGCAAACTGAAAATACATTTACCATCCAGATAAAATATAGCATGAATGCAGTCTTCATTTTAAAAAGTCAAACAGTATAGATGCATACAAAATAGTGCAAAATGATAATAATTTATAAATTATCAAGGGTTCAGGGGGGAGGAGGGAAGGGGAGGGAGAGGAAAATGAGGAGCTGATACCAAGGGCTCAAGGAGAAAGCAGGTGTTTGAGAACAATGATGGCAACATATGTACAAACATGCTTGACACAATTGATGTGTTTATGGATTGTGACAAGGGTTGTATCAGCCCCTAATAAAATGATTTTTTTAATGGTGCAAAGTATACGATCTTCCAACAATATCACCCCTGAAAAGAGTCCCACCAAGTGGAGATGGGGTTGTAAGCTACTAAATTGTTCCCAGCACTGGACTATCTTAAGGGGCCCAAATGGAGGCCAAGGCTGGCTGGCCCCAAGGTTCCAGAGCCGGAGGGAGTGAGGGTAAGAAGGGAGGGAAAAGCTCACCTACCCATCCCTTGACTGCTCAAGAAATTCCTCCCACTGCGCCTCCCCCAGTCTGGCTCTTTCCCTCACACGGTGCAAGCGAGGGGTGTAAAGAAGCTTCTAGAAGGGGATTTGAGATGGAACAATTTCTGTAGGTGATACTTAGGGGAGAAAGGAAACAACTCACTCCTATCGAGCCAATTCTGACTCATGATGACAGGAAGAGGCAGGGTAGAACTCTCCATATGGAGTAGAAAGCCTTGTTTCCCCTACCCCACTGACAGGCTGGTGGTTTCAAACTACTGACCTTGGGATTAAAAGCCCAGGTTGTAACCACAATGCCCCCAGGGCCCCTTTTCAAGGGGAAGAGGGTCCCAAAGACATCTCCTGTGGAATGAGGTCCCAGGAGAGACTCACCATTTTCCTGACTGGGTGGGGCTATAACCACTGCCTCACTTGGGGGTTCTCTAGAAGCCCCAAACCCAGGCAGCCCCTGCACAGCAGGAAGAGGACTGGTCCTACTCCCCTCCTTCCTTGGGGACATCCCCTAGGCATCCTTCCCGGGTTGCTCTGAACTCACGGCTAGCGAGATAACACAAACCCAAAACACCACTTTTTGACAAAAAGATGAACAAGGGTGACCCTACTCCATTTTTTCCCTACGTCAGCAAGAAGGCATCGCGCCTACAGTCAGCCTCGCACGCACAGTTTACCTGTGGCCTGCGATGCGCACATTATGTTACACTTCACAGTCTTTCTTGTACCCACAGAATCAGGTGCCACTCATTGTCAGGGGGGGTATGCAACCCCCACCAAAGTCATGAGTTGCGCACTTTACTGAACAAGTCACCTCTGCATTACACTCACCCTTCCTCGACTCTTCCCTGTTTCCTGGGGACACGGGATCTCTAAGCCCGCTGGTGTGTACAGTCATTAGTTTGAGAGTTCCTGAGCATTTATGTCCTACTCCCCAGAAAAACTATACAAAGCATAATGGGTTTCTCTAGGCCGACACGTGCTAGCATATATGATTACATACACTTGTATATGCGTATGTAGGTTTGGGGTATAGTTAATCCCATTTGACAGATGAGAAAACGGTGGGCCAGACAGATTAAGTCGTTTTCTCTAGGGCCTCTCAGCTAGTGAATGGCAGCCGACTCCGATGGCATGTTCATATCTCCTGACCTTCGGTCACTGCTCTGTCCACTGAAGCTCTCTGCTTCAGACAGTTGTGTGAGGCAAAGACAGGACAGGCTCTTCTTGTTCCCTTGCCTCTTGTCCACCGAGGAAACCAGAAACACAGCCTTCCTCTTCACGGCTCCAGTGTTGTGCACACCCGTGCTCCGCCCCGCCAGGGCTTTCCCATGCCCATTAGACTAGATCCAGGCCCTGAGGAGGTCCTCAGAAGACAGCACGGATATGACGCAGGCCTCCACTTCCTCCTTTCGGCTGCTGATTAACTTCTGGGGTGAATTGGTTATTTTCTGAAAAATAATTTTCATGAATATTTGTTAGAAGTTAGCAGGAATTTTTTTTAAATCACAACATTCCCAACTATTTGATGAATTCATTTTCAAACACTAAAAATACCCAAGGACCATGGCAACCCACAGATCAGCCCTCTGCTCCCTTGGTCAGTGCTGCTCAGTTCCCTGACCCAGCGTGGTCAGTGCTCCCATCTCTGGCCATCCCTACCCCACAAAAGCCAAAAATATAATTGTGGTACCAAAATAGAATCTTAACCCCTTCCACCAGAGAGCTTTGAAAATACTGTCCTGCCTTGTGATTCTCTATGTGAAATACCAGCACAGTACCTATTCAGAGAGAGGGTGTTCCCTGTGAGAGAGATCCTTTATAATCATATTGCACCTTCTCTCAGCAGCCCCATGTCTTTCCATTCCATTTTCCACAAAATTTTGAAGTCCTCTCGTGTGTGTGTGTGTGTGTGTGTGTGTGTGTGTGTGTGTGTGGTTGGGGCGGGGGTGGGGAGTTCAGGTGCCATCCAATCCATTCTAACTCATAACAACCTTATTGACAACAAAATGTAACACTGCTCAGTCTTGCACCATCCTCACAAGCATTGCTACGTTTGAGCCTGTTGTTGCAGCCATGATGTCAGTCCCTCTCAGTGAGAATCCTCCTGTCACTGACCCTCTGCTTCACCAAGTCAATTCCTTCCTCAGGGACTGGTCCCACGCTGATCCCACGACCAAAGAGTTGACATCAGTCATGCTATCCCTGGTTCCATGTACTCTGCTGAATCCGGCTTGAATTTCTTGCAGGTCCCTGTACAAATAGTGCTGCAACTGTTTGTTTTATTTTTTATCTTGAGCAAAATTTTACTTGCGTCTGATATTGTTCTGTAAGCTCTGTGTCGCACGGGATCACTTTCCTTGAAATGTGCACGCATACAGAACGCTTCACGTGGTCAGCCAGGTCTCCTTCTTCCCACGCTTCTTAGCATAGACAAGAGAGTGCTCCAGAGTTGTATCCATGTGTTGAAACATCTACGTTCCATCAATTCCTAGAACCTTACTTTTGGCAATGTTTTTGGTGCAACTTGGAATTTTTCCTTTAATACCATTGGTACTGGTCAGATGCTACCCTGAAGTGGTTGAACATCAAGCAATTCATTTTGACACAGTGACTATGTATTTCTACAATCTTCTTGTTATGCTTTCTGCAGAATTCAATATTTTGCCCACAGAATCCTTCAATATTGTGTGGGAAACTGACAGCCAGGAAGAGTGTTTATGCGGACAAACTTTCAACATTCCTACGTTAAGAACTCCAGAGGGCCCCTGTGGAGAAAGCCTTCACGTTCAGGGGTTGGAGATGCGTCCCACTCACATTCTCCTCATTTAACGTTATTCTCCTCAATGTCCCCCTATATTAATGCCATTTAAGGCGCTGTTTGAAAACATGGTTGCTCACTGCGCTCTTGAAGGTTAACTGCTTACAGGCTATCTGCCTGGAGGTTGTCTGCCATCAAAAGCAATCAGACCCTATTATCTCTCCCTCCTTAAGTAGGACCCACTCCCTTCTGATAAGGATCATAGATTGCTTCCCCTGGAGAAGAGCTCAAAGACATCTAAGGTCAAGCCAACTCAGGGAGGACCAAAGTTAGGCTGCCCTCAACTCTGGAGCCTGCCCACCGTGTTATGTATGTGCCGTCCTGTCACGTGTGTGTGCCTCTAGTGCCTCCCCTTCCTATTGTGTGCACACCCCTAGCCTGTCCCCCTCGTGTTATATGCATGCCTCTTGTCAACCCCTTCTTGTTACAGATGTGCTTACCATGGCCTGCGTGCTCGAGATTATGTAAGCTCACGAGAATACATTAAGCTCTCTCTCTGCACAGACCTGGCTCCTGAAGTCAGGAGTGTGGAGGGGAGCTCTTGCATGCTTTATCTTGTCTTGTGGCTCTTTAATTTCCCCCTCAATTACACAACTGCCCCGTGGACCCATCTGTTTATAGGGAGGCTGGTCCCCTCAATATTGCAACTCAAAACTTGAATTTTTCTTTAGTGCTTTTTGCTTGAAAATACTAAGAGTGTCCTTCCCTCTTGGTTTTCTAACTCATGGTCTGTATACATGCTCTTGTAATATTTTATTTGGTTTTCTCTAACTGCCCGGTAAAGTCTTCTGATTGGTTAGGTCTTCATCCTTTCCTCCACTTGCTTTAGCTAGTCTAAATTCAAGAGCAACTTTTGGAGTTGCTTCTGACATTCATTTTGATCTTTTTCCTTTCCTGTCTTTTCAGTGACCTTTTACTTTCATCTATAATGTCTATGCTGTCGTTTCCACAATTCATTTGACCTTCAGTCATTAGTGCTCAATATGTCAAATCTGTTTTTAAGACGGTCTTTAAATCCAGGTAGGCTATACTCAAGGATATACCTTACATAGGTTGCTGAATCAGAATCAATTCAATAGCACTGGTGGTGTTGGAACATGTCATTGGATATAAAGGATCCAGGAAGACCTGGCAGGCCAGCCTGGGGAAACACTGTGCAGAACTCTTGAGATGCCAGGCAAGCTGGGCTGTGTAGCACACCTGCTCTCTTTGCCATATTGTGTCCTGGAGACAAAGAGAGGCCCAGAAGGTCATCGCTTTCTGGAAAAGAGTGATTTTTCCTTGGCTCCTGATTAGGAGTGACATCCTGTAAGTGCTATTTCCCCTCTCTACAAATGTCTGTGAACCCAGGAAATGTGTGTCATGAGCCACTAACCCCTGGCCAAGGCCATGCTGAAGAGAAGAGGGAATATTACTACCAAGGTGTCAGGGAGGACCACCGTGGGGCAGCAGGAGTACTGGAGCACCTTGCCCACTTTCCAGATGAAGAGTGGCACAACCACAAGGACCAGCAGGAAGCCCACAAATGCAAACAGGGCCAATGCCAGGGGGAGGGCCTCTCCTAGAAACAAAGAGAGAAAATGCACTCAGGAAAGAGCGGTGAAGAGAGCATCTCTGATCCTGAGCCGCCTCGGTTTCCCGGAGCTGGCGCCGTGCGTTGGCCAAGATGGTAGCTGGCAACATTCTAAGCGTTCTTCTGTGCCCTAGAGATTAAAATTACCTCCAGTAAAACCCTCTTTCAAAAATCTAGACTAATGCCTGGTTTCCAGAAAGCCCTAGGGAAGCTTCAAATCCTTTTCTCAGGAAGGGAATGGGGAGGAGCATCACTTGTTCAGCAACCAGCCTGGTTGGCACATACCTTGGCACTGCTACCGGGGGGATGGCAGAGTGCCAGCCCAAGGCAGGATGCGGGGGAGGTGCTGCAAGAGAACAGCACAACAAGGTGATAACTGCAAACAGAGCTTGCTGCACAATTTGCTCCCGGCAATGAGCCCTATTCTAGAGGAAGATTCTGAGTTCAGAAATCAGTCACACAATGACTGTTAGATATTTAGCACCTACTATGTGTACCAGGGCTACTAATACCTACAAGGATGCTTCAGAACCAGAAAGGACACCCCTGATTCCAGAGAGCGGGAGATGGCTGTGCAGAATGGGAAAGTGCCTTACTAGGTAGAACTGGCTCCGAACACGTATCTGTGTGGGAAAGAGCAGTGAGAGGGAGAGCTTTCTCATGCTTTTGGGGGCAGCCATATGAATGTACTAATATTCAAAGTAAGAATTTAAAATGTGAGTGGCTTAAATGCTATACACAAAAACATAAGTAATACTGTTTGAATAGCAAGGTCATGGGGTGTGGGCGTTTCGTACCTTTGAGGTGTTTTTTGTTGGTGGTGGTTGCAAATATCAAACAGGGATTGAGTCAAACAAGAGAATTCTGAAGACTCTCCATGAGGACCCTTGTAGACAAAAGGGTAACCCACCCAGCCTGCGGACAGATCTTCCCACCAAGGGATGACCCAGAACCAAAGTTGCTCAGCAGACATCCACGTCCAGCCAGGAGGAAGGACCGGGAACCTGCCTGTCCTTACCTTCGACCTCCACACATTCTGCCCGGCTGAAGGCACTCCGTCTCTCAATGGCCTTCACGAGTGTCTGGGCCTTGGCACAGTACTTGGCCCCTGGCTCCATGATCTGCAGGTGCACAGGAATGCCGCCGCTCTTTATCAGTTTGACGCGTTCCTGTAGGAGACCAGAAAACACGGCGACCTGTAAAGGGAGGTGAGGCAGGCAAGGCAGAGAAGCGCAAGGGTGGGAAAGCTGCAGCTCTGTCCTTTCCAGGGTGCATCCTGGACGATTTCTTCTCATCCACAGACTCACTTCTATTTATGAAGCACCTTATTGTTTTAGGCAGTGGGCACAGCAGTGGAGCACATATGAAGGGAGACAAGTAATATACAAACACAAATCAGGTGGTGACGCATGCTGTGAAGCAAATGGTACAGGACAAGGAGATAAAGAGTGGTGGAGGGCATCATTTTAAACAAGGTGGTTAGCAAAACCCTCTCTGATCAGGTAACCTTTGGGCAGAGACCTAGTGGTGAAAATTCTAACTGGGTTAGGCGTTTGGCATGGCCATACCCCAGAGGAGATAAGTTCTCAGGAGCAATGAATTGGTGGGTACAGGACCTCCTCCCTCATCCACCTGCCCACTCCTCCACCCAGGCCTCACACCTCCAGGTGTGTGATCCATATCTGATCCTGTGGAGGCCTGTCGGAGCCAGGCCCAGGTGACTCATCACAAGCTTTCTCAACACAAGTTGTGCCAGTTACCACGGGTGGGGATGGGCACCAAACCAAACAATCATAAGACACTGCCCAGGCCCTGATCCGTCCCCACACAACTCCATCTTCCTGATGGCATGTTCTACCACCGACTCCGGTGAGAAGGCATCAGATAAGTGGATACTAGAAATAACATCAACGGCAGCCTCCACGTACAGCTCTTGTTGAATGTCCATGTCCCGGACATTTCTCCAAGAGGTACCACTGACCTGAAAAGAACCCAATATGAGGGCAGCAGCCTGAAACCTGAAACACACGAGGAGCACCAATCAGACCTCTTTTCTAGGCATTCAATCTGGGAACTGGATACCTGAGGCTAGAAGCAAGGACATAAAAGAGGGACCAAATGAAGGGAAAGAAACCTAGGTGGTCTTGCCTGGCCAGCGAGTCATGGCTGTAGGTACATGGAGAGAGGAGTCATGAGGGAAGGGGCCTGTTAGTAAGCAGGGCAGAGGGCCACAGAACAGGTCCAAGGCAGAGGACCCTCCCCAGGAAAGCGAGGCCACCAACGATTAAGTCCTGGGTAAGAGAGGCTGTGACGCCCATTCTGGTCAGAGATTGTGTGGTAGGCACTATTGACTTATATTACTCATAATAATAAAGACTATTTGGCCTTAAATATGAGAGGTGTGAAGAGGCTTCAAAACTTTATGGAAAAATTCCATTATTTTTTCATACCATTTTTTTCCACAAATTTTTTAAATACCCCCCCCCCCGTATATAGGTGCATTGAACACTAATGACCAAAAGCCAGTCATCGATGACTATGGGACGATATCAAGGACGTCATAGTTGATATCGCTATGAAGAAAGTGCAAGGTAATTAAGAAGCCTGGAAAGTATGGACGTTATAAGAAACTTGCTCGGGAATATAGAGTTGCTAAAGTGAAAGGAAGAAATTATGAAACAAAATTACTGAACAGAGGATTTTAAAAGGTGACTCCTGAAGAAAAGAGTAAAGTATTAAAATGAACTGTGCCACGACCTGGCTAGAGTCAGAAACCCAAAGAGAACACCTTGGCATGCCCAGTGCTGGGGGGCTGCTGACTGCCAGCACTCCTGCAGGGCCGTGCCAGGGCCCAGAGGAGAGGAGAGGCCGCGAGCCTGGGGCCCTTTGCCTGGTTATTGTTGAAGGAAGTCATCGTTTGACAAGTTTTATAAATGAGTACTTAAAGATCAGGAATAAGTGAAATTGAAATTTGACAAAATAAAAGAAAGAATGCATACTAATTACAGACCAGACGTTCCATTTGTAGACTACTGAGCAATTTGTATGAAGTGGGGAAGATGAAATAAACCAGAATTTGAAATGGAAGAATAAAGAAAAGAAATAAAAATGAAGTTAAATAAGAAGTAATCTGGAGTCAGAAATCACTACCTTAAGAATCTCATTCTGCTTGAATGAGAGTGGAAGTGAGTGAACGTGCTCAGGGATCTGGGTAATCTACAAGGATAAGATTCCAGGCATTCCAGATCAAAGTCCAGGCCAGATCTGAATCTAGGTCTAGATTCAGAGGTGTTTGTCCGGTCTGGATCCCATAGTAGGTCTGGATCCCACACAGTGCAGGTTACCACAACCAGTACCGCATCAGTCCTGCCCCCATGTCTACTTGGAGGTGTCCTATTGGGACTTGGGCAAATCCAGATCCCAACTGTTGTCTTGGAGGGTTTGGGTTGAGTTTGTAAATTACAGAAAGAGATCGCAGAAAAGTGTTCTCTCAAGATGGCCCCATTGACTATGTTTCTATTGTATATGCGCAGCAGCAGTCCCGGCATTCAAGAGGGTTTGCCTTTGTATCTTTTAGAAAATGTCCGTGATGCCGTGGAAGCTAAAGAGCGTGCCAATGGACTGGAACTGGAAGGCTATAGGACCAGAGTTGATATCGCTATCACAAAAAGCCTACCAACCCCAGCACCTGAGATCTAGATGGGGAGACCCACTACAGCAGCTGCCACCCTCAGGACTACCACGATGAGGACGCCGTGGAAGCGATGATGATTGGGACTACTATGGCATAGAGAAGGTGGTGGCAGAGAAGGAGTATGGAGAGTCGCTCAGAGTGGGATCAAATTTATGGAAGGCTTCTCCCTACTAAAGTCGTGGAGGATACAGGCCACGTTCCTGAGTTCAATCAACTCTCCTCACGCCTATTAAAGTTGAAGACTTCCTGAAACATATCCTAGAGCTGGAATACTTATTGTGGTAAATATATATTTTTTAATTTATTGTCTCCTGCTTAAAACTGAACAGACCTACTGAAGTTAGGTGACTCTCATACTTTTTATAATGACTATTTTTGGTGGAGTTGAAATGCTGTTTTCCTTCTGTATTTGTGTAGTTCAGTGCTTTGTTCAAAGTGAAGAGTTTTCAGAAAAGTAGGTTTTGCATGTATTTTTTTACAATCCAAATTTTGACTGTTGAGAAGTTTCTATTGTAAAAAACTTCATTGAAAAGATTTTTCCACTGAATCCAGGGAATTGTGAAGATGAAAGCCTGTGTGTTGTTATAAGATGCTACCAAATGACAAAAAAAAAAAGATAAATAGTTTGACTTTGTATTTCTTTTAACACATTAATGCTTAACAGGATGGTTCAGAGTAAGTTGGTAGGTAGTAAATTTACAGACAAAACATCCATTTTCCTCCAGTTCATAGAATGCATCATACGTATTAGACTTGTAAAAAAGTGTTAAGGTATGCTCTGTAATTCTGTACTTCTAGTCTAGAATGAAGGATATTTCAATAAAGAAAATGCTTACTGCTTACATAATTGTGGATTTGTCTGTCTTTGTGTAATCTTTATATATAGCAGGGACTAAGAAACATTGCACAGTATATGCCTAAAAAAAGGCTACTTCTTAGAACTTATCACATTGTGATCATCGTATTTCAAATTGTAATAGGCAAGTGACAGTACATTCCACTACAAATGTAATTTTGTCCTCCTAGCTTTCTGTGGTAGTTACAAAATCTGGTGTCAATTTGAGACTGTTAAGAGTGAAGGGGTGGAGTTTAACCTGTCAATCAGGTCACAGCTTGATGACCTCATTTGGAGGCCCTTTGGAGATAAATAGCTCACTGGAGGCCAGACCCAGCTGCTTCCTCTTCCTGCTGACAAGACACTTGGAGTTATGTTGAAGGAGCCAGAGCCCTGGAGCTGGAGGAGCCATGTGGAGAACCACGCCAGCACCGAGAAGCTTCCACCGCCACTGAATCCACAAGGCTTTCCACCTACTGGCCTTTGATCTTCCTGCATTTGACATCATTGTGTGTGTTGCGTGAGTCTGAAGAGGAATTTATAGACTGGTCTCAGACATATGGGCTAATATCGGACATATGAACTTGATCTAGACTGGACTGGGATGTTTCTTAATATACAATTACACTTTTATATAAAGCTCTTTCATATATATATATATATATATATATATATATATATATATATATATATATGAATGACTGTGAATTTGTTTCTCTAGTCAGTCCGGACTAACACACTTCCTATGTGAAAAATACTCCAGAGTGCTTCAAAGTATAACAAGAGAGAAGGGAAAACTATACTGTGTCATGGATGAGCCAAAGACTTTGCCCTGTTCATTTAAAAAATATTCTTTTCAGGTACTTTGCTTACCAAAGGAAGCTCAATTTCATTCAAATATTTTGAGAACCTTGTTTAAATAAACTAAAGTGAAAAGAAGGGGGGGCTGCTGAATGACACAAGAAGCATCTATAGAAGATTAAAGGAATACACAGAGACACTAAATTAGAAAGAATTTGTTCAATAGTTCTAAGAAGCAGCCTATTATCAAGAACCAGTGGTATTGAAGGAGAAATTCAAGTTACACTTAAGGCATTGTGAAAGAAAGAAAGGAAGGAAGAAAGAAAAAGAAAGGAGGCTCCAAGAATTGATTAAATGAAATGCCAACTGAGACATTTTAACAAAGGATACAACCCTGGAAGCCCGATGCCAAGAAATATGGGTGATAACTATCTAGCCAACTGACTGGAAGAGACTCATATCTGTGCCCATTCCAAAGAAAGGTGATCCAACATAATGTGGAAATTGTCAAACAATATCGCCAATATCACAAGCAAATAAATACCCCAAGAGACAATGCAAAAATGGTTCCAGCATCAACAGAGAACTGCCAGAAATCCAAGTGTGATTCAGAAGAGGACATGAAATGAGGGATAGCACTGCTGATATCAAATGGGTCTTGGCTGAAAGTAGAAAACACCAGAAAGATGTTTATCTACATTTTATTGCCTATGCAAAAGCATTTGACTATGCAGATCTTAACAAATTATGGCTAATATTGTGAAGCATTGGGCCTCCAGAGCCCTTCCTGTGCGTGTGCAAACTCTGTACATAGATCAAGAGACAGTCGTTTGAAAAGGACAAAGTTTTAAAAAGCAAGTTTTAAAAGCAAGTTTTAAAAAGAGAGCATGTATGTGTCAGGGTTGACCCTCTTTACTATACTAATTCCATGTTTGCTGAGCATGTAACCCGCAAAGCTGGGCGACCTGGAGGAGAACATGGCATCAGGATCAGAGCAAGGTTCCTTACCAGTCTGCCAGATGACAGAGCCTTACTGCTGAAAGGGAAGATGAAGCATTTACTGATGAACAAAGAGCAAGACCTTCCGCGTGGATCACACCTCAACATTAAAAAATCACCACACCTGTCAACAAGCAACATTCCAATAAATGTAGAAAAGATGCAAGTTGTCAAGGGTTTAATTTTACATGGATCCCCAATCGATGCCAATGGGAGCAGCCATCAGGAAGTCAAATGAAATGCTTCACTGGACCAATCTGTTGCGCGGGACCTGTGTCGCACCTGTTGAAGAGCAGGGAGGTCCCTGTGGGCACAAGTGTGTGCCTCACACAGCCCTGGTACTTCCCATCACTTCATATGCACGCCTGCAGAGGTCAGACGATGAATACGGAAAAGAATGGATAATATTTGAATTATGGTATTGGTGAAAATATTACATATACCATGGACTGCCCGAAGAATCGATAAGGCTGTCTAATCTCAGGAGGATTAATCTTGATAAAATCAGGAGAAGCTCCTCTCTTACATATAGGGTCACCATGAGTCAGATTGAAGACTTTGGTCAGAGGAACGAACAAATACATGTGTCTTGAAGGAAGTCCCGGCAAAATGTTCCTTGGAAGGAAGATGGTGAGACTTCCTTTCGTGCACTTTAGATGTATCATCAGGAGGGATCAGTTCCTGGAAAAGAATTCTGCTTGGTTGTGTACAGTCAGTTAAAAAAACGAAGGTCCTAGACCAGATACAGTGGCTAATATGGGTGCGAGGATGGCAGAGTGCAGTGTTTCATTCCGTTGGACACAGGGTGACTTTAAGTGGGAACCAGCTTGATGGCACTAACAACGTGTGTCCTTGTGCTGAGTGGTGTGGGCCGCTCGGCCTTGTCATGTTGAGCAGGAGCTCCACAGCTCTGACTGTTGCCTGGTTCCTGCTGAGCTTCTCTCTGAAAGCTGATCTCCCACCCCAACCCAGCCTGCAGCAGCCTTCCCACTGGGTAGGTAGGGCAGCATACCACAAAGGCATTCCAGGTTCACATCTGCTCATAATTAATCAGATTTCTTCATACGGCAGCTCCACTGCTGTACCCTGCCCAGGTTCACACCCTCGAGAGGCTTAGGCCGGCCTCATACGCTTTTGAAATCATCCGGTTGATCTGGAACAACCTGCCCCTAAGCAGGCCAGGAGCAGTTGCTGAGGAGACCCGCTGGTGAAGGAGAAGAGGCACACTGCAGAGGTGTGGTCGGTTCAATTACCCACGAGTTTAGGGTAAGGAAGCAGCTCACACACTTCAACAAAAGTGGCCTGAAAAACTCGCAGCTAAGGCCTGAGATGGACTGAGACAATTCTTTGAAGAGCCTTCCACGACTGTTGGCCAGTTTGCCTTGCCACCTCTCAGAGCCCGTGCCACCTCCTCCTCCTCCACGGGCTCAGAAAAGCAGGGGCCCAGGCTGTCAGTCTCACCTTGGCATCGGGCTCACTCCTCCAGTAGACCACGTTGAACTCTAACTGAGGGCCCAGGTCTTCCAGCTGGATCACCATGTGGAAGCCATCCTTGATGACCTCTGTCTTGGGTGGGGTGAGGATGGCTATTGACAAAACAAAAGGAGAATCAAAGCCAGCCCCAGTCAGGACTGATTTCCTGAGAACATGGTAACAAAGTGGTTAGAGGAAACCGGCCAGGCCTGAAGGAAAAAGGACGGTCTTGGTGGCACCTCCACAGCATGTGGAAACGTGTACGAATAGCCTCCAGTACTCAGCAGGAACGCAGGAATAGCTTTTTAAATGATGGGTGAAGAAAAAAGTCGGCAAAGACTGACTGTAATTTCTTTTTGCAACCTCTTGACTACATAAAGTCCACTGTTCTTTCCCCAGGAGACACAGAAAAATTATTGAATGTTCAAGGAAACAATTTTTTTTTCAATTTGATTTCAAATTTTTGTATGCCATGCTTGGAATTTCTTTTCATCTTGGCAGTGAGCAGGCGCTCTTTCTTCACGTTTGCCAAACTCCTCCAGGAGCTCAGGCTTACTGCTGACAGCCGCGGTGCTGTCTTTGCCCCTTCCTTTGCCCCATACCTGTCGGAGGTATGTACCTTTGTTTGGCTCACACAGATCAGGGACATGTACAGACTATTGATGACTTGGCATCCTACGAATGGGAGGGCCATCCTATGCTCATATTCTGACTGGAAACTGCTGGCCTGTTAGAGGGCTTTACCAATTCCAATAATCACCTCTGGAAATTACAACGTGAGCACAAGCACTGCACTTCGCCTTCAGGATTCTTACCACCGACTAGCAACCTCCGTGGATCCATTCTCCTCCATGGGCCAAGGACAGAAGGGCCCCCCACAGGCATTCTCTACTCTCTGGCAGCTGATAAGAGAGCCAATGCTTGCCCCTCAGATCCAAACACTGCGGGACCAGAAGGGTCACCCCAGATTGCTGGGCTTATCTTGGGGAAAAGGGTAGGCTGTGTTTGAGGTTGGGGTTGGGGTCAGCAGACACTCGGAAAATGTAGTCCCCGAAGGGAGGTATCAGAGGGCAGCCATCTGCCACCGGCCTTACTCATCAGTCGGAGAACGGAAGCGCAGCCATCTGAGGAGCTGCTTGGAGGCGGGACAGGAAGATCTGGAACGTCAGGGGCCATCTGTACAAAATACATTCAGTCCAGAAGCTGCACGTGGCCACAGCACTGGTGGGACTCGCTCCGAAGGAAAAGCGGTCTCTGATTTCTCTGCGATTTTGTCAGACATGACTAAACATGGCTCCTTTGTGCTCATCTTTTGAAGGACCCCGGATGGTGCTGTCAGGTGGGCGCTGACTGCTAACTACAGGTCAGCAGTGCAAGTCCACCGGCTGCTCTTCAGGAGAAACTTCCATCTGTCTGCTCCTCCACTGAACCCTTGTACAGAGTTGCTAAGAGTTAGAAGCAACTCAACGGCAGTGTTTGGTTTTGGCTCTTGGATTTTCATCTTTACTGAGAACAGAATTAGAGAAAATTATCTATAGCTTCTGTGCAGAGACTATTTGGACAGTGGTCTATGCAGACTTTATATCATAACCCCACTCTCAGCTTATATCACTGATAGAACTGAGCCCAAAGAAGGCAAAGGGCCTTCACAGAGTTTCCGTCAGGCCTGCCTCAGAGATGGAGCTGCCTTGCTCCTCCCCACTCCACTCACTCCTCCACCCTGAAGCTTCACCACCACCACCACCGCCACCACCACCGCCGCCGCCATTTCCACCACCACCACTATTCCAGGAAACCACCTTCTCAAAGGCCTGACCAGGGGCCCTTCCCCTGGGCCTCTTCTCTTTACCCAGTGGTCTCAGAAGGGTGATCGCTTCTGGTGGCTCTGTGAAAAGTATAGACCTTTTTGCTCCAAGAGGATGCTCATGCGAGCAGTGAATGTGGGCTAATGAGGACCCGGATACGAGGACCCGCACTGAGTCCCCGCAGGGTGGAAAAGCGCAGTCCTAGCCTGGCTCTGCCGCTCCCAGAGCAGCTTTGCTTTGGACTCCCTCCACCTACACCCTCTGCCTGAGCCTGCCAGGAGTTACTTCCGAAGCTGGAGAACGTGCGGAAGAAGGGCATGTGGGAAGAAGCTGGCAGCTTTTAGGATGTACGAATCACAGTTGTTCGCATTCTCGATCCTCTATGTCAGGGTATTTTGATGCTAAAGAGAGTCTGGAAAATATGGGGCAGCATGGTCCTGGAGGAAGGGTTAGGAGGCAGGAAGAGTAAAGAGAAACAGAACTTACTTGAGTTTCGATTAAAGGGGTGCTCCAGGATGCTCCAAGCTGAGGTCTGAGAGCCCAGCGTGGCACTGACCCGGAAGTTGTACCACACAGTGGCAGTGATGTCATCAGTGACATCGCACTCAGGTTTTGTGATGGGTGAGTCCCAGTGGCTGGGGATCCACATGTGGCTCAGGTACAGGCTCTCGTACTCCCTGGCCAAGAAGACGGGGCACAGCATCACTCTAGCCCCTCCAAAAGAGCTTCAGTCTCCTACTCTGGGGAGATCAGCACAATATCTGCTTGCACCACACTCCTCCTTCCCCAACCTCATCCTCCCTCACGCCGAGGGCCAGAAAAGAGGCGCCTAGGCCTACCACAGTCCATTCAGGTCTCTGCAGCTCTTTTGCCACCTCTCTGATTTCAGTCACTGCCATCGTCTGAACTGGCACTCCAGCTGCCACAGCTGACATTCTGTAAACCGCTCCGCACTCACTAGGCCATGGCTTCTCAGAGCGTAGCTTCCACTGGAATCCAGGCCCTTTCCTCCAACGCGGTGGGTTCGTTCAGCCTCCGGACCTCTGCACTAGTGTTTACTCTGTTCCAAAGGCTCGACTCCCCCGTTCACATGACTGGCTCCTCTCGCTTAATTGTCACCTCCTCGGAGAAGCCTTCCCTGACTGCCTCATTTTACGGAGCCACAGAATCAACTCTCTGGTATATCACCTTTAGCTTCAATCTAGCACTGATAATTATAGAGCAATGCGCCCAAAAAATTTTCCATGGTGACGGAAACGTTCTGTCTGTCCTGTGCAGTGTGGTGGCCAGGAGCCAGAATCAGCGTGATGGCAGCGAGAGCCGTCTGTGCCTACTGAGTGCTCGAAATGTGGGTAATGTGACGGAGGACCCACAACAACAAAATTATATTTCAATACATTTAAATTAATCAAAGTAGTTCCCATATTGGAAAATGCAAATCTGTACATTTGTTTCTTTACCTTCGTAGTGTTTGTAAAAACCCATATCCGGGAACTATAGCCCCGAGCCTAAAAGAATGCTTACGCACGTAAGTACTTCGAAAAACAAAAACCCATCGTCATCAAGTGGATTCTAACTCATGGCGACCCTAGAGGACAGGGTAAAATGCCCCCGTGGGTCTCAGAGACTGTAATTCTTCATGGGAGGAGAAAACTCTGTCTTTCTTCCACAGAGTGACTGGTGATTTTGAACTGCCAACCTTGCTGTGAGCAGCCCAACAGGGATAGGTGCTTAGTTTGTATTCATTCTTAATACAATACACTGTCCATCTTTTGTGTCCCTCTCCTATAGCCTGAGCCTGGAGGACCTGCAGAAGAGTCCAGCCCACCTAGCCCCTGGACCAGCCGGCCTTTAAGTTCACATGATTTGGAACGCCTCCCTGCTCTCCCACCTCATCAGTATCTAAACCTCTAACAATGTGCCCACCTCAAATGAGAGTCAACTCATTTTTTCAGGTTTTCTTCGGCATTGGACAGTGACTAACTGTTGAAAACTATCTCCCTCAGAAAGTTGCAAACACTTGTGTTTCCAGAGGGTTCATGGTCAAATTCCTAACATAGCTTCCCGCTTCTCTTCACCACTCCCACTGCCTCTGCAGACACAGGGGCAGTGAGGCAAGGTCTTCCTTCCCTGACTTTGCAGAACCTCCATGAGTCCTTGGCAAGGGAGGAAGGAGACAACTGTAATCCAAAGGACAAAAACAATGCAAATAATAAACCGTAGACACCTTACCCCTGGTACTGGACAGAATAGTATATTGTTTTTCCAGGTACAACCACAGGGCTCCACACCAGGATGTGCCTCATGTTGGTTGAATGTACAGAGAGGTTCCGAGGGGCAGGCAGGACAGCCACTCCATCTAGGATTGAAAGGCAGACAGGCTGAGAGATGGGCTCATACTGGAGAGATGCCATGATTTCAAATTGGTGTCTAAAGAAAGGCCTCGCCTGTTTGTGAACGAGGACTGGTCCTAATGTCATCAGATGTGTAACACTAAACTTCTCTTACCTTCATTATAATTCCGGCGTTGGTGATAAAGCAATGACATTAATAGCAGCTAAAATTTGCTGGTAGGAGTCCTGGTGGTGGAGTAGTTATGAGTTGGGCTGCTAACTGCGAGATCAGCAGTTCAAAACCACCAGCTGCTCTTCGGAAGAAAGAGGAGGCTTTCCATTCCCATAAAGGGTTAGTGTCTGAACACCCCCCACCCCCCACCCCCCGAGGCAGTTCTATTCTGTCCTATAGGGTTGCTATGAGTCTGCATTGACTTGATGGCAGTGAGAATATTAACTGAGCACCTGCCATGTCCTATCTAAGTCATGTGCTAACGGCTACTCTCTTATCTAATCCTCATAACCATGCTGGGAGGTAAAGGCTTTTATTCTTTCCATTGTGTGGATGAGGAAACTGAGGCAGCTAGACAGACCGGCATCCAGGCCATGATTCTGCCACTTACGGAAGTTGCCTGAATCTGTGCCACCCACTCCTGCATGACAAGCCCATGGAGGCCTGACTGACTAGGTTCCCATCAGCAGCTTCTCCTTCTACAGCCATCCTTGGGGACAGCACACATTCCCTGTGCCCAACGAGGCTGAAGGGGGCACCAGCGGCCAGCGACAAGGGCCAGGCTCAGGCCTGCTGTGGAGGGAACATCATGGAAAAGGGGCATCGAGCTAGTTCACAGACTTTTCCCCGGAAGACTGCAGGCTCTTGAGCCAATGTGGAGCACAGGTATGGAGCACCTGTGGAGCACAATGTGGAGCACCTAAGTGTTCAGAGTATGTACACCACGAGCCCATCCATTGCTCTCAGTGGGGCTACCATTTGCACACACATCGAAAGAGGCCGGTGAAGTCAAAGATCTTCTCACGAGACATTGGGCAGCCCTGGGCTCATCCTCCTGTCCGGCCCTAGGGCGCAGTCTGTCCCCTCTCCCGTGGTTCTTCTCGCCCTTCTTTCCCATGCTCCCCCTCTAACACCTGCCTCCCTTTGCTGTCACTGTCACGGTGATGACATGGACGGCTTTCTGTGTGGAGGGGCGAGGGCCCTAATGCATGACTTGCATCCCTGTGCCTGTCTCTGAAGTGGCACCTGCTGCTCAGTCTCGGGCCCTGCTACCACAGCGGGACAGGAGGAGCCGCGGGCGCCCCCCTGAGCTTCCCTGCCTCTTCTCTAATGCAGGCCCCTGATGACCCACACCCGACTTACCCTCAGAGACGGTGGGCCCGTGTGTGAGGGAACACCTGGGCGCCCACTAAGGAGGGTTCCTGTTCCCCCAACCCTAACCTCACCGTCACCGGAAGGATGGAAAGGAACAGGACTGGCTGGGGAGTGGCGTGGCCCAGAAGGATGAGCATGGGCCTCCCTGCTCTCCATCCTCTAGTGAATATGCAAAAACATTCCTCTCAGACAGCTACTTGGGAACGATGAAGCTATCGAAACAGGAGGGCTCCTGACTCCTGGCCAGAACATCCAGCCCAGTCGAGGAAGGCAGAGCTATCACGGAGCCTGGCCCTTTCGCCCGGTCCCAATGGCCTCAGCGAAGAGCCGTGTCTCCTCTGGTTTTCCCATCCGGCTTGTTCCGCACCTGCTAACAACCTCTCCTTGCCCTTTACCTTTCAGGGTGGCCAAGGGAGCTGCCCCACCGAATTGCTGGTTCCTTCTCCTCCCAGTCCCTCTCCATTGCAAATACCACATTACTCCCCCAGTGCCAAACTCACTCCCTTCTCTAGAGCTCCCCTCCGCCCTTGAACTTAGCTTCACCTCTCCTGAGTAGGGCCTGGGCCACAGGCTACTCTTCCTTCTCCTTGCCACAAGTTGTTTTTTTTCTATTTACTGAACTTTTCTTTGCACCTAAATTCCTCAGTATCTGGCATACTCTCTGCTCCCCCAAGGGGTCACAACTCTGCCACTGCGCCATCCACTGATAGCTGACTCCTCCCGTGAAGGATTGTGCTGAGACTCATCACAGCCATGTATGTAAAATGACAAGCAGAAATCCTGTAAGAGGTCTTTGTGCCACCCCAAGAGTGTAACAAACCAAAGCTGTTCCCGAGCCTGGTACTTCAAGGGGTTCCGTGCTACTGTGACTGGGCAGAGACTGGGGCGGCAGACAGGGCAGGAATCTATCATTCTACAAGTGCTTTAAGGCTGGACGGAGACCAAGCAGCCCAGCAGAATGAGGCCGAGAACATGCGATGGGCGGGGCCCTGGGCTGAACATGCACTCACAGGCCAGCAGTGAGAGCTTTGATAGGAAGATGGCATCAGTTGGTAGGATGTCATATTAATATGGTGAGCTGTCCCTTAAAAAACAAACAACTACAAAGACTTTCTATTAGAAAACAATTAAGACCTATTAAAAAGTAGAAAGGCTAATATAAGAAGCCCTAATGTGTCCCTACCCAGCTTCAACAAGGATAAACCCATGGCCAGTCTTATTTCTTCACTATGACCACCCACTCTGTGTATGTGTGCAAATCTGCTATTTCATTAATAGGTGGCTTCGGGGAACTTCAGTTCAAGGCTTAGAACGGGGGTTCTCAACCTTCCTAATGCCACGACCCTTTCATACAGTTCCTCATGTTGTGGTGACCCCTCCAACCATAAAATTATTTCCGTTGCTACTTCATAACTATAATTTTGTTACTGTTATGTATGGGCGACCCCTGTGAAAGGATCATTCAACCCCCAAAGGGGTTGCGACCCACAGGTTGAGAACCGCTGGCTTAAAGGATATTTATTTCTCTCAGGGTTCAAGTCCAATATGCTGAACTTTTTTTCTCGTTATTTTATTTTATTTTTTAAAACATTTTATTAGGGGCTCATACAACTCTTATCACAATCCATACATATACATACAATTTTAGTTTTATCCAACAACTTTCAACAATTATATTGTTGTTGTTCTTGTTAGGTACTGCTGAGTCTATTCCAACCCATAGAGACTATATACTGGTCCTGTGCTATCCTCACAGTGTAATGGTGGACAGTTATATTAGGATACATCTATTGTAGCCCTGGTTTGAATGGTCAGTAGTGGTAGCCAGGCACCATCTAGTTCTTCTGGTCTCAGGGTAGATGAGCATAGGGACTGTGTGGGCTATAAATTAGTTTCTTCTCTGAGACATTCACTTCCTTCCTTCTCCTTTGCTATTAATGAGTAGAGACCTGTTCTGAAGAAAATTGCTGACATTACATTATTAGGGTTTTCAAAATAGAATAGCTATGAAATACATCTCAACAAATTTAGAAGAACTGAATTTAGAGAATATATTCTTTGGCCATAATAGAATGAAAGTAGAAATCAATAACAAAGACAATAGGGAAATCTCTAAATATTTTTAAATTAAGCAACATACTTCAAAATAACTCATGCATTAAAGGTTCAAAGGGGAAAAAAGCATAAAACTGCATCACCTTGAATGAAAATTAAAATATCAAAATATCTAAGATACATCTAAAGCAGTGCTGAAGGGATACTTACAGTAGGAAATATTTGCATCAGAAATTAAGAAAGGCCTAAAATCAGGAATCTAAGTTCCAATTTCAAGAACCTAGAATAATAAGAGCAAAATAAACCTAAGACCAGCGGAAAGAAATAATAAAGAACAAAAATCAATGAAATAGTTGTAAAATCAATGAAATAATAAACTCATCATTCAAAATAAAGCTGAGAAAGCTCTAGTAAGATTGACAAAAATTTAAAAAATCTAACTACAAGTGTGTACATATGTAAATATATTTATATAGGAGGATGGGGAAATAGATCTATATGCATATAATTATAGGTTTAGTATTAAGATAGCAAATGGACATTGGGTCTCTACTCAAGTACTCCCTGAATGCAAGAATACTTTCTTCTATTAAATTGGCATTCTATGATGCTCACCTTCCCAACAGGATTGCTGAAGACAAAGCAGGTACATAAGTAAATGTGGTGAAGAAAGCTGGTGGTGCCTGGCTATCAAAAGATATAGCATCTAGGGTCTTAAAGGCTTGAAGATAAACAAGTGGCCATCTAGCTGAGAAGCAACAAAGCCTACATGGAAGAAGCACACCAGCCTGTGAGATCACGAGTTGTCTATGGTATCAAGCATTAAAGAACAAAAATCAAGCCATTGTGAATGAGGGGGAGTGCAGAGTGGAGACCTAAGACCCATCTGTAGGCAACTGAACATCCCCTTACAGAAGGGGGAATGGGGAGGAGACGAGCCAGTCAGGGTGCAGTGTTGCACTGATGAAACATACAACTTTTCTCTAGTTCTTTAATGCTTCCTCTCCCATACTGTCATGATACCAATTCTACCTTACAAATCCAGCTAGATCAGAGGATGTACACTGGTCTGGAAAGATAAGAACTGGAAACACAGGGATAAGAACAGGAAACACAGGGAATCCAGGACAGACAAACCCCTCAGCACCAATAATAAGAGTAGCAATACCAGGAGGGTAAGGGAAAGGTAGGGTAGAAAGGGGGAACTGATCACAATGATGTACATACAATCCCCTCCCTGGGGGACGGGCAATAGAAAAATGGGTGAAGGGAGAAGTTGGACAGTGTAAGACATGACAAAATATTAATAATTTATAAATTATAAAGAGTTCATGAGGGAGGGAGGAGAAAAAATGAGAAGCTGATACCAAGGGCTGACGTAGAAAGAAAATGTTTTGAAAATAATGATGGCAACAAATGTACAAATGTGCTTGACACAATGGATGGATGGATGGATGGATGGATGGATGGATGGATGGATGGATGGATGGATGGATTGTGGTAAGAGTTGTACAAGCCCCCAGTAAAATGATTAGGAAAAAATATCATCCAAAGCAGAATAAGGGCTTCAGCCAGGGGGTGGGGGTGTGTGTAAGGGAGATGGTGGGGTGAAAGGGAGATAATGTCAAGGAGTCCAGGAAGAATAAGAATGTTTGGAAATAAATTATGGTCACAATTGTACAATTCTGCTCTACGTGGTTGAACTATGGAATGATATGATATATGGATTAACTCCCAGTTAATAATAAAAAAGAAGAAAAATTTAGCCAGGATGATATACATAATCTGAATAGTCCTATAGCCATTAAAGAAACTGAAAAGCTAACAAAAAGGAAGTCTTCAGATTCAGATGTTCTCACTGGTAAAATATGGTTTCATTTTGTAGAGTTTGGAGACTCTATCAAACATTCAAAAAGTACTAAATACCGATTTTCACAATTGTTTTCAGGAAACAAAAGAGGAGAAAATGCTTTTGAATTTATTTTATGAGGCAATTATTACCCTAATGTCAAAAATAGAAAGAGAAAGTAGAGGGACAAAATAAAATACACATCAGTAGTTCTCATAATTTTTGCATCATGAACAAATCAACAAAACATTAGCAAACTCAACCCAACAATATACAAGGAATTATACACCATGGCAGAGTGAGATTTATGTATGTAAAATATGGAACATGTATGTAAAATATGGAACATTTGGAAAGCAATTCATATATTGTACTCTATGAACACGTTTTTCAAAAATCATCCGATCAACTCAATTGACATGGAAGAAAGCTGTTTTACAAAATCCAATACCCTTTGATGATTAAAAAAATTTTCAAGAGGAGAATTACCTCAACTTGATAAAGAGTATCTACAAACATCTTAGTTAAATTAATACTTAATGGTCAAAAACTGAATGCTTCCTTCTAAAACTAGAAATAAGGCAAGTATGCCCACATTCATCATTTTTCTTTAGATACTACAAGTTCTAGCCAGTACAGTAAGGGGAAAAAAGCAAAAAGACTCTTAGATAGGAATGAAAAAATAAAATTGTCCTTTTGCAGATGACATGTCGGCAAATCATGGAATCCCAAAGAATGATGTATATGTGTGTGTGTGTGTGTATATATATATCTCCTGAAATGATTGTGTGAATTCAGCAAAATCACAGAATATAAGATAAATATAAAAAACAATTGTATATCTATAAACTAATAATGAATATGTGTGCACAAATTTAAAGATCATGCTATTTACAATCCCTGAAAAAAATAGAAGTAACCAAAAAGCTCACTTTCATCCAGTTAATTCTGAAGTAAGACAAAGTAGAACTCCCAGCCCCTTAAAAATGGGAATATTTAAGTATAACTATAACAAAACATAAACAGAATTAGTGTACTGAAAGCTACACAGTGCTGATGAAAGAAATCATAGAACAGCTAAATAAATGGAGGGCACGGTATGTTCATAGATTGAGAGACTGAACATATTAAAAATGCCAAATGCCCCAAATTACTATACAGGGTTAGTGCAATTCCTTTCAAGATCCCAGAAAAGCTTTTGTAGATTGAGACAACTTATTTTTTCAAAAACACATACAAAAGGATAAGGAACTAGAATAACTAAAACAATTTTGAAAGAAGATTAAAACAGAGGGACTCAGACTTCCAAATTCCCCGACTTACAGGAACCATGACTGTAGTATTGACAAAGTGATAGAGAAATCAACGGAACAGAATAGAGATCTCAGCAATCAATATAATGCACAAAACACGATCTCACAAACATGAACAAATGATTTTGGGCCAAGGTGCAAAAGTAATTCAATGGAGGCAGGCAGGTCTCTCAAGAAACAGACTGCAGCCATTGGACACAGAGAGGCAAAAACCAACAAGCAAAAATGAACCTCACCCTATACACTAGCAATTCAAAATGATCACAGACTTAATGTGGAATGTAAAACTATAAAACTTTCCGAAGGAAAGATAGGGGACAATTAATTCTTCATCGTTGGGCAGAGTGCTTATAGTTAACATCAAAAGTAATATTTACAAAAAGAAATATTGATATTTTGAACTTCATCCAAATTGTAAAATTTTTGTTCCAAGAAAGATTCTGTTAAGAAAATGAGAAGGCAAGCTACAAACTGGGAGGAAATATTTGCAAACCACATTATCTAACAAAGGATTAGTATCTAAAATATAAAGTACGCTGCAAACTCAGCAATAAAAAAGCAAACAAATTCAATTAGAGAATAGGCCAAATCCATGAAGAGACATTTCACTGAAGAGGATCCACAGATGGCAAAGGAGCACATGAAAACATGCTCATCATCACTGGCTGTTGGAAACTGCACATGGAAACCACAATGAACCTCCGAAAATTATGCAGAGTGAAAAATGCTAATACCAGAAGACTACATACTGTGTGATTGCACTAAACAACATTTTTGGAAGAACAGAGTAGTGATTGCCAGGAGAATTAGGAACTGGGAAGCAGGGAGCGGGAGATGTGCTTATAAAAACATGACCAGAGAGATCATTAGCGTGCTGGACTTTTTTAGTATCTTGATCACAGTGATTACATGAAGCTACACATACACACAAATATAAACAAAACTAGGGAAATCTAAGGTAGATTATATTAATGATATCATTATACTAATTTTGATATTAATCTTTTGTTTAGAAAATTACTAGTTTGGGGAAAAATTATGCAAAGTGTTCAAGGGTTCTGTGATTTCCTACATATGTGAATTTATAATTATCTCAACAAAAATTTCCATTTAAAAAATATAACCATAGCAAAAGGGGGAGTCGATCACAATGATCTATATATAACCCCTTCCTAGGGGGATGGACAACAGAGAAGTGGATGAAGGGAGACAGCAGTCGGTATAAGACATGCGGGGGGGTGGGGGGGTGGAAGGAAATTTGATAAATTATCAAGTGTTCATGAGGGAGGGAGGAAAGGTGGGGGGGAGAGAAAATGAGGAGCTGAGACCAAGGGCTCAAATATAAAGAAAATGTTTTGAAAATGATGGCAACAAATGTACAAATGTGCTTGACCCAATGGATAGATGTATGGATTGTGATAAGAGTTGTACAAGCCCCCAATAAAATGATGTTTTAAAATACATATAACCATAATGCCTTCACATTAACATTGATGTTAACTCTGAATATCTAGATTGCAAAATATATGATATCTTAAAAGTAGATGGGATAAAACCAAACCAGATGATATTCATGTGGGGAAAATGTAAAGTTCTACAATTAGGTCCAAACAGTCCAGTACATCAATGCAGACTAAACGAGGCCTGGCTTAACAGCTTATAGCAGGGCCACCAGTGAGGTCGTGGAGCACCATGATCAGGGCAGACCTACCACTCACCAAGGCTTTAAGACACGCCCTCTGAAGCTGAATTACTGGATACATCTTTCTTCATGAGAGGGCACACAGACAGGCAAATAGTGACAGATATCCCATGTTTTCATTAGCACTCGTGTGACCCACTTCTCCTACCTATGGAGAAGTTCCAAATCGAACTCCATTGTGAACAAAGCACTCCCATCTCCTCTCTGTTTTGGAACAAACTCTGCTTCTTTCTGATCCCTGTGGGCAACAGCTTGGATGTTCTCATGTTATTTGTACAGCGTATCCCAAACTTCATTGCTGCACTGCTAAGTTTACGTAGCGCACGTACGTTTACCCCGTGAACTCCTGATTCCGGGGAGGCTTGAAGGACCGCACCGAGTGCCATGGCACTGCAGAATGGGGCCGGAATGCTAGAGAGAGGAAACGACACTGCAAG
This sequence comes from Tenrec ecaudatus, assembly GCF_050624435.1. Classification (NCBI taxonomy): domain Eukaryota; kingdom Metazoa; phylum Chordata; class Mammalia; order Afrosoricida; family Tenrecidae; genus Tenrec; species Tenrec ecaudatus. The sequence continues at coordinate 143,761,445 of NC_134533.1, forward strand.
ATGGGAAATGCATTTTCAATTCAGACTACAAACTGAAAGGGATTCTAGCCACCCACAAAGGGTTTTTCAAAACCTTCCAATTATGAGAGTGAGCAGATTGGGTCTTGAAAACACAATGAAAGGGACAGAAAGAAAACTTGTTATCTACACAGCATTCTCGTTAACACGAAAGGTCACCAATCAGGCAGGAGCAGGATGTATTAAAGTCAAGTCTCTGAAGAAACCAGATTCATTAAAATATCGTCTACTCATCTTGCTTGGTTAAGTGGAGGGGCAGCAAAAGCTAGGCAGGCCCTCAACGAGATGGACTGGCAGTGCCTGCAACCAATGACAGGCTTGATCGGGCATAGGAGCAATCGTAAGGATGGCACAGGACCGTGCAGTGTTCCGTCCTGTTGTGCAAAGTCTCTATGGGTCAGAACCAATCTGATGGCCCCTACCAACAGGAACAGCACAGCCCACTTAAGGAAAACACTGCTGCAGAGCCTCGAACTGGGATCTGACCACTAGGCTGTGGATGCTTACTATGAGCAAAACTAGCTAATCAGCATCTTTTCCTGAGGACTGAATTTACAACTTTCATTTCTTCGGGACTGCATTGGTTTTCCACTGCTGCTCTAAGAAACTTCCACAACATAAAGATGAGACTTCCTGCTGCTGCGCAGATTTATAACCACGGACACCCACAGGAGTCGGAATCACCGGGTGGCAATTGAGATTTTTAATCTATTTTATAGATTAGAAGAAGCTCACTTAGAATTGTGTGAATTCATTCCAGGCACCCACCCAGTTCAGAGGGAACAGTCAGACTCACATTGATCTACCAACACTCCTATCTGTGTAAATGACCAACAGATAATAACAGCTGACACTGAAGACTTTGATGTGATGTTGTTTGCATCATCTCATTTAAATTCCCACGATCTTCAGACTACCTCCTACAACCATTCCACAGAGGAGGAAACCTAAGTTATATGACTTTGTCATTCAGTTCTAAAAATTCACGCCATGGAGTCAATTCCAACTCATAGCAACCCTGTAGGAGAGAGTAGAACTGCCCTGTGGGTGTCCAAGACTAAATCTTTACAAAGCAGAGAACCAGACCTTGCTCCTTCGTGGATCCTGCTGTTAGCAGCCCAGCATGTCACCCATTGTGCCCTAGAGCTCGTCTATAATAAATGAGCCACTCACATGGGGTCTTTCTGGCTGGGACATTCAGTGGTTTTCATTTAGTCACACTGGATTTCCTGCTTTCTTTTCTTTGCAGGTCACATTTACTTCCAGGATTCTTTGCAACAAGAGTTTTCAGGATCAAAGCTTAAAAGTCTGACCTGCCTAATTGAAGAAAATGTCAAGTTTAAAAATACTGGCCTTCTTTCTTCTCAGTTGGCCTCCCCAGAATCTCCCATTGGCTGATGAAGGAATGTTTTCTTGGCAACTTGTTTGTTTCACCAACTACTCAATCAACTAACCAACCAACCAACCACCATTCTTAGCCAGAAGACGTGGAGCCAAGCGTGTGCTCCAAGGTCAAAGGGGAGAGAGGCCTGGGAAGAGGCTGAATGAGAGAGACCCCCCTCTCCCCCCTGGAATGATGGCAGGATGTGCTTGTGGTCAGGAAAGGAACTGGGGATAGATAGTGCATCTGGTGGGAAGTCACAACCCAGACCAGGAGAGGAAATGCAAGCACAGCAGGCCTATTGTGATTGAAGACCGCACTTGCCTGCAGTCAACATTTGTGTTCAAGAAGTAGGGCTGCATTCATATGGGGTGGGGCCTGGGCAGTGGAAGTTCACAGCACAACGTGGACCTCATGAGATAGAAACTGGGCGCTGAGCTAGGAATGAACACCATCGATTTGTTGTGAGGGCCGGTCCCAAATATTTGCAAATAGCCTCAGCACTGATTCACCGCTTGACCTAAGCTTATTAGAATAATTACTGCAGTTCTCAGTTTCCTCCTTCCTTCCTTTGCTCTTTTTTTTAAGCAGAAAGCACTGAGGCCCTCAGGAACACGGCGAGGTGCCAGCACTCGGGAGGGAGTCTTCCAATTAGAAATCTCTCTTAAACATGATTTAACATGAAGAAACATCAAAGGCTTAGGAGCTGTGATTTGGGAATGATAAAACAGGTAGGTACAAGCAGCCTGGAGTGGAGCAAAGAGCCTTATGTAACTTCATGTGCTGGGGGAAAAAAGCCCAAACCTCAATTTAAAATGTTGTGGAGACCTGGCTGCTACCTTGACCAGAAGAAGAGAGAAACCTAAGTTTAGAAATCTGTGGCCAATATCAAGCTTGCAACCGATATGGTTTTTTAATCGTGTCTATTTTGTTATAGTCTCGAATGCTTTCAGTCGTCCTGCTCTCAGCTGACACCCCCAAGGCACACACAGGAGAGCGAGGCGCCTGCACGTCACGGCTGACAGTCACACAGTCAGGCCGGTAACAGAATGCAAGGCGCCCTGCTCACCTCGGACAATTCTGATGCTTCATCTTCCAACATTTCCAAACGGGATGCAGTCTTCCTTAAAAGTGACAGCAAAACAGACAGACAGTGCTCTAAGTATATTCCAGCCCCAAGCCCTGGGAAAGTACGTTAAAGCTTCTTACCCTATATTCGAGTCCCAGGCTACTGGCTGCCTTCTACTTCGTCCTTACCTGCGAGCAAAGATGGCATCAAGGTGCAGAGAAACCACATGGTGGGACTTGTTGAGATTTCTTCCAGAATCATCCTGAGGGTCTATGTATGATGGACTGGAATGTTATTTCCTGCTGGCATGCCGCGTCCTTTCCATCCCAGCTAGCCTTGCTTCAGAACACCTATGTTAGGGCTGAACTGAGTCCTCGCTGGAAGCTGAATCGTTCCAGAAAGAGAAGCTAGACCGGACCGCCCAGAAGGGGCAGGCAGTACAGCACTTGATTCTGTGCAAAGCCAGAAGCTGCAACAAGGGGAGTGGCCTAGGAGCGTTCCCGAAATGGTAACTCTCCAGAACCTGAAAAGCTACCAGAGGGAGACACCCAGACCTTGGGTCCTGGGTGGAGGGAAGGGTCCTGGATGCCCAAAGAGGTCCACCTTGGAAGGGAGAAGGGAGGGTTTTCTCTCTAGACCCTCATCCGCCAGCTCTCCTCTCCCAGGTCTCCCTCCTGCAAGTTCACTCAGGCTGGATTCTAATTAGCTCTCTTTGCTAATAGATCCTCAATTGAGAAAGAGTACAGAAAATTTAAAACACTTTTAAGACCTTTTAAAAGTCAGAAAGTGAAGAAGATACAGTTTTGCTCAAAAATCCAAGAATAAATAAGTAAACCCTATAAGGACATATCAGAAACTAACAAAATTTATTACCTTGGGGCAGATAGAGGGAGTGAGAATTAGGAAGAAGGGGGAAATAAATGAGAGCAAGATTCTTCCCGCTACATCTTGATTATTGAACCATGTGATTGTATTAGGTTTTTTTAAAATCCACCAATTTTAAAAATTAGAAAACACTATGCTAATGTTCAGTGCCTTGAAATGTAGCTCTTGAAGGAGACTTCCCCACTGAATGTGTGCAAATGCAACAAAGGGAAGGTCGCAGGGTCTCGAGGGTGGCAGATTTTGGTTCCAGTTTCAGGATTTACCATGAACCTTGGGAAAGCTAGTCATTCAGTTACTTGTTGCACATTCACCAAGGGCCCGATGGGTACTCGTCCCACCCGTCCCTGTCCTCAAGAAGGCCTTTACAGCTCATGGGATGATATGGAAAAGGAATTGACAGAAAGATTCACAAGGGATATAGGAACTCTAAGAAGAAACACCAACCAAGCTGACGATCAGAGAAGGCTTCCTGAAGGAGACAGTTATAAGCGAATCACTGAACGCTGAAATGAAGTCAGCAAGCAGGGTATGTTGAGGAAACTACAAGCAGTTTGGTGGAACCGGAGAGTAAGGTTAGAGTGGCAAGAGATGGAACTCAAAGGAAGACTTTAACAGAATTTCTGAGACTACTGAATGGCCTGCTGAGGTGTTTGGAGTTTATTCTGAGAGCAATGAGGGCCAAAGGGTGTTCTTCTGAGCATTTGAGCAAGGTTATGACTATGATAGAGAAAGAGGTAGAGGAGGCTAGATTGGAAGTTATGGTGGGAGTTATGGTGGCTAGCTAGGCAAGAGATGCTGACCTCCTCGAGGGTTTTTCACTTCAGTCAGAGGAATCACTAAATTCAAAAGACAAGAAGGTGGTATAGCTGACAGCCTTCTGGATATTGAGTGGATGCGAGTAGGGCAGAAATAACCAAACAAAACTTTCAGGTTCTGGTTGGGATAACTGGGCGGATGGCAGTGTGCCAGCTGAACTAAGAGGGACAGGTGGGGTCAGATCAGAGAAGGCAGGATTGGGTTGGTCCAGAAAAGGGTTGCCTGTGTCCAGATCGAGAGACTTGAGTGGGAGATGCGCATAGGGCCTCTAGACTTAGAAAACCAAAAGGGAAGGCATGCTCGGCATATCTGAAACTGAAGAAACTCAAGAAAAAAGTCAAGCCTCAAGCGGCAATCTTGAAAGAGTCTCACGGCAAAATCTCGAATGGTCCAGGGAAGCATCCAAAGCACATGGAAACAATCAGTGGAGTCACTGCTTCAGGAAGAACTGGTCGGCAGGTCCCCCTTTCAGGAGACCGCATATGAGCAAGACCCAGCGGTGCTAATGAAAGCACTAGCCACGAACAAGGCCCCAGGAATTCATGGAAGACCCACTGAAATGTTTCAGCAAGCTGATGAAGCACTGGAAGCACCTGCTTGTCTATGCTAGGTACTTTGGAAGATAGCTACTTGGCCAACCGACTGGAAGATTCATATTTATGTCCATTCTAAGGAAAGGTGCCCCAGGAGAGAGAATGCTCAAACTATAGAACAATATCATTAACATTCCATGCAAGTAAAATTTCATCCAACAATGATTACAGCAGTACATTAATAGGGAATGTGCAAGAGTTCAGGCCAGATTCAGAAGAGGACATGGAACACGGTATTATCATCGCTGATGTCAGGTGGATCTTGGCTCAAAGCTCAAGAGAACACCAGAAAGATGTTTCCTTGCGTTTCATTGACTGTACAAAGGCATTTGACTGTATGGACCGTAGTAAATTGTGGGTAACCTTGAGAAGAATGGGATTCCAGAATCCTACATTGTGTGCCTGTGGAACTTATACAGGGTACAGGAGGCAGTTGTGCAAATCGAACAAGGGAATACCGAATGGTTTAAAATCAGGACGGTGTGTGTCAGCGTTGTAGTATCTAACCATACTTGGTCAATCTGCATGATGAGCAAATCATCAGAGAAGCTGGATTATATGAAGAATGTAGCATCAGGACTGGAGGAAGGCTTATTAACAATCTTCAATATGCAGATAATATAACCTTGCTTGCTGAAAGTGAGGAGAGATTGAGGCACTTGCTGATGAAGCGCAAGGACTGTAGCTTTCAGTATGGATGACAACTCGGTGTAAGGAAGATCAAAGTCCTCATGGCTGGACCAACAGGTCACATCATGATACATGGACAAGAGGGTGAAGTTGTCAAGCATTTTGTCTTGCTTGGACCCACAAAGAATGCTCATGGAAGCAGCTGTCGAGAGATCAAAAGATGAATTGTATTAGGTACAAGACCTGTACAAGACCTCTTTTACGAGTACTGAAAAGGAAGGATGTTACTTTGAGGATGAAGCTGTGCCTGACCCAAGCCCTGGTATTCCCCATTGCATCATATGTATGTGAGAGTTGGACACTGAATAAGGCAGACCATGAAGGAATCGATGCATTTGAATTGTGGGGCTGGAGAAGACTGAAAGTACCACAGACTGCTAAAAGAACGAACCAGTTTATATCAGAAGTACAGTCAGAGTGCTCCTCAGAGCAGTGGTTCTCAACCTTCCTAATGCCGTGACCCTTTAATACAGTTCCTCATGCTGTGGTGACCCCTGATATAGTTCAAGTGTATTGTACCAACCTGACCGATAAACACATGTGGGGTTAATTGAAGGGCCGAGAGATAAGTGGCTTGGTGAGCCTCACCTTTGTAGTTCTTGGGCCTCTTGCTTTTTTATAGTCAGACCAGGGTGCAGCTGGCTTAGCCAGTTCTCTGCTTCAGCTGGCCAGGCTCACTTCCTGTAAGACATCCCTGAGGAGAAGCAGCATGGACCTTCCCCCATGCAGTCCTGGGTGCTGGAGCAGCCGTGTGGAGACCCCTGCCAGCACTGAGATGCTTACATGTTCAATGATTTGGCTGTCCTTCCTGCAGTCAGCATCATTGCCTGTGTTTTGTGAGATGGAGGAGGACTTTGTGGATTGGTGTCAGACATGTGGGTTAATGTTGGACTTGGGGGCTTGGGCAGCACTGGGTTGGGCTGTTTTCTTGATGGGCACTTAACCTTTCTTTTTTAAAAAAAACATTTTATTAGGGGCTCATACAACTCTTTTTTTTTTAACAATTTTTTGGGGCTCATACAATTCTTATCACAGTTCATACATATACATACATCAATTGTATAAAGCACGTCTGTACAGTTTTTGCCCTAATCATTTTTTTCTCCACTCTTTTCTTTTTTTACATTTTATTAGGGACTCATACAACTCTTATCACCATCCATACATATACATATATCAATTGTATAAAGCACATCCATACATTCCCTGCCCCAATCATTCTCAAGGCATTTGCTCTACACTTAAGCCCCTTGCATCAGGTCCTCTTTTTTTTTTTCCCCTCCCTCCCCTTTCCCCCCTCCCTCATATGCCCTTGGTAATTTATACATCGTTATTTTGTCATATCTTGCCCTATCCGGAGTCTCCCTTCCCCCCTTCTCTGCTGTCCCTCTCCCAGGGAAGAGGTCACATGTGGATCCTTGTAATCAGTTCCCCTTTTCCAACCCACTCACCCTCCACTCTCCCAGCATCGTCCCTCACACCCTTGGTCCTGAAGGTATCATCCACCCTGGATTCCCTGTACCTCCAGCCCTCATATGTACCAGTGTACAGCCTCTGTCCTATCCAGCCCTGCAAGGTAGAATTCAGATCATGGTAGTTGGGGGGAGGAAGCATCCAGGATCTGGGGGAAAGCTGTGTTCTTCATCGGTACTACCTCGCACCCTAATTAACCCATCTCCTCTCCTAAACCCCTCTATGAGGGGATCTCCATTGGCCGACACTTGGGCCTTGGGTCTCCACTCTGGACTTCCCCCTTCATTTAATATGGTATATATATACATATACATATACACATATATACACATACATACACACACTTATATCGTTTTGTTTTTTTTTTTGCATGATGCCTTATACCTGGTCCCTTGGCACCTCGTGATCACACTGGCCGGTGTGCTTCTTCCATGTGGGCTTTTTTGCTTCTGAGCTAGATGGCTGCTTGTTCACCTTCAAGCCTTTAAGACCCCAGACACTATCTCTTTTGATAGCCGGGCACCATCAGCTTTCTTCACCACGTTTGCTTATGCACCCATTTGTCTTCAGCGATCCTATCATGGAGGTATGCAGTCAATGATATGATTTTTTGTTCTTTGATGCCTGGTAACTGATCCCTTCGGGGCCACTCGATCACACAGGCTGGTGTGTTCTTCCATGTGGACTTTGTTGCTTCTGAGCTAGATGGCCGCTTGTTTATCTTCAAGCCTTTAAGACCCCAGTCACTATCTCTTTTGATAGCCGGGCACCATCAGCTTTCTTCACCACATTTACTTGTTCACCCACTTTGGCTCCAGCCGTTGTGTCGGGAGAGTGAGCATCATAGAGTTCCAATTTAATAAAAGAATGTATTCATGCATTGAGGGAGTGTTGCTCATACAACTCTTATCACAATCCATACATACATCAATTATGTAAAGCACATCTATACATTCATTGCCCTCATCATTTTCAAAGCATTTGCTCTCTACTTAAGCCCTTGGCATCAGGTCCTCTTTTTTGGGGGAGGGGTGGAGCACTTAACCTTTCTATAAAACTCTCTTAGACATGAGTTTCTGTGGATTTGTTTCTCTAAAGTACCCAGACTAACACTCCCCCCAACCATAAAATTATTTTCGTTGCTACTTCATAACAGTAAGTTGGTACCGTTATGAATCAGGTGACCCCTGTGAAAGGGTCGTTTGACCCCCAAAGGGGTTGCGACCCACAGGTTGCTATCTTTTGGGGTAAGGATAGCAAGACTTAAATACTTTGGACATGTTGTCAGGAGAGACCAGTCCCTGGAGAAGGACATCATGTTTGGCAATATAGAAGGGCAGTGAAAGAGAAGAAGGCCCTCAACAAGATGGACGGACACAGTGGCTGCAGCAATGGGCTCAAGTGTAGGAACAATTGTGAGGCTGGTGCAGGACTGTGCAGTGTTTTGTTCTGTTGTGCATAGGGTCACTGTGGGGTGGAGTCAACTGAGTGGCACCTAACAACAACAATATAGGGCAATGGGAGTCTCCAAATTATAAAAGAACTGTGTCTCAACTATGAGAACCAAGACTGTGGAGCCATGACGCTTCCCTTCCTGTATCATTCCAGTGGTAGCTGAGAGCCGGTGTGCAAAATCCTCCAAGGAAGTATGCAGACTAAGGGGCCCCCATTTAAGGGCCAGGCCAGGAAAAAACAAATAGGGAGGGATGGTCGGAAAGGCAGATCCAACACCCTTTAAGAAACCATGAAGAGTGATTATAAAGGGAGAAAGCAGAAAGTGGACTAATGAGTTAATCAATTAAAAAGTCCCTTGGATTTAACAACTGGAAGGAGAGTTTCAGTGGAAGGCTTGGATCAAAAGACAGACTGTTTGTTGAGTTGAGGAGTGAATAATAAAGAGAAGACAATGAGAACATTAAGGTTAATGAGAAGGGAAATAGCATCTTCATGAGTCCTGTTTTCTTATTTATAAAATACATACAAGGAAGCCATGCAAAGCAGTGGTGAATTCAAGAAAATACAAAGCAAATTAACACCGTGCCAGGAGCATACTACACGTTCATAAATGGAAGTCAGTTATCACACTTATGATATTAACAACTCTAATTAGAGTAATTTTCTTTTCCCTCATTAAGTAAATATTATTTGAATGCATAGGATGCACCAGGCTGAAGCTCAATTTGACTAGGGAAGTTAGAGCCAGTCCTTAACTATGGCTCCAAGGCAGTAAGTTCTCGGGGCACTTGACAAAGGCTGCTCATTGGCTCGTGCTGGCCATCCCTCTGCTGGCTGCCCCTCTGTAGCTTTGGCTCTTGGACCAGCAAAGAGATTTCCAAAAGAGAGCCTCTGGAGTGGGGTGGTGGTGGTAGTGGTAATGCAAAGGCCTGGATCTGGAGCAGAACTGCATGGCTCTGTATTCAGGCTACTCTACTTGCTAGGTGGGTATCTTTACGCAAGTCTTTTCTTTTTTAATTTTTATTTTGTTATTGTTGAGAACAATATTCCACATAAAATGTTTTTACCCATGTCCCTGAAATCAGTGGATGGCTACAGACACAGGTTTTCTCAGGTTGTCTGCATTTCGTTAGGGCGCCTTCAAAAACAAGATACAATCAGAACAGTGGCCTCAGAAGAAATCTGCAGGGCCAGTTACATATAAGGCAGAGAAGTCAGCCCAGAAGGTTCTGGAAACTGTTTTGAGTATTCTAACGGGGTAATCTTGATAGATTTTTTTCTTGTAGAATTCAGGATAAATACAGGCTTATTAGGAAGTAACGTTTTTGTTTTGTTTTCATTTTCTTTATCTTAAGAAAAGGAATCACAGTGCTTAGGTATGGTGTCAAATTATCCAAAAGAAAGTCCCCCCCCCCATCCAGCTCTGCCATTCTTAGTGTTTTTTACTATTTTTTTCTTTGCTATTTAAAATGACTTTATTGGGGGCTCATAAAACTCTTATCCATCCATGTGTCAAACACATTTGTACATTCCTTGTCCTCATCAGTCTCAAAATATTTGCTTTCCACTTAAACTCTTGGTATCAACTCCTCATTTTTTCCCACTCTCTCCCCATTTCCCCATCCCTCATGAACCCTTGATAATTGATAAATTATTACTTTGTCATGTCTTACACTGTCGGATGTCTCCCTCCCTTCAATCACTATTCTGTTGCCCGTCCCCCAGGGAGGAGGTTTATGTAAATCCTTATAATCGGTTCCCCCTTTCCACCCCACCCTCCCTCCACCCTCCAGTTTTGCCACCCTCACCACTGGTCCTGAAGGGATCATCTGTCCTGGATTCCGTGTTTCCAGTTTCTATCTGTACCAGTGTACATCCTCTGGTCTAGCCGGATTTGTAAGGCAAAATTGGGGTCATGATAGTGGGGAAGAGGAAGCATTTAAGAACTAGAGGAAAGTTGTATGTTTCATTGTTGCTACATTGCACTATGACTGGCTGCTCGGTAAGGGGGTGTCCAGTTGCCCACAGATGGGCCTTGTGTCTTCACTCCACACTCACCCTTATTCACAATGATATGAGTTTTTGTTCTTTGATGTCTGATACATGATCCCATCGACACCTCATGATCACACAGGCAGGTGTCCTTTCGTGTGGGCTTTGTTGCTTCTCAGCTAGGTGGCCATTTGCTTACCTTCAAGTCTTTAAGACTCCAGATGCTATATCTTTTGATAGCCGGGCACCATCAGCTTTCTTCACCACATTTGCTCATGCACCCGCTTTGTCTTCAGCGATTGTGTCGGGAAGGTGAGCATCATGGAATGCCAGTTTAATAGAACAAAGTGTTCTTGCATTGAGGGAGTACTTGAGTGGAGGCCCAATGTCCACCTGCTGCCTTAATACTAAACCTATAAATATATGCACCTAGATCTATTTCCCCACGATCACATATAAATATATTTATATATGTACATGCCTGTATTTAGACCTCTATAAATGTCCTTTGCCTCCTAGGAAGCAACTTGAAGAAAATTGAAAACTGCATTGATAAGAAATGTTGTACTAAGGAATGTTTTTCCATCGTGACAATGTACCTACTCATTCTTCCAGGGTAGTAATGGCTGTCTTAGGAGAATTTCATTGGGAAATCTTACCTTATCCACCATACAGTCCTAATCTTGCCCCTTTAGATATCTTTTTGCCTTAAATTTCAAGTAACATTTCAAAGGAATGTGGTTTGAATCCCTTGCCAAAACTGACGTGAAGTGGGGTAAATTAGAGTGTAGAATTCTTTGGGGGAAATGTTAGAGAGATAGAAATACCACCTTTAGAATTGAGTAGTTTTGGAAATGTTGATGGTAGCATATATACAAGTGTGTTATAAGATTTGTAAGATCTCCTCAATAAAATGGTTAATTTTTAAAAAAGGAAAATGTTGAAAGGAAAAAAATTATGTAGACCTCTATAGGGGATATGTTTAGAGATAATGGATTCACATGATCATATTTTTGTTTAATAAAGTTTTCTGTTTCTGTTACAATACATTTTTACTTACCTACATACATTCTGAGTAAGTCTATCAAACTGTATGCTAGTGCCTTCATCTGTAAATTGGGGACAATTATAATATTACCTAATTGATAAAGACTGTTGTGGGCACTAAATGAAATACTACAGTTAGGATGGGGCCTGACACAAAGTACATAGTAGGCCTTAGATGTTTGTCTTTTTTACTACACCATGAACAAAAACACTTGGGGTGTATACTGTCTTTCACCACAGGACGAGTCAGTAGCCACCACCTCTTTTGGTCCTAAGCTGCTTAGATACACTCTCTCGCTGCTCCCCTGGCTTCTGATTCTGTTTTGACTTAAACCTGTGAGTCTCAGCACACCCCACCTTGTTAATATTTGGCAGATAGACTGTGGGCTGCAAGCAAAGAATCAGGAAACACTGAGAGAATGTGGGAATTGGTACTAAGGCCAGGCATGTATGAAGCATTCCAAGTTGGGTCTTGCAAGTTAAGGTTTGATGACCTACTTTTCAGATGAGGGCAGATGGCTCAGAGAAGTTAAAAAAAACAAAAACAAATCTACAAACTTGCCATTCATCTAAGACCTAGAACAAAACCACACTCAAGGTGAATGGGGGTGGGAAGGGCATGGAGTGGATACCTAATGCCCATCTATGGACATTGGGCATCCCCCACAGAGGGGTCACAGGGAAGAGATGAGCCAGTCAGGGTGCAGTATTGCACCAATGAAACACACAACTTTCCTCTAGTTCTTTGGTGTTTCCTTCACCTCACTATCATGACCTCAATTCCACCTTACAAATCAGATTAGACCAGAACATGCACACTGCTACAGACAAGAGCCCACAACACAGGGAATCCAGGATAGACAAGCCCCCCCCCCCCCCCCCAGGGCCAACAAGGAGAGTAGAAATACCAGGAGAATTAGGGGAGGATGGGGAGGAAAGGGGGAACCAATCACAAGGATCAACCCCCTCCCAGGGTGACGAATAACAGAAAAGTGGATGAGGGGCGATGGAGGATGATATAAGATATGGAAATAATAACCCATAACTTAACAAGGGTTCGGGAGGGAGGGCAGGGAAGAAATGGGGAGCTGATATCAGGGGCTCAAATGGAAAGAGAATGCTTTGAAAATGATGATGGCAGGCATATGTGCAAATGTTCTTGGCACACTGGATGAATGTATGGATTGTGATAAAATACGTAAGAGCCTCCACTATAAGTATTTAAAAAATAAAATCTCAATGCCAACTTAAAAAACTTGCCATTGGTCATAGGGATAGAGACAAGAACTCTAACTCCAGTCTGCCTGCCTAACTCCAAATCCATCCACTTACTTTACTGCCTCCCTTAGCATCTAAGGAGAGCTCACAATGTGATCCAGGGCAGTTACGAATGATTCAGAGTAGCAAAACCTTTACTCAATAGACACTGTGTTGGTGTTTTCAAGGACATGCACCTTTAGATTTGGGTAGGAGAGATGCATTCAATGTTATTCTTTCTGGGAGAGTGACAAGAGCACTTCCAAGGATGCAAAGATGAAGGGGAAGACAAACTAAACTGGAGGATAAAAAGGAAGGGGTGGGCAAAAAGGGAAAAGGGAAGAGAGAGACAATGTGGCTCATTGAGCTGTGTTGAAGTGGAGGAACGAGAGCGGTTCCCTAAAGCCTGAAGTCTTGGATGGGGGTGACCTGCTTGGCAAGGGCCACCACCAGGTCACCATGCCTAGTATTGCCATGCTCTGACAGGGAATCCTTCTCAAGCAAGGAATCTGTTCTGGGCTCTGAGAAGTAATGCTAGTTCCCAGGCACAGCTTTTGAATAACATTTGCCTCTAACCTTGGTCATGACCCAATGAAAAAGTCAGACCCACGCCACTGGGTGGCTTCGTTAGCAGGTGTAGTCTTGCTTGGGCACCCTGGACTCTGACCTTGCTTTTTTCTTGGGATTTGAAGTACTTCTCTTTCTATATTCTCATCAGTTGGTTAGCTCTCTTGCCTATGCATCATGCCAACCCTGAACTACCCTCTGTCCTGTTGCTGTCTCAGGTTAATTTTCACTGGCTCCTACAGCCCATGTCTGAAAATGAACCGCTGCGTGAATGGGCCTATTTTCTATCATACGCTACACTATTACATCTATAATTAAGAAGAAAAGGTATTAGAAAGCAAACTCAAGGATCTTATGGAAAGAAGATAGAGGCAGTGGAGAGTGAGGGAGTGGCTGATGGTTAAGGACACAACTCAGGCTTCTGTGTCCTACAGGATCAGAACTAGAATGAAATGTAAATTTAAGGAGCCCACATTGGGGCCACAAAGGTATAGGATCTGCCCTGGCCACTGCATACACCACATAGTCAGCTAGACCTCGCCCTAATGAGCACAAAACAGTTCCCTTTGCATAGAGTCCTGAATATCTGTGTCCTATGGTTTAGCACATCAGCCAGTTAGTTAGAACTTGCTTTTATTGTTCTTTTGTAACCCACTGTCTCATTTTTTTTTCTGAAAGTAGCACAGGAGACATGAGGAATTCCCCTTGTCTTAGACTCTTATAACTTCTGCTTCCACTACTAAATCTGCACTTCCACAATTGTAGACATCTAGCTCCTCCCTAGTGTTTGGTCACTGGACATGTCATCTTCCGTGGCCTCAGTTTTTCCCCCTTAGGGGTTGATCAATCAAAACCCTCGTGTAGGCCAAACTACCCTCTTTCCAGTATGGATTTGTTTGTTTTCTGCTCTTTTTAACACCCCTCAACAACACTTCTGATGGAGATTCAGGAGATACGGAGGGGGCAGCGCCTCCCCATTCCCCCACAAAGTAATAAAGCTTTTGTAGTACTTATTTTTCCCACTAAGCAAGCATCGAGGAACTAGCTCTGAGTTAGTGCGGCCAGTGGCATCGCTGCAAAGGTTCTTTCTGGTCACAGTGAATTTTTTCACAAAAGCAGTTTCACCTGAACCTCCTTTTCTGTGATGGCCAATCTAAGAAAACAGTGTGCAGCTGTGAAATTTGATTTCCTGCTCAGGAAAAGTGCCGCAGAAAGTTGTGATTTTGAGCACAGCTTACAAGGACAGCGCTATGGGAAAAAGTCAAGTATACAAGTGGTTTTCATGTTTCAAAAGAGGTGAAATGTCACTTGATGACAAATCTCATCCTGGATGTGTCAACTTTCTGAACAGATGAAAAGGTCTACCAAATTTGTGCACTTGTGCTCAAAGACTAATGATGGACCATTGAAGAGATGGGGAAGTTATGTGGACTATCTTGGAGCTTGTTGAGTGAATTTTAATAGAAGATTTGGGAATGAGAAGGGTTGCCTCGGGTTCTGACTGACCAGGAAAAAGAGCATCAACTGGAAACATGCCCTGCTTTGAAAGAACAGCGCCAAATCGACCCAGACTTTTTCCGCAAGGTCATTACTGGTGACGAGACATGGTGCTTCTCTTATGGCCCTGAAAGCAAATATCAATCAAGCCAGTGTTAGATGCCATCGTCACCTCACTCCAAAAAAGCTCGTCAAGTAAAATCAAAGATCAAACGGTGATCATTTGTTTTTTTGATGTGAGGGGAAAAATGAATTGGGAGTTCTTCCACCAGGTCAGACTGTCAACCTTTTATTTAGGTTATGAAAAGATGGCGTAACAGTGTGGGACAAAAGAGGCCTGATTTATGGCAGACAGGGGACTACTGGTTTTGCCACAACAATGCAGCCATCTTACTGCGCCAGTTTGGGGCAAAACCCAGCATGCCTCTCTTGCCGCATGCACCTGACTCAACTGACGTCGCTCCATGAGATTTTTTGTTTCCTTGAATAAAGAGTGACATGAAAGGACAGCAATTTGATGATGGAGAAGAGGTGAAGAAAAAAATGAGGGAGGTGCTGCTGTTGGCCATCCAAACAGATGAGTTTGAAAATTTTTTCCAAGAGTGGAATCATGGATTTGACAAATGTATTAGGTGTAATGGAGAATACTTTGACGGTGAGAAGGTTGTTTTGTAAAGCAATTTAAATAAACGGCTTTGAAAAAAAATTGGGCTTTTTGCTAGAGTACCCCCTCATATTTAGAATAGCATCTTGTAGTTCATAGTTCCACACATTATAGTAAACAAATATTTTATTTTAAAATTTGAAAACAGAAACAATTTTCTGTAATAGTGGAGATTTTAACATTTCTAAATGGATTTTGGTTGCTACACTCTCAATTACTGCTAAGTGATGAATCCTCATCAGGCACTAGGAACACAGAATATACTCAATTTGATTACAGGCTACCTCTGGTCATCCAATATAAAACAAAATACCCTGCTTTACTTTCCAACTCAATCAGCATTTTCCTTCAGAGCGCTCCCCCATTGGCATCACTAGAAATATAAGCTCAGCAGGGTCCCTGTCCGTTTTCTTCATGGGGGGGCGGGGGAGGGGAGTGCACAAGAATAGCTCTCCTGACACCTGGGCTATCAACTTTTGAAGGTGAGCTGGTGGAAGGATAAATGGAGGGAAAATCACTTTTAAAAGCTACTTAAATGTGCAGGGACATAATTGTGTACGTTTCTTTTCCTTTTTTTTTTTCTCAGATTTACACCAACTCATACTGATGAAATTAAGGTTTGTTCAAGTGGCCACCTAGCTCAGAAGCAACAAAGCCCAGATGGAAGAAACACACCAGCCTGTGTGACCACGAACTGTGGAAGGGATCAGGTATCAAGCATCAAGGAACAAAAAATCATATCACTGTAAATGTGGGTGAGTGCAGAATGGAGACTCAAAATCCCACCGGGAGCCAACCAGACACCCTCCTACTGAAGGGTTGTGGGGAGGAGATGAGCCAGTCAGAGTGCAGGGTAGCAATGATGAAAACATATAACTCTCCTCTAGTTCTTAAATGCTTCCTCCCCCCCACTATCATGATCCCAATTCTACCTTACAAATCTGACTAGACCAGAGGATGTACATTGGTACAGATAGCAACTTGGGTCACAGGGAATCCAGGACAATGAACCCCTTAGGACCAGTGTTGAGAGTGGCAATGCCTAGAGGGTGGAGGGAATGTTGGAAAGGGGTAACTGATTACAGGAATCTATGTATAGCCCCCTCCCTGGGGGAGGGACAGCAAAG
Source organism: Tenrec ecaudatus (assembly GCF_050624435.1). Classification (NCBI taxonomy): domain Eukaryota; kingdom Metazoa; phylum Chordata; class Mammalia; order Afrosoricida; family Tenrecidae; genus Tenrec; species Tenrec ecaudatus. Next base: position 143,777,976 of record NC_134533.1, read on the forward strand.
AAGAAGGCAGGGGGAGACATTGTACAGTGTAACATATGACAAAATAATGATTATGAATTATGAAGGGTTCATGAGGTAGGGGGGTGTGGAGAGGGAGAGGGAAATGAGCAGCCGATATTAAGAGTTCAAGTAGAAGGCAAATGTTTTGAAGATGACAACAAATGTACATATGTGCTTGACACAATGGATGTATGTATGGATTGTGATAAGAATTGTATGAGCCCCCAATAAAATGATATTAAAAAGAATAAAAACAATGTTAAATATATTTTAAATTAAATATGCATTTTAAATAAACATTAAAAAAAGAAATTAAGGTTTGTTTATAATATCCCTTTGTCTACAATCTAGAAAATGTGCCAAAATGAATGTTTATTTGGCACAACAACATGCTTTTAGAGAACCCATGCTTATTTAAAGATTGCTAATTTCTCTCCTAAGGGCTTAATATATTTTTCATAGCCCATGGTTAGCCTAAAATAAACACTTGACAAGTATTCTGAAACCCCCCTTTCTGAAAAGGTTTTTTTCCTCAATATTTAAGATTAAAATTATCTGAACCCAGGGGTTTATTTAAAGCAACTAAATCTCCACTACCTGATAGGTTTATCTTAAGTGTTTACTTATAATGTTTGTTTTCCTGTGTGAAGGTCATTATCATTCCATGAAGTACAAGAAAACATGACCAGAACAGAGTACCTTGACTTTTTGTCTTATGTTAATTCTGTAAGATCATTCCAAATGGTGAGCCCAATCTTTCCTTGAGCATAAAAAAAATTAAAAGCACTTTAATGAGTGGAAACACTTTAAAATCATTCAGTTTGTGCCAACCCACTTAAGGCATCAGGTCAATTCTGAACAATTTTGAACAATGAAAAGACTGGCACCTCTGCGTCAGAGAAATGGCCAATGATAATACAAACTATCCTCCTGCTCTTGAGAACATTACTAAGCCTAATTTGTTATATTCATTAATCAAACAAATCTTAGCCTATAGTTCTTTCAGAGAAAAAGAACATTTCATAATAAATTAGGAAGATACATTTCAGTTCTTTAGTCACTTGATTTAGACTCTTGAGATAAACTTCAGGTCACTTAACAGCAAGAAAGAAACTAGGGTGTGGAGTATACCCAGCACACTGGTCTGTCAAGTGTTTCGAAGACGATAAAGTTGTCATATAAACTTGCCAAACCAATAAAACCAGTGTATTAGGTTTAAGCTAGTATTTCCTACCTTGCAAACAAAATCAAATCGTTTTCCCTACCATTTGTAATTTGTTATATTTTAAAAGTCCAAATATTTTTCAGCATATGAGAATACCATTTGTCCTTTATCAAATAACTCCTAAGGGAAAAATCAGCTGGGGAGCCATTTGGAAGTAGTTAAAGGAGTAATATGAATTCAAGATTTCATGGGACTCTTATCTTTCAGCAAAGTATTAAAATGGACAAATGAGAAAATCTCACTATAGTGCTATAATCCCAATGTATTGATTTGGACAAGTGCTTATAAGTACCGCTGCTAGGGTTCCAGATCCTACATGGGTGCTTTCCAGGTAAACATGTCTCTGAAATTGGTTATGATGACAGACAAGTTCTCGCAATAATACTTAATATCAGGGGACTCTTTTTAAAAAAATCATTTTATTGGGGGCTTGTACAACTCTTATCACAGTCCATACATACATCCATTGTGTCAAGCACATTTGTACATTTGTTGCCATCATTCTCAAAACATTTTCTACCTGAGCCTTGGTATCAGCTCATTTTCCCCCTCCCTCCCCACACCCCGCCCTCATGAACTCTTGATCATTTATAAATTATTTTGTCTTGTCTTACACTGTCCAACGTCTCTCTTCACCCACAAGGTCCAATCAAAACAGCAGCTTGTGAGTGGATCTGCTGGGCCAGTTACATTCAAAGGAATCGTGTCAACTCTGGTGCTGGTTTTAATTCCAAAGGGGTATTTGGATAGACTTTCTTGAAGGAGACAGGGCAATCACAGGGGTTTATTAGGAAGTTTTAAGAAACTGGAAAACTGCAATGGTGAGAAAAAGGCCATTCCATTAAAATGCGCCTGCTCATTCAAGGGTAGCAAAGGCTGTCCAAGGGTAATTTCTTTGGGGAACCTTACCCCATACAGCCCTGATATTGCCCCTCCAGACACTTGTTCTGTAAACACTGCTGTGAGGCTGAGAGCTAGGTCACTGGTATTTCAAACGCCAGCAGGTCACTCAAAGTGAACAGCAGACTCCCAGCCGAAGGACAGACAACAAAGGACTGTGCGGCCCGCTTTGGAGGAAGTCGACGCTGAAAGCCTTATGCAGAGCTTTGAAACACTGTCAGATACACTGAAGCGATAATGAAAGGAAGCAGGAAATTGCTGGAGCTAGCGGAGGAGGACGGGCTCTTCAGCAGAGGGCACTCCAAAGGTGGCTAAGGAAATGTGCTTTCTCAAACTGGAGTTGACCATGGTGAAGTGAATGGAGTAAAGCCAACGGGAGTGAAGACTTCAGGATTTTCATTTGTTCATGGGGTATGTATGACTCAAGACAAGAAGGAACAGCAGATGGGGAAAATCTACTAATGACCGGAACTTGAAATGTGCTAATTATGAATCTAGGAAAACTGTGGTAAAAATGAAAGGGAATATATAAAGATTAATATCCTAGGCATTAGTAGCTGAAATGGATTGGTATGATCCATTTTTCAATCAGAAAGTCATGATTTACTACACTGGGATTAAAACAAGAGGAATGGCATGGCATTGTCTAACTGCAACTTTTAAAAGGACATTTCAAAATCAGTCTGAAGTATAATGCTGTCTAATGGGGTTATATCTATGCACCTTCAAGCAGACACCTGGTGGTATAGTGGTTACATGTTAGGTTTTGACTTCCAAGGTCAGCAATTCAAAGCAGCTGGGCTTCCTCCTCCTGTAAACAGCTACAAATTGGGAACCCAGAGGGATTCACTGTAAGTCAGCATTGACTCAACAGCAGTGGTTGTTTTTTGTTGTTTTTTAAGGAAACCCAATCAGTACAACTATTACTCAAATTTATACACCAACCATAAAAGCAAGTGATGAAAAAATTGAAGAATTCTGCCAATGAATTCAGTTGGAAATTGCTTCAATGTTCAATCAAGATGCATTAATAATTATTGGCAACTAGAATGCAAAAGTTGGAAACAAAAAGGAACAGTCGTTGGAAAATATGTACTTGCTGACAGAAATGATACTGGAAATCCCAAGATAGAATTTTGAAAGATGAACAACTTATTCATAGCAAATACCTAGTTTGTACAACACTAAAGGGAGAATACACATGGACTTCTTCAGGTAGAATACACAGAAATCAAATTGACTACATCTGTAGGAAGGGACCATTTAGAACAGTGGTTCTCAACCTGTGGGTCGAGACCCCTTTTGGGATTCGAACAACCCTTTCACCCGGGTCGCCTGATTCATAATAGTAACAAAATTAGTTATGAAGTAATAATGAAAATAATTTTATGGCTGGGGGTCACCACAACATGAGGAACTGTATGAAAGGGTCACAGCTAATAGGAATGTGGAGAGCCACTGATTTAGAAGCTGAGTATCAACATCTAAAACTAGGTGAAAGGCTGACTGTGGAACATATAACCAACGGCTCATATGTAAATTCAGGTTAACTCAAGAAGTCCTTCGGTGCCAAAATACAACCTTGAAACTATCCCACCTGAATTTAGAGAACACCCCAAGAATAGATTTGATGCACTGAGCACTAATGGCAGACACGATGAGCTGTGGGAGAATATCATTCACAAAGAAAGCCAAAGGTTATTAAAAAGACAGGAAAGAAAAGATCCAAGTGGATGTCAGAAGAGACTTTAAAACTTGCAGAGTAGCAGGGAAGCAATGAAGTCAGAGTTGAATAGAAACTTACCAAGGGCAATTTGAGAAAAGTCAAGTATTATAATGAAATGTGCAAAGACCTAGAGTTAGAAAACCAAAATTGAAGATTACACTCAGCATAAACTGAAAGAAAAATTAAAACCTGAGTTATAACATTGAAATTCTGTGGGCAAAATATCAAATTATGCAGGAAGCATCAAAAGAAAATGGAAAGACCACACAGTCACTGCACCAAAAAGAGTTACACTGCACCATTTCAGAAATTAGTATATGAGCAAGAACTTCAAACAGCACTGAAGGCATTAACCGCAAACAAGGCCAGCTCCAGAATTCCTGGAATGCCCAAGCTGATGAAGCACTGGAAGCACCTGCTCGTCTATGCCAGGAAATTTGAAAGACAGCTAACTTGACCAAAGGACAGAAGAGATCTTTATTTGTACCCATTCCAAAGAAAGGTATGCTCAAATTATAGAACAATACCATTGATAACATATACAAGTAAAATTTTGCCTAAGATCATTCAACAAAGAGGATGTAGAACAACGGATAGAACTGGTGATGACAGATGAACCTTAGCTCAAAACAGAATACTAGAAAGATGTTTACTTACATTTCATTGGCTGTGCTAAGGCATTCAACTTTAGATAACAAACTATGGATAACCATGAGAAGAATGGGAATTCCAGAATACTTCCTTTGCTCATGTGGAACTTCTATACAGATCAAGAGGCTGTGGTGCAAACACAAGAGAACACTCCTTGGTTTAAATCAGGAAAGGTGAGAGTCAAGGTTGTATCCTCTCACAATACTCTTTCAATCTGAAGCTGAGCAAATCATCAGAAAGGCTGGACTAAATCAAGAATGAAGCATCAGGATTGGAAACCTTATTAACCACCTGCAATAAGCAGCTAGCACAATCTTGCTTGCTGAAAGTGAGGACTCGTTATGGAACCCTCCCAGACATCATGATAAATGGAGAAAAACTTGAAGTTGCCAAGGATTTCGTCATGCTTGGATCCACAACCAATGCTCATGGAAGCAGCAGTCAAGAGATCAAAAGACGAGTTACATTAGGCAAACCTGCCGTATTGAAAAGCAAGGATGTTCCTTTGAGGACTAAGGTGTGCCTGACCCAAGCCATGGTATTTTCCGTTGCCTCATATGCATCTGAAATTCGGACATGGAATAAAGACTAGAGAATCCATGTGTTTGAATTGTGGTGCTGGCGAAGAATAAAGTACCATGAACTGCTAAATGGACGACCCAATTTGTATTGGAACAATTAAGACTAGCGTGCTCCTTAGAGGCAAGGACGAGAAGATTTATTAGTCTTAGATACTTAAGCCATATCGTCAGGCGAGAGCAGTCCCTGGAAAAGGATATCATACTCTGTGAGGTGGGGGAGCATTGAAAAAAAAAAAAAAGACCCTCAATGAGATGGATTGACTCTGGCTGCAAAAATGGGTTCCGATATGGGAATCATTTTGAGGATGGTGTGGCATCAGGCAGTGATTCTGTTGTGCATAAGGTCACTAGGTATTGGAATGGACTCCATGGCACTGGTAACAACAAATTCAAAAGAACACTCCAAAGTTTATACACTTGAGGTGATGTCACGAAATAAAAGCTTCCATTTATATATTTTAAATACAGGCTTCTTTTAATACTTTCTTACATCTCTATTTCTGAAAAGAGTTTCCAGATTGCAAACTGAAAACTGTCAACAGAAGTAGAGTAACAGAAACATTTGGGGGGATAAAAATGGAAAACTTTATACTGCTCAAAATTTTTTCCCATGCGCCCAAATTGAAAATAAAAGACATCCTGCTGGTTACAGTATTATGGGAATTTAACTTCAGTATTTTCAGCTTTTCAAGGGAACTGAAATTTTATGTGCTATCCCCAATTTAAAATGTTGAACAGACAACTCGTTTCACCATCTGTCAGTTTGGCATACTGTTATGGCTTGCAATGTTGCTGTGATTCTGGAAGTTATGCCACTGGTACTTCAAACACCAGCTGGCTAAACAGGTTTCAGTGGGGCATCTGGACTAAAACCAACTAGGGATGAAGGACTGGTGACATCTTTCCAAAAATTAGTCTTATGGATCCTAACAAAACACTGGCTCACTGGGTTTGGACACGGCATCCGGGAGATCCCTCACTAGAGAGGACATCATCTTTGGTGAGCCACACGATGGATTTGCACACGGTGGTCACTTTGAGGGTGATGCTGGACCTGATGTTTCATCCCTTTAGTTGTACATATGATCACCTTGTGAGAGACAACTCAATAGCTAACAGAAACAAACTGTTTAAACAAATTGTTTAAAGTACTGTGTAGATCAAACAATATTTCCCTAAGTGTAAGGACACCGCTCGGTTGTGCCTTCACTGAATAAAGGTAATTCTGACTTCACTCACCAAGGGGGCTTGTCTTGTCTATGGGAGACCTAAACCCCACAAAGGCATTTTATGGGCAGTGGTGGCTGTTTCTTTGCAACCAAAGCAATTAAGAGCATGGACTATAATTTACATACCACACACCTGCAAGGACGGCATTCTAACCACCCAAATTGCTCATTAGTCCTTCCTATTCTTCCAGTAATGGCAATGGATTGTACAAAGCCCTATTTTATTTAGTGCAACCCTTACTGTACAATGATACATATATATAATACACGCTCAGCTAAACCCTAAGAATTTATACTAATAAACTGTAGCTTTATTGCTATTGTTTGTGTGGTTATAAACACTTCTTCCAAGATTTTGAAAAAGTCTTGTATGTGTAAGTAGGTTGTATAGGAGCGATGTCTATTATATACATTTAAGTTGGTCACTTGTCTCTTCATATATGGAACTTCCGTAAAACTTCCCCAGGATGCTCGTGTTGTGACAGAGTTCTAGGCTGCGAGTAGAGAATCTTTTTAGTCCAAGCCCTGCCATTACTTAGCTTTGTAGATATTTTTCTAAGATTGTTCTAGTTCTAGAGAATTACTCCAAGTACAATCCATGCTTATAAAGTCACTGGTGTTAAGGCTGATTAAAGATTTTCTAAAATTGTTAAAAATACAAAATTCCATAGTTCCCAGTGAGGTTTTCCTAAGAGCGCTTAACAGATATTGGCACACAGGAGCTATCTGGGAACACATCATAAATCTAACTATGGCACAGAAACATGTATCCAGCCACCAGTGGTCCTCACAAGATTCCCAGCTACTTTCTAAAAACCACGCTCTTAGCTCCTGCTCCGTGAAGTTCACTACAAATAGCTCATGTCTGTGATCCAAAGCATTGCTTGCTTTCCCCCAAACCTGTTATAAATCTTCCAAGGCTGGGGAAAGACAAGATGGAGCAAATACCATCATCATCACACACTTGCTAAAAATTAATTAAAAATGTTTACTACCTAATCTTTAAAATGGTTTTCTTCAATGTATGTTGATGGGATTTCATAGTACAAAAAAAAGTATTTTTGTTTTTGCTTAAAAATTACCGATAAAGAAAGTAACCCCAAGTTACAAACTAAAAGGCTTTAAAAAAATTATGCAATAAAGTTTTTTTTTTTGGTAATGAAGTTTTGTATACCACTGTCTTCATTGTTCTTGCTGACTCCTGTTGCTTAATACAAGTAACCAGGGCTGCCACCCAGTGGCAACATAAATCTTAAAATGATTTTACAATTAAAAAACTAAATATTAAAAATAATAAAACACAAACCCTAATGAATTATGAATTTTATAGCATATCAAAGGACAGGAACATTTATATGCTTAGACATTGGTAACTGTTTTGGAAAGGTCTTGGCCCCTAGTGTTTAGTAAGTTTTATGGTTTTTAAAGGATGTTCAGTAAAAATGCTGATAGTTACTTTGCTTAAATTTAATCTGTAGAATTAAATCTCATAATGAGAAAAGTGAGTTGTAACCATAAAATACAAGTGTTTTCTTCTGTGGCTAACAGAAATAGACCCAATACTTAGAACAACACACAATACAGAGAGATCTTCAAAAAGATTTTAAAAATAATATAAGTTTCACTAACCAGGAATATATAATCTTTTAAGCAAATATTGAAATATTTGAAAGAAATACATCAATTTTAGTGTCTGACTCCAAAGATGCCAATACTTAATGGACAAAAGAAAACTGTTAACACTAGGCCTGATATTAAATGATGTTTAGAAAATGAAACAAGTGAACCGATTGTAATGACAGATACATTAACACCTCACCTCCAAAGGAATGAACAACAGAAATGTGGGTGAAGGGAAACAGCGACAAGTGTTAGATATGAAAATAACAATAATTTATAATTTTATCAAGCGGCCACAGGGGGCGGGGAAGAAGCTGATACCAAGGCTCAAATAGTAAGCATATGCTTAGAAAATGATGATGGCATGATATGTACAAATATGCTTGATACAACTGATGTATGGAATGTTGTAAGACCCGTGAGAGTCCCCAATAAAATGATTTAATAAAATAAAGAAAGGAAAACAAGTATCCCATTGCCTCTATTTACACATTTAGCCATAGCATATTTCACAGGGGCACAAACATGCCCTAATACAAGACTGCTTTGGTAAAGTAACCTAGAAAGAAGGGGGTTGAAAACAAAACAAAACACTAGAGCTTCCATTTAGAGTCTGAAAAAGCATCTGACAGAAATTGCTTTGTTCCCTTGAATAGCCAGATAAGAAAAAAGCACCATAAATATTAAGAATTCTGTGACTTTGTTTCCAACAGTTGGGAATTAAAATTTTACAAGATGTACTCCAGTCTCTGTCCAATGTCTAACTTTATAATGAAGACAACAAATGGACTTTTTAATATAATGGTAAACACAATATATTTGGTATTTACAATGACCTGTGACAAAATACAATGCTTTAAAATAATGTTTCCATTTATTATTGCTATTCAGTCACAGAAAAGATTAACACTCTCCAAGATTTTTATTTTAGCATATGCCATATATCAATATAAGAATTTATTTATCTGAAGGAAAACCATGGTTTTATGATTAGGGTGCACTAGCAAGGAAATAAATGAAAGACATAAAAGATATTCTTTTTATGTAAAGATCTCTAATTGGCATTGGCTTCTTAAAAAAATATAAAACCCCTAATATTAGAAGAGAAAAAAAGGAACAGTGAAGAAAACAATAAACAGACTAAGAATAAACAACTGCTTTATGCAGATCCCCTGCATATATAGCATACATGTATATGCTGAGTTACAATAAAAGTATGCGTGGATTCTATAGTCCATTCTCATACAGAGTTAGAAACAGGAACATCCAATCGAACACGGCTGGATTCAGTATCTTCTCAGTCTTCAATTACACGACACATTAAAGCTGTGCAGCACTCACTTCTGGTCAGGAGTTATCATGATAAATGCTTGACAAGATATAATTTTTCTCCTTGTTCACTTGTAAAAATTGGTGCCTTTTTGTAATGTTCTACAAGTTCTTCCATGGTGCTGAATTTACGCTGCCCAATGCAGTAGACAGTCTCTTTCAGTTGGACTTTAAAATGCTTGTTTTTCCCTTGTGCTTTTAGTGATACTGAGAAATCATTTGGCTAAAAGAAAGAAAACACCTATGATAAGCATTGTGAAAGACAGCTATTAGCATTTTGATAGTAAACTATTCATAATAATTACTAAATTTGAGCATTTAGTAAATGTTAGACACTATACTAAATTTATACCAATTATTGCCTTTAACCCAAAACAAACCCACTTTACAGATGAGAAAACTGAGGCCCAGAGAAGCTAACTTACCCACAGATCACCCACCATTCAAAGAGCTAGGATTCAAACCTGAACAGCTAGACTTCAGAGTCTAATAAGTTCTACACAACACCCACAGCTCCTATTTTACAAGGGAAGCCTAAACTCTGCTTAAAAAAAAAAATTATCTACTCATGTGCAAGACAAACATGTATGTCTGAGACCTCTGCATGAAAGATTATACAGTTGAACATAATATGGCATATTTTAATTAATATCTCTGCTCAATTACCCAAAAATAAATTATACTCTGTTATTCTGCATTCAAGATATTTTACATTTTTTGGTTATTTTTTAATCTGACACTTTCTAAACCGTTGACTCCAGGAGCCTCTTCTTATACTGTTACTCTCAAACCTTGAGCCTCTGTCTACCTACCTACCTGTGCATAGTAAACATCCTATACTTTTGCTCATCTTTTTCTTTTAAGCCACCCACTAAAATATCACCTCCTTATGACACTACTATACTGTTGCATGTTCTGGAAAGCCAGGGTTACCTCAGACTTCTAACAGAAAGGAAATCCATCTGCTTTCCCCTCACACTGATGACTTGCTCTCCGGGGGTGTGTGGGGGTGTGTGGTTAGGTAATTCCCAAAAGAACTCATATAACTCTCCTGACAACTCAATTTTTATAGCTTTATATAAGTTTTGTTTTCCACCTTTAATTTATTCAATAATTTACCTTTCACTGAACATGCATTTAAAATACTGTAAGCATGAACGGATTATATAACAAAACATTGTCGTATACTTCAGCGATCTTCATGATCATTAGTATGTCATATAGTGATTACATGCTTACCATAATGTAAGAACTGCTTTTCCAGTTTTGTCTACTGCATCAGTCTACTCTCAGTAAAGAACTTTTTTTTTAAGAACTTAATGTCCAGTTTCCTCCATTTTATCAGTGTAATACAACTGAAAATACTTCATGCATACAAAACCAACAGAAGTAGACAAGTCCACATCTAAAGGAGAATCACTGCCTGGACTACATTTTATTCAAAATAAACACTACTGGCAACAACCTTGACTTTTATGTTCTAGTTTCCTGGAACTTTATAAAGGAGTCTGAGTGGCAAGCAATTAAAATAACCAGCTGATAACCAAAATGCTGAAAAGCAAAGTTCACTCAAGGGTATCATCTCAGAAGAAAGGCCTGGCCATCTAATTCTGAAAAGCTAGCCACCGAAGCTCCTGTGGTGTACAATTCTACTTTTATTTACACATCGGAATTAATTCAATAATAACTGGTAACTTTAGAAAAGCCAGCGTAACCTCTGCAACCATTTCACATTTTCATTACTGAGATGTCTTCATTTACCTCTGCAAACCAACTTACCGAAGACTCACTATCACGAATGAGGAAATCCCCTTCATGCCCTCTTTCATTCAATGCTAATTCGGCTTGATGCCTGGTCACTTTACCATAATACCATGGATTGCCAGCAAACTTTCCAGTGAGAGACGGCCTAATGTAGTCGCACTGTGGAGGTGATGGTTCCAAACCCGAGGTTAATGGATTATTCTGCATAATGGTAACATAGTTTTTTGGCACCAAGCCAATCAGTCCATTGATCTTCCTGCACTTCCACCACTCAGGGTCATTTTCTGGCTTTTCAATAACATCCATTACATCCCCCTTTTCAAAATTGAGTTCTTCATCATTGGATGAGCTGAATGGGTAAAGAGCCTGTACCACGTGCAACACTTGCCCAGTATTTAAGTTATTGACGACAGCTGCTAATTTTTCTGAAAGGGAACCCACATGGTCACCCAAAGGACTGTCACCCTCTTCAGTTACGTAGTTTGAAGGGAACCATCCAACCTGTCCATTGTAGCTTCCTCGCCACCACCCATCGCTACATTTCTCCATGACGATCACCTTCGTGCCTTTTATCAAAGACAGCTCATCTTCTCTCTCGGCCATGTAATTAAATTTAACATAAGCAGGCATGTTGAGGTCATAGAGACGCTCCCCTGGGTCAGCAAAGCTGTCATCAGCAGGAGAGGCGGAGTCTGGCACACTATGCTTTCTCTTCACTTTTCCAATTCCTATTTAAATAAAAGGGAGAGTGAGGAAAGAATGTAAAGCAATGACTACCAAAAATAATTCAAACATTCTTTGAAAAGGATCTTAATTCTGTATAGTGTTTTAAGCCTTTGTACTTAGATGACAAATTTCTAGGTGGCATTTCTCTCTGGACAGGAGATGCAAATTCTCTTTTCACAATCCAGTAAGGAGTTAATTACAGTTACTTCATGATAGTTTACCCATTCGTCTTTTCTCTTGCCAAAGGCCCTGAAATAACTGTATAACATAATCATAACGTTGTCCTAAATTAATGATCTCTTAAATGGAAATAAGAGTTTCTTTTTCTCATACTTAGAACCCAAGTACAAAAAAAATCCCCAAATCCACTCTCAAGACTCTTCTTCATTCTGCAATTAGCTGTGTGATAAAATAGGAACTTAATTAAAATTTGATGTACAATATAATATTTAGTTATGTGTGGACAGTTTCCTCTTTTGTTCTTTTAGTTTTGAGCTGCACACTGTGGAGGGCTAACGTTCCAATTTTAAAACCACACAAAGCTACAATAATCAAAACTGTAATATCAGCATACCAATAGACATGTAGATCAATAAAATATAACTGCGTTCTGAAATAAACCTATATGTCTATTTGTAAAGGTTTGATTTTCAACAACAAAAGCATCAATTGATTTTCAACAAGGGTGCCAAGTTTCAGCAGTGTGAAAATAATCTCTTTAGGTGGTGGTATTGGGAAACTGGATCTCCACATGCAAAGAATGAAGATGGACCCTTACTCCACACGTATTATTATAATTAACCTCTAGTTGAATCAAAGACTTAACAACGTATAAATCTTATAAGAAAACATAGGGGTACATTTTTTTTAATGAAGCAATTTTTTAAGGCTTCTGGGTGTGTATTATTAGATGACATCAAAAGCACAAGTAACAACAACAATCAAAATAAAAAACTTTTGTGTATCGATGGATGCTAGACAACCTACAGAACAGAAAAATTTTACACTCGATAAATTGCTGATCTCTGGAATAGATACAGAATTCTTAGAATACAATAACAAAATGACAAACAATCCAATTTCAAGACAGTAAAATAGACCGGAGCAGACATTTCTCAAAAACAAATAAGGAAAACAAATGGCCAAAAAACACTTGACAAAAAGATGCTTAGTATCATTAGTCATATAGGAAACTGCTAATAAAAATGCTATTTTCACTTCACAATGTTAGAGTGGCTATTAGAAAAAGGAAATAACAAAAGTTGACGAGGAAGCAGAGAAATAGAGACTTTCATATAATGTTGGTGGTTAATGTAAAATGCTACATGCATTCTGGAAACAGTCATTAGACTTACTACAGGCTCAAGATGTATCCAAAACAGCTGAAAACAGGACTCCTACAAATGTTTGAATAGCACTGCTTACAACATCAGGTGAGGGGTAGAAAGAACCCAAATGCCCACGAAAAACAGATTAAATACATGAACAAACTATGTTTATATATACTAGAGTAGAATCTGATTCAGCCACAGGAAGAATAAAGTATTGATACATGCTACAACATGGTTGAACCTTGAACATGCTAAATGAAAATGTCAGCTATAAAACGTCAGAGTGTGAGACATGACAAAATAATAATTTATAAATTATCAAGGGGTTCATCAGGGAGGGGAAAATGAGCTGATACCAAGGGCTCAAGTAGAAAGAAAATGTTTTGAGAATGATTAATGACAACTAATGTAGAAATGTGCTTGACACGATGGATTGTGCTAAGAGTTGTAGGAGCCCCCAATAAAATGATTTTTAAAAAAAGAGAGAGAGAAGTTGCTACAAGGTATTGGGGAGGAGGCACACTTTAAAATGTTCAAGGACAAATTTCAGGATCTTTTCGTTCTGGTTATGTGAGAACTGTCTGAAGCCTCCTAAATATGTTTGTTTACATGAAAATCCCTTAATAGGTAAACCCCAAAATACAGAAAGCAGATTAGTGGTGGCTAGGGCTGGAAAAAAAAGACATACAGATGATCAAAGGCTTGGCATTTTCTTTGGGGGTGATGAAAATGATTTAGTACTAGATGTACTGGTTGCACAATAGTCTTAAAACACTAACTACCACTGAATTGTACACTTCAAAGTGGTTAATTTTGTTATGTGAACTTCCTCTCAATATAAAACTATTCTCAAGTTCCACACTAAATCCTTAAGAGTCATTTTATCATATCTCCTTACTGACAACACTTTCCATTCTCAGCATTCTGACTCTAGTTCAAGAATGTTTAAGTCAAGCCTGAGTCTTCACTAAGCTTCTCTTTCATCAATCCAAACTCTCCCTGCTTCAAAGCAGTATCACTATCAACCAGTTAGAGCATTCTAAAACTACATTTGCCACCATATTTAAAACTCCACTGCTCAAAACCGTGACTCTTCACGCTAACAAATCAAGAAAAATACATACACAGAATTCAGGGACCTCTCTATTTTGTCCTCAGGCATCCTTTCCAAGGTTTATGATACGGAATATTGAAAGAAGCATAGACCTTAGAATAAACTACTGGTTCAAATCCCAGCTTTATAATTTTCAAATATTAGTTGTATTTATCTTGAGCAAGCTCTTTCACTTTTCTAAGATTTAGAAAGTTTATGGGAAATTTTCATTATCTTTTAATTCCATTTTCCATAAACTTTTGTGTGTGTGAAACACATTCCGACACCTAGGCCAGGCAGGTAACTCGTCAATGCCAACCCACAGCCAAGCCGCTCCCTGTGTCCCCACCTATGTCCACAACCCCGAGTTTCCAAGACTTTGTTTGCAGGCGTCCAGTCTTTCTCCTAAGGAGCTGATGGTGATTCTGAACAGCTGACTATGCAAATCACAGCCAACAAACAATCACTACACTGAGACAGGAGAAGGAATACAACTGTGAGGCAGCCATTTTCATCCTTAGATTTTTGTCACTGTTGTTTAATTCTTAGTTAAGCTTCTAATTGTCCCAATCCACTCATCTTATTTCTGTCATCCTACAGGACTGCTTCTTAAACAGAAAATAATTTAAACTCTTTAAAATCTTTTAAGAGCCTGGTTAAGTATTTCCAATCTTCACGTGACAGTTGTCCTCTTCCTGAGGCAAATCTTTGTACTCCCAAGATTCCTTATGTAACCTGGTTTCCAAATCCTTGATAAACTGGATGGCAGAATTTGGAAGCATCTGATTTTCCCAATACCATTGTTAAAGTATATCTATTCAAGTGAATAAATCACTTTGTGTTTTATTTGGTCAGCGCAACGTATAAAGGAGTTGGTTCCATGCCTTCACCTAAGCACTTCAGGGCTTTCCGTCAGTACTCCCATGGACTGTGCTGGGGATTTCTCATATTATTTTTTACCATCTTCATTATCACAGCAGTTCTTCCAAGTCTTTTATTTATGTAAAGTGCTGCCAAGTCAGATTCTACCCAATCTTCAATGCATTCTTTCGTACGTCTGTTTATAATTATCTTGTTTACTTCTACCTAAGCTTTTTGCTTCCAAAACTATTTCTTAATCCACTGTATTAGTTATTGCTTTCAACACTTGGTCTTCTTTGTGTATGGAATTTTCCTTCATTTAATCACTGGGCAAATGCTCAACAGAAAGGGGCCAAAAAAAGTCTTAACTCTACTTCTAACTCTTTAGTGAACAGTAATTATGTTCATATGTTCTTTTTTGCCAAACCAGTTCTGCTCCCTCACGGACTTCCCCTAATTTCTATGACACAATGAAGACATTTCAGTTATTTACCAGGACTATAAGACTTTTAAGAGTTAGAAGGGGCTTTCCAAATCTAGCCTTGGCTAATTCACAAGTTATGCAATAAGAAACAGGAAATCAGGAATGTTTATTTATATACTGTTGGTTATATATGAGCAGTAAGCGGCATATTACTGGGAGAACTAGAGAAGTAGAACCCAACAATACATCGTGTTCTTTCCATTAAAATGTTTGTATTTTATTCTATCTGGAAAATACATTATTGATTTTTATTATCCTTTTTATCTAAAATGCTGTGGGTTTTTTTTTTTTTTTTTAAAGATAATCTTCTGTTTACCATACCGGGTGCAAATATGCTATCCTTCTTTGTCTGAAGTCCATTCAAGATGTAGATGGGTAAATCTGTGTCTACTCTGACAAAATGACCAGCAAAATAAATACAAGTTTGGGGGAAGTGGTGCTGAAGGAACTGAGGAAAAGACCAGCATGCATTTCAAATCCTAAACCTTGGTCCCTAGATGCATTTTAAATTAACTAGCAACTTGCTAGGATTCAACAGAGAGAATTATAGTTTTATCACCACGCTGATAATATAAATGAATTACTGTACCAGTAATATAACATTCTTTTTATGCCATTTCTACTTGATTTATGGTCAACATCACTTATAACCAATCCTAAATATGTATCATGAATAATAAATAATACTGTCATTAGCCTGTCTACCCTGAGAGCTAATACTGTTACTCTATGATTTTACTCTATGATTTGTAACTGACTTAAAGTAGAAATGTTTTTTAAAACATGGAACTATCTTTTAATATGTTAAAAAGGAACTTAAATAAATTATCTAAAGGGCCAATTAACCAAATTTCCTGAAAATGAAAATGCAAAGATCTGAAAAAACTAGAAACTATCCAAACTACGTATTTCAGAGGTACTGACTGGCCACCACCGCCAATCTTCCTATCACAATTACAGCATTCTTTTTCTACAACATGTTGAACTTCTTTTCCAGAAATCTTTGTTACTTTGTTTTCTTAGGTTCCGTATGATTAAGTGACATCTACAATTCCTCTGTTATTTTTCAGCGAAACACCACGTCAGTGTTAAAGGAAATCAAATCAGGTTCAATACCATATGATGGTAAAGGGCTGTCAGAACACAAAGATTAGTCTTTTGTAAGCTAGTATTAATATTAGTTTATCACGGGACTCAAAAACTATTCAAATAAATCACTATTTTTCAATGTTTTTATTTTCTTTTGTACACAACTCAATTTCAAACGTCTAATCAGACTCACCGAAAGAACAACTTCTAGTAATCTCACAATGACTATATTAAAATATTCTTTTTATCCTGATACCTTTAAATTTCATCTAATTCTACAATTTAAGCAAAAAGTACTAACCAATTCCACATTAATTCAGAGGATGAAGCTGATTCTTTTGATAATGCTTTCATTATGCTTACAATTCATTTTAATTCACTTCAAATGTTACATTAAAATGAACTGCATCAACTCCAAACTGTTTATATCCTTCTATTACTTGTTATTTAAGCATTCACACTAAGAAATTTAAACATTATTTTACTTACCAAGTTAAAGCAAACATTATTTGATACATTATCATTTAACTTCCATTTCACAAACATAAAGCACCAGCATATACAAAGCCAACCAGAGTCTCTCCACAGACTTTTCCCTTAAGTTTACAAACATGAAAAACCCAATTAAAGAGACACAAGAAAACTATGGATATAATAAATAGATTAACTTACTGAAGAAATCTTTAAAGACGTTTAACCAATCCATCTTGAATAAAAATTCAGTGTTCTCTTTTGTCAATTTGCTACGCAGTTCTGGATAATTTTTAGTGAACTTCCTGCTCTGTCCTGCAACACTGAAACTTCCCACACCCAATCCATGTGACTTGGCCCACACCCAGACAATAGAGAAATTTTTTCTGGCTTCTGTCTTTAGAAAAAAAAAAAAGCCCTCTGAACTATGAAACAACATTATTATCTTTTAATTCTTTTTTTCCCAAGAAGTTTTGAAGTCCTTTTGTGTATCATGATGGGTCAGTAGTGTGACCTATTATTCAGACTTACTGTGAAAGACACTTTAATAGTAAAACTATTTAAGAATTCATTCTTTCCTTTTCTTATTCCTTTTCCAGCTGAACTTTCACACAATACTTTCATCGCCAGCATACTCATTGTGAAATAAATCCATTAATTATTGTGAAAAAATATGCATTAATTAGCTGGAATATTTAAGTTACCAAAAAGGTGCATGTAAATTCTGAGAAAGTGGTTTGATATAAAAATTGGGTTAAAACCATCATCACCAGCCTAATTACAAATCTAACTTAAAACACAATGTTCACAAGCACTGTGGAATATATGCAACAAGAACTCTAACAAAGTAATCGAGATAGCTGAGATTTGCTAAACGTAAATGAAACTCAAAACTCCTGCCATTGAGTCGATGCTGACTCACCCTGGCAGGTTAGAACTGCTCCTGTGGGTCTCTGAGGCTGACTCTTGGCCAGGGGTGAAAAGCCTCTTCTTTCTCCTGCAGAGCAGCTGGTGGTTTCAACGGCTGATCTTGTGGTTAGCAGCCCTATGCAAACCGCAGTCCAACACGGTATACCACCAAGCCTCCATAGTGTAATTATGTGAACAGTCTTGCTAAAACTGTCTCAATAACTTCAGAAAATAGTAATTTAACACCCTACCCACCCCACACCTAATTCACAAGAACCTCATTAAAATTTTAAAGTCATAAAAGTTGTTAGCAGTACTAGCAATAAAAATTATTTCTAATATAGCTTTAAAAATGGGCATGCAACACTAACAGTAGGATGATTTTCTCTTTGCTAAATAACGTTAGGTTCCTCCCTCTTTTGTTAGTAACTAACTGTCACTTCTGCTCCAGTCTGGCTAAAACCCAATCTCACTGCCATCAAGTTGATTCAAAAGCACAGTGACCCTTTGGGACAAAACAGAGCTGCTTCCCTAAGTGTTCAAGGCTGTAAACCTTTATGGGAGCAGAAAGCCTGACTTTTTGAGCCCCTGAAGTAGCTGGTGAGTTTGAACTAATGACTCTGGTTAGAAGCTTGATGCATAACCCACTACGCCATCGCCATCGGGGCTTCTTAATCTCGGGATACTCACTCACTGCCACAGGGTCAATTCTGACTAGTAGCAACCCTACCAAAACCAAACTCACTGCCATCCAGTAGATAGATGCTCACTCATAGCTATCTTTTAGATGCGACAGAACTGCCCCCTGTGAGTTTCCATGACTGTAACTCTTTATGGAAGCAGAAAGCCCTGTCTTTCTCCTGCACAGCACCTAGTGGTTTCAAACAGCTACACTTAAGCTTGGACCCCAATGTGTAACCCACTCCCCTTTTTAAAAATAACAAGCAAGTCAAAGCTTAGTCTAGTCCTTTGTATGCCTTTATCACTATCAGACATATTTTCTTAACAAAAGTTATCTTTACTTCCCTTAACACATTTTAAGCAGCTATCCAGTACTTAAAAAATTATCAGGTGTACCTATGGTTCTAACTCTGATCTCATTAACAGTTCAAAGAAAACCTTTCTGATTTGTCATTCAAAAACCATTGAAAATAAAAGTTGCACTGGCAAAAACTAGAAAATTCAGAGGGAAAAATTATCCAGGTAAAGTGGTTAAATGTCATGTGAAAATTTAAGACTAAGAATTCCATCACCTAAATCATCTTTAACTTACTGGAAAATGTTTTTGGCCTAGAAACCATTTTTCTGGCACTTTATAATTAACTTTTTAAATTGTACGTATTTTAGGTTTTGCGCTTTCAAACTGGTTAAATACTAAAGATTGGTCCTGTACTGCTGATTACAAATGACACTAGTCAAAATAGCAATAAATGTTGACTAAGAAATGACTAATGTAATGCACTTAATAATATTTCACACATCTGTCAATCATGTATAACTTTTGCAGAGAGAAATTTTACATTCCTACACATACAAGGAAGATTCCATGAGCTCGTGGAAAAATAAAATGAAAAGATAATGGAATTTTTCCATAAGTTTTCAGAAGTGCCCATATATGTAAAGTCCAGTTAAGCAACAGTATCCTTTCCTTGAATTACAAGAAATTCTGTCCCTCCCAATTCCTTCCTGTTAGGCAAAGGAGTTAAAAAAAAAAAAGCCAGTTTCTCCCCCTGGGCAGCGTTTCCTTCCTTCCTATCCAGCTCAACCTAATGGAGGGCCTCTAAAAACTCAAAACTTTCTACATACTTCGACCAAATCCAAATTGAGTCCAACTCCTAGTAACCATACAGGGCAGAAGAGAACTGCTCCATGGGGCTTCCGAGGCTGTAACTCACAGAAGCAAATGGTCACAGCTTTCTCCCTGGAGCAGCTGTGGGCTTCAACCACCATTAACTGTCTAGACAGAGAAACAAAGCAGGAAAGATATCAGCTGTGTGCATGCTGATCTACAGTAATGATGTAGAGTTTTAAATTCTTACCAAATAAAAGAATGAAATGTGGCTTGTTTTGATACAACTAAAGTTCAGAATTTAATCTGTTACCTGTTAACATACTTGAATGTGCTGTTTTAAAGTGGTTAAGAACATTTATGATTTCTTCTATTGTTGACCAAAAAGATACTATAGTCTAAAACAGACAATAAAATTTGAAAAATAAAATGCAAAGCGTTAGTCAGCAAATAGTTCACTTTTCCAATGAGGCCTCCTCTTTCTAAGGGGCTCGGAGATACTTAAGATTGCCAGCACAGGTCTCCCTAGAATCTCTGAATCAGAGTCAACAAATGAAATAAATAGCGTTGATACCAAGCAAGCAATCTGTGTCTTTCATCTATTCTTATCTCAATTAGAGGCACAATTTGCCTTAAAGACTTCGTTATTAAGTGCCACTAAAGCAGAAATAATATAAGTGGGTGGTTTTAATCAACAGAAATTAATTTTTTTAACCAATTTATGAGGCTAGAAGTACAAATTCATGGTGTCAGCTCTAAGGAAAGGTTCTGTTGTTTGTCTCAGCTTCTTTAGCTGGTGGCCCTTAGAGTACCCATAGTGTTGGGTCTCCCTTGTCTGCTTTTTTCTTTGCGGAAACAGCTCTTTGGAAGAACCCTGGTGGTAATCTACAAGGTTGCTTATCAGTCAATTAAGTCAGTAGCAGTGATTCTGATTTTAAGCTTCATCTTTAGGAGCTTTGGTGGTGCAGTCAGTTATGCTGTTATTTAATAACTCAAAAGGTGCTTTAAGACAACCATACCTAACCTAACAACGAAACCTCTATTCTCAAATGGGATTATATCCACCATTATCCCCCGACACACTGCCATCCAGTTGATAGTGACCTTGTAGGACAGGGTAGAACTGGTCCCCGAGTTTCAGACTATAGTAACTCTTTCTCCCATGGAGTGGCCAATGATTTCGAACTGCTGACCTTTGAGAATGCAGCCCAATTCACAATCACTATGCCACCAGTGCTCCTTCCACCATTAGAGGGGTTAAGAATTGCAACACAATGAGAAAAGGGGGATTGAGGAGGACTGAGGGGCACACGATTAAATATATAATTGCCTCTAAACCCCAAAAGACACTCAAGAGTTCCACGAGTCCCTGCCAATAGGTCAGTCAGTTCTATTAATTTGCATAATCGTTGAACTCAGGACAGACCCACAAGCCTACATGTCATGATGTCTACTGGTCTCTTAGACCATGAAACCTAGCTAGAATCTCAATTCCTTGACTTTCAAGCTAATTTGTGTAACTATGGTCAAAGTTTTGTGCAAAGAACTAAACTCTGGAGTCCAATGAAAAGAAAATTGTTTTTCTTACTGCACATCCACTGTAGTCAATACAGTTCGGTGCTGGTTCAATGGCAGAAACATACACCAATGGAACAGGATTGAGAACCCAGAACTAATTACCCACCTATAGACAGCCAATCTTTGACAAAGGAGCTAAAGCTCATTAAATGAGAAAGGACAGTCTTTTTGCAGAAAAATGAAACAGAACCCTTATCTTACACCATATTGCAGTGCAAATGCTATTTTCCTGATAGTTCTGGGAAAGAAAATGGGGGAAAGATACTGACCAAATTAACAGGGTTATTTCTAACAGGGTTATTTCTAATTGCCATCTTGATGGTTATAAAATCAGCTAACTCAGAAGCACTAAAGGGAGGGAGGGGACCTCACTACCAGCAAACAAGAGCCACGAATGGAGTTCATTGTTTAGATCCTGCATTTGGTTTGCCTATCTCTGGGTTCTTGAGACTTGAGTTACAGCCTACCACCTAACCTGATTTCACCGATTCCACAACCTTGTAACTTCAGATTAACCACAGCAATTCCCTCGGTGACGAGAGTTCTATGTGACACTGCAGTGAATTATAGCACCTGGGATTTAAGGGAATATACTAAGGGGAGGAGTGGTGGTAGATAAAAAAGATAACGAAGTGGTTCAACATTCTAAATAAGCTGGACATTTGGAACACCTTTAATCTCCACTTTTTGGGGACTAGTACTGTTTTCTAAAATATTATTTCTGTACATATAAAAGAGCTAACTAGAGATGGATCAAAGACCTAAATGTAAAACTTCCAGCTATAAAGACCATCAATGAAAAAAAAGGGGGGGCAAATTTAAGGGTCCTACCGCATGGCACACACACGCTATCAAACATAAATAAAAACACACAAATAAAAGAAGGCAAACTAGATGACTAGGTCATCCTAATAATTATGACATTTATGAACATCAAAAGATTTCACCAAAAGAGTAAAAATAGAACCCACAGAATAAGAAACATTTTTGTGATATACCTGAGTAGTAACTATTACTTAGAATGTATAGAATGTTTCGACATCTCAAAAACAATTCAATTAAGAATGGAAGCACAAGAACAAATGGTTTACCAAAAATCACATTCAAGTGGCCAACAAGCACATGAAGAAATGTTTTCAATCGTTAGCCATCAGAGAGATGAACAATCAAAGCAACAATTAAGTATCACCTTATCTAGTCATAACAGCAAAGTTACAAATGAAAACAGCAAATACTGATGAGGGTATGGAAACAATGGAAGCCTCAGACAGTGCTGGAACACTGCTGAAGGAAAAGGGATGGTGTCTTATTACAAAGTCAAAGCCAGAAATACTGTGAAATCTGGCAACCTACAATTGAGATATAACTCCATGACACAAACATGTATGTGCACAGCCAAGTTCATTGCAGCACTATTCACAATAGCAAAACAACCTAAGTACCTTTCAACAGATGAATAAACTATGATGAATACACTCAACAGAATACTATACAATGTCAAAGAAGAACAATGACTGTCAGAAGGTCTCATAACTTGTCTAAAACTGAAGGGCATTATGCTTGGTGAAATCAGTTAGTCACCAAAGAAAAAATACTGAATGAAACCATAATTATTAAAAGTCAAGGAAAGGTTTTTCACACAAAAATAAGCCTTTTTTGATGGTTACTAGCTGTGGGAAAGTAAGGAAGAGTAAATAACTAGAGGGTATCTGACACATATTTCCTCAGGTGAAGTTCAAAGTCAACAAAAAGGGGGAGGTCAGCAAAAACAATCATGACAAAGAGTACTCTGAGAGTTCAAAGCAAGCGATGCAAATTATTTCATGCATGATCCTGTAATAACAGCAATAGCTATAATCCGTGAGTAAATACACAGAGACATACAAGCTGAACAGATATGGAAGAACAGGGATTCTAACAATAAATATATATAGGTTTGATAGAAAATATTTTCACACATGTATATTTATATGCTATAAGCATAGGAGGCCAACTTATGAAACTTGTAATCAAACATAGTAAAACACCATGATGAAATGAGTCAATGGGTCTGGGGGCTAAGGATCATAGTGTCAGCAGATATCAAGGTCAATTGGCAAAACATAGTGCTCTAGGAAAATGTTCTACATCCTACTGTGGTGTGTACCAATTGGGGTCTTAGAAGGTCTTAGGAGTTGTGAGCAGCCATCTAAGGCAGTCTCACCCCACCCAGGAGATAATGAAAACCAAAGACATCTATCTATCTGGACTACAGAAACCACAACCTTAAGACCAGAATAAGTAGACAGTGCACAGCTACAATTAGAGTGCTTTGGAAAAAAATTTTTTAATGTGGAATAAAACTCAAGAGTATTAAAAAACAAACAAACAAACAACCTTATTGGTTGGATGTTGTTAAGTGTCATCTAGTTGGCTTGAACTCAGAGACCCTATGTAACACTGCCTGGTTCTACACCATCCTCACAGTAGTTTAGTTTGAAATCATTACTGCAGCCAATGAGTCACTTCATCTCTTGGAGGGTCCTCTCTTGTGCCTTGTTCTCTTGTGAATCCAGCTTGAAGTTTTAGCAGCTTCCAGTCAATGTACTTATCGCTGTTTTGGAATTATCTTCAGCACAATCTTACTTGATTGTGATACTGATACTGTTTTATAGTTTTTGCATTAGGGTGGGTCATCTTTCTATGAAATGGGTACAAACAAGAACTATCCCAGTCACTTGGTCAAATAGCTATCATCCAACTTTCTGACACAGACAAATGAATGCCTCCAGTGCTTAACAGATTGTTCACATATTTCAGTAAGAATTCGGAAAACTCCCATAGCCTTGCTTTTGGCTATTGCCTTTGTACAGCTTGGACTTCATATGCTACCTCTTGAAACAGTTCTTTTTGGTACAGTGACTGTGCATTCCTTCCATCTTTTGATGCTTCCTGCGTTGTTCAATATTTTGCCCATTCAGTATTGCAATTTCGGGATTAAATCTTTGCTTCAGTTCTTTCAGCTTGAAATATGCTAAGCATGTTCTTCCCTTTGGGTAATTCCAAGTCTTTGCATTATAATACTTTACTTTGTCTTCTTGAGCTGCCTTTTCTATTCAATTCTTTTACAACATTTCCATTTGCTTTAGGTACTCTACATTCAGGAGCAAGTTTCAGAGTCTCTGCTAACACACACTTTCTTCGTTCCTTTCTTTTGTGCCTTTTTAATAACCTTTTTCTTTCTTCACATATGAGGTTCGTAATGTCATCTTACAGCTTTTAAAGTCTTCTATCACCAAGGTCCTATTTTCTTGCTGTCTCTCTTTTACAACTTTTGTATTCCAATTACCAGTAATTATCAATGCTTCTTGATTGCATGTTTGATCAATTTCAGAATAAAGAAGCTGGTAGAATTCATCAATTTCTTCAGCACTAGCTTCAGTGGTTGATGCATAAATATAAATTGCATTAATTGGATCTCTATGAAATGTTCTTTTTGATAATGAATGCAATGCCACTCCTCTTCATCATCCCTAGCATAGTAAACCGTATGAATATTTGATTCAAAATGGTAAATACAGCTCATTGATGCCTAGGATATCCATCTTTATGGGTTCAATTTCATTTTTGAATGTCATGATGTTTTTATATTCATACTCCATACATTTTCTTTTTATGTAAGTCATTCTATTAGGGGCTCTTACAGCTCTAATAACGGTCCATACATCACTGTATGAAGCACATTTGTACTTATCTTGCGATCATCATTTTCAAAACATTTTCTTTCTACTTAAGCCCTTGGTATCAGCTCTTCTTTGTTCCCTCCCACCCTCATGAACCTTTGATAAATTATAAATTATTATTATTTTTATATCTTACATCATCTGCTGTCTCCCTTCACCCACGTTTAAATTGTTCGTCTCCCAGGAAGTAGGGGTGGGTGAGTGGTTATACATTGATCACTGCGATATTGCAATCAATTCCCCCTTTCTCTCCGTCCGTCCCCCTACCCTCATGGTATCGCTATTCCCAAAGGCAGGATAAACAATCCCGAGGAGAAAATTACAGTTCCAGGGGGGTACATGGGAGAGAAGGAGGTGGAGAAAAGGGAAGGAGACGCCAACAAACACAGGATAAGGAACAAGAGATCTAAACTTGATGGCAAGGAGGGCATAGAAAGTCTGATGGGGTTTGATCAAGTGCAATGTAGCCAAAAGGAATCACTGACAGCCACATGAAAGTAGAACATGACAGTGGGACAGGAGGAAAGTAAAAGGAAAGAGAGGCAAGAACTAAGAGGCAAAAAACATTATTTATAGAGGTATAAACATAGGCATGTATATATGTAAATATATTAATATATAATGATAAGGATATAGGTCTTTGTACATATATTTATATCCTGAACATTAGATGGCAGATGGACATTGTACCTCTACTCAAGTCCTCTCTGAACACAAGAACACTGTTCCAATAACTTGATATTCTGTGGTGCTAACCATGCTAACATGATCACTGAAGACAAAATGGGTGTCTGAGCAAATGTGGTGAAGAAAACTGATGGTGCCCGGCTATTAAAAGATATACTGTCTGGAGTCTTAAAGGCTGGAAGTTAAATAAGCAGTTATAAAGCAGGGAAGCAACAAAGCCCACATTGAAGAAGCACACCAACCTGTGAGATCATTAAGTGTTGACAGGATCAGGCATCAGAAGACCCAAAACAAACAATCATATCTATGCAAACAACCCAAAGTCCATCTGTAGATAATTGGATATTCCCTCACAGAAGGGTCATAAGGAAGGGATGAGTCAGCCAGGATGTGGTATAGCTCCAACAAAACAACATTCCTCTAGTTCTTTAATGCCTCCCCACCCAATTATCATGACCCCAGGATACCATACTCCAAACATTTCATGTTCTAATTATTTATGGAGCTTCCAACTGTTTCTTCTCCTGTTGAGTCATGGCCCATCAGCAAACGAAAGGTCCCAAAAGTTTTACTCTATCCACATTACTATGGCTGACTCTTACTTTAAGGAGGTAGCTCTTTCCCAATCACATTCGGAGTGCCTTTCAACAAGAGGGGGCGCATCTTCCAACACTGTTTCACTGCTATTCATAAGGATTGTCTGTGGCTAATCCCTTTAAGTGGACAGCTTATTCTATCTTTCAGTACTATATCTGACAATGGTTCCCCGTTACTCATAATACTTTTTCCTTCAGTCTATTCTTAGTCTGGAAGCTCTGCTGAAGCCAGTTCACTGTCTGAAACCAGTTGACCTTCTGTGACTCTGTTTAAAATATTGGTGACATAGCTTCTAGCGTCACAGCAACTTGTAAGCCCCCACAGTACAACAAACTGAAAGATGAGCGGTTGAATTGAGACTGACAGAACCCCTGAAGCTATGTATCTTACTCACTCTTAAAATCTAGAACTTGACTCACACCTATGGTTCCATTTTTAAGCAATGGAGAGGGCTAGAAGAGGTACAATAGCACAAATTCAGAAGGCAGACAGGGTTAGACAGGGAGAAAAAAATGAAAATACAAAATAGGGAAAAGTAGGATGAATTATGTTACACTGTGACAACTGCAATCAATGACATCAAAAAAATGTACAAATTTTTGAAGGGAAAACTAAGTTTATAAACCATCATACAATTCACAAAAAAGTTAAAACCCATCATAAAATTCACAAAATCTTACCTAATGTATCCTTGAGGTTTTTCACAATAGATGCTTTCCGAGCACTGTTTTTCCTTTCCACGTAGTTAGAAGGCACAAAGCCCGTTTTATTCATGGAATTTCTAACTCGCCACCAGGACTTTGAATCATCCAAAAGCCATAATCTTTCATTCTTCTTGATGTCCAGCTCTTGTTCTTGTTGGGCCACATAATCAAACTTGGCTACTACCACCACCTCTTCTGCCATCTCTTAGCAGCTTCAACACTGTAAACACAAAGAAAAACGCTTTACTTAAGGGTGAAGTATAGTCTATATATTTTGCATGAATCGTACCTAAAAGTAACTTCCTTGCTTGTCAACACTCTAGAGGTCTTGTGCACAATAGAGGAAGTTACTTTGAGAACGAGGGTCACCTGATCTGATCACCTCACAGCATGTCAAAGTTGAGGACTGCATAAAGATGACAGGAAATAATCAACGCATTTGAATTGTAGTGCTGGAGAAGAATATTGTACAAACAAGTCTGTCTTGGAAGAAGTAAGGCTAGTGTGCTCCTTAGAGGAAAGGACGGCGGTGCTTCTTCTCATGCTTGGTAAAGTAGAGGGGCAGCATGAACGAGGAAGGCGCGCACCGAGATGGACTGACACAGCGGCTGCAGCAATGGGCTCAAGCATATGAGCAGTTGTGCAGATGTTGCAGGACCAGGCAGTGTTTCCTTCGGTTATGCATGGGGTTGCTGAGTTGAAACCAACTCAGTGGTACCTAATAGCAACAGTTTATCTAAAAACCTTAGGATATTACAGGGCTGAAAGCAAAATTGCAGGATCAAAAGTATAAGTGAAGAAAAACTTAAAACAGACGTCCAGTCGTTGGCAAAAAACTAAGAGGCTACACCACGGAAGAGTTACAGAAATCTGCATATAACCCCACTTTGACACTATGACAGAATATAGATTCATTAATGCAGAGTAAACTCTTATTAAAATGAGCTAACAACAACTTCAATGCCAAGCATAACTGCTGGAGAACTGTAAGATAAGCAATTAGAAGAGCTAACACAGGCCAAAACTCGTAATTATTCGAGTTTCCACCAGCTAAAACAGAGAAACCACTTGGGAGACAGAGCACTCAGGAGAGAGCTCCAAAAGGGCACAACTTGGAAGTGGGCCCTCAGTCTTAGAAAGCCTGAGCACTCAAGTATGACTAAAATCAAGTCTCTAAAGGACCGAACTGATCCATACATGGTTTAACTACCAGAACAAAGTCCAACACTATTTAAAAAGAGGTAATAAAATCTAGACATACACAAATTATTCTTGCCCAGGCACACCCAAAAAACCCAAAAAACCTAGAACCCCAACCCCACACCCACACCCCAGAGAGAAGCACAAAGAGAGCACAACAGATCAGCAAGAGAACAAAGCAAAGACGCCCCCAAGGAATCCTGAAAATAGACTTCGGACTCAGAGACGCAGAACTTGGCACATCATCAGACTTGATTGGAAAGGGTTAGTAGACAGACCGGGAACTATTTAAAGTCCTTCCCCCTCAATTTTTTTTTTCTTGCGTCCTTCCTTTTTTCATGTCTATCTATATAAGATAGACAAGATAAGCAATTCCGAGGGAAAAACAACAGGACTGATGGTTCCAGGAAGTAAAGGGGAGAGAGGGAGTTGGGGAAAAGAGAGGGGGGAGCCAACAAACCCAGGGACAAGGGAACAACAAGAGATCTAAAATTGACGGTGAGGAGGTTATAGAATACCTGATGAGGTTTGGTCAAGTGCAATGTGACTGAGAGCCGAATGAAAGCCTAACATGATAGTGGGGCAGGAAAAAAGTAAAAGGAATTGAGGAAAGAACTAAGAAGCAAAAGAAATTTATAGACACATAAATATATGTAAATGTATTACTATATAACAATAGGGATATAGGTCTTTGTACATATATTTATAAGTTAAATTTTAAGGTAGTAGCAGATGGACATTGTGCATCTACTCAAGTTCTCCCTCACTTTGTTCTAATAACCTGGCATACTGTGATGCTTACCTTCCCCAAGTGATCCCTGAAGACAAAGAGAGTGCATAAGCAAATGTGGTGAAGAAAGCTCATGGTGCCCGGCTATCAAAAGATAAAGTGTCTGGGATATTAAAGGCTTAAGTTAAACAAGAAACCATCTAACAGGGAAGCAACAAAGCCCACCAGTCTGTATGATGACAAAGTCATGATGGGATCAGGCATCAGAAGACCCAAAACAAACAATTATATCAGCCAGGGTTGGAGTGAATAGCCAAAGCCCACCTGTGGACAACTGGACATTCTCTCACAGAAGGGTCACAAGGAGGGGACGAGCCAGCCAGGGTGCAGTATAGCACTGAGGAAACACACAAAATTCCTCTAATTCTCCAATGCTTCCTCCCCACCCCACTATCATGACCCAGTGCATGATTGGAGCATTTACACTGTTACAGATGAGAGTTCTCAACTGCAGGAATCCAGGACAGACAAACCCTTAGGAACAATAATGGAAGTAGAAATACCATGAGGGTAGGAGGAAGGGAGGGGGAGAAGGGAAGACAGGAGGAAAGGATCACAATGATCAACATATAACCACGGTCTGCCTGTATAACGCCCCCTCCAAGGGGACGAACAACAGAAACATGGGTGAAGGGAGATAGCAGACAATGTAAGATATGAAAATAATAATTTATAATTTATCAAGGTTTCACAAGGGTGGGGGGAGGGAGGGGAAAAAAGAAGAGCTGATAACAAGGGCTCAAGTAGAACGAAAATGTTTTGAAAATGATTATTGCAACACATGTACAAATGTACTTGATACACTTGATGTATGGATTCTTATACCGCTGCAAGAGCCCCCAATAAAATGATTTATTAAAAAAGCTAGTAGATATGCTAATAAACAGAAAGTATGGCTTGAAATCACCAGGGATTAAATAGTAATAAACACAGATGTGTTAAAGATACAAACTAGATTAAAACAATTATGTGCTCTCAGGGATCTAAGAACTTATATGTAGATAGAAGATTTTAAATGAGAGGCCAATTGGACACAATGTCAATGAGACTAATCTCCCATACAGAATTACAAATAATTTATGTGGGAGCTCTCCCCTTAATCCCAACCCTTTAAGTGTGGTGGGGCTGTGCAAACAGACGTCTTTCAAAGAGTACGATACAGAAAGAAGGTAGAGTAATTTTCAACGGAGAAATCTGACAAACATAATCTTAGCCAAGTGATCAATTTAATTTAATATTAACAGTGATTAAACATATTGATACTATATACTTTTAATAAGACTTGATGAGAATGGCACTATCTCTGTGATCTTCTACCCCCAAATTTATATAATCCCGGCTCCATCATGAATAAGTGAAATCAGAAAAATGAAAATCAAAGTACATTCTATAATTCTTCAAGGTCATCATTAGAGAGCAGACTCTTAGAAACTATCACCCCTAAAAAGCGCCAAAGAAACATGATGAATAAATGTAATATACTCTTCTGGATGTAACAATGAACAGAACGTCACTACAGTGACAAAAGGTTCTATTCAATAGTCTTAATTTATATTGGGGGATGGGAGGGCTGTTCCCAAAAAGTTCATGAAAAAGTTCCATTATCTTTCAATTCAATTTTTAAAGTCCCCTCATAGGTACCTAATTTTACAAAACCAACAACTTGTTCATAGCAAATACTTTTCTCAACACAAAAAGCAACTGTACACATGGACATCTCCAGATAAAATACCATATTATACTCCAGTATAAGCCGACCTGAGTATCAGCTGAGACATGTAATTTTACCACAAAAACTGCATTTAAAAAATGTGCTGAAAAAACTCAGGAACTGGAAACACAGGGAATCCAGGGCGGATACCTTCAGGACCAGTGGTGTGAGTAGTGATACTGGGAGGGGGGAGTGGGTTGGAAAGGGGGAACTGATTACAAGGATCTACATGTAACCTCCTCCCTGGGGGACGGACAACAGAAAAGTGAGTAAAGGGAGACGTCGGACAGGGAAAGATATGACAAAATAATAATTTATAAATTATCAAGGGCTCATGAGGGAGGGGGCAATGGGGAGGGTAGGGAAAAATGAGGACCTGATGCCAGGGACTTAGGTGGAGAGCAAATGTTTTGAGAATGATGAGGACGATGAATGTGCAAATGTGCTTTACACAATTGATGTATGTATGGGTTGTGATAAGAGTTGTATGAGCCCCTAATAAAACGATTTAAAAAAACTCAGCTTATACACGAGTATATACAGTAAAAAGAAATAACATTGACAATATCTGTAGGAAGAGACCGTGGAGAATTCTTACTCAATATCAGCAGTTAAAACCAGGCCAAAGGCTGACTATGGAACAGACCATCAATTGCTCACATTAAGTACAGGCTGAAGTTGAAGAAAACTAAAAAAAGTTGACCAGAACCAAAATACAGCCTTGAGACTATCCCACCTGAATTTAGAGAACATCTCAAGAACAGATTTTGATATATTGAACACTAGTGACAGAAGACCTCATGAGCTGAACAAAGTAAGAGGTCACGGAAAAGAAAAGAAAGAAAAAGATCCATGTGGATGTCAGAAAAGACTTTGAAACTTGTCCTTAATTGTAGACTATGTAGCTAAACCAAATGGAATAAATGATGGGGTCAGGGATTTAATAAAAATTCAAAAGGCAGCTCGAGAAGACAAAGCTAAATATTATAACAAAATGTACAAAGATCTAGAGTTAGAAAACCAAAAAAGAAGAACATACTCAGCATTATCTGAAACAATGAATTCAAGAAAAAGTTCAAACCTTAAGCTGCAATACTGAAAGATTCTATGGGCAAAATATTGAATAATGCAGGAAGCATCAAAAGAACATGGAAAGAATACAGAATCACTGGACCAAAAATCACTTGTAGTCATTCTATCATTTCAGGAGATATCATATGAGCAATGGTGCTGCAGGAAGAAGTTCAAGCTTCACTGAATACATTAGCAAAAACCAAGGCTCCAGGGATTGATGGAATATCAATGGAAATGTTTCAACCTTCTGATGAAGCACCAAAAGTACTCACTCATCAATGCCAGGAAATTTGGAAGACAGCTACTTTACCAGAAGAGACCCATCTATGTACCCATTCTAAAGGTGGCCCTACAGAATGCTCAAACTACAGAGTGATATCACTGACAGCACATGCAAGTAAATGCCTGCCAACGATCATCCAACAATAGTCACAGCAGTACATTCACAGGAAGCTTTAAGAGGTTCAGGATGGATTCAGAAAGATATTGGTGATATCAGACGGATCTTGAGAGCAGAGAATAGCATAAAGATGTTTACTTTGTGTGCTATTGACTATGCGAAGGCATTCAACTGTGTGGATCACACTTACGCATAACCTTAAGAAGAATGGGAATTCCAGAATACTTCATTGTGCTCAGGAGGAACTTGTACATGGATCAAGAGGCAGTTGGGGGAACAGAACTAGGGAATACCGCATGGTTCAAAATCAGGAAAAGTACGCAACAGGGTTGTATCCTCTCACCATACTTACTCAACCAAATCACCAGAGAAGTTGGATTATATGAAGAAGAATGTGGCATCAGGATTGGAGGAAGACTTATTAACAACCTTGCTTGCTGACAGTGAAGAGGACTGGCAGCGCTTGCTGATGAAGACCAAAGATTGCCATCTTCAGTATGGATTAAAACTCAAGGTACAGAAGACCAAAATCCTCACAACTGGACCAAAAAATATCATGAAAAATGGAGAAAAACTTGGAAGTTGTCAAGGATTTTGGCTTCACAATCAATGCTGATGGAAACAGCAGTCAAGAGATCAAAAGATGTGCTGCACTGGGTAAATCTACTGCATGAAAAGGAAGGATGCTGCTTTGAGGACCAATGTGCACCTGACCCCAGCCATGTTTTTTTTGACTACCTCATATGCATGAGGAATCATTAAGGAACTAGAAGAAAGTTGTATGCTTCATCATTGCTACTCTGTACCCTGTACACCAGTACACATAGGAACTGGAAACACAGGGAACATAGGACAGATGAACCCCTCAGGACCAGTGGTGAGAGTGGTAATAACGGGAGGGTGGAGGGAAGGTAGGGTAGAAAAGGGGAACCGATCACAAGGATCTCCATACAACCGCCTCCCTGGGTGATGGACAATAGAAAAGTGGGTGAAAGGAGAAGTCAGACAGTGTAAAACATGACAAATTAATAATAATTTATAAATAATCAAGGGTTCATGAGGGAGGAGGGCGGGGAGGGAGAGGGAAAATGAAGAGCTGATACCAAAGGTTCAAGTAGAAAGAAAATGCATTGAGAATGATGATGGCAACAAATGTACAAATGTGCTTGACACAATGGATGTATGTACAGATTGTGATGAGTTGTACGAGCCCCCAATAAAATGATTTTTTAAAAGCAAAAGAAAAGAAAATTGGTTACTGAATAAAGAAGGCCGATAAATAATTCAATGCACTTGAATCGTGGTGCTGCAGAAGAATGATGAAAAGGAGCTGTCATGGAAGAAGGCCCGAGTGCTCTTTAGAGACAAGGGTGGGAAGACTTCTTACATACTTTGGACATAAAGTCAGGAGAGATCAGTCCTTGGAGAAGGATGTCATGTTTGGTAAAGTGAGGTCCTCAAGGAGATGGAATGACACTGTGGCTGCAGCAATGGGGTCTGGCACAGGAACAGCTGTGAGAATGGCACAGGACTGTGGTACATATGGTCACTATGGGTGGCAAACAACCCATGACACCAATTAACAACAAAAACAATATCTGTACTTAACAGTGTAGTTTCTTAATACATAGGTGGGTACAGCAACATGAAGAGAACTGACCAGTAAGGTGAATCTAATAGAAATATATGAAC
This sequence comes from Tenrec ecaudatus, assembly GCF_050624435.1. NCBI lineage: Eukaryota > Metazoa > Chordata > Mammalia > Afrosoricida > Tenrecidae > Tenrec > Tenrec ecaudatus. The sequence continues at coordinate 143,811,909 of NC_134533.1, forward strand.
ATTACCTTTAGCATTTAGAAAATACAGAAGAAACCTACACATAAATCTGTGCAATTACTTAGCCTTAAAAAAGCCTCAATAATTTTCATGTAATTGGTATCCTACATATTCTATGACAAACAATAAAAAATTTTTCAATACACTTTTTATTGTGATAAAGTATCTGTAACATAAAAACTGCCACTTAGTTATTTTTAGTGTAAAAGGCAGTGGCATTAATAATATTCAATTACTGTGCAACCAATACCAATATCCAAAACATTTTAATTGTTATATTTTTAAAATTTTATGAGAATTAAATCTTATTTTTGCAATTTCTAGACATTGTTCAATGACATAGATTACATTTTTCACAATGTGCTAACATTTTCATTACTTCCATCATCCATTCTGATTGTTTCTGTTTCCCAAATCTAATTTCCGTGTTGATCTATCTTCCCTGCATCCTCTCCCACCCACCTCCACCTAACCCACCCCTTGTAACTTTGGGTTAGGATAAATGGTGACAGTATAAGCATAGTACTCACAGGTGAAATAATTTATTTTCTTTCACTTGGCCAAAATGTGATTTTAGGAATGGTTTGGGTTCTAAGTTAAGAAGCTATCCCAGAGGAAGTAGTTCTCTTATCTCTACAGGCCCAATGAATTTTTTAAGAACTGATTTTTTCCTACAGTTTTTTTCTCCCATTCTACCCAATATCATCTATTTTGTCCCTGGTTGGATCAAGCACAATATAATTCTGGTTTCAAAGTAGGGAAGGCTGTGGTTCATGTAGGCCACAGGTTCCCAAATTTAATTGGCCTATAACTCCCTTTTCAGAATAAACAACATAAAAATACTCAATCCTCTAGCCCCAGCAATAATCTTTAAATATATACCCTATAATCTAAGATAATGTATAAGCATCTGCTTTCGCAGCTCCCCTGAATCATACTAGCACCTGCCCTGGGGATAGTATCACCCACTTTGGGAAACAGTGATGTAGACTATTAGTCCTATAGACTATTTCTTCTTTGAGTCTTTGGCTTCCTCCTTCATCGTTGTTCTGAATGAGGACACACCACTATATCTTATATCTTGAGTGGCTGCTTGCCATTTCCAAAACTTATCCATCCCCACTCAGTCACCCATATTAAACAATTCTTTCTCCTCATTGCTTCCTCCCACCAATCCCTGATAATCTATTTCTTCATAAGACAGAAGTCTAAATGTACCACAAGTAGAGTTCCAAATGCACAGATTTATTCCAAACAACACCATTTTAAACATGTCTCTGCATCAGTGGCTATAGATAGGTTTTCTTAGTAGTACACTCATCATAGTCTCATGAAGGTACATTAAAATCACACTTTTATTTTTTGCTCAGTGCTAATATTTTTTCAGTCAAAACTCACATGGATTTCTTTCCAAGTCACTGAAGCTTTGCACCAAAAGTCTGTGGAATGTGACCCACCTAAAACAGCAGTTTGGGGTTGGAGCAGACATTTTAAGAAGGTTGGGAGATTTCCAAGGCCAGTCAAGAAAGAAAGAAAGAGAAGATCATCAGTTTTTATGAATGCAGAAACTATTTGAAGTATAGAAACTGGTAGAAGGCGGCCAAAGTAATTATCACTGATGTGTTATTACTGAAGCTGGAATCTCACATGGTTCAACGTTTCCAATTTTCTTTTTTGATACTTTTTTCGCCTCCAAGAAAAACCTTTTCAACAAACCAGAGCAAACTCTAGATTCCATAAACTGTCCATAAACGAAAGTTTCCTTGGAAAGGACAAGATGTCTACAAGAGAGCCAACATGCTGAGCCTCACAGAAGCATGTCTCTTTTCTAATACGTGAACTTCTGCTGAGCCCAGCAGGGACTGGTCTTGGTGGCAGTTCTGGCAGCAGGTTCAGTACAGCAGGAAAGGCCTCTTGGCAGAGTCTAGCAGTCCAATTAGCGGAAGCTGCTGCTGCTGCTGGCCTGGGAACTGCCCATACCTGGGTGGTCTGTACTGTGTCGGTTCAATTTCTTTTCCTTTCAGGATCTTCCTTCCCCCGCCTTCTTTTTGTTATCTGAATCAGATGGGTTTCTGGGAGGGACAGGATCCCACATTCGGCTCTGATTGTGCTTCTGCTTATTCTTCTTGGGAGGTTGAATATGCATCAGAGACAAAAGCCAGCCAGCACGGTCCCTGTGATAGGATTAAAAGAGCCACCAAGAATAGGGGGCTATTTCCATGAGGGAGCAGGGGCTGCTGTTAAGGTGGGAACCAGGCAGATCAATCATTCCCGGCAGGTCAGGTAGGAATTACTGAGCTTCTCCTTTACCTTCTTTCCACAGAATTTATTATAGGCGTGTTCCAGGTTGTAGTGTGTGATCAAATTGGTGCTGCCTGTTAGCTCTAGGTTTCCGGGAAGTTCCCACATCAGGTAGAAGGGGCGAGAACCCACTCCTGATTTGTCGGCGCCAGGAGGCGGGTGGGACTGTGTGGAGGAAGCTGTGGGGGAGGTGGCCGAGCTCCAAAGAGGACCATGAAGAAATTCTCCATTGTACCCTCAGCCCGGGCAGAGCCTAGGTATCTCAACATTTCCAATTTTACGTAAGCATCTTGACATTAGCAGGTCAAGTGGGGGCCAAAAGAGGTGCACAACAAGCTGACTCCTCCAGAAAGCTGGAATCTGCTGAAACCGAGTTTATGGAATGAACTGGGACCAGGAAAGAGTCTTGAGTTCACCAATATAATCCAGAGTGCAAGACAATCCAGTCAAAGCAGTGGCTTCCAAGAGGACCTGCTGGGTCAGTTGTATTCAAGGCAGGGAGGTCGGCTCAGGGGTTTTGGAAACTGTTTGCATAGTTTGATAGAAGGAATACTAATGGTGCAACGAGGTAAACACTGGAAGTCCAGTAGATCAAACCCATCAGCCACTGTGGGGGAAAAAATGAATCTGTATTCCCATGGAAATTCATTTATCCCAGAATTACTCCCCCACCCCACCCCCCATGAATGAACTTGACACTTTTGTCAAAAACTAACTAGTCAAAGATGCAGGGATTTGTTTCAGTACTCTCAATTCTATTTGGGGGAGTCTTTATGTCGATCCTTATGTCCATACAACAGTTTTGATTACTGTGGCTTTGTGATAAGTTTTTAAATCAGGAAGTGTAAGTCTTCCAATATTTCTTTTATTCAAGATGTTTTTTGGCTATTTAAAGCTCTTAATAATTTCGTTTGAATTTTAGGATCCAATTTTTACACTTGAAAAAAAATGGCTGCTGGAATTCTAACAGGCATATTATGTTAAATCTGTAGTATTGATAATCTTAACAAAAACAAGCCTTCCAAACCAAAGTAAGATGAAGTGTTTGCAATCTAGCTCCTGAGTATTAGGGTTTAGTTCTACAAGTTCTTCTGCATCAGATTTACCCAAATCTATTGTTTGATTCCTTGACTGCTATATCCATGAATATTGATTAGTGGTCAAAGTAGAATATAATCATTGAAAACTTCCAACTTTTCCCAGTTATTATAATGTTGCTTATTAAACCAGGTGAGTTAGTTTCTTCATATTCAGGTATCATCCATATGGACAGTTTTTGAATCCTCATTAAATGCTGTAATTTGTCTTCATTTCTGAACAAGCAAGGCTGTGTAGTCTGCATATTGCAGGCTGTTCGTGCATCTTCCTCCAATCCTGTTCAGGTTCTTCTTCATATAGTCCAGCTTTTCAAGTCAACTCTGCTATACCTCTTTTTCTAATTTTGAACAATGTATTTTCCGCTTGTTTCATTTTTAAGAACTGCCTCTTGAGCCACATGCAGATTTCATATGATCAGAACTACGTATTGTAGAGTACCTATTCTTTGTTATCCCTCCAACTTGCTATAACCAATGCAATACCTTCACATAGTTGCTAAACTGTAGGTAAACATCTTCCTGATATGCTTTCAGGCAAGATGTTAATACCTTTTATTCCACTGTCCTCTTTTGAATTCAGTTCGAATAGTTTGTCAGTTTCTGCTGTTGCAGTCACTCACTGATCAATTTTCTTCAGAATCTTGGTAGCTTGTAAAATTAATGATATTTTCCCATAATTTCTGCATTACATTAACTTTCTTCAGAATGGGCACCAATATGGATCTCTTCCATTCAGTTGATCAGAAAAGCTGTATTAACACATACAAACAAGTGCTTCCAGCTTTAGTGTTCCACCAATTCCTGCAACCTTGGTTTATGTCAGTGTTTCATCAGCACTGCTTGAATGTCTTCAGTTCAAGTACTTCTTGATCATATGCTATCCCCTGACAAAGTTGGACAGTTAATAAATTATTCTTGATACAATGCCCGTGTATTTAGTTTTGTTCACGAGACCTAGATCATTCAACTCCCCCCTCCCCTCTGAATCCTTCAGTAAAGCAAATTAAAGTTTGTATTTTCTCTTCAGTTCTTTCAGCTTGAGGAAAGTCCACTGTGTTCTTCCCTTTGGGTTTCTAATTCCAAAGTTTTATTTATTTCATCGTCATGCTTTACCTTGTCTTCTTACGTTGTCCTTTGAAATTTTTGTTCAACTCTTTTAATCATTTTTTCTATTCACTTTTATGACTGTATGGCTGGATCAATACCAGTCCGGCTTCTAGGAGCAAGTGACCTTGAATCTCCCCCACCTATGCGGAGCTGACCAGAGCTGGCTGAAACAACTAGCAGCAAGTGGCCTAGAATCTCACACACACACACCTGCGGAACTGACCAGAGCTGGCTATGTAACCTGTCAGCAGCTTTGCAAGTTTTTTTTCTTTCTTTTACTCACGGCCCGTTTGGCTCAGTGCCTGATTTGTTCGCGACCCAACGCTCTGCACCCAGCACGAACACACCTGGAACCAGGAAAACACCTCACATTCCAGAAACCCGGACATACCTGTATCTCCCAATCCCTGACTACTTTACCTTATATGGACTCACATATTCCCCAGCTATATAAACACCACTCCTATAGTTTGGAGTGCAACTCCCTTGGCCATCATGGGACTTCGCCCAGGCTGGGGTTTCCTCCCTAATAAAACCTGTTTGCTCTAATTCGACTGACTTGGTCTCTGGCACCTCTCGACCATCATACAATGACCAGTGGGAAATATGAAGTGCATTCATTCATTTATTGCCTCTCTGGTATCTTGGGATGCTAGTGTCTTATTTAAAGTACTTACTAGTGTCTGATGGGGTAATTATAATTGTTAATTGTGTCCAATCATTGTATTGAAATGTTACCGTTGAACTGGTACATGCTCAAGGTATGATTGTAACTTTTCTGTCTTCTGTACAAAAAAGTAAGCTTTATAAGTATATTTAACTTTCCTATGTGTTATTTGGAATTTCATTTTTTATGATGATGATACAATTTTCAAGTGAATAACTGAATTTAAAGCAGAATAAAGTATAAGCATACGTTGAGGGACATACTTGACATGCTGCATGTACACTTCTTGCAATCTTTGGGGACTCTCTTCTGGTTTACATGTTGTAAGTTGTTCTTTCTTAATAACAATGACTTCATTTTGGTTCCCCCCCCCCAAAAAAAAACATTCCTCTCTTTTATAAATGGACTCTTTGAAGGATAAAAAAATTATTTCTTTACCCAAGAGAGAGCTATACAGTCTGAGGAGGAGGAATGTGAGGAAAATGTCTCCAGCAAGCTTACTCATCTTATGGAATCTAAAGCTCATTTTGATGAAAACGTGACATGGTATTTATTAGATGGTGATGAAGCATCTGCTAGAGCAGAAGAGTTGAATTAGATAATGATGGCCACGATGAAAGTAAAGAAAATGAAGGTGTAAATGGTGACAATTTCTCTTACCTGGAAAATATCAACCCACTTCAGCAATATGGTAAAGTTGACCAATAACCTTAAAGATGATTTTTAATGGGGAGGGAGGAGTCTGCATTAGAGAGAAAAAATCTGAAAATGATAAAGGATCAAATAAATCTTTATATGAGCCAAAGTGTACATGATGGTATAACTTATTGCCTTCAAATCGATTCTAAATCATAGGGAGTCTACAAGTGTTCTTTTGGGTTTCTGCAGTTGTAAATCTTTAAGGGAGCAGAAAGTCCCATCTTTCTACTGTGGAGCACCTGGCTGGTTTGAACTGCTGGCCATGTAGTTAGCAGCCCAGCTTTTAACCTACTAAGCAACCAGGGATCCTTATAGAATGCTATAGAGTGCAGGAAATTAGAATACCAAGTAAAAACTCACAGGCTACAATGGAAAATGAAAAAATTATGCTAACTGTTGTAAACAAATTGATAAGACATCCATATCATGCTGCAGCTCAGACATTATTGGTCTAGTGATACCCTCTCTTGGGTGTTACTTCTGTTGCACAATCTGTTGACTAAACAAGATTAAAACACTGGCTGAGAACATACACTGCAGAGGACAGCACTGAAATTACAGCTCAGGGAGAGGGGCATGTCTGATCAGAACACACAGGAGCAAATGAAGGGGAAGAGAGAGTGGAGCACATCCTGGCCCACCAAACCCCGAGGATGATATTCCTGCTCAGAGCATCCAAAGTACAGAGTGGGCCATAGGACTGGCCCCACTATGAGACATAACTTCCCTCACTGAACCATAGCACTATGGAGACAACACTGGAGACATAGTGCAGGAATTGCGCCCAATCTGACCCACCACACTGAGGTGAAAAATTAAGGGTGTGCAACAGAACAGCAAGGAGAACAGAGCAACGAAATCCCCAGGGAATAAAAAAAAAAAAAAATAGACTTTGGGGCCAGGGTGTGGCACTCCATCAGTCTTGACTGGAAAATACTCCTAAAGGTCAACAAACAGACCTGAACGATTTACAGGCTTCCCGCCCCCCCCCCCCACATTGGTTTTGTTGTTGTTTTGTTTTACTCTGTCTTGTTTTGAGGCATTTTAATATCTCTGCAAGTCTACCTAGATAAGATAGGTGGGATAAACAATCTGGAGGAGAAAACGGGACCAACGGTTGGGGGTGGGGGGCAAAGGAGAGGGGGAGGCAGGGCAAAGGAAGTGGGTGTTAAATTCAGGGACAAAGGAACAACAAGTGATCTAAAAATTTGATGGCAAGGAGGATGTAAGAGTAGGGCTTGAAGAAGGGCAATGTAATCGAGAGGAAGTAATGAAACCCAAATTAAGGCTGAACATGATAGTGGGACAAGAGGAAAGTAAAAGGAAATAGATTTAAGAACTAGGAATCAAAGGGCATTTATAGAAGTCTAAATACAGGCATGCACGTATGTAAATAGATTTATATATGACGATGTGGAAATAGATCTATGTACATATAAAGGTTTAGTATTTAAGGCAGCAGATAGACATTGGGCTTCTACTCAAGTGCTCCTCCCTCAACACAAGAACACTTTGTTCTATTAACCTGGCATTTCATGATGCTCACCTTCCCGACATGTTTGCTGAAGACAAAGCAGTGCATAAGCAAATGTGGTGAAGAAAGCTGATGGTGCCTGGCTATCAAAAGATACAGTACCTGGGGCCTTAAAGGCTTTAAGATAAACAAGCAGCCATTTAGCAAGAGCAACAAAGCCCACGTGGAAGAAGCACACCAGCATGTGTGATCACGAGGTGTCGATAGGATCAGGTATCAGGCATCAAAGAACAAAAAATTTTATCATTGTGAATGAGGGGAAGTGTGAGTGGAGACCCAAAGCCCATCTGTAGGCAACTGGACATTCCCTTACAGAAGGGTCTCAGGGAGGAGACGAGCCAGTCAGGGTGTAGTATAGCCCCGATGAAACATCCAACTTTCCTCTAGTTCTATAATGCTTTCTCACCCCACTATCATGATCCCAATTCTACTTTACATATCCAGCTAGACCAGAACATGTACATGGGTACAGATAGGAACTGGAAACACAGAGAATTCAGGACATATGATCCCCTCAGGACCAATAACGTGAGTAGGACGATACCAGGATGGGAAGGGGAAGGCGAGGAGAGAAAGGGGAAACCGATCACAACGATCTACCTATAACCCACTCCTGAGGGGACGGACAACAGAAAAGTGGGTCAAGGGAGACAACAGTCAGTGTAAGACATGATAAAACAATAATCATTTATAAATTAACTGGGGTTCGTGAGGAAGGGAGGGAGGGGAGAGGGAGGAAGGGGAAAAATGAGAAGCCAGTATCAAGGGCTGAAGTAGAAAGCATATGCTTTGAGAATGATAATGGCAACAAATGTACACATGTGCTTGACACAATGGATGGATGTACAGACCCCAATAGAAAGATTTTTTTAAAAAAGAAAAGAAATTGGGCAAGACCATACTCTGCAGTGACAATTCAAAAGCCATGAAGAATGTCCATTTAAAGGCCATGAACAATGGAGAACTGGCTACAACCAGCTCCATAAAATGCAGTTTTTAATGCTCTCAAAAGTCACCTAAAAGGCATATATGTGGAATCATGTGTCATGGCTGTTGAAGAAAGCATGGCATCATTCAAAAGCCATTGATAAAACAGTATACTGTCACTGAGGCCTGTCAAGCTCAGGTACAAAGTCTGACTGGTGCTTGTAAATGAGTTTCATTATTTACCCTGGGGGAAAAAGTACAGGCAATGAATGACTAATCTCTCCCTTGGTGACAGGGTTGTACTGGACTAAGTGATTCAAGCAATTATTCTCAGAGGCTCAATGCCTTCAACATTTTTTTCTTATATGACTGTATTCTGTAGGAATTGTGTCACCGAATGACATGATGGGGCTACGAGAAATGATTAAGAAGATAAATTAGACTTCAGAGAATTTGTGTCAGACAAAAGGATGTGTTGGTTCTAAAATGGCAAGCCAATAAATCTGTGATAATTTTGTCAATGTTCCATAAACCGAAAAATATCATTAGTGTCAAAACAAAGAACAAAGATGGTTTTTCCTTAATAATTCCTTGCTCAAGAGCAAGTACAGAAAACACTACAATTATGAGAGGAATGAATTGATTCAACTGGAGGTGCCAAAGATATGCAATAAAAGGCCATTTGGAACGTTCTCAAATGGTAGGATCCATCACATTTTCTTATTAAACTCGGCATTGCAAATGGTTTTACGAGGCTTTAAATGAATTGTAATAACATGAACAGATGTGTCCAGTTTCCCTTCAGGCTCATTCTCTTCAAGCAAGCAGCTTACTGTGGGATTAAAATCAAAAGCAGGGAAGACTCTCCTTTCTAGTGAAGAACAAGCCAGGAGAAAGTGAGGTATCAAATGATGAATACTACAACAGGTTGGACAGCATGACCTGTCAAGAGGTCTAGAAGGTGATCTAGAGAATACAGCACTGAGGAGGATTTAAATAATGATGACAAGTGGCCCTTGCAAAGTGGCTTTACTAGTTAGACTATGTTTCAAAAGGTTTCACAGTATAAAACTGCTACAACAAATTTTCCATGCCTTTCACCAACCCTACTACCAAAGTCCAGTGGAACATAAGTGTCTCATTTAATATTTAACAAAATCCATATGGTGCAGTGAGTTAAGCAATGGACAGCAAACAAATCTATCAACTCTTCCCCATGGAAGAAAAGATGACACATCCTTGCTTGCTTAACGTTTGGAGGACTTGAAGCAGTTGCTGATAAAAATCAAGGATTGCAATCTTCAGTATGCATTACAACTCAATGTAAGATGACAAAAGTCCTCATAACTGGGCCAATAGACATCATGACTGTGTTAGTCTGGGTACAGGAGAGAAACAAATACAGGGAGAGTCATATGTGTTTAATATCAAAGAGTAATTGTACATTAAGAAAACATCCCAACCCAGTCCAGATCAAGTCCATTAGTCCATATTAGCCCATATGTCCAACACCAATCTATAAATTCCTCTTCAGACTCATGCAACACATACAATGGCACTGAGCGCAGGAAGATCACAGGTCAGTGGGTGGGAAGTCTTATGGATCCAGTGGTGGTGGAAGCATCTCAGCCCTGGCATGGGTCTCACCATCTCCAGGGCTCTGGCTCCACTAGCGTAGCTTCCTGTGGCTTGTCACCAGGAATACGAAGCAGAGAGAGTATGTGTCCCACCTCAAGGGAGGAAGACGGGAGTTCCCAGAATCTCAAGGGAAGTTAATGCCCACACAGAGACCTCATTGGCTGCGACCTTATTGACAGGCTAGACCCCACCCTTTGCAAGTTGACAGATTATGTAACTGCCACAACGATAAAAGAAGAAACATTTGAGGTCAAAATTTCAACTCTCGTCAAAGTAATAGTCAAGAACTACAATGACATAATGCACTGGGAAAATCTGTTGCATAAGATCTACTGGAAGGATTAAAGAGCAAAGAAAGATGTCATCTTTAGGACTAAGGGGTGCCTGACCCAACCCGTGGCATTTTCAATCCACTCACATTCGTGTGAAAGCTGACCAATGGACAAAAAATGACCAGAGAAAAACATGCATTTGAATTATCGTACAGGGAGAAACTATCAAAAATCCACAGAGTAGCAGGAAAAATGAACAAATTTGTCTTGGAGGAGAGTACAATCAGAATGTTCCTTCAAAGCAAGGATGATGAGACCTTGTCTCATGTACTCTGAACAAGTTCAGCAAGAGACCAGGCCCTAGAAAAGGGCTTCATGCTTGGTAAAACAGAGGAAAGTAGAAAAAAGGAAGATCCTCAATGAGATGGATTGATAGTGGCTGCAACAGTGGGCGCTCAAACGTAACAACTGTGAGGATGGCATAGGACCAGGCGATGTTTCCTTCTATCATACATAGGGTTACTGAAGTCAGGGCTAAATTGATGGCCCATAACAACCACCACCCCTCCAATGATGAGATTTGCTAGAAGCAGAAGCAGCCAGTCGATTTAAATGAAATTTCCTCAGGGTGTACCAGACCCAGCATGTGAAAATTGGACACTGGAAATAAAGAAAACTAAAGATATTGTGGTGCCATAGACTAACGAAAATATCCCAAACTGCCAAAAGGGCAAATCTATCTGGTCTTGAGAGAAGTAAGGCCAGAGCATTCCTTAGAAGCCAAGGAAGTTTAGGAAACTCTGGCGCAGAAGAATCTGGATGCTTCTGTATGTTGACTTACTTTATACTCTGTCACTTTGCTGAATCCTTTCACTCATTCCAGCAGTTTTCTTATTGCATCTCTGGAATTTTCTACATCTAGGATCATGTCATAAAAAAATAGAGTTTTACTTATTTTTTTTGTTGAGTTAACTCAAAACACAATGCCACTAAGTCACTGATGACTCACAGTGACCCCCTGTGGATTTCCAAGACTTTACCTGATTATGAGAGTAGAAAGCCCAGTCTTTCTCCTACAGTTACTGCTAGTTTTGACTGCCAACCATGCAGATTGCAACCCAACTCATAACCACTACGCCACCACTACAAAGCTTGTTCTGACTAGAACTTCAGAAACTGAACAGAAGTGGTGATAAAGAACATCCTTGTCTGGTTCCCATTCACAAGAGGAACATGTTTAGTTTTTCTCTGTTGAAAATAATACTGTCTTTAGTTATTAGAGGTCAGAGCATCACACTTATTTCTAAGATTGTTTCTAAACTAAACAAGATGTACTCAGGGTCATCCTTTGGCTCTCCTGGACTTGTGCCCATTTTCTTCAGTTTCGATGTAAATTAGTCCATGAGCAATTGATAGCCTGTTTTGCAGTTGGCTCCTGAATTTGTCTCAACTGTTATCACGCTTCTCCATTATCTCTTTCCACAGATACAGTTGATTGGATTCCTATGTACTTACTCTGCCTACAAAGTTCCATGTGTATAGAAAAAAGTACAGCAAAGCCTGCAAAAGCTGGAACTTGTATAAGAGCAAAAATTTAATCAAAGGAAAACACAAATATTTTCTACTACTAAAAAAAAAAGAAAAAACCTTACTATAAACAAATTGATTCGGATTCATAGTGACCGTATACATAGTTTCCAAGACTATATGTAAATCCTTTGGGAGCAGACAGTCTAACCTTCTCCAGTGCAGAAACCACCACTAACCTTGAGGTAAGCAGCCCAACAGTGCTTACATAGTCTGAACTACAGAACTACCAGGGGTCCTTTCCACCAACAGAGAGCAATAAAAAGGGTAGGATACCTCTTATCAAAGGCCGAAAACGGCAAAACCTAGAAAAACTAGGCAGTCCCATTGAGTTGCAGCTCTCAACTGGTTTCACTGTTGTTTTTTAAATTATTATATGATTGCTGTTGTAATTTCTCTCACCAAAGCTGTATTGTCAACTACTTGATAGTTCTGTTTCCAACTTTTGCTTCCAATCACTAGTAATTATCAATGCCTCAATTACACACTCGATAGTTTCAGACTTTAGCATGTTGTAAAAAACTTCATATCTTTAATTTTTGGTATTCATGGTTGATACATAAATAATTTGAAGAATAATAGTCACATAAGCTTATCTTCTTTGTAGGCATATAGATATTACCTTGTCATCAGAAGTATTGTATTTCATGCATGGTAGAATGTTGGCTTTACTTAATTTGTCTCTTGCTTTCTTTTAGCCAACGTGACCAATTTAAATTAAGTGAATTCACTAAACTTTGATTCCTCCCAGACTTGTCAATTCTATTTTCTCCTACAAAGCTTGAACTCACTCCCTGTTTCCAATTATAATCATGATACTGGCACTTGAATGTTCCTGAACCCTGCTCTTGCTTTTAACTAACTAGGTTATTTGCCCCCAATAATCCAGGAGCCTCCCCAGCCAGTGTTCAATGACCTCAATATTGATTTTTCTTTATAGTACCTGAACTGTCCTATTTTGATCCACATTGCCTGCCTACCTTGCTCTCAACTATTAAACTCTTCATAAAAGAAAGTTTAATATATTGAACTTTATTAAGGCTGACAATGTTGTTCCGAGACTAGTAATAAAAGACTAGTCAGATTAGATAAAAAATATTTGCAAATCACACATCCGACATGGGGATGTTTAATAAAAAACAGAAAGAACTCTTAAAACTCAACAACTAGAAAACAAATAAATGGGTTGAAGGGAAGAGTAATACATTTGAACCAATATTTTTAAAAGATATATTGCATAGCATATATTTTATGAGACATATGAAAAGACCCTCAGCATCATTTGTCACTAGACTAGTGGAATGCAAACTGAAACCACACAGTGATACTACTACATATCCACTAAATAGCTTTATAGGAGTGCAAAAACATTCATTGGTCTGTCTCAAACATTGAATAGACTTTAAAAAAAACAGACATGACTTCTATCATTGCCTAATACTCATTCACTGAGCAGATCTTCCAAATGTAGGTATATGTATTATCACATTTCATGTATTTTCTAGGTACTCCAAAATGAAGAGAAAATATCTTTGTAGTGTTGGCCTTGTGGATACCCTTAAAAGGTCTACTTTAGGGAAGTTTAGAAAAATCACTGAACTAAATAAATGATTAATACCAAACCTAAATACATATTTTCTCAAACTACTTTTATGAATTCATTAGGTATAACCATGAGACTAACTTTGCCAAATCACCTTATTAATCATATTGTACCTAATCTGTAAATTCTATAGGAATGTACTAAGGGAAGCTTTAAAAAGTCTGTGGGAAAATTCCATTTTGAGTTCCCCTAGTATTTGCAGTGAGTGGTATATGGATTATGGTAAACACGATGCTTTTTAGCAAGCCAGTAGCTATATTCTGGGGAGAAATTAGCTTGTGATAGGAAAAAAAAACTAAGAGAAATATCTCATGGTAATATAAATGCAATACTAGAGTCTGCTGTACTTTAACAGAGAACTTGTCAGTTTCCTGTTTCTGATAAAAATCAGCAAAGTGACAATACCCAAGTGACTAACTCCGGAAGTTTGGGTGGGCTGTATAATTTCAATAAACAACGACGGGAAGAAAAAAAATCAAGAAAAAAACCCAACTACACTTCAATATAAGTAATACAAGATGACAAGACAATTCATAATTTTATTTTATTTCTTAAACCGCTACTACGATCCTAAAAAATAATTTTAGCTGTTGAACACACATACCAATAAAACAAGGATAAAGATCCAACCACTCAGAAAACAAAAAATTATACTTGAAAAAAGAAAGATTTTTCTGAAAGTATAATTTTAAAAAGGTCCATCTTCTCCTATCCACTATTAGTAGTGTCTAGGATATGACACACCACAAAAGCAAACATTCTGCATGTAACAAATTCATTTACTTTATTCAGTCAATAAATGTTTCACTCACACTCACTGCCACCCAGTTAATTCCGACTCATGATCACTCTATAGGTTAGATTAGAAGTCCCCAATAGGTTTCTGAGATTGTTAACTTTTTTTTTCTTTTGCCAAAACCATCTTATTGGGAGTTAATACAGATATCATAGTTCGAAAGTTCAATCACATCAAGTAGTATTGTACAATTGCTACCACAGTTTCAAAACATTCTCTTCCTTATTGAACTTTGATATCAATTCCATTTCAGACACACACACACGCCTCTGGACCAGATTATAACTTCCAATGAAATAAGGGAGCCTTAGAATTTAGTATACTTGTCAAACATTTGGGTTTATTTCTGTACTCTGAATTATATTCCTAGTATTCAATTATTATACCAGTACCAGGTTGTTTTGATTATTATACCTATACACTATATTCCCAGACTGCAGGAATAGCAACATGGACCTATGAGAAACTCACCTTTTCAACACAAATACGGCTCTATGTCATGATCCCTGTTCTGTATGTTGGTGTCTTGAGTTTTTTTTCAAATTATTTTATTTTCTTTTGTTTTTGTTTTGTGGTGTTGATCTATATACAACAAAAGCAGGTACAGGGGAATAGTAAGAGTTCTAAAATGGACTACAAGAAGGGTGTAGTTTTCTGGGTGTGTCTAACCAATCAAATTGTCTGAGAGGAATTACTGAGAGGTGAACAATAGGCAAGCAAAATAGGAGGAAAAAACAAAACCCAAGATAGATAGATAGACACATGTGTATAGTTGTTTATTTATGTATATTTACGAAGGGGTACCCCCCCAAAAAATGGAAAAAAGCTCCACTGATGTGACAGGAATAGTGCATTTGGAGTTTGTTCTACCAGGTCAGACTGTTCATCAATCTTTCTATTTAGAAGTTCTAAAACGATTGCCTAACAGTGTGTGACAAAAAAGGCCTGATTTGTGGCAGACAGGGTATTGGTTTTGCCACCATGACAGTGCACATGTTAATGCAGCCATCTCAGTGCACCAGTTTTGGCAACAAACAGAATGCCTCTCTTGGCCCACACATATCTTGATCTTGATCCATGTGAATTCATTTTGTTTCAATGAATGAAAAGGGACATGAAAGGACATTTGACGACAAAGAGGTAAAGAAGAAAACGAGGGAGGTTCTGTCAGCCATCCAAACAGATGGCTGTTTAATTAAATGTTGCCAAGAATGGAATCGCAGATTTGACAAATGTATGAAGTGTAATGGAGAGTACTTCAAAGGTATCAAGGCTGTTTTGTAAAGAAATTTGAAATGCATAGCTTCGAAAAAAATTTTCAGTTTTTTTGGGCCCCCTCATATGTAAGTACAACAAGGAAACAGATGGGCTTTGGGCTGCTACTTAAATCTTACCTCCATACAGGTAGGGTTTGTTCTAATGTGGCACTGTGATACTCTGGGGTCTTAAAGGCTTGGAGTTAAACAACCAGCCATCTAGGAAGGAAGCAACAAAGCTCACATGGAAGAAGCACACCAGCCTACATGATCACAAAATGTCAAAGTCAAAACACATGCATCCAAATTGACATGAAGGAGATGGGATGTAGTGGAGACCCAAAGTCCACCAGCATGAAAATTGGACAGTCCCTCTTAGTAGGGCCTCACAGAACAGAGGATAAATCCAGGGAGCAGTGTGGCACTGATAAACCACATTAACTATCCTCTAGTTCTTCCACCCAAGTACTAACCAGGCCCAACCTGCTTACCTTCTGAGATCCAACGAGATCGGGTGCGCCCATGGTGTATGGCCATAGATCCTCTAGTTCTTTAAAGTTTTCCTTCCCTTATTACTGTGGTTTGTACATGATATACTTCATTGGTCAGGTTAGACTTGTGTAGTATGTTCATTTGTTCATTTAAGATATCTCAGTACATGATAGTCAAAAGAGAGGACCCCTTAGAGACACTGACAGGAGTGTCAGTTCCCAGAGGGTACAGAAAGTGAGATGGGAGAGGGGAGAAGAGGGGAGCTGATAGCACTGATGATTGTACAGCCCACCTGATGGGATTGAATAGCAATCTGTATAGGAAGGGAATGGACATACTGGAACGGGATGTCAATACAAATATTATGAGAGAAAAGATCAAATAAAATCAGGATATGTAAATCCCACTTTATTGTTGTCTTTCTCCTGGAACTCTTTTAGGGCAGTGGCTCTCAACCTTTTAATGCAGTGACCCTTTAATGCAGTTCCTCATGTTGTGGTGACCCCCCAACCATAAAATTATTTTCGTTGCTACTTCATAACTGTAATTATGCTACTGTTATGAATTCGGTGATCCCTGTGATAGGGTCATTCGACCCCCCAAGGGGTCACGACCCACAGGTTGAGAACCACTTTTAAGGATTGCATTGCCTCTGTAAATCACTGAGTATGATTGACATCCTAACAATATTGTCTTCCAACCCACATATATGTGAAACATCTTTTCATTTAAAATTCCTCTTCTAGCAATGTTTTATAATTTCTTAAGTTCGCATCCCTGTGAAAATTTTTCCTAAATATTTTGGTCTCTCAGATGCTATTATAAATTCAAAAGCACTGTGCTTGTCTACTCCACAAGCAACACATAACCACCATTTCCTACAGAATTTCTTCTTTTGTGTTGTATAAGAAGATGAGGGAAGAAGAAAAATGAGGAGCTGATGCCAGGGGCTTAAGTGGAGAGCAAATGTTTTGAGAATGAAGAGGGCAATGAATGTACAAATGTGCTTTACACAATCAATGTATGTATGGATTGTGATAGGAGTTGTATGAGTCCCTAATAAAATGATTTTTTTTAAAAAGACAATAGGACCCATCTTTAAATTAATTCAAAAGGATCTTTTAATAAAACCAAAATAATTCAGATTTTTTTAAAAGGTTGTCTGGATTAATGAATCAGTCCATCCCATATCCTCAATCATGTCCCTTAGAAGAATTCAAATAAATCCTTTCTAACCACCAATACCTACTAGCTTAATAATAATAGCATTTCCTTCCATGTGTACTCTCTATGTTTCAATGTTAACAATCTCTCCTCATTCAGAGCATTTAGTCTTAATTTAAGAACTACAAACACATACAAGTGCACAATGCTTGCTGGCTAGATTTAAAAGTTAAACAAATCATCAAAAGTCTTTTAAGTTGTAATAAACTTACTGTTCTAGAATTCCTGATTATCAGGAGAGAAAAAAAACCTAAATATAATAAAACTTTTTAAAATTAACATACATTTTTTAACTGCCTGGGCTTTATTGTTTATTTTTCTTTTTTGATGAGGTACTCTAGACTGGTAAATACTTAAGTGAGCTCCAAGTGCTGAAATGTAATTTATATAAATTTACATAAGCAATAAGACAATGATTAGTGTAAAAATTACATAATTTTCTAAACATAACAGTTGTTATAAATGATGTAGAACGGAACATATAATGAGGTGAAGAAAACAATTATCATGGTTCTAGTCTTTTTCCATAGCAGTGACAACAAAATTTTAATAAAATGTTTTTAACAATCTTTCCTAAATCATGCCACGCTATTTATTGTTAAATTTTACACAAGTCCAGTCTCAACACTGTAGCCAGGATTATGTGTCCCACAGCTTGTAATTCCCCTAAAAGTCTTTCAACTATTACTTGTGGCCCTCAGAATAAGATTCCTTTATGTAGTCATAGCTCCCATTATGCTTCACTTACGCAATTAAAAACTTTTATACTTTGGCCTATATGCTTTTACACAGGCCCCTACATCATTCAACAAACCACTCTCGCAGGGAGCAGTATCGTCCACTTTGAAAGCCACTGGATTTCAAAGGCTATAAATGTTTACGGAAGAAGCCTCTTCTTTCTCCCAGAGTAGCTGTTGAGTTTGAAACACTAACCCTGCCATTAGCAGCTCAATTCTTAACCCATAGCATCACCAGGACTCCTTCTGATTCTGTAAGACTCAGTACTTTTTCACTTACCCTTGTTGTATGTGCAAGTTTTTAAATTTTTCCTTGGGTATACAGCTAGAAATGGTAACTACAAAATATATTTTTTCTACAAACATACCAAACTGTGAAGCTACTGTGTCCTAACATATCCTCCATCTAGGTCTCTTTATCCATTCCCTAAAGAATTCTGTACTCTTTAATTCACACCAACAATTGGCAGTTGTGGCATCCTCAAAGGATACAAACCCTGTCCCTCTGAAAAGTTCTTTGAGTTTGGGAAGCAAAAAGAAAGAAGTATGGAAGGGGTAAGATCAGGACCTGGGGATACGGTTTCCTAAAGAAATCTCTTAAGATAGCTGTTGCTATCTTTGAAATATGGGTACTTGCACCGTTGCTATGGAAAAACAATTCCTTGGTGCAATTCTAGCCTTTTTCTCACTAATGCAGTTTTCAATTTTCTTAAAACTTCATTATAAAAAAACCCTACGGTCATTCTGGGCCCTTTAACAAAATCTATGAAGAACCCTTTTGGATCTCTTTGTCTTGAATGGAACTTGCTCAGCAGATCTCTTCTGAAGCCATTGTTTTGATTGGACCTCTTTTTTGAAGCTACAATAAGGAAACAGATGTATTACTGAAAACCTGTCAACAGTTGTCTTAATCTGAGTTCTCTAAAGAAGTAAAATCAGAAGTTTATACATGTATATATCACTCAAAAGCAAATTCGATGTCATCAAGTCAATTCTGACTCATAGAGACTCTAAGGTTTACATTCAAGAAAATGGCTCTCACACAGTTGTGGAATCAGACAAGTCCCAAGTCTGTGTATCAGGTGTTAGGCTGGAGGTTTCCCCTGACTCACAAAGGTGCCAGGACTGATGAAGATTGGCAGGAAGATAACAGATACGGAGGGTGAATGAATCTAAGGTTGAATGGTAAAATGTCTTTGACAACTCCCAGGATCATCAGGCAATACAGCAAGCCACTGAATCATGTCCAAAGAGCCAGAAGTCAATAAGCATACCACACAAAAAGTAAAGCAAGTTTTCCATAGTATTCATCTATATTGGATGCGGGGGTACATGTCCAGGAATATTTCCTTTAAACTGAAAGGTTGTTCCTAACAAATGTCATTGTGGAAGTGGTTACATTACGTTAGATCTCATCATATGAGATTAGTAGGTCTTAACACTGCCAAACCTCTGAGAATTCTGGCCCTACCATCTACCTAACAGAGAGACACATTTTGTTTGAAATACACCCATGCCCAAGTAACAATACTTATTCTTTTCTATATTCACATCATTATCATTCAAAATAGCCCCCAAAAGAAAACAGCCTACATATTCAACGCTGGTTAATTGGTTAATGAATATATATACAGTGGTATTTATCTAGAGAAAGCCAAAAAGGAAGAGTACAGTTACAATATCTCAAACTAAAAGATTAGAGAAAATAACTCAAACTTCAGGTAGCAATAATGAAGGACTCAGTAGGCAAATTATGGAATGATATAGGAAGCATCCAAAAGAAGACGGAAGGAACAAAGGAGTCACTATACCAAAAAGAACTGTGGGCATATAGTCATTCCAAGAGACTGAAACGATCAAGAACAAGTCCAAGCTGCATGGAAAACAGTGAAGAAGACTAATTGAAATGTTTCGACAAGTTAATGAGGCACTGAAATTTAAAAGTTAGGTACCTGACCAATCAAATAAAGATATCCATATTTGCGCCCAATCCAAGAAAGGTCACACAGGTGGATAAGGAAGTTAATCAAACAGTATCATTAATATCACATGAAGACAAAATTTTGCTGAAGATCATACAACAATGGTTGAAGCAGTCTTTTCAGGGAGCTGTCAGAAATTCAAGTTAGATTCAGATGAGGACATGGAACAAAGGATATCATTGCTGACATTAGCTGGATCTTTGGTGAAAACAGAGAATATTTAAAAGATGTTTATTCATACAACTTTCTGGTAGTTCTTAAATGCTTCTTCCATCCCCAGCCACCAACATGATCCCAATCCTACCTTACAAATCTGGCTACACCAGAGGATGTACACTGGTACAGATAGGAACTGGAAACACAGGGAATACAGGACAGATGAACCTCAGGACCAGTGGTGAGAGTGGCGATAATGGGAGGGTGGGGGGAAGGTGGAGTAGAAAGGGGGAACTGATTACTAGGACCTACATATAGCCCCCTCCCTGGAGGGGGGGGGGCAACAGAAAAGTGGGTGAAGGATAACACCAGACAGTGTAAGTTATGACAAAATAATAATTTTGAAGTTATCAAGAGTTCATGGGAAGGGGTGGGGAGGGAGGGGAAAAACAAGCTGATACCAAGGGCTCAAGTAGAAAGCAAATGTTTTGAGAATGATGGGAACAAATGTACAAATGTGCTTGACACAATGGATGGATGTATGGATTGTAATAAGAGTTGTACGAGCCCCCAATAAAATGCCTTAAAAAATGTTTATTTGTGATTTATTGACTACACAAAGGCATTCAATGGTATAGACCATAACAAACTAAGGAGAACACTGCAAGAATAGGAATTCAGTACATTTCATTGTGCTCTCGTAAAACCTGTATATGGACAAAGACCAAGAGGCATGGTTTGAAAAGACAGGGAACACTGAATGGTTTAAAACTAGGAAAGGTATACATCAGGGATGTATCTTTTACTACATTTGCCCAACTGGTATACTGAGAGCACATAATCTGAGAAACTAGATTATATGAATGGGGCATTAGGATTAGGTATACAGGGGTACAAAAAAAAAACCAGAATTGTGCTGGGCGGAGCTTTCATAGTACAAACCCCCCACCCCGCCCTTCTTTTTGTGATGGCCAATGAAAATGAACACCTTGAAGCTGTGAGATGTGTTTCCTGTTCGAGGAAAAATGCTGCACAAAATGTTGTGATGTTGAACACAGCTTACAAGGACAGAGCTATAGGTAAAACTCAAGTGTATGAGAGGTCTGCTCATTTCAAAAAAGGTGAACTGTCGATTGATGACAAACCTTGTTCTAGATGTCCATCAACTCCCTGAATGGGCAAAAATGTCAACCTGTAGTGGCATTTAGAGTTTGTTCCACTAGAGGTAAAGCTTTCTATTTAGAGGTTCTGAAAATATTGGCTAACAGTGTGAGACAAAAAAGGCCTGATTTGTGGCAGACAGGGGACTGGTTTTGCCACCATGACAATGCACCTGCTGATGCAGCCATCTCAGGGCGCCAGTTCTTGGCAAAAACAGTATGCCTCTCTTGCCCCGTGAACCTTACCCATCTGACCTTGCTCCTGGAGACTTCTTTCTGTGTCCATGATTACAGAAGGACATGAAAGGACAGCAATTTGATGACTTAGAAAAGGTGAAGAAAAAACTGAGGAAGATATTAGCCATACAAACAGAGGAGTTTGAAAAATGTTTCCACGAATAGAATCACAAATTTGACAAATGTATTAAGTGTAATGGAGAGTAGTATGAAGGTGATGTGGGTGTTTTGTAAAAAAATATATATATATATACATAGCTTGAAGGGGGGCTGGGTTTTTAGGAGGCACAATCTCGAATTAGCCATCTTCAATATGCAATATGCAAACACAACCTTGTTTACAGAAAGAGAGGAAGGCTGAAAGCCCTTGCTGACTAGGATTAAAAACTGCAGCCTTCAGTATGGATTGCAACAAGTCCAATATATGACATCATGATCAACAGAGAAAAGATCGATGTTGTTAAAGATTATATCTGGCTTGGACCCACAAGCAATGCTCATGGAAGCAGAAGCCGAGAAATGAAATATCATAAAGCTGCACAAATCTCTTTAAAGTGATGTTATTTTGAGGAGTAAGGTGAACTTAACCCAAGCCATAGTATTTTCTATCCCCTCACATGCATATGCAAGTTGGTAAAGAATATTGAAAGTACCGTGGACAGTCAGAACAACAAGCAAATCTATTTGGAGAAGTACAGTCACAAACAATGTTCTTTAGAAAGGGACTATGAAGAACTTCATCTCACACATTTTGGACATGTTATTAAGAGAGACCAGTCCCTAGGAAAGAATATTATACTTGATCAAGTTGTGGGTTAACAAAAGCCAAAGGCCTTCCAGGAGATGGACTCCCACAGTGGCTACAAAAATGGGTTTAACTGTAACAACTGTGAGGATGGTGCAAGACTAAGCAGTTTCATTCTGTTGTAGACAGGGCCACAAGGAGTCATAACTGACTCAATGTCACCTAATAAAAACAACATCTACCTATACACTGCAATATTAGTCAGCAATAAAAGGAATTATTGAGAAAGGCTGTAACATGGATAAACCTTGCAAACATTTTGTTAAATGAAAGAAGCCAGTCACAAAAGAGCACATACTGTATGACCATTTATATATTCTAGAATGGGTAAATCTGTATGTAGAGAAAACAAATCAGTGGTTGCCTAGTGCTGGGTTAAGGGGCACATTAAGGGGTAAAGATTAAAAGAGTATGAGGCTTAGGGGGGATGACAAAAACATTCTAAAATTGATTCTGACAATTGCACATTCTGTGAATACACTAAACGTATACATTAAACAAGTGAATTGTACATTACGC
Source organism: Tenrec ecaudatus (assembly GCF_050624435.1). Lineage (NCBI taxonomy): Eukaryota > Metazoa > Chordata > Mammalia > Afrosoricida > Tenrecidae > Tenrec > Tenrec ecaudatus. The sequence goes on from NC_134533.1 coordinate 143,834,702, forward strand.
AAATTACATTTTAATAAAGCTATTTAAATGACAAGACTCAATGACTAATAAGTGAACATTCGATACAGTCTAAAAAGCTTTCCTATCTATGAATATTCCCCTATTTCAATAGTATTTTAAACTCTATACCCATAAGCTAGTTTAATGATACTATTACAAAATTACCAAATGCCCCATGGAGTTTACTTATATATATCATCTCTCAAAAAAGATGACAATGCTGTCACTAATATGGAACAGGGAAAAAAAATAAACCTTAGATATATTAAAGGATTTTGAACTTACATTTAACCATAAGCCCTAACCTAAGAACAATCTATTCTTATGTTGTAGACCTGTTCAATACTTACTCTTATGAAGAGATGACTAAAGATATGGCAAAGGGTAATGAAGAAATCATTTCTATGAGAAAAAAAATAGCATCTCGAGTCTTAAAAACTTGTCGTAAAACAATGGTCAACAAAGTGAGGTGTCAGCTAAGTCCAGCCCATGTGACTGAAAAACCGTAAATAATAAAATCCAAGATCAGAGAAGGAAACTGTTTTAGAGTTTAAATTCTGCTGGGTTTACAGACGGCTATGGATAACAACGAAAGCCCAAAATCTATTTGCAGAGCCCCACATGGATTAAGTTTTCCTTGAATTCCCTAGAACACTGACCAGGGATGTAAATACCCTTCCTCTTAGACAAGAGTACAGTGGAAACACATTAATGCAGATACAGTTAGGTTAAGATTTAGTAGCCCCGTCTACAACAGAATGAAACTGCTTTTAAATCTTTTCTGATTTCCCTTTTGACCCATTTTAAATTTTTTCTAGTATTTATTATTTCCCGTGAAATATTTCTTTTAGGATGAGATTTTTCTGTGAATTATTTTGTTGTTGCTGCTTAGGGGTTGTTGGCATGATTTTCTTTACATGAAATTCAGGAAAGGTAAATTTAGAGAGACAATTAGATTAATAGTTTCTTAGGGTTATGGAAGGGGAGGTTGGGGAGCTTATAATAATGAGTTAAAAAGTGAAGAGAATGTTCCAAAATGGATTATAATGATTACACAACTCTTTTAAAATATACTTAAACCACTGAATGCATGGTTTGTTAACTATATCAATAAAACCTTTAAAACAAAAAGACTTGGTAATTAAACGAAAATGTAAAATGTACAGCAATGACTAAAGAATATTATTTGCTGTTGGTAAGAATTCATTCCTATTCCCCTTGTTTGCAGAATTCTTCTACCTGTATTACTAAAATTCAAAAATAATAATTCTGATAGTCATCAAACTTTCTCAATTACCAGGGAAGCACTAAAATATCTTCCCAGAATTCAGGACTTTCTAAAAATAAAGGAGGGTAATTTTTGAAGTATGTTTAACAATAAAGCACATTTGGCTTTAACTATTCTCTCAGCTAGCCAGAGGTACTCACCCTCTGACCATTATCATCAGTATAACATGTTCGTTAAGGGCCTCTGAGTCGGCTGTGTCTCATGGCAACCCCATACACCAAGAGTTTGGACTATTGTGATTTATTCAGTTTTCACAATTACTGATGTTCTTTTTTTTTTCTTCCTCCCTCCCTCATAGATCCACTCAGGTTGGAAGGAACCTCCCTCTCCTACTTCCCACAGCTGCTCCACGGGTCCCGCCAGCTGCTTGTTTGGGCTGCTTCTTGGGCATTTTAGGTGGGTCTAGACAGGAGGATTCCCACATGCCGGACTGACAGCCAACCTGGTGGTTTGTTTTCCTGGTAGTTATGGGCACTGTTAGTAGAGATGAGGGTGTCACAGAAAGAGGGAAGGACTGGAAATGGAAAAAAAGCACAATATTGACATTGCTACTCAATTCAAGCTCACATTTTCAAGTTTCCTGAGTACAGAATTACTGATGTTCTAATGCAGATCTCCAGGTGTCTTTTTCCTATGTCTTAGTCTGAAAGCATCTGGTTAAGCAATACACACACTACCCCAAAGACATTGGTGGTTGTGCATTAAGTGCATTCGCCAGGATTAACCACGCCTCCACATGAAAGATACCTACCACTGACCTGCTCCCAAACAAAAAGATCATTCAAGTTTAAAAAGATCAGAATGCAAAGCTATGCGAGAGTTCCCTCTTTTCCTTGTGTTAATGATTTTCTTATTTATTACAAGATGGAATCATGTGGTACCTATAGTCAAACTGTGATGTCTCAATGTAAGACTGATAAATAATATTCAGTAACAAGAAAACTGAGTGCTCAGAGAACTTTGTTTCAACTTGATAATCATATTATGTTAGTTTAAATATGCCCTTATTTCATATTAATGTTAAAAAGGAATGTACTTAATTTGAATTATTTAAAAATATACTGCTTTTCAAAGGCTATCCTGTATTATAAATGCTGTCAGAATAAGATTCAGCAGAAAGATATAATGAAGAAGTATAACCAGAAAGGGGTGAAGGGAGACAGCAGTTGGTGTAAGCCATGAAAAAAATAATTTATTTTACTCAAGGGTTTATAAGAGGGAAAATGAGTTGATATCAAGCACTCAAGTATAAAGAAAATGTTGTGAAAATGATGGCAAAATATGTACATTTGTGCTGACACAATGAATGGATGTATGGATTGTGATAAGAGCTATAAGATCCCACAATAAAATGATTTTTTTTTTAAAGTATAACGAGAACAGACGAACTATCATTGTACTGTTAATATTTTAGATTAGAAAACTCCTACTAAAAACATTTCAAAACTAACTCATGAATGTTATCTCTATGTAGGCATTTAGTATAATTGAAACTTAACTGTAACGTTAAAAAAAAAATTTCTTGACAAGTGTTGCCATCACAAGCACCGTAGCCTTTCCTCCCTTACAAACTCCTTAACCACAATGCCTAGACATATTCTCTCACTGTATTAGTTCCCTTTAGAAATGCTTATTGGGCACTTAGCAAACAGAGCAAGTAAGTTAAACCTATTTAATAAATACAGAATACTCTATAACATCCTTTTGAGGTACATGATCAATATAGCTATTTTATAACTGAGGAAACTAAGATTTTTCAAAAGTTCAAGTAACTTGTCCAAGGTCATAACTAGTATGGTGCAGTGAAGTACTTGATATGGTCCTAGCTACAGTCTTTCTAATTCCTAACAAATGACAGTTACCACTATGCAAATGTGAGATGTTTGTGGCCCACAAGCAGGGTTAGATAGGAGCCCTGGTGGACTAGTATGTTACACACTGCACTATTACAGTCAGCAGTTCAAAAACACCACCTGTTCCAAGGGAGAAAGATGAGACATTCTGCTCTTGTAACGATTTAGTCTCAAAATCTCACATGGAGAGTTCTACTCTGTTCTACAGGGTCACTACGAGTTAGAATCCACTTGATGGCAGTAAGTTTCAGTTCGAAAGGAATTAGACAGCTTGCAAATAATGTTATTAAGCTACATGGGTGGAAGCATGCAAATAACATGTATGAAAGACTGTAATGGGAATTGTTGTTTTGCCATCCTCTTAGGCTTAAAATGTGTCAATCAAGAAGCAAAAAAAGGTTTATCACTACCATCGAGAAGAGCAAGAAGTGGACGGTAGCCAATATCACTGAACTGGACATCCTTGATTTGTAGACAAAAAGGTATGACACCAGAAGTAGCAAAGAATTCAGAGCAACAGAGCCAGCAGACCAAGAGGAAACAATATAGTGGGCTTCCATGCGCACAGAACAAGCAAGTTGAGTGTCACAGGGCAGAAGGCTTATTGGTGGAATGGAGTGCCTCCCAGAAACTTAATCAGGGGAGCGAGGCTTGCCAACCCACAGAGCTAAAGTTTGTCTGAGGTTTAATATAAAAATGGAGTGTGTGCCTTTGGGTGACATTCATCAGCACAGTTAAGAGCTCTGTAACACTTATGCAAGCAAGTCAGAGGTCAAGGGTCCATGTGAGTGCAATACTGGTACGGCTTGCCTCACTGAAGAACTACATCCTGGCCATTTCTGATCTTGTACTGCCCATAACAGACCTCATTAATTGGGAGAAAGTTAAGTTCTGTGTGACTATTGCAATGAATTATCAAACCCTACAGAAAAATAGAAAGTAACAACACTTTGTTGGAGGGACAGTTGGTATCAGAATTGAGTAGAGGGTGGAGGAAGGCATATCTGATTCATGTTTTTACAGTGCTGATAGTGATTATCCTTCTCCCTCCTTATATAGAGATCAGACACAACCCTCACACTATTTTTACAGCTAGCAAGTGAAGGAGTCAATCCTTAACTAGCTTCAAAAGCTATATTCCCCTTTTCTAACTTTTAGTAGAAAATTTCAAAAATGCATTAAAGAACATGAATCAATCCACTAAAATCCAATAATCACCATTCATAAGTCATCTATTTTGTCTACATTCCCCCCTTACTCTGGCTCCCCTGAATTATTTTGAAACAAAACAGTTCTCATTTATAAATAATTTAGTGGACATCTCTAAATGATAGGAATTCAGAGGTTTCTAAAAGGACTCCAAGCTTTACTTCCCTGTTTTTAACATCTTCATCATGCTACAGTCTCTCACAGTCAAGACCTACATGGTACATGCTGGCCTCAAACTACGATAAGAATTTCAGAACCTACAAATGTATAGACAAGGTACAGCCACATTAGAGACAACCACACTAACCACCCCTCTTGCATGAAACATTTTTCAGCTTATTTCTTGAACATTACATCATGTTAGTACTCCTCTCTTTAATAGCTTTCCCTTAAATAACCTGTTCTTAAAATTTACCTTCTGATAACTGATTACTTTCTTTTTTAACAGTGTCACCTTCGGTCTCCGGACTCCCAAATCAACCAGTCCAATCCACAAGCTATGAGGATGGCATAGGATTGGAAAACACTTCATTTCTCATTCCACTGTGCATACAGTCACCATAAATCAGGGGCAACTTAAAGGTAACCATTTCCTTTCTCTCAGATTCTCAAGACAAACACGAATTGGTTTTGATTTTTTTCCTTAGAAATGTATTTTGTCATCTTCTTCTGTTCCACTGCCACTGACTCCACTAAAAACCACACCCTCAGCAATCCACCTAAATTAGTACAGAAAATCTTAGTTATGTGGAGACTTCAAAAAGTTGATGAAAAATTAATTTAAAGCCTTCTTGTATTAAATGCTTCAGCCTTTGCATTTCAATATATTTTATGTAATATTCATTTATTTATACATCGTATTTATTAAATAACTAGTGTGCACACTATGCAATGGCTAAGTGCTGAGGAAAAGACATTACTTTTCCAGTATAGGAAACAGGTTAGCAAACAGATAAAAACTGTAAGTGAATTATGAGGGGGTACTGAAAAAAAAATGGAATATTTCCCCAAAAAGCTATGCATTTAATTTTTTTTACAAAACAACCTGGTCACCTTTAAAGTATTCCCCATTACACTTAATACATTTGTCAAATAGTGACTCCACTCTTGGAAACATCTTTCAAACTCCTGTTTGGATGGCTGACAGCACCTTCCTCACTTTTTCTTCACCTCTTCTAAGTCATCAAACTACTGTCCTTTTATATCCCTCTTCATTCAAAGAAATAAAAAATGTTGTAAGGAGCAAGGTCAAGTGAGTTAGGTTCATGGGGCAGGAGAGGCATGTTTTTTGCCACAAACTGGCACACTGAAATGGCTGCGTGAGCAGGTGCATTGTCCTGGTGGCAAAACCAGTCTCTTATCTGCCACAATCAGGCCTTTTTTGTCTCACACTGTTAAACAATATTTGCAGGATAGAGATAGCTTGATTAACAGCTTGACCTCGTGGAAAAAACTCCAAATGCACTAAGATCTGTTGGGGAAGTTGAACGGGTTTGTCATTAATCGAAATTTTGCCTTTTTTGAAATAAGCAAACCACTCACACTTGAGTTTTTCCCATAGCTCTGTTCTTGTAAGCTGTGTTCAACCATCACAACAGTTTCTGCAGCATTTTTACCAAGCAGGAAACAAAATATCACAGCCACTTGCTGGTCTCTTAAATTGGCTATCACAGAGAATGAGGTTAGAGAGAACCTGCTTTTACAAAAAATTCACTGTGACCAGAGAACCTTCCAGGTGGGTGCACTGGGTGCACTAACTCAGAGTGACTTGCTCAATACTTGCCTAGAGAAAATACGCATACTACAAAAGCTCCACTCAGCTGAACTTTTTTCCAGGTACCCCCTCGTGGGCACCTGTGGGAAATGCTATGGGGGGGGGGGGGAGTCCCAGCAGCCTATGGAGTCCACAAGGTCAGCAGTTCAAAACTACCAGCTGTTCCACAGGATTTAAGATGAGGCTTTCTACTGTAAAGATTTAGTCTCAGAAACCGACAGGGCCAGTTCTACTCTGTCTCATAAGGTCACTATGAGTTGGAATCATCTCAATGGCATGAGTTCAAGTGTTTTTGAGTCTGGTGAATGCAGTAAAAGACATAAATCCAATGAGAAGACATCTTTATAGTTAGATTAAGGTGCCCTGCTGGCATAGTGGATTAAGCAGTGGATTGCCAAGCACAAGGATCAAATCCACCAGTAATCAATCCATGGAAGAAAGAGGGGGCTGTCTGCTCCCACAAAGATTTGCAGTCTTGGAAATCTTATGGAAAAGCTGTACTCTACCCTATGGAGTCACTATGAATCAGAATCAACTTACAGGCAGTAAGTGGCTTAGTTAGGTTAGTCTACAGGGATTAAATTTAAGCTGAGACTTGAAGGATGAAAAGGAGGTAGCCATGCAATAATTTATAGTAGAGCATTCCATGCAAAGTTGGTTCTATTGTAATGTACTGTCAAGTTGGTTCTGGCTCACAGTGACTCCCTGTACAACAGAAAATACTGCTCAGTCCTGTATCATCCTCACAAATGTTACTCTGTTTGAGTCCATCATTACAGCCATTGCCTGTCTCAATCTATTACATTGAGGATTATACTCTTTTTGTGTACCTTTTCCTTTACCAAATCTCATGTCCTTCTCTAGTGACTGGTCCCCCTCCTGATAACATGTTCAAAGTACATGAGATACAGTCCTTGCTTTTAAGGAATATTTCAGCTGTACTTCTAAGACATATTCATTCTTCTGGAAGCCCATGATAGTCATTATTCTTTGCTGTATTAGGTTGGGTTCTCCAGAAAAGCAAAACCACTGACACTTGTATGTCTTGTATATAAACAAAGATTTATAGAAAGAAATGGCTTCCACGGTTGGAGAAATAGGTAAAACCAATCTAGTTCAAGTCAGGCTTCTCATTACTCATGAAAGCTGAAGAACAGGAATCAGCACGATGATGAAGCAGATACAGCAGGGGGAATACACTAGTGGCTGCAGACGCCCAAAGTGAAAGGAATGAATTTGCCACCAGCAGCCGTCTGACAGCTCCTGGGATGAGCAGGAAATGCAGCAGATCGAGGAGGAACCAAACCCAAGATCCAGCTCTAGCAGGGGCACAGTCACTGGCAAAAGAGGATTCCACCTGTTCAGTCTCTCTCTCTCAATCTCTCTTGCAAAAATGCTGATCAAATCAAGGTGGTGTCATCAATTGACAGGTTGAGCTCTGGCCCTAGCCTTATCCAGGAGTGTCTGGCTGACATAATCCCTAACCATCCTATTTGCCAAGGCCATAATTTAACTTCAATTACTCTCCAATTTTTTTGTATTCTTTGCCTCGCTTTCACACGTATATGAGGCGATTGAGAATACCATGGCTTGGACCAGGCACACCTTAGACCACAAAGATACAAATGTGCTCTTAACACATTAAATAGGTCTTTTGTGGGAGTTTGGCATATTATGGGAAATGACACAATCTATTGTAGCTAGGAAATAATGAGGAAAGTGGCGTATGCTGAGTTTGAAACAAAAATTGGGTGAGATCATGAAGGAGTTTGGGTTTTAATCTATATGTGATAAGCAGTCATTAAAGGGAATGTTCTGGCTAGTGCTCATTAGTACCTGCATTCTCCTCTGTGTCTGTAGCATGGTACTATATTTCCCAGCCTTCTGTAGTTAAGTGAAATCAAGTAAGTCAGTTCTTGCCAAAAGAATGTGCAAAAATATGTCAATTACCCTGATCATAAAAATGTTCTTCCAAACACTGCCCCTTTAAAAACCACCACAAAAGCTATAAGCTGAGGATGGTGTTGACATCTAAAAACAGAAGAGCCCGAGTCCCTGAGTGAATGCATGAAAGAGATTACCTTCCCAACATATATGTAGACTGAACATGAGAAAATATAAACTTTCATCATGTCAAGCTGCCTAGATCTGCTATATATTAGTAACCCTACGAGGACTAATACGGAATCTTAAACATGTTTCTCTAGTTGCTGTATGAAGAATGAGTTATAAGTGAAAAATAATGGCAGCCTGGATTTGAGTAGTGTGGTATTTCTACATAGAGAAAAGAAGAATTCAAGATACAATTTGGAAGCAGAGACAGGACTTTGCTGATGGAGTAGAGGGGGTGAGAGCTAGGAATCAATCAGGCATGGCACCTGGCGTTTAGCTCCTGGATGGACAGCACTGTCATTGTAATGACAAGACTGAGGAATGAAGAAATGTAGGTGTGGTTTAAGAAATCAAGACTTTACTGTGGTAAGTTCAACATACTTAAGAAATATCCATGTGGTCATATCAACGGAACACCTCAATACAGGTAGCATATTGTATATTCCAAAGGGTCACAACACTACGCCCTATCCCCGTCTTACATGCTATTTTTTTTTACATGCTCTTTTTACAATGTAATTTAGACCCTACTCGGCTTCACACTAGTAAGAAAGTCAATGCCCTGCCCTTTAATGTATTACTATGACAAAAATGAAGCTATGTGACTTCCAAGACTATGTTTGGAACTTTAGTGATACCTGTTCTTGGAGCTGAACTACCATGCTGTGAGGAAGCCCAAGCATTTCATACAGAGCTCTGCATGGAAAAGAACAAAGCATGATGTCCTTTTTCAGGTACTGGTCTCTCCTGGTAAGGTGTCCTAAGTGCTTAAGATAAAGAGACATTGTGTTTTTCTTGACTATCCATAGTACTTCCCATAATCTCTGTCAACAATGTAATTCAATGGATCAGCTCATCTTCAGTCTTCCTTACTCACTGCCCAACTTTCACCTGCAACTAAGGATACTGAAAGGATACCATCCTGACGGACACTTTACCTTGATTTTAAATCACACAGTATTCTCTTGTTCTTTTTGAATGACTGCCTCTTGGTCTATAATGCTCCACATGAGCACTATTATGTTCGTAATTCCCATTCTTCTCACTGTTACCCATAGTTTGTTATGATCTATACCAGGGGCAGGGAACCTTTTTTCTACAAGTGCCAAGTGGATATTTATAACATCATTTGTAGGCCATATTGTTCTAATATCTAATTAACTCACTTCTGATGTGATGGCTGGAACTGCTTCTCTTTGGTGAGATGTGTGATGTTAGCTGATTTGTGGGCTAACGATTCCCCAAGCCTGGATATACACGTATGCTTTGCACAGCCATTAAATCAAGTAAGCATTTTTCGGCCATTCTCTGCTTTCTGCCAAGATCCATCTGAATGTCAGCAATGGCACACCTGGTTTCAAATCCGGCTCTGAATCCAGCTTGAATTCATATATACTGCTGCAACCATTGTTAAATGATCTTCAGCAAAATTTTGCTTGCATGTTATATAATGATAAAGTTCAATAATTTCAACATTATGCAGGGTCACCTTTCTTTAGAAAGGATACAAATATGGATCTCTTCCAAGTGAATAGTGTGGTAGCTATATTAGAAACTTCTTGACCTAAATTAGTGCTTCCAGTGCTTCATCAGCTTGTTGAAACACCTCAACTGGTATAGTCTGTCAATTCCTAGAACCTTATCAAATCACTTCAGTGCAGCTTGGACGTCTCTTCAGTTACCATTGGTTGCTGATCACAAGCTACCTCTTGAAATGGTTACATATCAACCAGTTATTTTGGGGACCGTGACTCTGGGTATCCTCCCATCTTCTTTTTTATTTTTTAAATAAAACATCTTATTGGGGTTCAAACAACTCATCACAATCCATACATACATCAATTGTGTAAAGCTCATTTGTACATTTGTTGCCCTCATCATTCTCAAAACAGTTGCTCTCCACTTAAGCCCTTGGCATCAACTCATTTTTCCCCCTCCCTCCCTGCTCCCCCTCCCTCATGAACCCATGATAATTTATAAATTATTATTTTGTCATATCTTGCTGTCTGATGTCTCCCTTCACCACTTTTCTGCTGTCTATCCCTCAGAAAGGAGGTTATATGTAGATCCCTGTAATGGGTTCCCCCTTTCCACCCAACCCTCTCTCCACCCTTCCAGTATCACTGCTCTCACCACTGGTCCTGAAGGGATCGTCAGCCCTGGATACCCTGTGTTTCCAGTTCCTATGTGTACCAGTGTACATCCTCTGGTCTAGCCGGATTTGGGATGGGGTGGGGGGAGGAAGCATTTAGGAACTAGAGGAAAGTTGTATGTTTCATTATTGCTACACTGCACCCTGATCGTCGCATCTCCTCCCAATGACCCTTCTGTAAGGGGATGTCCAGTTGCCTACAGATGGGCTTTGGTTCCCCATTCCACACACACCCTCGTTCACAGTAATATTATGTTTTGTTCTTTGATGTCTGATACCTGATCCCTTCAATACCTCGTGATCACACAGGCTGGTGTGCTTCATCCATGTGGTCTTTGTTGCTTCTGAGCTAGATGAACGCTTGTTTACCTTCAAGCCTTTAAGACCCCAGATGCTATATCTTTTGATAGCCAGGCACCATCAGCTTTCTTCACCACATTTGCTTATGCACCTACTTGTCTTCAGCAATTGTGTCACGAAGGTGAGCAACCTGGAAGGACAGTTTAATAGAACAAAGTATTCTTGCATTGAGGGAGTACTTGAGTAGAGGCCCAATGTTCATCATGAAAGAATAAAAAATCATATTGTAAACGTGGGTGAGTGCAAAGTGGAGACTCAGAGCCCAATGGTAGCCAACCATACACCCCTTACTGAAGGGTTGCGGGGAGGAGATGAACCAGGCAGGGTGCAGAGTAGCAAAGATGAAACATATAACGTTCCTCTAGTTCTTAAATGCTTCCTCCTCCCCACTATCATGATCCCAATTCTACCTTACAAATCTGGCTAGACCAGAGGAAGTACATAGGCACAGATAGCAACTGGAAACACAGGGAGTCCAGGACAGATGACTCCTTCAGGACCAATGGTGAGAGTGGCGATGCCTGGAGGGTGGAGAGAATGTGGGGTAGAAAGGGGGAACTGATTACAAGAATCTACGTATAGCCTCCTCCCTGGGGGAGGGACAGCAGAGAAGAAGGCGGGGGGAGACATCGGACAGCGTAACATATGACAAAATAATAATAATTTATGAATGATGAAGGGTTCATGAGAGGGGGGAGTGGGGAGGGAGGGGGGAAATGAGCAGCAGATATTAAGGGCTCAAGTAGAAGGCAAATGTTTTGAGAATGATGATGGCAACAAATGTACATATGTTCTTGACACAATGGATGGATGTATGGATTGTGATAAGAATTGTACGAGCCCCCAATAAAATGATTTTTTTTAAATTAATGAATCCAAGGCAAGGCCCACTGTTTAAAAAAAAAAAAAAGTAAATTTGAGCAGCTACACTAGACCGATGACAGCAAGTTAAAAAAACCTTGCACTTTTAATCTTGTATTGAAAATGTGGCTTTTATATGAATGCTGTATATTATATATAAAATACAAAACATTGCTTATGCTATTGATAAGGCTTCTAGTTAAAAGGCTATTAGTAACTAAGTTCCTAAAGAGTTGAAAGTTTTATGTTAATTTGGTGTGTGTGTGTGTGTGTGTGTGTGTGTGTGTGTGTGTGTGTGTGTGTGTCTGGGGAGGGGAAGGTCTGTACCCCCAACAGGTCCACTACCATAAAAGATACCGTCCTGCAGAGACCATGAGAGAACCTTTGAGGAGCTGGAAATGTTCCGTTTCTTGTAGGAAATGGATTCATGATGTCTAACCTTCTAAGGAGTCCTAAAGTAGTGTAATAAACTAACTTAAAAACCCTAAGAATGGATTTTGCGGGGGCAAGAAGATTGCCAGGCCTTTCTCCCGAAGTGCATGTGAGTAGACCTTGACCTCCGAATTCTGAGTTAGCTTATTGGACTACATATGGATCCCCATTAGTATACAAAGATTCAACAGCAAATGTTGGTTGTTTTTTTTCTGGACTCAATGTGAACATTCAGAGATTTAAATGCATTTTAAAATGTGTAAACTTTGCAATAAAAAAGTTTTAAGGATACAGTATAAGCAAGCTTTAAAAATAAATTAATAATATTTTCCATTATTTGGATTTCAAAATAGGGTATAAAGAGGGGGCAGGGGATCATGCTTTATAAGCAAAGATCTTTATTTTAGAGATATTTACAATAGCAGGGAGAAAGGATGGCGAGAATAACATTTTTAAATGAGTCCCAGGCTAACCCTCAAATTCTCTTCTTTGAGGGAAATTATGGGTTTTTCAATTACTCAAAGTCAAGCCTAACACTAATCTAAAGAAGCCATGTGCCTAGGCAAAAGAAAAAAGCTCCAAAGACAATCTATAATATGATGAGAGAAAAAAAGTATTAAGAAATAGGGCTACAAATAGCTAAAAGCCAAATCATACCAGGCTGTATAGACAAGAAATTAAAAGAAACAGGATAATACAAATAAATGATGTATTAGTACAGAATTATAAAGTAAAGGGTTGTACAATATTCTTATTTTCCAAAACAAAATTTTTAAATGTTACTATTCAAAATGTGGACCATCAAAGAACTTGGTTTGGTTTTTATCTGTGGTTTCCTAGAAATAACTTTTGGAATTACCAATCAAAAGTGAGTGTCTTTATATATAAATGTACAAGGGGCCATACAAAGGCCTCACCTAGGGGTAACTTTAGAAAGGAGGGGAGCATGAAACAATTAATCACATATATTCATAAATATGCAAGACCCTGATCATTGACTAGGCAGGTTGTCAGTAATGGCCTGGGACTCAAATATTCCCTAGAGCCTGTATAAAGTACGAGAATCCTGGGTCTCTGGAGATAGGAAGGAAACCCCATTAAAAGATCCTCTCCCAACCTCACCTGTGCATTTCTGTGTATTTGCTCTCTGATGAATTAAAAACAGCCCTTTCCCATGAGGTGGAGAGTTGAATGAGACTTAAAGAGTATGAGAGCCCTGTTAGCACAGTGATTAAGCACTCAAATGCTAACCAAAAAGTCAAGGTTGAAACCCACCAGCTGCTCCTTGAGAGAAATACAATGGCAGTCGGCTCCCATTAATATTACAGCATTAGAAACCCCAAGGGGTAGTTCCACACTGTTCTAGCAGGTCACAAGTTTAAATTGACTTAAAGGCAATTGGTTTGAGTTTTAAGGGAGTTGTGGGGTCAGTCAGTGTGGAGATCAGTAAGTCACATGAACTCCCCAATTTAAAAGGCATCTTCATCCCTGAGGTGAGAGAGAGGGCTGAACAGAACACAGGGTTATGGGATGACTGGGAGGGGAAGCTAAGATATTCTTGGACGGGGTAGAGTCAAACTGTTTGTACAACACAGAAAAACATACAGTACCTCAGAGTGATCAAGCATTTTTAAGGTGATTTTTCCAATGCTTTCTTAAATGAAAAAATCCTGACAATACTTTCAAAGTATATTAAACGCTTTGTTATATCCACTAATTGAACTGTTCTGCACATCAAAAAATTGAAAATAAATGCTGAAAATTTAGGCTGGTTCTTAAAAAATAGTAGAACTTTGTAGATGCATCCATTCTTGGAAAAAATACCTTTAAATGCGTACACATTCTCACTTCTTGTTTTACTCAATCTGTATGAACAAAAGCAGAAATCATTCATACCAATCCAGCAAAGCTTAAGGCAAGCTTAAAGTAAGCTTTCAGGTATCTGGAACAAATTGTTCATTTACTGATCATTTTAATTAAGTAAATAAAAATTTTCAAAAAGTAAATGAAAAATTATTTCCAAAAAGCCATGGAATTTTCAATCACCTATTACACCCGTGAAAGTTGGATAAAAAATAACGAAAACCAAAGAACTGATCTAATTGCGGTTGGTCCAGATGATCTAAAGTACCATGGACTTGCCACAAGATCAAATAAATCTGTTCTTAGAAGTGAGGATGATGAGATTTGTCTCATGTACTCTGGACATATAATCAGGAGAGACCAGAACCAGGAAAAGAACATCGTGCTTGGAATGTAGGGGAGCAATGAAAAAGAGGAAGACCCTCAATAAAAGGATTGATACAGTAGCTGCTACCCTGGGCTCAAGCACAGTATTTGTGAGGATGGTACAGGACCGGGCAGTGTTTCCATTCCACTGGACCTAGAGTTGCTGTGAGTCAGAACCCACTCAACAGTATCCAATGACAGCAGCCACCCAGTTCAGACCAAAGGAGTAAGCATTCCACTAAGACTATTCCACCTGGTTACCTCTCTGTTTTTCCTGTCTTCCATCATTCACAGCTTCCTACAAACTTGTAAGAAAAATGCCAAGGCAACCCTCTCTTACATTTCCTAACAGAAACTTGTGAAAAACTGTGAAGAACCAACTACATAAAAGCTCTCCAATTCCCCAAAATGGCATAAATTACTTTCAAAATGTTTTGCTCAATAACTATATGAACCACTGGTTTTGAAAATGGAAAAGATAAAGAACAACTACACACAGTATGACTATTTTACACTCAAAAGGAGAAAAAGCACCTTTAGCTAAGGCCATTCTATTTTGTTAGTCACTTGGCCAACCCTCCCAGTTCATCTGTCGGCTTCACACCTATTTCCAAGGCCTCCAGGACTCTCTCCACAAAAGCTTCAAACAAACTGAATGTCAACAGCAAACCTTGTAAGATTCACTTTACAATGGATCCAAAGAGCCCAGCTGTTGAAATGACAAATAACTAATCAATACTGCCAATATGTCAAACAAGCACTAAAAGAGAGAATGCAAGTCATAAAGGCACCCTTATATTCAAGAAGTTTTTAACCTGTAAGGCATAAATACACAAAATGTGAAGAAATGTGAGACAAATCATTAAAAATGACAGATGAGAAGTCCTATGATTTCATAAAGAGTACACAGAACTTGAAATAAGATACCATTTTATTTCAGTCTAAATAATTTTGTATATTGTTTCCTTTATCTATCAAAGGTTTCATCTACATCTCTTTCAGCAATGGTCTTAATGTCTTAATGATACTCTAAGTTCACATGAGGTTGAAATTCAAGAGAATCATAAAACAGTAGTTGTGAGTTCAAGAAATGCAACAACATGCAAGACAGAAAGCTCTGGAAGGCTGCACTGGAACACCGAAAAAAGAACTTACTATTTCACTTCATGTGTTACTTGAATAACTTAAGGGGAACTTTTTTTTTAATGTGGCTATGTATAGACAAAGTCTCAACAGATAGGCTGTGAAAATAGAAAACTAGAGTCACAAAAGGAGACTGGTTTGGTTGAGGTTAGTTCCCATACAAGTATTATCATTTAAAAAAAAATCAGCTTAGACTAGTTAAGTCAGTCCCAAGGTTAGGAATTCTGAATTATGTAGGTTACTGAGAACTACTGCTGGTTTCTGAGACATCAGGGATGTTTTCAAAGTTGTTTTTTATTTTGTTTTTAAGATTATGACAGCAGGCTAGACAAACTGTGGTGAGAGAAAAGGCTTAAATAAACCCAATTAAAAGTTAATAGTTCAGAGATAAAAAGTAAAATATATCAGGAATGAAAAGTAACTGAATTTTTTTAAAAACTGACAAAAATTGGTCAAAGGTAAATTATGTGGACAGAGAAAATCAAAGATGAAACCAAGGTTTGTGCCTATGTAACTGAAAGCATGATGTCACCCAAAGAAAACATCAGGGTTTGAAATTAGTTTTCAAGAGAAAACTGTTCTGTTTTCAAACCAGTTGATTTGATGTGCGGAGCATACAGATGGAATTGTTGCTTTATTTAAATGATCTTTAAATATCACTTGTGACCCTATCAGTTGTCCTCCTAGTATTTATGAACTTGTTGGGCACAGGAATTTCAAGAGTTTCCTTCTACTAAATATCATTTCATTTTCTGGTGTTGCTAGAAGAAAACATTTGGTATCTCTCCATAACAGGAAGGTAAATTGTACAAAGGAAGAACTATGATACAAAAAACTGTGAACTACATTTGTATTTATTAAGTCTTCTTCACAAGTGATTTATAACAATAATCACATCAAATCCACCTTGAGCTTTGGCAGAAAGTTCATAAAGGTGAAAAGTAAAAATAAGAAGAAACCTAGGGGCATGTCATTTAATGTCTAATAAAACCTTCCACGTGAGCTTCAGGTTTTACATGGACCAGGAAAGGACTGGGAAGATCTGAACTAAAAAAGCAGAACAATTTAAAATTCAATACAGGATCAGGCACAGAAAGGACAGGAGCGCTTTGTGATAATGATATTCCAGCCATTTCCTACACAGTGTTCCCAGAGAGGAGTAGAAGGGGGGAAATAAATCCTAGCGTTTGTGGTCAAGACGAAATGAAATTACTGATGATCAACCAGGGAATATTTATTTGAGTTAAGTTATGCGGCAATACCTATATAAAAACAAGCCGTTATTAACAATTACCCCCCAAATGGTTTTTCTTAGATTTCCCCCATTTAAACTACGACTTCACAGGTGGCTAACAAATTATTAATAAATGGCTTTTCCTAATTTTTCAAAGCAAGGTTTTAAAAATGACTCTCTTGCAACAGTTATACTTTAAACTTCTTTACTCCTTACCAAAGATAATGCTAGAAAATTCTCAAACTCACGTCATTCTTTCCTTTAACTCCTATGGCTTCTTGCCTAAATAAATGAGTAGAATGGTTGTTGTAAGGTGACCTCAGTCCATCAGTTCTGCTTTAATCGAGCGCTTACGTCTGGGTTCTCAGCTCCCAAACAAAACCCAGCTTCCAGAGCTTCTAACGGCGAATTCAACTTTTATGGAGGCACATTATGGAAGGCTACAAAACCAAGCTATCGAGACCGTTTTTTAACGGAGCATATTACAACTGAACTCTAAAGCTTACAGCCCGAGCAACCGCAAACCAAATCTAAAGCAGATCCAAACGATTTTTTTCATCCACATTACCGGAGGACCAAGAAAACGTCTGGGGGAGGGGCAGAGGGCGCGTCCAGAAAGATGTCCACCCTCCGCCCGAGACGCGGCTCCCGGCCCTTCGCGCGGGCTGCAGGGGGGGCCCGGTTCCCTTCACCTGGCAAGCCCCCCTTCCCGGCCTCGGGTTACACACAGGGCAGGCAACAGGGCTTTCTGGAAGGGAAACAGAAGCTAGCGCGCTGCACACCCCACCACCCGGCCGCGCAGGCCAGCCAGCCGGGCACTCCCTCGGGTGCGAAGCCACGGGCCGGTCGACGGAGCCTAGCAGCCAGGCCGCAGGGAGCTGCGCTGAGGGGCCGCGCGCGCCCAGCGCAAACGCCCGGCCAGGCCTAGCGGCCTCCCCGCCCCCTCCGGCACCGCACCTCTCCGGGCCGGCAGACGGCGCCCCCGGGGCTAACTTCGCCCGGCGAGAGGAAGCGAGGGGATTAACAAACTGGGTGGACCGGCAGGACGAGTCTGCTTGTGCATCTGTCTACCTGCCAACAAGGCCGCCTCTCCTTCCCTCTGCCAGGCCTGGCGGCTCCAGCGCACCTGAGGACAGTACCGGGACGACGCCGCGGCCGCCGGGATGGCCGTTACGGCACGAGGCCTGCGCGCCACCGCCGCGTAGCTCTCGGGAGAGGGGCGGGGCGGGGCGGGGCGGAGCGCGCTGCCGGGGGGCGGGCTGGAGGACGAGCGGGAAGCGCTGATTGGGCCCAAGGACGTGGGCGGTGCCACGCGGACAGGAAGCCCGCTCCCGGACCAAGATGATAGGCTAAATTGCCCCTTCTCTGTCGCGGCCGCGGCCGGTGCGGCGCTGGGATTGGGCAGAGTTACCTGTCAATCAAGCCCCATGCTGGGTGTGGAACGAGCTGAAGCTGAGTTGCCAGACATTCGGAACCTACCTAACTGACCTTTTTGGCTTTGCCCCCGAGTTCATTCAGCGTTTCTCCTCAGCGCTGCGGGAACGACCCCACAGCAAAAATTACGGCCTCCCGAGTTCAGACTCCAACGCTCTGGAAGCTCCCTTATGGATTCTGTCTCTGAAGAGGATCTTGCCAGCTGAAGGAAGGTTCTGAGGGACTAAAAACGACAGATAAACCCAAAGGCCAGGAAATGGAGGCCTAGGAGGAAAAAATGTAGGCCACAGGCTTACGTTTGAGCCATAAACCGGGGCTTGCAAGGACCTTCGAAGTGTCCTGATGCGAAGGCAGCTTCCTATGTCGCCACTCGTCTTGCTGTGGAAGAGATTTATAGTGTTGGAAAACCCCTGGGGACAGTTCCACACTGACTCGATAAGGGTCCCGGGTGTGGGAGTAGTTCTGAACCAAGTTACTGCCACAGTGCTCCACAACCAGCCTTCCTTGCTGACCATCTGTGGCTGAGCTCAGCTACCCTCTTTGGGAAAGACTGCTAGGGTGGGTACCTTTCTAAAAGTACGGGTCTCCATCCCCATCAGAACCGCCAAAAAGTTTGCCCCTATTCTTACCTGGGCTGCAGATTCCTTGAGGTCAGGAACGGCAGCGTTCAGGTTTCCCACAGTGCCTAGCGTGTGATACCACCACCTCTAATCCCACCCTTGACCAAATCCTGACATAGTAGTTACCTGCTTTTAACCACTCAACTTCAAAATGATCCATTTGAATGCTGATGAATGCATGTGGTTTGCCGGTCAGATGCAGGATCACAAAGTCAGTCATAAATCATGTCTTCCTGACCTCAAACTGGCTGATGCAAAAAGGCCACGAAGCTCAGCAACTGCTACTCTAGGTCTATATCCCATTAGAAGCCAAAGTGAAGAATGCAAAGGAGCTTCAGATTTACTCTAACTGCATATTTTATCATGGCTTTCTCATGTGTTGATTCATCTTATCACGTATCCATTTATATGCTGATATATTTTTGTAGCTGGAAAAATTATTGTCCAGAGTTTAGCTTGACTTGCCCATAATCACACTGTGAAGTACTTGATTCTAGTTGCATATTTTGTGTGATGAGGAGGATTAAATACAAATAATAAAGGGAAATTCAGTCATTGCCTTTAAGTAGCTTTAGCACTACCTGAAGTGAGAAAGATAATCCCAGAAGAATATCTTGAAGTCGCAAAATTGGGCTTTATTTTGTAAGGTAATGTGTATTTTGAATGGTCCATTAAACTCTACAAGATTTTGATCCTTGTGAAGGACCTATTTCTACTACTCTATATTACCTATATAAGCAATGTATGCAAGGACTACGAGGATGAAAGCATAAATACACCTTTTCCCAAAAAGATTTGTTTTCTTAAATATTTTGTTTCCTTAACTTTTCTTTTTTAATCTCCCTCATCCAGGGAGATTACATTCACACATTTTTTTCCAGGAACATTAAAAAAAAAAGTCTCCAGTTACATATGGAAAAGAGAAGTTTAAAGTAAAAAAAAAAATCAAAGCATAGATGGAGTGGAAGGGTAGCTAGACAGAAAAGTATGTATGAAATTCCAGTATGACATACTTAAAAGGGCTAGAGTCCATATTTTCAAAAGGGAAACTGTCACAGAGACTTCCTATCACATACTCTATCTCCTCAACTTCCAAACATCAATATACAGGTGGCCTCTTCTTCCTCTCTTTAAGCTGAATTAAACCAAAAATAGGAACCAACTTTGCTGGTTCATGCTGAATGGACCAGGGACAAGCCAGAATCAGGCAACAATGAAGATTAATGACCTATAGACTGAAGGCGAAGCTTGGAATTTGAATAGCTAATCTGTCCTGGAATAAAACTTCAGATAACTCACATCATTAGTCCCAAAAGAACTTGGAAAGACAAGAAGTAATTTTATTTATTTTTAATGAGTCTCCATGTTTCATGGCCTTTCCCAAGAAGGTATTGATAGGGTATATGAGAAATGACTATAGAAAATAGTCTAGTTTCACATCACCACCAGACAAGAATGTGTGTGTGGGGGGGGTGGGGAACCCTAACATCAAGAAGTAACAAATTAAACATAGGTTAAACTGTGAAATATCAAAATTAGTGTATTTTGATAACTGTTTTTTCATGGGAATTCATTCAACAAAAATTTATTGAGGGCTGGAGGCACAGGGAATCTAGGGTGGATGATAACTTCAGGACCAAGGGTGTGAGGGGCGATGCTGGGAGAGTGGAGGGCGAGTGGGTTGGAAAGGGGGAACTGATTACAAGGACCCACATGTAACCTCCTTCCTGGGAGAGGGACGGCAGGGAAGTGGGGGAAGGGAGACTCCGGATAGGGCAAGATATGACAAAATAACGATTACCAAGGGCACATGAGGGAGGGGGGAGCGGGGAGGGAGGGGAAAAAAAAAAGAGGACCTGATGCAAAGGGCTTAAGTGGAGAGCAAATGCTTTGAGAATGATTGGGGCAGGGAATGTATGGATGTGCTTTATACAATTGATGTATGTATATGTATGGATTGTGATGAGAGTTGTATGAGTCCCTAATAAAATGTAAAAAAAGAAAAGAGAAAAAAAAAGAAAATGATTAGGGCAAAGAATGTACAGATGTGCTTTATACAATTGATGTATGTATATGTATGGACTGTGATAAGAGTTGTATGAGCCCCTAATAAATTGTTTTTAAAAATTTATTGAGGGTTTACTTTGTGATAGGTACTACAATAGGTATTAACAATATAAAGATCAATATATCTTAAAGGAGCTCAATCCCATTTTGGAGAATGAGATTTAAACTGATAATTACTAATACAGTAACCACAATATATATGGAGACATTAAGACAGAAACAGAGGAGTAAAAAGGTTGTGTCAATCAAGGTTTTCCTGGTAGAGTGGCTTGCATGAAGGGAAATAGATTATTGCTAGAGCAGGGAGTAGCTTGGAATGTAAGCAATAGCCAGGTGATAGAAAATTGTGTGTGATAAGATAAAAATGTTGACCTATAGGCAATGAGAAACCATCAAAGGGTTCATTTCTGATGTCAGGTTACCTGTCATGTTTATCACTGCTTCCCTATATTTCATATGTTTTTTTCTCTGCTGCTCTTAGGACTTTTCCCTTGTATCAGTCCGTGAAGTATGATGTTCTTTTGGTGTGGTTTTCATTTTATCTATCCTGTTTGGGGTTCCCTGTCATATCTAGGAAATCCTGGATCTGTGGGTTGCTTTTTCTTTTTAAACAAATTTAGAAAATACTAGCCAGTATTTCTTCAAAAATTTTCCGGACCCTTTCTCTCTGTCTCTGTCTGGGATTAGTTACACTTACGTTGGACCTCGTAGTATTGAATACAGGTTATTCTGGCTCTGTTCATTTTTGTTCCCCCTCAACTTTTTTCTTTGTGCCAAAAATTGGATAGATTCTATTGGAACTCAGTGTCTAATCCTGAAATGTTTGAATGTTAATATTTTCCCAAATCATATCAGTCAAGAAAACAAAAATTACAGCATATTATAGCAGGAAGGTTTAGCTTTCGGACTAAAATGCAACTGAGGTAGCTTGTAGATGATCGCTACGAAGAACAGCTGCCACTCTTACAGCTAGTATCAAAGGAGAAGAGGTTGGATTATCAGGTCTCCGAAGCTCAAAGGAATAACTCTGCTGGGATTTCCTCAGACTCTTGAGGAAGGGTTGCAGTCTGTCGATGCCATCCTGTGAACTCTGAAAAGCATATGGGTGAAGCTGGTTTGGTGGGGAAGAGGCATCCAAAGAAGCTCAAGGCTGGGGCTAGTTGCTGCTGCTGGGCAAAGGGCTTATTGCTGGGCTAGCATTACAAACCAACAGAAAAAAAATTCCCTTCTCCCCTTTTCCTGCCTTGAGTCTATCACTTAATGCCTTCTATTGATAGAACATACTAAGACGTTGCTAACATTGGAAAGTGTTTGATTACAGCCATGACAACATCACAGAGGATGAACTGGGAACTGAAAGACAATAGCTTAATAATCAGAACCATTTCAACATTTGTTTGAGCTAAATTAGTAAGAATTTGGCAAATTCCCTTTGAAAAGAATCTTAGGATATTATGTCAGATCAATTTTCTGCTTTGTTCTGATGGCTAATAGTTTCTCTTTCAGGGGTAAAGAGTACTGTTACCACAATGCACATTTATACTTGCCATAAAATAAGACAAGGACAGTTTTAGAAGAGAGCTGTATGTCTGGTGATAAGTAGCTTCTTCACCAACTATCAGCTATAAAATGGCCTGGACTAAGTAGACTGGAAAGAATTGGTCATCATACAACCTCCATTTTTTATGGAGTACTATATGTGACCATAGCAAGGGAAGGACCCCCTGCCTCTTCTAAGCTAGGGCACCACTGTTTCTTACCTTGTTCCCTTTCTTGATTGGATTCAAGTTCCCTTAAGCAAACCCAAGGTTTGGTAGTCAGCATCCCACCTTATAGTTTACATTTCACAAATGAAGACTTTAATACTGAAGGATTTTTTTTGTTAAACATTTGTAAAAAATTGGACAAGATTTTTTTCTCATCTTTGAACTTCAGGACAAGAAAAGTTTCATCTGAAAGGGGCCATTCCTTCAGTCTTGGTTTTCTTTTAAATTTATTATTATTTTTTCAATCTTGTTCTTTAGTGATGAAAGTTAACCTCCTTTTACCATAATTGCCTTTTTAATTAATAAAAGTAAAGATACTAGGTCCATGAAATTTCACATATTTAATATTTATGTGACTACTGTAGACTAGAATAAATCTTTATCTGTATATAGCAATTATATATTATATAGCACTCTGTCAGTTATACAACACAAAAGACATTTATAGGTTATCATTAAATGGCAGTGTACATATAATACTTGAACATTAACAGGATAATGATAATCAGGTATTCATTTAATAGGCGAGTCTAGTATTTCCTGATAATCCTGTCTTCTTAAATTCCTCCAATAAAGTTTATAGCCAGCAAGCACAAAAACACTAATCATGATGATTACTCCTCCAAAGATATCATAGCTACTAGGGAATATCTGTAACACTAGAAGCTGCAAGACCATCGCTACCACAATCTCTAGATGCTGTACTGTGCTGACCAAAGCTGGGTGAAATTTGTCCAAGGCATAATACACTCCTAAGAATGCTACAGTAGAGCAGACACATATAGCAATGAGGTAACTCCAGGTCTCTCCGTCTAGTGGGATGATGGGTTCTTGAAGAATGAACATAGTAGATAATCCCCAGACTGTCCCAGTCCAGCCAAAGGTAAACAGGGCAGTCCACATGCTGATCTTCTCCCGGATGGATCTGTACACTATCATGGAAAGAGCAGTGGTCAGTCCAGCCATCACAGTCATAGTGTACCCAAAAGCTTCTTTCCAGGTATTTAACAAAGAGTTCTCTTCATCAACAATGTTGGGGATCATGACAAAACAAACACCTATGATGCTACAAATAATTGTAGCAATGTCAACATAAGCCATTTTCTCATCTACAAGTAAAAAAGCCAAAACTGCACTGAAGACTGTGGTGGTGGCTCTCCACATAGTGGTTCCATTGCTGGGAGGAACTATTGAAAAAGAGGTGTAAGCACATGTGATAGCGATGACGTTGCACACACCATAAAAGAAGAGTCGTAATCTGTATCCACTGGGTCCAAAGGGGGCCTCCTGATAATAACAAACAACTAACACAGACAACACCTGTAAGACAGAGCGGATGAAAATCAGTTCTAAAGATGGAACTCTAGAACGATCAGAAACAAGCCTGGTAAGAAGAGCTACACATCCATGAGCCAAAGCAGAACCAAACAGCACTATCCACATTTTTCTGGACTGAAAAATGTTTTTTTCTGCAAAGCTCTGGAATTGTCCAATCTCATTGGTCTCTGCGTCTTCTCTTGGTGGGGGTCGAGTGTCCATGGTTCCAAAGAAACTTCTTCCTTTTCTTTTCATTTCATGTAGCAGTCCTTTCTTTGGATTTTCTTCCATAAAACTTCCGTAGTCTTCATTGATTTCTTCATATCCGTTATCCCCAGGCTGGGGATAATGGGAAGTATATTTTACCATCACTGTATTAGGATGTATTTTCACCCGCTTTTTAACTAGATGCTTTTTGGAGGGAGAATTATCCATTTCTTCAGACAATCTATTTAAAAGACAAAAAAAGTATGCATATTAATGTTAATGGGGGAAATGTCATCTCTATTATAATTATGTATGCAATTCAGTGACAGAAATGAGATATTTTAACAGGAATCTTAAAAATGTGAAAGGAAATTTTCTGGTAATATGTCTTATAAGTTGTATGGAACACATTGGAGTTGTCCAACCTTTTTCATTCCCATATTAAGTCTGCCTGCATTTATCATTCTACTTATTCTTTGATTTATTTTGCTCTATTTACCATCTTTACTCCTCTAACTGATATTTTCTATGTTTTCATCTCCTCACTCATCAACAAGAAAATCACAAGAATAATTTGGATCAGACTTTTCCTTCTCATTCCTTCCTTTGTCTAAGTTATAAATTATAAACGGATATGTTCAAAGTCTTGTATAATCAATTTGATAGAACACCAGAATTAGCTTTACATTATAAATTATAGGGTTGGCTTTTGTATTTTTGTTTTTTCATTCTTGGCTCCCATACTTCCAGGTGTATATATAGTGAAATTAGAAAATAAAGTAAAATAAGAAAACAATAGTAACATGAATATATTGTTGTGGAAATTAACATTTTACATCCTTTCTAGTGGGCAATTGGCAGTATCTCTATTATGATTTTAACTGAAATGAAAATAGTAGAGCATACAGGGGACAAAGTTATGAAACATTTTTAGCCATGACCCAACACGTTAAAAGAGTTTCTGAACCCAGGGTCTCAAGACAGTTGTCTCCAGGAACACCAAGGTGAACTGCCACAATGAAGTCCACAGACGATATTCTCCATCCTCCTTTGTGAGCACCCACTTGGGTAATAAAACTGTGAGTGGCTACCGAAGGTGCAACATGGTCTGAAACAATGATAAAGGAAGGGGTAGAAGGTATAAGGAAACAAATCATCCAATATATAATGGCCCAAACAAACATCAGTCAGTGGTAGCTGGGCACCTACTTTGTCTGCTCTCAAAGTTGTTGAAACTTACTCAGGAAATGGCATGGGGGCTGTATTAGTCTGGGCACTTTAGAGAAACAAATCCACAGAATCTCATGAGTTTTATATAAAAGGTAAGTGCACATCAAGAAAACATCCCAACCCAGTGCTGCCCAAGCCCACAAGTCCAACATTAACCCATATGCCCAATACCCATCCACAAAGTCTTCCTCCATCTCACAAAACAGACGCAATGATGCCGACTGCAGGAGGAAAGCCGAGTCAGTGAATGTGTAAGCATCTCAGCGCTGGCAGGGGTCTCCACACAGCTGCTCCAGCACCCAGGGCTGCACTGGGGTAAGTCCATGTGGCTTTTCCTCAGGGATGTCTTAAAGGATTTGAGCCTCGCCAGCTAAAGCAGGGAACAGCTTCACTAGAACTAGAAAGGCGTGGCTCACTGAGCCGTTTATCCCTACGCCTTTCAATTAACCCCACGTGTTTATTGGCCAGGTTGGTACAATAAACTAACTACCTCAGGGGCCAAGTCTGACTTCTGGCTATACAAAGGAGAAGGATAATACAACTCTATACTGGCCCAAGGCCAATAGCCACAAGGCAGAGGTCATACATGCCTCCACCCCTCATCCTGATTACCTTATTCTAATATCAGCCATCCCTCCCATAGCACTCTAAGTCTATGCTGGGTGTAATAATTGGTTGCAGTGACCAAAGAGAATTCATAGACAATAAATATGCACAATTATGGGGTTTATTAAGGTATCTAACAGGCTACAAAATGTTAAGGAGGTAACTCTTTTGTCCCAACACCTCTTTTCAGTCACACTGGTAGGCATGCCTCTCTTTGGCCCTTAGCCTCTCAGCCAGGTTCTCTCTTGACCTCTGTCTTATTCTGTGGACCAGGAAACTCACCACACTTCCTCATGGTCTTGGCACAACTCATGTGCTCTCGCTCATAATCTCAGGGCTGCAGCCACTGGTGCCTCTATTGCCTCCATCACTTCAGACAAGGATCTCACACATGGTCTGGTGGTGATTCTTCTTTCTTCATTGTCAAAGGATTCTCTCTTTTCCTATTTCTTAAAGGACTCATTTATATACCCAGTTCAAGTGCAAAACCAATCAAGTGATTTCACTAGTGATTTCACTAGTCCCATAAAGATTTGCCAGCTCAGAAACTCACAGGGGCAGTTTTACACAGTCCTACAGGGTCACGAGAGTGGGAACAGACTCGGTGGCAGGGAGTTTGGGTTTATTTGTATGATCCCACCTAATCATTTGGTGGGAGTTACAAAGTCATGGATAGAAGAATCATACCAAATAATTTCTCTTCAACATAATGATGTTCACATGGTTCATTTGTCCAGTGAACTAATTGTTTTCCATGTGGCTATTTTCACCATTCTTTTTTCTTCCAGATAGGGAGAGTCCAATAGTCATATCTTTGATGGCTATTCATGAACTTTTAAGACACCAGTTGCTACTTACTTAGCAAAGTAGAACGTAGAATGCTGTCCCTGTGAACTATGTTATGCCACTTATACTGGGCATCTCCTAAAACAATGGTGCTAATTCCCCAGGCCCAGCAACTTACTCCTTCAAGGTGTTTAGCTGTGTCTAACATATTTTCATAACTTTACACCCTGTATTCTTCACCAAATTCACAGGCATTTGTAGCAAAGGTAAATACAACTATACAAATATCCTCTGTCAATCTGTATACATGCATGGGTATACTCCCACTCTTTCTCCTACATTTGTTCAGCCTGAGAATCTATCCAAGATCACAGTTATTGCAGGATTGTCTATATAATAATATTTGCCTTTGTTGCTTTTAATTTTTGCAAACTTCCCGCTACCTTCCCCTGCCTCTTCCATTACTTAAAACACTTTATTGTGCGTTAGATGAAGGTTTATAGAACAGCAGTCTTACACCCAACAATTCATACATATTTTGTTCCAACTCACCCACTGCAATCCCTTCAATGTACCTTCACTTTGCCGCTTTCTCCCTGCTTTTCCTTTTCCCATTCCTCCTTCTTTCCCACCTTCTGAACTTTGTCCTTGGTAAATGCTGCCCTTCTGATCTTAAATGGCTGATTATCCTACCACTGGTGCAGGGTTCTTGTATAAACAGTATTTACCTTGGTTGCCTTTAAGACTTGAAAACCTCCCAGAGTCTTCCGCTTACCTCCATCAATATATACCAACCTCTCTCTCATTATATATTGTCCTCCTCTTCACCAACGTTAACATTTGTTTATTCTCTAACCAGTTATTTTCCTTCCCATTTTTTCTTTTGATGATGTACATTCATTTTCTTTGTGGTTACCCTATAATTTATTAATTTCTTCCCAAGTTTAAGACAGTGTCTGTCCTATCTTGAAGTCTACTTGACTTGCTCTACATTTGGTAGTTCTGTAACGACACTAAGGAACCTTGGTGGTGTATTGGCTAGCACCTTGGCAGAAAGACAGGGCTTTCTACTCCTGTAAAGAGTTAGCCTCAGAAACGCACAGGGGCAGTTCCACCCTGTCTCAGAGTGTCTCTGTGAGTCAGGATTGACGGCATGGCAGTGAGTTTGGTTTGTTTTTTGTTTGCTTGTTTGTTTTTGGTAATGACACTGTAACCTCTATTTACTTTGAAATTATCTTTGCTACAAATTGATAGTCTGATTCTCCATTTTCAGTCTTGTAGCTATGTTTTACTTTGAATACTTCTATATCTGGGTTGACTTCAGGTAGTGTTGTCATGTATGTTAATTTCAGGTTGTTGTCTACTATTATTGTTCATCTGTCCAAAGAACTTGAACTGATTTGAAGACACCTAACAACAACAATATGGTCCTTGGTTGGCAATTTATTTTTAATTTCAGAATTTTATATATGTCATCCTATTGCTGTTTTGTCTGTGTGGTTTCTACTGAGAAACCAGAGCTTATTCTTATTGGTTCCCCTTGACAGGTAACTTATTTTTCCTTGATGGTGTCCTACATAATTCTTAAGCTTTCTTAGGATTTTTTCATCCTGTGTTATTATTCTTCTAACACATTAATGTGGAGAGATTTGTCTTCAATCTCACCAATTTGTCCATCCATTGATTCAATTCCACTCCTTTGTCCCATCTATTACCAAAATCTTAGTATCAATCTCCTGGCTATTTGCTGTTTTTACATGGTTTCTAACTTTTCATTTATTTTGTCAGTTTGTCCTTGAAGTGTTTTCATGAATTCTTCCAAAGTTTTTTCTGTGTTTTTCTTGATTTTGTCTGCATCTTACTTGATCTTTCTCTCAATCTATTGAAGGAAGCTAAATTCCATTCTTGAATTCCTTATCAGGTAATTCTAATGTCATTTCTTCCCTGGATAGGTCTGGCATTGTAATTTACTCACTATTATTCGAGCCACTCTGTCATCTTTAATATGTGAACTGAAATTGTCAGTTGTCTCTGAGACATTGACCAAGTGGTATAGAAGTAGGGAGTAGCCTTTATCTGGTAGGTGTGGCTGCAGGAGGTACAGGTATGGCTGGGACATATGGGTACAGTTACTTGGTAGAGTACAGTTCTCTTATTTGGTAGGACAAGGGGAGGTGCAGGAGTAAAAGAAACACAAATAACCAACAGCAAGTACCACTAGCCACCAGTGTACATGTGTGCAGTCAAGCTGCTGTCTGGACTAACTGCTGCTTGCAAAATGTTCATGGTAAGCCACCAACAAGTCACCCCTGTGTATCCGCTCTGGGCACTTTTGTTCAGCTGCTTCTCCTAGTCCATGTTCCATGCACTTCTCTCACATTGAAGCTTAAGTTTCCATGATGATTATATCTATTTCATTTGGTCTTTCATGTCTTTGTTGTAGAAGATCTGTTTATGTCTGCCTAGCTTGCCACCTTTCTGGAAGTCAACTCAAGGCATATGATGGTTATGCAAATACATACACTGCCCTTGTTTCTGTCGGCCATGACTGGACCATTTTGTACTGATTTGAAGCCTTACTCTTCAAGTGGCAAAAATTATTTACATTAGTAAACCTAAATATTAGGATATCTTTTTCTCTCTAACATAAAGAAATTGGTTTATCCAATACTAACCTCGGTATTCTGAAAGATATGATACAAATATTTTCCTCCTAGTTTTTATTATTTTCTCGGTAAGCAATTGAGCCTTTTTCCAAGTGCCAATTTCTTATTTGAGATCACTATTGGTGTTATAAACGTCTTCTTAAAGTTAGTTCATGAAAATTAGAGCCACCAATAAATTAATTTGGGAAATTTATTTCTTTAGCTGCCTCATCTGCCAGGTCATTCTCCCCTTACTTTCTGCAAGAAGTCAAGTTGTTTTAGTTAAATTCAAATAGTTATGATCAAAGAATTATAATGTTCATTTGTTGTGGAGAGTGGTAGAATTTTATTTAGAAACTTTATGGCCATCAGCTGCTGTGTTGTAATAACATTGTATTATACTCAAGGCAAGCCTGGTGGGAAGTGGAACAAACTAGAAAATAAGTAATCTAAATACTATAATAATTTGGATTCATTTTTTTTCAAATCAGAGGGCTGCAGCTCTACCCTGTTCTGTGGGGTCAACCTCAGTTGGAATTGACTCGACAGCAATTTTGGTTTGGTTTTGGTACATCAGCACAAAGTATTTGAGAAAAATAAGTGGAAGACTCAGTTAACCTTTAAAACATGAATGTCCCTACACATTGTTGGTTTCCTAAGTGAAAGCAAATAAATATTAGTTCTTGGGGTGTCAATGATAGTGAAAATGGGTACCAATGAGATCAGTACGAGTAAATGTGTATCGTCCAAAGGGACGGTAGAGAGTAAAAGATGAAAATTCGAGGCTACTGAAAATCTAGGAACAATAATGTGATTGATATTTTGACTGAGATAATTATCAGACTATTCTAAGGGGAGTTTCTAAGGCCTTAACGTAAGCCTGACTTAAAATACTTTTTCCTCCAGTTGTTTTCAGTGGTAGGGATTTAGCTGTCATATCAGAATATAACATTTTTTCAACCCATGAACCTTTTATTTCTTGTCATTCTGAAACTAATAAAAATTACTTTTTTTCCCCTCAAAGAAAGTATAATTCATATAATACCTAGCTTATGCTATTGGGAAAAGTTTTGTTTTTATAGTTCTCTATAAATATATGTGGTAATTTTCCCTTGTGAATTCAGTATCATTAAAATGAAGGCCCCTGTTGTATCCCCAGAGTCCCTTTATTCTATATTTTAATGATGGGTCTCTTGTTTAGACTTTTTCGTTTGATTGTTCTTTCACTTACAGTATCCTGTTCTCCAATGCCATGGTTTCTTGAACGAATTACAAGTACCAGGCTTAGTGTCTCCAAAGGATTTGAATTGGTTGGGAAACTGTAATTGTTATAGTTTTTAAGGCTATCAATTTATTCATCTTGGCACTGTTAACAGGTGGACTACTTGACATAAACCTGGCAACTTGGACTGGCAAGCTTCAATAAGGATCACAAATTCTACAGCAGTTTTATAAGAGTCCTCATACAATTTTGGGAATGTTTACAGAAGATATACTGAGATCAGAAAGGTTCCTCTGGAGCCATCTGGAAGTTTATAGGATAGAGTTTAAAGGGCATTTTAAGAATGGGCTTTGTATTCAGAATCAGTTTCTTCCAGAAAATAGAGGAAAGTTCAAATGGAATATTATAAGAATGAAAAATTAGGGAATAATATAAAAAATTAGCAGCTGGCAAAGGAACAGACATATTGGACCAGTTTGAATAAGTAGACCAGAGATCTGACATGGTAGCTCCTGCAGAGAAGTGGCTGTTGATTTTCTAGATCACTTTTAGTAAAGGCATGCCAGCATTCCCAAAGCAAGCAGGTACAAGTTTCAAAGTGGCCATTCATTCATCGCAGAGGCCAGAATGCCTCAAGTTGCCCTCCTGAGTCTCCAGACCTAGTATTCCCCATCTAGTTACAAAATAAATTGAAAATAAAGATGAATAGTAAACACACATGGTATTAAAAATTGTATGTGTACTGAAACCTCAGTGTGCACTGAAACGTAAATGCATGCTGAAACTCAAAATGTACACTTTAAGGAAAAAGAAGAGTTCCAATCTAATGGGCTGAGACTTTGATTTTCCCATGGTCAAACTATCAAGACTAGGAACATCACAATGCCAGTCTGATCAGATTTATTTTGTCAACAAACCTGTCAAAATGTTTACTACCAACGTACTGAAAATGAAAGCACAAAAGAAATCCAACAATAATCCCAGAATGTGACAGCGCCAGAAATGAAGCTCAATCTAAGAGGCTTTTTACCTGGGCTGACTCCTGGGAATCAGGACGGTGGGGAGCCCAAGGGACTCTGCTGCTCTCAGGAACCCACGTTCACGATGTCAGCAGCCTCCAAAAATAATCCACTTTGAACACCAAAAAAATGTCAAAGACGAAAGATGTGTGCTCTGTTAAAATAAAAGTAAAAAGTTTTATTGGAGGATATCATGAAGGTAAGTAAAAAAATATTGCTATGGGGGCTTCAGGCCATACATGCACACATTTCTTCCAAACAAAGCATGCGTAGACGTGTCTCTGCGATTGGTGGAAGCTGCAGACATGTCCTCTCAGTAGGACACTTGTCTTCATCTAATTAGAGTGCCTTCAAAAAGGAGTCCATGAAAACAGGGCATCCCACGGCCACATGCTGGCCCATAGTTACATTCCAGACAGCGAGGCCAGCTCGGGAAGTTAGGGCAGCTGTTTGTAGTGATGCCACAGGAGTGACCTTGGTAGATTTTCTTGAATGACACAAGATAATCATGGAGGCTTATTATGAAGAAGTTTTATAAAAACTGAACATTGGTACAGCTCTTGTAGCCAAAGTCCCTGTAACACCCACCAAGCAGCCTTTTCCTGCAAGCATCTGGGTAAGAAGGTCGGAGAAAACACTGATAGGGTTCACTTGTGACTGATTGTTAACAGGGTGCACTGGATTGCCATCCTGCTGTGCATAAAACGAACTCTGTGAGAAGCAGGAGGGAGGAACACCACTACCAGCAAAAGCTGAGGCTGGAGCATGTCCTCTGGACCACAAGATCCCTGTACCGGGACCCTCCTCGTTTCAGAGGCAGCTTTGACATCTAAGGAGTGGTAGAGGAGCATGAAAAGCAGCAGACCCAGGAGCCAGAGCAAGCACGAGACAGTGGTGAACTTCACCGCCCACAGAGCAAGTAAAGCAGTGCTTTGGAGCAGGCAGCAGGCTGTGAAGGGGGTGTCTCTGGGTTCACTGACCCCAAGGAGCTTGAGCTTCCTTCCGGCTGAGGCTCGCAGCTGGGTGGCACGCCTGTTGGACATTGTTACAGCCCTAAAGGAACCGGTAGCATGTTCGGACTGAATGTTTGCATCCTGAGCATTTCTCACCTTAATTGTAACCTATTAAGTTTCCTAATAAATCCTTTAATTATGAATATTGCCTGAGTTCTGCATAGCCATTGGAACAATTATGAGAACCTAAATGAAAAAGCAGAAAATGTTGTTTAAAGCAGAACACAGTGAGAAAAAAACAGGAAAGTTGTACCAAGGAATTTTTTCCTCCCATCACAACACACCTACTCATTCTAGAGTGAGGAAGAGTGGGCTTTCATATGAGAATTGTATTGGGAAGCCTTACTACCCTACCCCCTCGGCACCCCTAACCTTGCCCTTTCAGACTACTTTTTGTTCCCCAAACTCAAAGAGCATAATTTGAGTGCCTCAACAATGCAGAAGCTGGCATTTTGACAGAGTGTAAAATGAAGAGCACAGAATTTTTGGGAAGGGTTAGAGTGATGGAAACACTGTCTTCAAAAGTGTATTGACCTACAAGTACAGCCAAGTCCACGTGGAAGAACCACACCAGCCTGTGTGATCAAAGAATTGCTAATATTATAATATAATCCATGATCAGAGGAGGGAGTGTATTAGAGCTTAAATTCTGAACACCCTAGTTTACAGAAGGCTGTGGGCAGCAGTGAGAGCACAAAATCCATTTGCAGATCCTCACATAGATTGTGCATCCACTGAATTGCTTCTGATCATTAACCAAAGTTACACATAATCTTTTCCTCAGGCAAAGTACATTTGGAAAGTAGATTACCTCAACCCTCTCCAGTCAATCCCACAAGGGACAATTGCTCTTAGGGACTTGCTTGAGTGTGTCCTTGATGACAATCACCTTACTGGGGACAGTGAAGAGAGTCACATCGTCATGAGTCATGCCCTATTAGTCATGCCCTGCTCACCTTAGTCGGAAGGCCCTGGACCAATCTTGTAAGTTCTTCTACTTAACACTGGTCCTAACTGTGGTCCTGTTCCAGCTTCTGTAGTCCCACCTGTAACTGTGATGTATTGATCTGCCACCAATCATAACTTTGTGACAGTTCCTTTTGTTCCATGCTTATTTAGTTAGCGTCCTGACTGAATCCTCATGCTAAAAGCCTCCCTCAGTCAGAGGATGTGCCTGTGTCTTTATTTTGTTTTTGTCCCTTTAAAGACAATAAATGTTCTCTTTAAATTAAAAAAAGTGTACTGACCCTGATAGAAAATACACTGAGAAACAAGAGCTTCATCTTTAAATATCTTTGCTTAATAATGGCTTCTAGAATTTGGCAGAAATACCTTTGATTTAAGGCAGTTGAGTAATAATTTGCAAATTTACAAATTGCTTCAAGATACCAAAAAAAAAAAAACCAGAAAGACTTTTATGTAAGAAAAGTTTAAGGAAATCATGACTATTAGTCATATATAAGAAACTATAGGCCAGCTATAAATTAATCGATAGATGTCCTAGCCTGGAGTTAGCCTGTATAAGTATTTTGTGAAAATAATTCTATCTGTAATTAAAGGGTCAAGATAGCTTGTTCAAAAACATTCTTTCTGCCTCCCTTTCTCCCCATCCTCTCCGAGTCTGTGTAAATTAATCCATTGCTGTGAGCGTGGCTCAAATCGCTTATTTTTCAGGCACGCCTTTCCTGACTCTTGATGGATGTACAAGTTCCACACGAGCACAAAGAAGTGTTCTGGAATTCCCATTCTTCTTTAGACTATCCATAGTTCGAGAAGTATACATTAGTCTCTATAGGACATATGCATGTGTCAAGCTACATGTTTCACCTTTATAATGAGCCTATTGTACAGTTTCAACTCAGTTGGGTTTTACTAATGTTTATCTCTCGTTGCTCACCCAAATTTGCTATGTCCAATCCCCTTTTCCTGCTGGCCAACAAATGTCTTCATGACATAAGTCAGATTCTATAACTTCCCATTTGCTTTTCATTGTTAAATTGTTGTTCTTACATCCATCAAAAATTGCCGTTCTCCCCATTGCAAACTATAACTGAAGCTCTGAGAACTTATATAGGTACCTGGCGACACACAGGGGGGCCATCGTACGTAGGGAGTATGCTCCTCATAGTTCCACTCTTTGGAGTCTTGGTGAGGAGCATGGTGGCCTCGGTGACACCACTCTTCTGCGCTCTAGTCCCTCAAGTGTATTGACAAAAGGAGGAAGAAAAAGGAAAGAGACAAGGTCTCAACCTACTAGCTATGTTCTGTAATGACTTCTGATGTGTGAACTTGGCCCGGCTGAACTACTGTCTCCAGTAATTCAAGCACTAATCTATATGCTGCAGGGAAGGGATTTCGTAGATGTGATCAAAGTCCTAAATCAGCTGGCTTCAAATTAATCAAAAGGAAGGCTACCCTGGGCAGGCCTGACCTAATCATGTGAACCTTTTAAAGATAGGCTTAGGCCTTCCTGAGCTCAGAGATTCCACATAGATTGTTGGTCCGTTTACATGGACTGCCAATAAATGATATTCCCTTCCTTAGTGCCCTACAGACTTCAGACTTACTGATCTAGTCCTCCTCAACTACATAAGTCAATTCCTTGTGGAAAAAAAAAGAAAAAGGCTAACTCTGTATCTCAGGTGAACCTTGACTCAAAGATACATGTTGTAATGTTCTCTTTGATTGTTGTTATTGATCTTTCTGTATCATAAGCATCAAATGCAGGCAGTTTCTCAAGTAAATTCTGTAGCACTTCGCTGGTGCACAAATTCTTGACATGGGAGAGTATTATCTCTATAAAAATATAAAATATATATATATAAAATAATTTAATAGAAGCATACTTAGAAAAATGGGAGAATCATTCGAAGACAGATGTATTACACCACTCATATTGGACCATATTTTTGCTTGGCAACAATACATCTACATTTCTAAGGAACTAAGAAAACAATACATCTACATTTCTAAGGAACTAAGAAAACAAAGACCTAAAACTCTGATTAGCCAGAGGTTTTGACAATATTCTTGATATTCTACAGGAAACAATCAGAATGGGCTAAAAACCAGAAGGAGAAAGCAAACACAATAAGTTAAAAGAGTAAAAGCAAACTTAACTCCTCTCACCCTGCCCTCCATCCCCAAGAAACCACTGACTCCATGACTGTATCTGTGCTCCCACTCCGTCGGTGCTCCATAAACTGAGAAACTGAACAGAAACAAGGGAACAGAAAGAAAATGATCATAAAATAAAGAGTAGAAAAGAAAAGACCATGAGCAATATTAAATAAGACAGAAAATTTCTGCCATGGAGCAAGCAAGAAATATTTAAACCAACAAATTCAGGTTGAATCAAGAGGTCAATTGACCAAATGTCATCTTATACCATAGTCCCATCCCCCATAATCACGTTTACAATAATCTCTGGCTGCTAGCAAAGCTGTCTGAGTGCCTTGAATATGGCCAGTTGGGATATGTCAGAGGCTTAATCTGTCTAGATACTCTGCAGATGGATTTTGGGCTTCCCCTGTCCTCCATAGCCATCTACAAATAGGGTGTTCACAATTTAAGCTCTGATACCTTTACCCTCCGTCATATTTGGATTTTGTTATGGTCATCTTTGGATCACACAAGTTGGTGTGCCTTTTCCATGTGGATTTAGTTGATGGCTCACTTAGATGCCTGCTTGTTTGAATACAAGCCTTTAAGACCACAGACACTATAACAATTGATAGCCGGGCACCATCTGCTTTCTTTTTTTTTTTTTAACTGCTTATTTTTTTTTATTTATTTACATTTTATTAGGGGCTCATACAACTCTTATCACAATCCATACATATACATATACATACATCAATTGTATAAAGCACATCCATACATGCTTTGCCCTAATCATTTTCTTTTCTTTTTTTTTTTTTCTCTTTTCTTCTTTTACATTTTATTAGGGACTCAAACAACTCTTACCACAATCCATACATATACATACATCAATTGTATAAAGCACATCCATACATTCCCTGCCCCAATCATTCTCAAGGCATTTGCTCTCCACTTAAGCCCCTTGCATCAGGTTCTCTTTTTTTTCCCCCTCCCTCCCCATTCCCCCCTCCCTCATATGCCCTTGGTAATTTATACATCGTTATTTTGTCATATCTTGCCCTATCCGGAGTCTCCCTTTCCCCCTTCTCTGCTGTCCCTCTCCCAGGGAAGAGGTCACATGTGGATCCTTGTAATCAGTTCCCCCTTTCCAACCCACTCGCCCTCCACTCTCCCAGCATCGTCCCTCGCCCTAATCATTTTCTTTCTTTCTTTTTTTAATCTTTTTATTGGGGCTCATAAGGCTTTTATCACAATCTGTACATACATCACATGAGCAAAGCACCCTTATACATTCGTTGCACTCGTCACTCTCATAATTCACCTTCCACTTGGGTTCCTGGAATCAGCTCGTTTTCCCTTTTTTTCCCCACATCCCCCTCCCTCCCCGATCCCACCCCTGGTCCCTTGATAGTTTATAAATAATTATTATATCTTATCGTACGCTCCCCGGCGTCTCCCCTCACCCACCTCCCCCTTGACAATCTCCCAGAGAGGAGGTTACACATAGATCTCCGAGATCGGTTCTCCCTTTCTACATGCTCTTCCCTCCTGGTGTCGCCACTCCCACCGCTGGTGTTGAAGGGTTCATCTGTCCTAGATTCCCTGTGCCTCCAGATCCCCACTGCACCGCTGTACATCCTCTGGTACAACCAGGTCCACAAGGTAAGGTAGGATTGGGGTCATGATGGTTGGGAGGGGAGGAAGCGTTCAGGAACTAGAGGAAGGTTTTGAGTTTCATTGTTGTTACACTGAACCCTGTGTGGCCCATCTCCTCCTCACTACCCCTCTGGAAGGGGTGTTCAGCTCTCTACAGGTGGGCATTGGGTCCCCATCATGCACTCCCCCTCTTTCACGGTGATGTGATTCTCACCACCACCCCATCTTTGATGTTGGAGACCTGGTCTCCTCTGTCCTTCATGGTCACCTATGTTGGTGTGCTGCTTCCGTATGGGCTCGGTTGCTTCTGGGCTAGATGGCCACTTGTTTGCTTTCAAGCCTTTAAGTCCCCAGACGCTATATCTCTCAGTAGCCGGGTACCATCCGCCTTCTTCACCACACTTGCTTATGCACACTTTCGTCTTCAGCCATTATGTGAGGAAGGTGATCACACAATGATTTTTTTTGTTCCTTTGTATCTGCTACATGGTCCATTCAACACCTTGTATTCGCTTAGGCCGTGTGCTTCTTCTCTGTGGGCTTTGTTGCTTCTGAGCTAGATGGCCGCTTATTTGCCTTCAAGCCTTTAAGACCCCAGACGCTATATCATTTTTTGATAGCCGGGCACCATCAGCTTTCTTCACCACATTTGCTTACACACACGGCTGTCTTCAGTGATCATGTCGGGAAGATGGGTATCCTGCAATGGCTGCTTAGCAGGGCGAGGTGCTATTGTATTGGGGGATTATGCATGAGGAGGCCCAATGTCCATCTGCTACCCTACTACTGAACCTATAAATATATGCATATAAATCTATTGCCCCCATAAACATAAATATATTTACATATGTACATGTCTGTATTTAGGGTTCTCTGTATGCACTTTGCCTCCTACTCCTTTCCTCTATTTCCTTTCGCTTTCCTCCCAACCCATTACCATGTTTGGCCTTCATTCTGGATTCAGTAGTTCCTCTCAGTTACCTTGCTCTTGGTCACTCCCTTCCAGTTCTCCCCTCCCCTCCCTCCTCTGGTTTAGAACCATTCGCTGTTCCTGTGTTGGGCGACACCTCCTCCCTTCCCCTACCTCCCACGCTCTCATGTCCCTCCAGGACCGTTGGTCCTGTTGTTTTCTTCTCTCATTATTTGTCCAGCTTATCTTGTCTAGGTGGACCTGCTGACATAGCACCATCTGCTTTCTTCACCACACTTTGCTGTACCACCCTTATCTTCAGGGATCAAGCAGGGCTATGTTACAAGAACTAACTTTTCTTGGCTTGGGGCTAGAATTAAGTATCACCCTAGGTCTTTTTTTTAAAAACAATTTATTAGGGGCTCATACAACTCTTATCACAATCCATACATATACATACATCAATTGTATAAAGCACATCTGTACATTCTTTGCCCTAATCATTTTCTTTTTTTTCCTCTTTTCTTTTTTTTTTTTACATTTTATTAGTCACCCTAGGTCTTAACACCTTGTATTATAACACCTTTACTTTGTCTTCTTAAACCACTCTTACTTATTATTTCTTCCATTTGTTTTAGCTACTCTATATTCAACAGCAAATTTAAACTTCCAGTTCAAGAAGTTTAAATTGGCTAGACTCGTCTATAACAAAATCGCTTTACAAAAAAGATGGAGAAAACCAGCATGTAAGAAGACCCAGGTGCCTAAATACACCTTGGTACTTTTATTGGAAGACAAGACTAACTGAACTGAACTCCAAACTCAAAACCAACTCTTCGCCATCAAGTTGATCCTGACTCATAATGACCTATAGGATAGGACAGAAATGCCCTCAGAGGTTCCCAGATTAACTCTTTAAGGGAGTATGAAACCTCATCTTTCCAGCAAACTGCAAATCCTCCACACCCCAGAGGCTGTAGGTATGAACAGGAGAATGGATGAAATGGGCAGATCTGCCGTGTGAGGGAGGAGGATAGAGGTGGGGCTGAGACAGCTCTGTTTCTCCAGGGCTCCCGAATACTTTTGAGGAGGTAGAGGTGCAGAAGATTACAAGTGAAATGGAGTTACGGAGTCTGTATAAGGTATTCTCTTTTGTTATTTTTTAGGAGCCCTGGTGATATAGTGGCTTATTGGCTAACCACAAGGATGGCAGTTTGAAACCACCAGCCATTCATTCCATGGGAGAAAGATGAGATTTTCTACTCTCCTAAAGAGTTACAATCTGAGAACCACCACTCCCCGCCCCCCCCCCCCCACCATCCCACAAGGGCAGTTCTACCCTATCCTATAGGTTACTGTGAGTCAGAATCCATTCGATGGTAGTGAGTTTGCTTTTTGGGGGCAATTTTTATTTCTTACTGGACTGGTGAGGATGGGAGGACTCACTCCCATTGCAGTGTGACTGCTGCTTATAGCCTAATGCTAATAACAAGTCCCTTTTCTCCTTAATAAATCAGCAGAGCTGTGGGGCAAAGACATAAGCTTAAAACTCCAACAGCTCTCCACAAGTGAAGGGAGAGCATGTCCACACAGTATACGAAAGGAATGAGGGCCAGCCCACTGGGGCTGAGAGGTGAGCCCCTTCCACAGTGCTATTTATCTATGTCTGTTGATCTGTTTATTTAATTTTTGTTGTTTTGTTTTTATTGCTCTATTCCAGCACAACATGATAGAGTCAACTGTCCCCATATGACCCAGCCACCCTCCCACCCATAAAAGTTGCAACACAATATGGTCAATCTCAGTATGCACAAAGAAACAGAAAAAATAGACAGAAACAAGTGACCAATACATAAAGCCAAAACAGTTTTCTAGAGAATAAAGGACAATGGTACTAAAAGAATAATTATTCAGAAAAATGATGTTCAGGTACTTTCAATGGAAGATCTACAGGGGGGAAAAGTAGAACATTTAAAAATATTACAGCAACAAAAACACATGAAAATCCAAAATATTAATACTAAAATAATAGAATTAGACAATACTTTAAAAGCAAAGCAATAGAATTAAAGCAATGGAAAGCTGTATTAGCGAGCTTGAAGACAAATCTCTCCTTCTGATCTACAAGAACAATAATCAAACCAAAGAGCTAAAACAAATCATGGGTGGTGGTGCTGTTAGGTGCCATGAAGTCAGTTCCCACCCATAGCAATCCCTTGCACAATGGAAGTAAACGTTGCCAGGTTCTGTGCCATCCTCACAATTATTTCTATGCCTGAGACCATCATTCTAGTCACAGTGTCAATCCATCTTCTTGAAAGTCTTCCTCTCCTTCGCTGCCCCTCTAGCCTGCCTAAAATGGTGTCCTGCTTCAGGGACTGGTTTCTCCTAACAACATGTCCAAAGTATATAAGACAACATCTTACCGTCCTTGCCTCTAAGGAACACTCTGGCTATATTTCTTCCCAGATGGATCGGTTTGTCTTTCTAGCAGTTCTTAATACTTCCAATATTCTTCACTGGCACCAAAATTCAAATGCATTGGTCTTCTTTATCCAAATAATGCCCAACTTTCACATGCATATGAAGAATACAAAATACCATGGCT
Source organism: Tenrec ecaudatus (assembly GCF_050624435.1). NCBI lineage: Eukaryota > Metazoa > Chordata > Mammalia > Afrosoricida > Tenrecidae > Tenrec > Tenrec ecaudatus. The sequence continues at coordinate 143,875,557 of NC_134533.1, forward strand.
TAGTTCAGGCACATCTTAGTCCTGAAAGTAATATCCTGGCTTTTCAATACCCTGAAGAGGTGCTGTGCAGCAGTTTTACCCAATACAATGTGTTGTTTGATCTCTTGACTGCTGCTTTCATGAGCATTGATTGTGAATCTAAGCAAGACAAAATCTTTGATAACTTCAACCTTTTCTCCATTTATCATGAAATTTCATGGATAGGAAGACTTAATATTGTAAAAATGTTACACTACCCAAGTAATCTAGCAATACTATTGATAGTCAATTCTTACCCAGATCCCAACTTTGTTCTCTAAAGGAATGGAAAGAATTATTACCATCTTTATGCAGATAGGAAAGAAACCGAGGATAAGCAAAAGACTTCTTAAGAAGAATAAAGGAGGACATCTCTCACTTCCCACTCTCAAAACCTATTACACAGCCAAGGTAGTTTTAAAAAGCCTAGTAGTGGTATAATGATAGCTACATAGACCAATAGAACAGATTAGCGAATCCTGAAATAAATCCATACATCTACAAACAACTGCTCTTTGGCAAAGGGCAAAGACAGAGTAAATGGGAAAGGCAATAGCCTGTTCATCAAATGATGCTGACAAAATTGGGTTTCTATCTACAGAAGAATGACCAGGACCCATACTTTACCCTACATGTAAAAACAAACTCAAGCTGAATTAAAGACCTAAATATACATCCTAAAGGTATAAAGATCATCAACGAAAGAATAGGGACACACTTACAGGCCCTAATATGGGGCATATACATACTATCAAATGTAATTAAAAATACATAGCAGAAAAATATACTTAACTGGGAGCTACTAAAAATAAGACACTTATGTGCATCAAAAGACTGTGTTGGTTTTACTAAAAAACAAAAACAAAACACTGCAATCAGATTAGGAATACCTCTTATGTGCAGCACCAACAGGTCAGCCAATCACAAAGAAAATTATAGAAATCATGACCTGCGATGTACAGACAAGACTTGAAAAAAGTGGTCAATAACTTGATTCCAGACATCATTGGGAAAGACATAGAAAAGGTTTGCCAATCTATTTATCCTCTCCATGATGTGTTCGTCAGAAAAGTGAAAATGCTAAAAAAGCCCAAATTTGAATTGGGAACACTCATGGAGCTTCATGGGGAAGGTGGCAGTTCTGGGAAAACTACTGGAGATGAGTCAGGTTGTATTAAAGTGGAATGAGCTGATAGCTATGAGCCACCAGTTTAAGAATCTGTTTAAAATTTAGACTTTCAGTGGTGTCAAATAAAAGATCTTATTTGGGGGGGGGGGGAAGTAAAATGAGAACCAACAGAGTAGGAAAACTTTTTGACAATAAAACATCAGACAAGGGATTAATCTCTAAAATCTATAGACAACTACAATACATTAATAATAATAAAACACCTAATTAAAAGGTGGACAAAGGACATGAACAGACAGCTCACTAAAAATAGTATCTGTGTTAGTTTCAGTAGACTACAGCAAAAAGTCCAGGGAGACGCATCTTTACAAGAGCAGTTGAATACTGAGAAAACATTCCAGCCCAGTCCAGATCAAGTCTGTAAGTCCGGTATTAGCCCTTCTGTCTGATACCAATCTATAAATTCTTCTTTAGACTCACAAAACATATGCAATGATGCCGAATGCAGGGCGATCACAGGCCAAGGGGTGGAAAGTCTTGTGGATCCAGTGACAGTAGAGACATCTCAGCGCTGGAAGGGGCCTCCATGTGGCTCCTTCAGCTCCAGGGCTCTAGCGTAGCTCCATGTGTCCTGTGAACTGCAATGTCTGCCAGGGAGTGAGCATCTGTTCCACCTCCAGCAAGCTATTTATCTCCTTAGCACCTCCAAATGAAGTCCTCGAGCTGTGACCTGATTGACAGGCTAGCCTCCACCCCTTCACTCATATGTCTCAAATTGACAACAGATTATGCAACTACCACAATATCCAAATAACTAACAAACATTTTCAAAAACATGCTCATGATCACTGGGCAGCTGGGAGATGCAAAACAAACCAATGATGAGATACCACTTCACACTAGCACTGATAGCAATGTTTAAAAAAATAGAAACGAGGAAGAGGGTTTGGATGGATTGGAACCCTCATACACTGCTGTTGGAAATGGAAATGTGCAACCACTGTGAAAAGCAATAAGGAGCTACTTCGACAACTAGAAATAGAAACTCCATCTGACCCACCAATCCCTTTGCTGAGCATATACCCCAACGAAGTGAAAGCCATAATATGAACAGACATGTGCACATCCACGTTCTTCATAGTACAATAGCAAGAAGATGGAACCAACTAAATGCTCATTATTAGAGGAATGTATAAAGAAACTGATATATACACACAATGAAATATGCTAACTGAAAGCAATCAACCATAAAAAGATAAATATTGCATGAGACCACTGCTATAAAGTAGAAATCAAGACAAAGTTTTTCATACCAAAGGAAACTGATTTGATGGTTACCAAGGAGGAAAAGGCAAGAGAGGGAAAATGACTAAATGGGCTAGAGGGTAAACAGGTATTAACTTGCATGAAGGAGAATGAAGAAGTCCACAAAATGAACAAGATAAATAAAAGGACAGGGTGCAGGACAAGTTGTTGGGGGATCTGAGAAGTAGTTTAATTGTTGAATACAATATTGATGATTTTAAATATAAACCCTCACCTAATTCACAATAAAAAAGATGTTAAAAAAAGAGCAAGTTTCTTCTGACATCATTTGCTTTTTTTCCCTTTTCTGTCTTTTTAATGATCTTCTCTTTTCTTCATGTATGACATCCTGATGTCGTCCCAAACTCACCTGGTCTTCAGTCAGTGTTTTAGAGCTCAATATATCAAATCTACTCTTGAAATAACCTGTGAATTCAGATGGAAATATACTCAAGGTTTTATCCTGGACCTGTTTAATTTCCTTCCACTTCAAATTTAACTTGCATATGAACAATTAGTGATCTACTCCACAGTTAGCTCCTGGTCTTGTTCTAATAGATGATATTGAACCTCTCCATCATACTTTTCCACAGTTGTAGTTGATTTGATTTCTGTGTAGTCCATCCCATAAGGTCCATAAGTATAGTTTACAATGTTGAAAAAGATACTTGGAATGAACAAGTCATTGCTTTCTATACAAAATTCTATTATGCCATTTTGACATTGATTCTATCACCAATATAATATTTTTAAACTGCTGATCCTTTTTTGTTTTTACCTTGTACATATTAATCATCAGTGACGATCTTAACTGCATGCTTGCTAAATTTCAGACTGTAGAAATGGTTAATAATCTTCCATTTCTTTATCTGTGGCATTAGGGGTGAGTGTTTAGCTTTGAATACTAGTTACAGTAATTGGTCTTCTTTGTAGGTATATGTAGGCTATCACTAGCAGCACTGTATTTCAGGACAGATCTTGAAATGTTGTGGGGGATTTTTTTATGAGGAATAAGATGTTCCACTTCATAGCATAGATCATATAACTATCCAATTTAAAAATGGCCAGTACAGGCCATTTCAGTTTACTAACAACTGGAAATCAATATTCAAGTGTTCCATTTCATTTTTTACAATTTCCAATTTTCCATGACTTATACTTCATGCATTCCATGTTCTGATTATTGAGGGATATTTCCAGCTGCTTCTTTTCATTTTGAGTTGTGCAACATTAGTACATTAAAATCCGGAATGCTTTTTACATCATTAACATCAATTACTCTAAGAGGGCAGCTTTTCCCCAGTCATATTTTGAGTGCTTCCTACTTGAGAGAATCATCTTTCAAAACCGCATCATGCAATGTCCCACTGCTAGTCACCTGGTGTTCACTAGACAATATTCTCAGAAGTAGTTCCCAGCTCCTTCTTCTCAGTTTGTCTTAGTTTGGAACTCCAGGGAAACTTGTTTATATTACCATACGTGACTCGGATATTTGAAACACTAGAGTCACAGCTTCCAACATCACAGCAACACACAAGCCACCACAGTATAACAAACTGGATAGACAGATAAAAATTCAGAGAAGGCCTATCTCATTTTGAAATTAAAGAGCTTAAAGCGGGTAAAAGAAAGTACATGGGACAGTGAATTATTTAATGTGACTCTTCTAGCCATAGTCTCGGACACACAGCAAGCAGCCTTTTCCTGCATGGCCCTGGTAAGAAGGGGCAGGAAGATACTGATAGGATTCGCCTATAAGTAACTGTGAACAGGAGTCCCTGGAGCGCCATCCTGCTGGGTATACACCGATCCCTCTGAGAAGCAGAAGTAGGGATGTCATCACCAGCAGGGGCCAGGAGTGGAATGCATCCTCTGGATACAAGATTCTTGCACAGTGAACCTCTGAAAAAGAGCTATATCATCAGAGGAGCAGCAGCAACACCAGGAGCCAGAGCACGGAACAGAGTGGTGGAATTCCCGACCCCTGGAGCAGTGGTTTTCAACCTTCCTAATGCCACGACCCTTTAATACAGTTCCTCATGTGGTAGTGGCCCCCAACCACAAAATTATTTTCATTGCTACTTCAGAACTATAATTTTGCTACTGTAATGAATTGTAATGTAAATATCTGATATGCAGGATGTATTTTCATTGTTACAAATTGAATATAATTAAACATAATTAAAGCATAGTGATTAATCACAAAACAATATGTAACTATATATTGTGAAATATTTATGTGTTTTCTGATGGTCTTAGGTGGCCCCTGTTAAAGGGTCATTCATTCGATCCCCAAAGGGGTCACAACCCACAGGTTGAGAAGCACTGCCCTAGAGCAAGTGAAGCTGAGAGCTTTTGTGCAGGAGGCTGGCTTGTGGATTGGATGCCTCTCTGTACTTACTTGAGGAAGGCAGCTGGCCTGAGTACCTCCATGCTGAGGCTTACTGGAGCCGAGGACCTCTAGCTCTTAACTCGGAGACCTGGGTTTGCTCACCATGGAGCTTAAGCTGAATGCCTTCAGGTAGAGGCTTACAGTGGAGTGGTATGCCCCTTTGTGCATTTATTAGCAAACCTGAAAGAACTTTGTAACATGCCCTGATAAACATCTATCCCTGAGTATTTCTCATTGGTATTACAACTGTTAACTTCCTTAATAAACTCTTTGATCACAATATTAGAAGCCAGAAAGATAAAATAGAGACTATTAATTAAGATAATCAGAAAGTACTCACTTTAGAGACTAACTTAATTACATATACTGAATATTTCCTATGTAAATGGCACCAGGTAGGCTATGAGGAGCAGCACAGTAGGGTTCTATTCTTGAAGAGAGTGTATGGCAATGTTTTATCATATACTCTGACACATAGTGTAATAGTTAATGTTACCTGTCAACTACACTATGATTCTCAGTGGTATGGCAGATGTTATGTAATCACTCTCAGTTTTGTGATGAGGTGAGTAGCCAATCAATTGAGAAGAGAGCTTCCTTGGGGTGTGCCTACCTCCAGTAAACAAATGCATGTCCTGCTAAGCTGTCTTTTTCATTGCTACACTCTCCTTGTGCCTGACCTCCAGTCTTGGGAAATAAGCTTGTAGAAGCCTCAGGCCTGCTGTCTAGCCTGCATAGGTTGGATTTACCAATCCCCTAAATTCTATGGGCCAACATAGGCCTCAAGCTTGTCACCTAACCTGCAGATTTTGGGTTTATCTCTTCAGCCCCTGCAATCACCTAAGTCAGCAAAGGCTTTAAGCCTGTTGCCTGACACATAGATTTGGAACTTCACCAGCACCCACAATTACATGAGTATTTCCTGTAAGTAAAATTTCCCTTCTCTCTCTTGATGGGTTAGATAGATATGGATATATATTACATATATGTCTGTGTATGTATGTATGTATACATATATGTACATCTATCTCATTTATGTCATGTGTTTCACTGGTTTTGCTACTCCAGAGCACCCAAACTAAGACACGTAGAAAGTAGCCAAAATTCTTTTCTCCTCCCTCCTATTGTCTCATTCTTTATTGCCCTAAACCTCTCCTTTGTTACCCACCTTACCTTCACCTTCTCAAAACTTTATTCCTGCCCCCTATAAATGCAACACTGTCTGATATTCTAGCTCAGAATTAGGCCCTTATTCATTCAAATGAACAAGGATGTGGTGTGACTGATGGGCGCCCCTTCGACATGAGGTGTAAGACGTACAAGAACCCATCGAGGAGGGTATGAAGTTTAACGTGTGCAAAGAGACAGTGCAGAATGAGGTCTACTTGGGCCTGCCCATCTCCAGGTTCTACATCTACTGCCGGAGATACTGAGTGCAGATCACCTTCAAGGAAGACTCCAGGAACAGACTATACAATAGAACATCGTGTCACGTGCTCTAGGACTTCTCGGCCTAGAGACTGAGAATTCTTCATCACCATTCTGTCCTCATGATGGTGGACACCTTCTTCTGAACAATTATATACCTGCCTGTTAACTCCATACACACCCCACACTCCCTTCCACAGTACTCCCCCTGCCCACTGAACACTTAATAAATAGTTGTATATAAATTAATAACAACAAAATCATTTGCTTCTTTCAGAACAGAACTATTTTTATTTCTCTGAAACCTTGAATGCACTGTCAGGAAGCAAGGGTGCTGATGGCAAAATAGCTTAGCAGAAGACAGGAGACCCAGCCTAGCCACCTCACTTCCTCTTCCACCAAGAATCCTTCCTCCTGGAAGCAACAAAGCCCACATGGAAGAAGCACACCAGCCTATATTATCATGAAGTATCCATGGGATCAGGGATCAGGCATCAGAAGACTCAGAACAATCATATTGATGCAAACTAGTGGGGGAGGGACAGAGTGGAGACCAAAAGCCCATCTGCAGACAATTGGACATGCGCTCACAGAAGGGTCACAAGGAAGGGATGAGCCAGCCAGGGTGCATTAGAGCACCAACGGAACATACAACATTCCTCTAGTTCTTTAATGCATCCCCCTACTATCATGACCCCAATTCTACCTTACAAATCCGGGTACACTGTAGCATGTACACTGGTACAGATCAGAGCTCTCCAGGCAGAGAATCCAGGACAAATAACCCCCTCGGGAATGATGGGAGTATTTATATGAGGGTAGGGGGAAGGTGGGGGGAGAATGGCAGAACCGATCACAATGATCAATGTATAAGTGTCCCCACCAAGAGGGACAAACAATAGAAACATGGGTAAGGGAGACAGCAGTCGGTATAAGATATGGAAATAATAATAATAATTTATAAATTATCAAGAGTTCATGAGGGAGGGAGAAAAAAAGGAGGAGTTGATACCAAGGGCTCGAGTAGAAAGAAAATGTTTTGAAAAAGATGATGGCAACATTCGTACAAATGAGCTTGACACAATGGATGTACGGATTACTATAAGAGTCGTGAAAGTTCCCAATAAGATGACTGAAAAAAGAGAGGAAAGCTTTTCCGATTGGATAGAGAGTGACGCAATCCTGAGACAATGAGGCTCTGGCCCTTAGTCGCCCTCCGGTCTGGAAACCAACTCACTCCCCTGAAACAATTCTCAGCAAAACAAAAGAAGGAAGGGGAATAATAACACTAGGGATTACCATCTTCTAAAAACCAACCATGTGAGGTCAGAGGACAGCAGTGAACCAAGGTCAAAGTGTAGATTGGTTAGGAGAAGAGGGATGGAAACATGAAAACACAGGAAGTAGGATAAATATATTGCATATGTTGTATTGTGTAGTTAACAATCAATGACATGAAACAAAATATGTGGAATTATTGAATGGAAAAGTAATCTGCTTGTAAACCTCCACTGAATTTACAATAAAGCATTAAAAAGCAGTGAAGAAAAAAAAAAAAGAAGACTCTTTCCCCCAAATCTGAACTCCTGTCAATCCAAATTATATGGTACCCATTTTGACTCCTTTGGGCTTTTTCCCTGCTTTGCGTGATATTTAACCTCAGCCTCCTTTTTTCATTTTATTTTCTTTATGTATGTATTAGGTCTTATAAAGAAATGTTTTTTCTGATGTGTGTATGTGTTGGAGGCTAAGTAAAAGATTTAGTCATTAACATTTTAAAAACCCTCTCCATTAATCTGATGCATAAATTTCTTGAGTGAGAACTACTTGACAAGATGACCTACGGGCTCTTCTGACTGTAAGATTTAATAAGTCTTGAACAATCAGATAAATCTAAGGGATGCTGCGGGGTTGAGAAAGACAGAGGTAGCATAGAGCTGAGCCAGTTTGTTTTAAGTGAGGAAGAATGGATTCTGAACCCTCACTGCCTGGATATGAATCTTAGCTACAATACTTATTAAATATTCCCTTGGCATGTAATCTTCTAATCTGGTCTTCCAAATAACAAATGAGAGAGCCCTTCTAGTACCAAGAACTAGATATCACCCCCTCTATATGTATGTTTTAAAAACCACTTCAACTGAGGAGACTTCACCTCAGCTGGGTCAATTTCTCAAGAGGGAGAAAGCTATTCAGTTGCTGCCATCCAAAATCAGGTTAAAGTCACCCCAAACTGACAGATACTCATACAAGAGTGATAAGTGAACCTTACTGGAAATTCAAGTCAAAATGGAGGAAAAGGGGTCTGTATGTCCGAGAAGGCGACTACACTTCTGTTGGCAGGTAAACCAGGTAGAGCAACCTCCCATTTATCTCATTAACAACACACACACACACACACACACACACTTAATATTTATACAGAGCCCAAGAGGAGAATACACTTGGCACTAATTAGACACTTTGGACCTAGTTTCTATCTAGCCTTGGAGATACAGGCAGCCCTGTGCCACTACCGGAACTTTATAGTCTGTCCTTCGAGGAACTCAATACTCTTCACAGGTCACACCAGGAGGACTCAATGTGGAAACCCCACTGAGCGAACCAGGCTTTACCTTAAACTTACTTTGAACTGAAGACTGAAATGCCCTCGTGTGAGAAAAAGCAGATGCCTGCCATCCCAAAGTTATGGAATTGGTGGTTGCTGGACTTTGGTTCAGATCTCTTGCTTTGAGGGAGCCTGATGAGTGGTGGCCTAGGACTACCCTGTATTTACATTTTTAAAGCTTTCCTTGTTGTTGTTTTCTTAAGTTTTATTGACACATAATCCACAAATCATCCAATTCAGAAGTTCAATCACATCTAGGAAAGATGTACAATCACCACAATCAATTTCAGAACATTTTCCTCTTTCTTCCACTCCCCACCCCACTCACAACCTCCCCTGTCATACTCCCAAGTTACTGTCTCTGTATATCCATCCAGCTCAGATTTCATATACAGAAAAACACAACACCACCACCACAACAATAAAACTAACAACAATAACAAAGTAAAGCAGAGAAAAACCTCAATCGAAAAGAAAACATTACAAATCCGAACAACTTTAAAATGGTCAAGAGGGAGATCACTTAAGTTGCTAAATTATTTTTCCTCCCTTTTTTTCTCCAAAACTACTTTATCAGGAGTGAATACAAATATCCTATCGTTCCATAGTTCAATCACATCAAGCAGTATTGTACAATTGCTACCACAATCAGTTTCAAAACATTCTCTTCTATCTCGAATGCCTTTACACCCATCCCCCACTGTACTCCCTCCCCAATGCCCCCACCCCACCTCACCCAGAACCCTTATTCTACTTGTTGTCTCTGTAGGTTCATCAATCCTGGGTTTCATATACTGAAAACCCGAAAAATATAACAAAAATTCAAGAGGGCTATCCCCAGTAACAAAACACATCAGAGATAAATCCCAATATGAAACACACACACACAGACAAAAATTTAGAAAACCAGATCAAGTCCACTGACTCTTGCCTTCTTAAGACATGTTTGGTAGGCATGGTTCTGTCTATGAATAAGTGCTATTGATAAGCTTTTCTTTCTTGTTGTGTTTTGTTTTGTTCTTTGTCAGTGGTTTGTTGTTGCTTTGTTGTATATTGCTTGGTTTTGCTCTGTCTTGTTTTTGTGCATGTTATTATCTCCGCAGGTCTGTCTAAATAAGATAGGCTGGATGAACAAGCTGGAGGAAAAACAACGGGACCGACAGTTCCAGGGGTACATAGGACAGGGGGAGGTGGGGGGTAAGGAAGTGGTGTTAACAAACCCAGGGACAAGGGAACAACAAGTGATCCAAACTGGTGGTAAGGTGGGTGTGGTGGACCTGGTAGGGCATGACCAAGGGTAATGTAACGAAGAGGTATTGCTGAAACCCAGGTGGGGATGGAGCATGATAGTGGGGCAGGAGGAAAGTCAAGGGAAATGGAGGAAAGAGCTGGGATGCAAAGGGCATTTATAGAGGTCTAGACAAAGATATGTACATATGTAAATATATCTATATGAGGATGGGGAAATAGATTTATGTGCCTATATTTATAGGTTTAGTATTAAGGTGGCCGAAGGACATTGGGCCTCTACTCAAGTACTCCCTCAATGCAAGAATACTTTCTTCTATTAAATTGGCATTCTATGATGCTCACCCTCCCGACACAACCGCTGAAGACAAAGTGGGTGAATAAGCAAATGTGGTAAAGAAAGTTGATGGTGCCCGGCTATCAAAAGATATAGCATCTGGAATCTTAAAGGCTTGAAGGTAAACAAGCAGCCATCTAGCTCAGAAGCAACAAAGCCCACATGGAAGAAGCACACCAGCCTGTGCGATCACGAGGTGTTGAAGGGATCAAGTATAAGGCATTACCAGAACAAAAAATCTTACCATAGTGAATGAAGGGGGAAGTGCAGGGTAAAGACCCAAAGCCCATTTGTCGGCAACTGGAGATTCCCTTGCAGAGGGGTTTAGGGGAGGAGATGAATCAGTCAGGGTGTGATGTAGCACCGATGAAGAATACAGCTTTCCTCCAGTTCCTAAATGCTTCCTCCCTCCGCCCGCCCCCCCACCACTATCATGATCCGAATCCTACCTTGCAAGTCTGGATAGAGCAGAGGATATACATTGGTGCAGATAGGAGCTGGAGGCACAGGGAATCCAGGGCGGATGGTACCTTTAGAACCAGGGGTGTGAGTGGTGATACTGAGAGGGTAGAGGGAGAGTGGGTTGGAAAGTGGGAACCGATTACAAGGATCTACATGTGATCTCCTCCCTGGGGGACAGACAACAGAAAAGGGTGAGAAGGGAGACGTTGGACAGGGAAAGATATGACAAAATAATAATTTATAAATTATCAAGGGCTCATGTGGGAGGGGGAAAAAAAGAGGACCTGATGCAAAGGGCTTAAGTGGAGAGCAAATGCTATGAAGATGAGGGTAAAGAATGTACAGATGTGCTTTATACAATGGATGTATGTATGGATTGTGATAAAAGTTGTATGAGCCCCTAATAAAACTTTTTTTTTTTAAAAAAAGAAAGTTTTGCCTTATCACCAATCCCCATTGTCCATGTAAATAGTGTCCTGTCACTTAAGGGTTTACTTTGTACAAGTTAACAATTAATGTTGCAGTGTTCTGAAAAGCTGCCCTGTATTTGTATAAGTTCCTTTTCTCAACAGTATTTTAAATTTTATACCATTGGCTATATTAATGATACTATCAATAGAATTACCTTGAGCCCCAATGGGATCATGTATAATGTTTTCTATCATAAAATGATAAATATGTCTCTAAAATGAGCCAGAAAAACATATATAAACCAGAGATATATATGAATGGATTTGGGGCTCGCACTTAATTCTAGCCCAATCTAGGCACAATTAGTTCTTAAGTCATGGCCCGACTGGATAGCTGCCCTCATGACAAGTTCACTGGAGATATGCGAGCTGTAGCAAAAGGTAGTAAGGAAACTAGATGATGCTCATCTATCAGACTGTAAAGCATCTAGGATAATAAGGCTTGTCTTCAAACAAGCAGCCATCTAAGTGAGGTGTCAGCTAAGTCCACATGGAAGAAGCTCACCAGCCTGGGTGATCCAAGGATTCTAAATACTAGAATCCAAATCCAAAGGAGAGAACAGTATCAGAGCTTCAATTCTGAACTCCTGGTTGCAGAAAGCTCTGGGTGACAGTGGAAGGGCCAAATCCATTTGTAGGGTCCCCACATGGATGAAGCCTCTGGGGAATCCCCTCTGACCATAATTCAGGGATGTAGACAGCCTTGTTATCTGTCATACAGACAGCATGGTAAAGCTGATTATGGCAGATGCCTTTAGGTTAAAATTTGATCTCTGCCTGTTTCAGTTTTTAATATTTTCAGCTTTCTTTTTGACTAAGTCTTTTCTGTTTTGTTTTGTTGTCATTTGTTTGTTTGCTTCCTGTTTGTGTTTTGTGTGATTTTCTGTATATGAAATCCAGGTGAGGTAAATCCATAGAGACAGTAACTGCATAATAATTACCTAAGGGCATAGCAGTTGACCTGGAAGGAGAGGGTCGAGGATAAAGAACTAATGGGTTGAGGAGAAAATGTCCATAAGTCGATTGTGGTGAAGACTGCACCATTCTCCTTGAATAATTAAAGTACATGATATATGAATTATATGCCAATAAAGCTATTTTTAAGATGTGACCTTAGACAATTTACTTCCTCTCTCTTTGCCTATTTCATCTTCTTTAAAATTGCAATGTAGTATCAATTCATAGGGTAAAATGAAACACAAAATCAGTTAATACAAATGAAACACTTAAAATCTGGCACCTAGCAAGAGCTTAATAAATTTTGGCTTTTTTTTTTTCACATTGTATGCCTAGAAAACCTGGTCCCTCTCATTCTCCTCTTGTCTACCTGGAGGGCTCCCATGAATGTTTTAGGGGTTTTTCCCATCTGTTACCTCCAGCTCTGTAAAGTCTTCCTTGCCTTTTCCATCTTTGTTCCCCATTCTCCTGGCAGTCACTTATTTACGTCCCTGTCTTTCCACTGGTGTAGTTACAAAAAGCGGGCTTACTCACCATTTAACTTTCAACGTCTAACAGTTTCTGGCATACACCGCCACTCAGTCAATGCTGATCTTTCTCTATGTAATAGAGAATTCCTTTTCTGCCTTCTTGATATGCTCAATTCCTGCTCCTTCTTCAAGGTCCAGATAAAATAACACTTTCTGGAAAAAAACAAACTTTCCTTGGCTCACGCACGCCTCCCACCCCAATTCAAATCCGAGACAGACACTGCTTTCCTGATACCGCTGTCATAGGCTGTATCGCCCTGAATTGTACCTGCACTGCTGTCTTTCTCTTCTTCCACTAGACTTGCAAGAATCTTAAAAGCAGAAGCCACTTCTTTACAAATGTTTTATATCTGCAACACTTAGCATAGTGGTTGGCATGAAATGAGTATTCAACACATTTGTTGAATGAAAAATGTGTCATTATATAAAAACCACACCCAAACTCATGGACTCGTAGCAACCCTGTAAGACACAGGACTTGTTCACAGCATTTCCCAGCCTGCAATCTGTTCAGAAGCCAAATTGCCAGATCTTTCTCTGCAGCCAATGGTGGATTCTAGCCCCAACCTTGTGGTTAGCAGCCGAACACTTTAAACATTTTATCCCCAGGGTTCCCCATTGTAAAAATATGAACCAAGATGCTTTAACAAAAAGTATAAATAAAATGAGTATGTGTATTTGAATAATGAGTTACTCAAATGGGGAGATTTAGTCATGAAAACATCCCCTTAAATTTAAAGACCCTCATAATTCTTCAAGGATAATAAAACATCAGGGTTAATAGTTGGGCTATTAAGAGAATTTATGAAATAAGCTTCTCTACGTCTGGCTCTATTTCTGCTGGCCTAAATTCCTCAGGCATAGCTGGAGTTGTTCCTTTAGTAATTTGGATCTTTCTTTTTTTTTAAATTGTTTTAGTAGGGCTCATACAACTTTTATCACTATCCATACATACGTCAATTGTGTAAAGCACATTTGTACATTAATTGCCCTCATCATTCTCAAAACATGTGCTCTCCATCTAAGCCCCTGGCATCAGGTCCTCATTTTGATTTTCTTAATAAAATCATTCTCAATCAATTAAGAAGGAAGCTGGAGATGCATGTCTTAGAAAATCCCCAGGCTGAATCTCAGATGTTCTTTCCCAGTTTCCCAGTACAAACTAGGCAGTTGCACCAGTAAAGTGAGTACTAACACCAGCAAGTACACCAGGTTTTCACATCAGACTCCACTGGGCTGGCTCAGAACAAGCTTCTAACTCCGGAGCTATTTATCACCATCAGATTTCTAAATTGAAAAACAACTTGTTTGTTCTTATTATAAAAGCATTATTTATTCGAACAAGTCCAGAAGTAGGTCAGCAAAAAAAAAAAAGATAATCAAAATAGCTCATCATTCTTCCACCCAGATGTAACTACTGACCTTTCCAAGCCTTTTTGTACTTGCGTACACATTACTTTCCTCTTAAAAACATGATCAATCATGCATCCTACTTTACAACTTTCCCACTTATCAGTACAGTGTGGACATTTCCCCAAGTCATTAAATATTGTATAACATTTTGAATGACTTAATATGGGACAACAGGTCAATCATTAACTTCGGCTCTTTCAAAGGCAAATGGATGACCAGTTGCCACCCATTTCTTACTGCAGGGCAGGTGGACCCATAGCAACCACAGGAAGTCCTACGAAGGAAAGTAAACTGGTGACAATGCTGACGTTTTCTCAGAACGTGCATGAAGAAGTGGATTTTGATGGCCACGTGGAAGAGCAGATAGCTTAGGTCGCAGTGTTGGTGCTTTGCTCTTCTTCAGACCTCATTTATAGGGAATCGCCCGCTGCGAGGAAAAGCAAACTCAATGTGTCTTCATTCTGTTCTGTGTTTGTTTACAACCATAGACTGCTTGGTTTTCAAAGGGCTGCAGCCAATCATTCAACTGGAATGAAAAAGAAAAAGAAATCACAGGAGAGATGCAGCACAGATGTCTCTGGGCACCTCAGACTTGTGATGGGCGCTTTTAGACTGGCTGGGACTGAATGTGGTTCTAGATTCTCTGATTATAATGAGTTAAACTTACTTAGCCCTTTCTCTGTGCCGGGCATGATACCTGTTTAAAGTTTAAAATGACTCTATGAAGTCGTAGGTATTGTAATTTCCAACCACGGATGAGGAAATAGGTTCTGAGTGGTTGAGGAACTTACCAGTTCGTGGGTAGCATGACTAATTAATGTCATTCAAATCCAGATATGCTTCATTCCCAAACTCCCAAAGTACTCCCTTCGACACCACACTGCCAAGCAGCCATCTGTGCTATGCAGAATAACGCCTCCCCTAAGAAGGTTCCATCCAAAGCCCAGAGCCGTGAATTTGTTACGTTATGTGGCAAAGGGGAATTAAGGTTGCAGACGGAACTGAGATGGCTTATTATGAAAGGCACTGGAACGGCGGTTCTCAACCTTCCTCAGGCCACGACCCTTTCATGCAGTTCCTCATATTGTGGTGACTCCCCAACCATAACATTATTTTTGTTTCTACTTCAAAACTGTAATTTTGCTACTGTTATAAATCGGGCGACCCTGTGAAAGGGTCATTTGACCCCCACAGGGGTTGCATGCCACAGGTTGAGAACAGCTGCACTAGAGATTTGAGTGGGCCCGATGTAATCGCAGAGAGCCTTTAAAAGTGGAAGAGGGCCGCAGAAAAGTCAGAGATGCAACAATCGAAGAAAGAAAGGTCAGAGTGCTGAAATGTGAGAACTTGGTCCATCACTGCTGTCATCAAAGACAGAAGGGAGTCGTGAGCTCAGAATGTCAGCAGCCTTTAAGCGAGACAAGGCGGAAAGGGCTCCTCCTGGACAGGCTCTAGAGAGACCACCTTCTGCCTTACAGAATTGTACGATGATAAATTCATGTTGTTTGAAGAAACCAAGTTTGTGTCACTTGTTACACTAACAAATAGAAAACAAAACTAGTATACTATCCTGCTAGCGTGTAATCAGATTTGCATTTTTACTCTGACAGAAGATCCACACTTGGCACATGAGTGGGAAAAGGCTGTCTGCATGTAAAACCAACATCTTTATTGTTTCATCTTCTTAAATATCGAGAAAAATGATGTGTTCTCTCCTTTAAGGATCTAAAAGGTGTTGGGTGAGATTGTAGAATGCTGGGACAATTGAGAAGGGTAAAATTATTTCAGCCTGGGGAAAGACCAGTGTGCTGCCCTTTGTGACCCCATTTGAAATGTCTGCTTGTCAGAACCACATTTTTGTGGAACAGATCTTGAGCAAGTGAATGTAAACCACCTCTCAACAATTGCATGAACTGGCTTGCTGGATTTGGTTATTGAGGTTTGGATCAGAAATTAGTTTTATACTACAAACAGAAGTTTGAATTAATAATTGATGCTTTGTCTGAATTCACCTGAATTTGAATTGACTGTATCACTTTCTACCGTGCGTGCATCAATTAACCTATCTCCAGCTCAGTTTCTTCGACTGTAAGATGAATTAATGTTACCAATGAGGAAAGGTTATGAACCAGGATTTAATGAAATTATAATTCAAAAGTACTAGCACATCGCCTGGCACATATGACATGCTCAATAGATAAGGGCTTTTCTACTTCCTGCTAGGCAAATACTGTTGAAATTTTGCCGTTAGCTTAGCACAGAGGAAATTGCTTACTTTCTTTCTACTCAGGTTTTATAGCCAGAAGCCTTGCATGCAGTTTATGCATTGTTATGCCAACATTTTAAATTAGGAATTTTTAAAGGAGAAAAACCATGCATCCTAGGAAATATTCCTGGAGGCCTAGCCTGCAGCTTGATTCTCCAGTCTTTCCAATTTATTTCAGGAACTGCTGATTCCCCAAATCATATGTATTCTGATCAAAAGAACTAGAATGATTTTCCCTTTTTAATAATCTGCGACTAAATCCTGTTATATATACTGGCATACTATGTAATATTTAACACCGAATTTCATTAGTCCGGAAGTTTCTCCTTCCTATTTTGCTACAATTCTGCATATTATTTTAATATAGACACTGTAGACACCGGTAAAGAATATTTTGAAATCTATGGGAAGAGCATTCATACACAGTGCCTAAGAGAGCAGAAACTGAAGATAACACTGATTATCCCCTCTAATAACCTTAATTGTTATTAACGTTTTTTGATGAGTTAGGATAGTGCTTAACAGTGATTTACAGTAAACAATTTGTTCCTAATGAAGCTATTTTGGGGGGAAATACCTGTCAATTTACTAAGAAAGACTAAATAGATGTTTGAAAGAATGTCAGGCCAAATTGATTTTCAGTCTAAAGTTTATAATAATGATATGTTGTTGTTGCTGCTGCTGCTGCTGTTAGGTGCCACCATACAGGTCTCCAAGCATGGGGACCTTTGTGCGACAGAGCGAAACAGTGCCCAATCCTGCTCCATACTCGCAATCATTCTGGGCCTCTGCTTGGGCCACTGTCGCAACCACTGTGTCACTCCATCTCATTGGAAGTCTTTTTTTTTTTTTAACACTTTATTAGGGGCGCATACAACTCTTATCACAGTCCATACATATACATACACTAATTGTATAAAGCACATCTGTACATTCTTTGCCCTCATCATTTTCAAAGCATTTGCTCTCCACTTAAGCCCTTTGCATCAGGTCCTCTTTTTTCCCCTCCCTCCCCGCTCTCCCCTTCCTCATGAGCCCTTGATAATTTATAAATTATTATTTTGTCATATCTTGCCCTATCCGGCATCTCCCTTCACACCCTTTTCTGTTGTCCCTCCCCCAGGGAGGAGGTCACATGTAGATCCTTGTAATCGGTTCCCCCTTTCCAACCCACTCACCCTCTACCCTCCCAGTATCGCCACTCACACCCCTGGTCCTGAAGGTATCATCCACCCTGGATTCCCTGTGCCTCCAGCTCCCATATGCACCAGTGTACAGCCTCTGCCCTATCCAGCCCTGCAAGGTAGAATTCGGATCATGGTAGTGGGGGGGTAGGAAGCATTTAGGAACTGGAGGAAAGCTCTATTCTCCATCGGTGGGTAGTCTTTCTTTTTCAATGACCCTCGACCAAGCACGATGTCCTTTTTTCAAGGAATTGCTATCCTTCCTGATAGCACGTTCAAACTATTCATGAGATGAAGTGTCACCACCTTGACTTGCAGGGGACATTCTGGTATTACATCTTCCAATGCAGGTTTGGTTGTTCTTCTGGCAGTTTATGGAATATTTAATATTCTTTACCAACACCATAATTTAAAGGAATCAATTCTGTTTTGGTCTTTCGTATAAATTGTTCATCTTTCACATACATATGAGATAATTGATATCATGGCTTGGGTCAGGCACACTTTAATCTTCAAAGTGACATATTTGCTTTTTAATACTATAAATAGAACTAAGTCCTTATATGTAATTACAATTGGCAGGTGATTCCTTCAATCTGAGCTCATCTTTAAAGAAATTCTATGCAATTTTATAAATAAAGCAACCCTACATTATTTGGGGGGTAATAACCCAAGATTTCTTTAAAGATGATCCGACAGTACTTTGAGCTCATCCTGAAGGAATCAGGTGTCAATTGTACATAAAGAATTAGGACCATCAAGCAGAAAAGGCCTGGATAGTTCCTTCAAGCAGTCTTTTCCTGAGGTCCTCTTAGATGCTATCTGACTACTCAGTTCTCTGGAAATTCTATTATCAGGGCATATTTATTCTCCCCTGCTGGTTCATTTGCTAAGCGGTAGTGCTACTGTAACAGAAACACTACAAGTATTTAGTTAATTAACAGGGATTTCTCTTGTCACACTTTAGGAGACAAGTGTCCAAATTAAGGGTGCCAGCTCTAAAGGAAAGCTCTTTAGACTCCTTTATGGCCCCAAGCTAGGTCTCAGGCTAATCAGAATAGTCCAACCAGGAGTCACCTGGCAAAAAGGCCAGCAGGGTCCATTGCCTGAGAGAACTTCCATTTGAGGCACGTCAATAAGGAACGTTTGTTCTAAAAATAAGAAAGCCCCTGAACTCTATTATTACCCTTTCTCTGTCTTCTGAAGTAGATTCCGAGTCTCCCTCAGTGAGGGATAAATGAATAGCCGTGAAATAGAGTTGAACCGAGTATTGTTGTTTGGTGCCATCAAATCAGTTCCGACTCATTGTGAACCTCTGCATGGCAGATGCTTGAGCCCATTGAAACTGAGTATGGTAAGAGTAGTCACTGAAAGACTCGCACCGAACAGCTAGGATATAAAAAACAAAAAAAGAATTGATTTTAAATAGTTTTCCACTGTCAAATTCTCAGTGAGTTGGAAAAGATACACTTTAAAATTCATTTAAAGGCAATAAGTGTTCAGATTAATACTTGTGTAACTGTAAAAGTTTGGAAAATAACTTCTTTATTTCAAAATACTTCAAAGTAGTGCTCTGAAAGTTTATTAGAACTATTAACATCTTATCAAATCCTAAATTAATAATTGATTACTTAGCACTTTTTATTACACTCACCAAAAGAAATTATCTCCCACGTTTTAGATATTTAGAGTTAAAACAAAAACCTTTATGTTTAGACTGGAGTTCCTGAGCCATAAACTGCTGTTAGGTGCCATCGAGTTGGCTCCAATTCCTAGCAAGCTCGTGTACACAGAATAAAGGATGCTTGGTCTCGCGCCATGTTTACCATCATGTCTATGCAGGAGCCCAGTGTTATAGCCACTGTGCCAATCCCACTGAGGGTTTGCCTCCCTTTCAATGACTCTCCACTCTACCAAGCACAACGTCCTTCTCCAGCGATACGTCTCTCCTGGTAACATGCCCAAAGTCTCAGTAAGGAACTTCTTCTGGAATTTCACGGTACTTTCGATAACCTTGCCAACACTACAATCCAAAGGCATCAATCCCGCTGTGCTCATCCTTACTCAGAGTCCAGATTTCCTAAGAATATGCGGTGAGTGAAAATGCCGTGCTTGAGGTAGGGGCACCTTAGTCCTCTTAGTGACATTGTTTGTTCTTTAATGAGGTCTTGTGCAGCAGACCAGCCCAGCGCAATACATCCTTTGATTTCTTGACTGCTGCTTCTTGTAGACCTAAAGAAAATGGTATATTTGACAACTCTAAGCTTTTCTCCATTTGTCATGATGTTCTCTTTAGTTGTGAGGTTGGTTTTCCCCCCACTGAGTCGTAAGTCATGCTGAAGACTTCAGTTTTTGATCTTCATGAATAAGTGTTTCAGGTTCCCTTTACTTTCAGCAAGCGAGGTTGTGCCATGTGCATATCAAAGGTCCTTAATAAGCCTTCCTCCAACCTTGATACCATGTTCTTCATATAGCCCAGTTTCTCAAGTTATTTCCTCAACATACAGACTGCAGAAGTATGATGAAAGAAAACAACTCTGATGCTCACCTGTACTGATTTTAAACCATGCAGCATCTCCTTGTTTTGTTTGAATGACTGTCTCCTGATCCATGCCTGGGTTCCTCATGAACACAAGTTAATGTTCTGGAATTCCCATTCTTCCCACAGTTTGTGATCCACACAGCTAAATGTCTTTGTATAGTCAATAAAACACAAGGAAGCATCTTTCTGATTTTTCCACTTTGAGCCAAGATCCATCAACAATGATATCCCTCATGCATGTCCACTTCTGAATCTGGCTTTAATTTCAGGCAGCTCTCTGTCTATGTACTATTGTTAAAACCATTTAAGAATTGTCTTCAGCAAAACTTTACTTGCAGGTGATTTAATGACATTATTTTATAATTTCCACATTCTGGTGGAATGAACACAAATATGGATTTTTTTTCAGTTGGTCCAATTGGGTAGCTGTCTTCTAAATGACTTGGCATAGAAGAGTGAGTGATTCCAGTACTGCATTAATTTGTGAAAACATTTCAATTGGCATTCCATCAACTTCTCAGAGTTTTGGAGTTTTTAGTGACGTAGGTGCCTCTTGGGCTTCTTTCCATACCATTGATGGGTTCTTGGTCATTGGTTCTTGAAATGGCTGAATAGCATGAATTGCTCTGGGTACAGTCACTGTACCCCAACCCTTTCTACCTTTTAATGCTTCCTGCATCATCCAATATTACAACTTGAAACGTGGACTTGTTTTCCTTCAGTTATTTCAGCTTGAGAAATGCTGAGCAAAGTCTTCCGGTTTGGTTTACTAGCTCCAGGTCTTTGCGCATTTGATTATAATGCTTTACTTGGTCTTCTCACATTGCTGTTCTAAAAAACTTTTTTTTAATACTTCATCATTTCTTCAATTTGCGTAAGAATTCAACTGCAGTTTGAGTCTCTCCTGACAACCACTGTCTGGATATTTTTCTCACAGAATTTGTGGACATGACTGTATATTGTTAACTCTAAAGCATTTATATCCTAGAGATACTACTTGGGAGCTGTTAGGGATTAATTCTAGCTCATATCTACCTTACCGACCTTAGAAAATGGAAACTTGATTTAAAAATTAGTAGAACATGAATTCTTTTACTGTATCCAGGAGCAAGCATGTTGTCCAAAAAAAAAAAAAATTGATTGTCATAGTCTGAGGAATGGCAAACTTGTTGCATTCTAAAACCTGGTTTGGTGCTGTAACTTTCATGGTCCAGCCTTGGATAAGGCGCAATTCTGTATCCCCGTGGCAATCGCTAGACTTTCTGTTTCCATAGCCACTGACTGCCCTCCCTGACCCTGCCTACCAACTTGCAAATGCGTCTACTTATTTAGAATAATCCTGGGAAGATGTGGATCCATCCGTTCAAATTCAAAACATCATCGCTCTGCCATGCTTGTGACAGGTCAGTGGTGACGTCCTCTGGGAGGAGAACTTCCTGTGGTGCTAACAAATGTCCAGCAGAACCCACCCCAGGCTAGAAGCGATTTGGGGCACACTGAACTGTGATAAACTCCTAAGTGAGAAAGAATCGTGCTGGACTGAAAAGCAGAAACTGCCCAAGAAGGTTCAAGGCTGCTTTTATGGAGTTGAACTCTAAGCTGAACCTGACGGTGTGGCCAGCTGAGTTAGAGATGAAGGCTGCTTAGTTGAACTAGGAATGGCAATGGATATTGGGTTCAAGTGACCCAGGCTAGGATCAATAGGGTAGAATGCAGTCTAAGGATCTTTAAGGAGCTCAGAGCTAAGGGAGGTAAGAAGAGAGTCTGATAGGAATGTGGGTGGAGGGGTTGGGAGGGGGGAATGGAATTCACCAAACAGAAAGACTAGCTCAAGTTTGAGCTAAAAACTCAGCTGATAGTTCTAAAAGAGAAAGCTAAGAAAGTGGCCAGGTGCTATCAGGACCTGCTCCCAGTCACCAGTTGGCTTTGGGCGGAGCAGAAGTTAGGGGGGAAAGAGTAAGGCATTGAGAGCAGAAGGTAAGGAATTAGGGAGACAAGGATGGAAATCCTCAGTCTAATTAAAAACGGTCTAAACTAGTGGTTCTCAATCTTCCTAGTGCCATGACCCTTTAATACAGTTCCTCATGTTGTGGTGACCCCCTATCATAAAATTATTTTCATTGCTCCTTCATAACTGTAATTTTACTACTGTTATGAATCCGGTGACCACTGTGAAAGGGTCGTTTGACCCCCAAAGGGGTCACGACCCATAGGTTGAGAACCGCTGGGCTAAACGTTCAGTTTGGTCATCATGGTTTCATCAACTTGGAAGCAACTGGGCCTGATATTTTCTGGGTAAGTAAAATCTAAGTCCAAAGTGTGACTCCTGTCTATTCAATGGTGGTTAAAAAGAGTGTAATAAACCATACATATTAGGAAAGGAGAAGGTTAACTGAAGCTGGAAAAAACCTTACGCGGCAGTTTCCAAACAAGCAAATTAATTTGGCTTTTGCATGAAGGTGATGACATTGATGTGGAGCACAGCGATTTATGTTTTGCCATTTTTAAATCCACCATGACACACTGTGATGAATTGCTGGAAAGGAAGTCTTTAACTACTTATAACAGGGCACTTCTCCTTCTAGGAATGTGCCTTCCTACTCTCTGCAGCAGTTAACTTATCGGTTTGTGTAATATGCCAGTCTCCATGAACACATATGCTTATCATCAACCACTCACTTTCCTACTGGCTTTTTTTTTTTTAAGATCATTAGAATCAGTTTGCAAAGAAGCCGTGGCTTTAAGTTCATCTGTGCTGGGTGGATTTGTTAAAGGTGTCAGTGACCCATTCCTAAACAGAGCAAGGGTAGGAATAAAATGAACCTCTTTTCCCCTTTAATGTATCTACATGGTTAAGTAATTAATTTAATTAGCACCTAATTAAATGTAAAACAGATTACTAAGCTGTTCCAACATGCTCACTAAAGTTGTACTTCTTGATTGCTTATCATTCACCTAATTTTCAATGAGGGAACATCAAACAGCTCAGTTGAGTTCAAATAAGCCTGCCAACCCACAAGGACATGTGCCAGTCCCTGTGGAGAAAAGAAACACCCCAAGATAAGCAACCTCTACTTTCAAACCCCTCACCATTGCACACACCACCTGCTTACATTTGCCCTACTCAAACTGCTGTTTATCCACGAGAAAGCTAAATCTAATATCCTTCCTGGGCCAAGATTTATAGAAATGCCAAATGCATTCATTCAAGATTTTACAAGTTTGATTTGGTGTAATCATAACTGATTTTTCACATTGTAGGAATAACTCAATGAAATTACAAGTCAGATACTTCTGACTACATGCACTTCATTAAAATTAGAGAAGTCTGTTAGCAAATGGTGACCAAGTATCATCTTGCTTCAGACCAAACTGTAAATCAAATTCTGCATGAAACTTAACAACAGCTAGTGTTGTGGGTGAAGTGAGCTGCCTAGATTTATTAAAATCACCCTACTTCTATATCTGTAGGACACATGTACATGAACACATGTACATATAAAATGCAATGAGTAATTGAAAAGACACTTTCCAGTCTTGTCATAAACAAGGCATTGCATATGAGGAAGCATCAAAAAGTTGCAGGAAAATCCCATTATCTTTTAATTCCATTTTTCTAAAAACTTTTTGAAACTCTCTCATATGAAAGACATATATCCATCTCATCAAGAGTTGATGTTACCAACATCATGAATCAAATTTTAAACTTTGGCCCCGCAATACTACTTCCGGGACTGTATCCTCAGACTAATAAAGTCCACAAAGTTATGGGAGAAAGATGAGGCTATCTGCTTCCATGTAGGTTTCAGCTCCAGAACCCCTATAACGGATAACTACATGTCAGCACTGACTAGATATCAATGGGCTGGGCACACGTGAATATATCATAGGTAGAGAACACAGCATCACGTTTGGAGGAAGACTCATTAATAACCTACAAAATGCAGATAGTATTGCCTTGCTTGCCAAAAGCAAAGAGGATTAGTGAAGCACTTGATGCCAAAGAACAAATGAACTTCAATATGGATTATATCTCAACATTAATAATAAGCCTCAAATCTGGACTAACAATCAACAATGTGATAAACGGAGGAAAGTTTACAGTTGTTAGGGATTTCATTTTACTTGGATCCACAATCAACGTCTATGGAATAGCAGTCAGAAAATCAGAGTATTACATTGGGTAAATGTGATGCAAAAGACCTCATTTTTCGATATGATGAAATAATGATGTATAAATTACCAAGGGCACATGAGGGAGGGGGAAGCGGGGAGGGAGGGGAAAAAAAAGGACCTGATGCAAAGGGCTTAAGTGGAGAGCAAATGCTTTGAGAATGATTGGGCAGGGAATGTATGGATGTGCTTTATACAATTGATGTATGTATATGTATGGATTGTGATAAGAGTTGTATGAGCTCCTAATAAAATGTAAAAAAAGAAAAGAGGAGAAAAAAAAAGAAAATGATTAGGGCAAAAAATGTACAGATGTGCTTTATACAATTGATGTATGTAAATGTATGGATTGTGATAAGAGTTGTATGAGTCCCTAATAAAATGTAAAAAAAGAAAAGAGGAGAAAAAAAAAGAAAATGATTAGGGCAAAAAATGTACAGATGTGCTTTATACAATTGATGTATGTATATGTATGGACTGTGATAAGAGTTGTATGAGCCCCTAATAAAATGTTTAAAAAGAAAAAGAAAACTTTACAAAAAAAAGACCTCATTTTTCTTAAATCATTTTATTAGGGGCTCGTACCGCTCTTATCACAATTTATACATATAGTCATTGTGCCAAGCACTTTTGTACATTTGTTGCCATCATCATTTTCAAAATATTTTCTTTCTACTTGAGCCCTTGGTATCAGGTCCTCATTTTTCCCCTCTGTTTCCCACCCTCTCTCCCTCATCAACCCTTGATAAGTTAGAAATTATTACTATTTTCATATCTTACATCGTCTGCTGTTTCTCTTCACCCACTGCAAAAGACTTCTTAAAAGATGAGAATGTCACTTTAAGGACTAAGGTGCAACTGATACAAGCCATAGCACATTCAATTGCCTCACACACAAGGGGGTACCAAAAACAAACAAACAAGCAAACAAACAGAAAAAAGGCTCTGCTGGGTCGAGCTCTCTTAGTACAAGCAACTCACTCTGGGTTAGTGCACCCAGTGGCGCCACCTGGAAGTTTCTCTCTGGTCACAGTGAATTTTTTAGTAAAAGCAGTTTGGCTCAAACCGCGTTTTTTTTTTGTGTGTGTGTGTGATGGCCGATTTCAAGAGAACAGCTTGCAGCTGTGAAATTTTGTTTCCTGCTCAGGGAAAAGTGCCCCAGAAACTGTTGTGGTGTTGAACACAGCTTACAAGGACTGAGCTATGGGATAAATTCAAGCGTACAAGTGGTTTTCTAGTTTCAAAAAATATGAAATGTCAATTGATGACAAACATCTGTCAACTTTCAGAATGGTTGAAAATGTCAGCTTGTAGTGCATTTGGAGTTTGTTCCACAAGGTCAGACTGTTAATCAAGCTTTCTATTTAGAACATCTGAAAAGACTGTGTAACAGTGTGTGACAAAAAGGCCTGATTTGTGGCAGATAGGGGACTGGTGTTGCCACCACAACAAAGCACATGCTCACGCAGCCATCTCAATGTGCCAGTTTTTGGCAAAAAACAGCATGCCTCTCTGGCCCCAAGCCTGACCTCACGTGTGTGGCTTCATTTTGTTTCTGTGAGTGAAGAGGGAGATGAAAGGACAGTGATGGGGCGATAAAGAGGAGGTGAAGAAAGCAATGAGGGAGGTGCTGTCAGCCTTCCAAACAGATGAGTTTGAAAAATGTTTCCAAGATTGGAATCGAAGTTTGGAAAATGTATTCAGTGTAATGAAGAGTACTTCGACGGTGATAAGGCTGTTTTGTAAAACAAAGAATTTAAATAACGTAGCTTTAAAAAATCCATTTGTGGGTGGGCCCTCATATATATATGAAAGCTGGGGCAATGAATAAGGAAGATTACAGAACAATTTAAACATTTTATTTATGGTGCTGACAAAGAATATTGAATATACCATGGACTTATAGAAAAAAGAGCAAATCTGTCTTTGAAAATGTACAGCCAAAATGCTCCATGGAAGCAAGGATTGTGAGACCTCATCTCACATACTATAGACTTGTTGGCAGGAGGGACTAGTCCCTGGGGAAGCACGTCATGTTTGGTAAACTCGCAGGTCAGTGAAAAAGAAGAGATGGATTGACACAGTGACTATAACAGTGAGGTCAAACAGCAATGGTTGTGAGCCTGATGAAGGACCAAGCAATGCTTCATTCTGTTATACACCGGTCGCTATGAGGCGCAACTGACTGTGTACCCCTAAAAACAGCAGCAGGAGCAACATTCACACACACACACACATCCACACACACACTCACATATATAGGAGCACATATAGGCATCTTCCTGTAACATGGTTAAGTGAAAAGTATGAAAGAATACACT
The DNA here is from genome assembly GCF_050624435.1 of Tenrec ecaudatus. Taxonomy (NCBI): domain Eukaryota; kingdom Metazoa; phylum Chordata; class Mammalia; order Afrosoricida; family Tenrecidae; genus Tenrec; species Tenrec ecaudatus. Next base: position 143,902,340 of record NC_134533.1, read on the forward strand.
CATAGTGTACTTCTACTCACATACAGCAATTTATGTCTGCACCTGTAAATAGTATAATGTAATTATCCAGTACTTTCTTCTTTATACCAATTTGTTCAACTTGGATATGTATTTATTTTCTTTAATTTTGTAAAATAATTTACATCAAATGAAAAAAAAAGACCTCATTTCTCTGAACTTCAGTCAGACTTTAGTAATCTCTAAGGAAACCGAATGTAGCTCTTGGGTTTGTGTTTGGTCAAGTGAAAGGAAAATTGTACATAAATAAACCATATTACACAGAGGATTTGTATGAATGTGCCTATAACCCAAACCCAAACAGATAAAAATACAACCAGAGGATAACTTTCTTATAATGTTTGAAAGGATTAATTCGATGTGTATGTGTATATATTACTATATATTGATGACTAGCCAAAACTATGGATTCCAAATGGCAACAAAGGCTATACCATAATTATCATAGTTTTTTTCTTACATAAGTTGTCACCTTATAAATCTTCAAGTAAGTGTGGAAAAGGCCAACCTGAACAGATGGGCCTCATGCTGTTCTCTAAAACATGAACAGATTTCTGTTCTTCTGGACCAGGAAATGAATTCAGCACCAACACAGCAGACACTATCATCCGTCTCTAAGACGCTAATAAAAGCAACATTCCCCTTTTTAGAAATGGAGCACGGGGACATGTTTGTGTCTTAACAGAATCTGCTCTTGGCATAGTAACGATGCCGCGGGGTATTTGTGGCACTAGCGAGACAGCTCACTGGTCCCTGAGCATCACCACGTTTGAAGAATCCTAACCGTGGTCCTTGGTGGCAATCGCTATTCTTTCATCCTTAACCCTTCAAGTTTCTCCTGAAAACCATATCTCTAGCAGCTGCTGTACCTCTGCCTGGCTAAATCTGAATTTCATTCATCTAAAGGCCTCCGTTTTCATAAGCATCTTCACAGAAGCAGTCTCAAACCTAGAACCCTTTGGGCTTGAAATCCTGAAAGCGAGTTCTCTATTAAGCAATTAGTTTTGAGGTTTGAATTCCTGTCCCACCGATTTCCAGCTGTATAACTTAAACCCACAAGGCATTGGACAGATCTAGTGGGAGGAGGGTGGAGAGGTGCAAGGGATGAGTGTGAGTTGGGATTGGTACCAAGAAGGTGGCCAGGAAGCCAAGAGGTCATTTACATATCGAGAGAATAAGCAGATCGCTAAATATACTGAACATAGTGGGAGCCACATTTGTTTCCATTAGAGCCGGAAGTTGTAAACACAAAAAGGTAAAGTGCAAAATAAATTTTCCGGTATTAGGGGAGAACTGGAAATACTGAAATAAAGTCATGGGTTTTAGTGTAGACTGACAGATGTAAAAATAAATAGATGTATAAGAGTGTAAGGGTAAAAAATTGTGACTAGCCTTTCCTAGGAGGCCTGATGGAAAAGTGGTTACACATTGGGCTGCTAACAGCAAGGTCCACATGTGGAAACCACTGGCCGCTCCTCGGGAGGAAGACAGGGCTCTCTACTCGACTAAAGAGCTGGAGTCTCAGAAATCCACAGTGGGCACTTCTACTCTGGGCCACTACGAGTTGGCATCAACTCGGTGGCAGTGAGTTTGTTTTTCTTCTAGTGTTTCAGTTGATACATTACAAATAAAATGTGGTTAAACATGTCTCTGTGATCAGAAGAGGTTTGCAGACAAGTTCTCTCAATAATAAACTTGTCTGGGTCTTGTTGGGGTGCCTTCAAAAATAAAGGCCCAAGCAAAACCATGCTCCTTGGATCTGCCTGGCCAGTGAAATTCAAGTCAAAGAGATCAAATCAGAAGGTTATGGTAACTAGTTTGGGGGACCCCATGGGCTAATCTTCATATATTTTCTTGAAGGTCACAGGACAATCACCGGGGCTTATTAGGAAGGAATTTAAAGAAAATGGAAAACTACATTAGAGAGAAAAAGCCCAGTAACGTTGTACGGAGGGATTCCTTTTTTTTTTTTTTTTTTTCATAATGACAAAGATAGCAAAGGTTGTCCTGTGACAATTTCATTGGGAAACCTTTCAACGTCCACCCTGAACCCCTGATCTCACCCTTCCAGGCTTCTTTTTGTTAGCCCAAACTCAAAGAATATTTCAAGGAAACATAATTCGAGTTCCTTGATGATACCCAAACTGTCATTTAACATGGTGTCAAACAAAAAATGCAGTATTATTTGGGAAAGAATTAGAGAGATGGGATTACCGAGTTCAGAGGTGTATAGACCTAGATGAAGGATCTATCAAGAAGCAATTGCCTCACATTTTTATTATTTTTTGCTTAATAAAGGTTGCTATGTTTTGGTAGAAATATTTTTTTACTTTGCCTCATGTGTATTTGCATATTTTCTAGCCCATGTGCTGAGATGGCCTGGAAGCAATGCTGTCCCAACAGCAGTGACCACACTAAGCATCCAGTTCTTGTTTCTGGAAACGCATTCCCCATGAAAAGCAAGCACAATTCCTTGGAGAAGCAACTGATTCAATCACTAGAATGATAGAGAAAAGCAAAGTTGAGGCACAAAAATTCCTCATGGGCCACATCTTCAGAAGGACCCAATGTGGAAAACCCACTACCTGAAGTGGGCTTTACTTCAAACTTACTTGAAGCCCTTGAATTTAAGGTTGAAACTCCCTACGGTGGAAGAAGCAGATGACTGCTAGCACAAATGTATAGAACTGGCAGACCTTGGACTCTGGTGCGAATTTCTTGCCTTGAGGGTACTCAATAAATGGTGGCCCAGAACTACCACATACTGACTATATTACTGCTTTCCTTGCTTCGTTATGGCATGGCATGTATTAATAAGGTAGGTGTGGTTCTGCTGCTGTGAATGAACATTATTGGAGGATTTGCCCTATCACCAACCCCGGTTTGTAACCAGTAGACAGTCATTTAAGAGTTTAATCTGTACAAGACAACAATCATAGCTGGCCTATAACCATATAATTTCCTTTTTCTCAACAGTTTTTAAAATTCTATACCATTGACTAAAGTAATGACACTATCAATGTGTAGTGGTTAGGTATAAGGCTGGTAACTCAAGGTAAGTAGTTCAAAACCACCAGCCCGTTCTGCAGGGGGAGTATGAGGCTTTCTACTCCTGTGAAGATTTGTAGGCTCAAAGTTCACAAGGACAGGTATACCTTGCCTTACAGGGTTACTATAAGTCAACATTGACTTGATGGTAGTGGAAGAGATGCCCAGGGGAATGCGTGTTAATGTTCTTTAACATAAAATAGCATTGATGTCTCTAAAGTGAAACAAACGCATATAAACCACAGATGCATGAGTGGATTTTAAGCTTGCACTTAATTCTAACCCCAGTCTAAGAACATTAGCGTTTATGACATGGTTCTGCTTGATCTCATGAAGAGAACACTGATTATATGGGTGTTATAGCAAAGTGTGGTGAAGGAACTCGATAGTGCCCAGCTTGAACAAACAGCCATCTAAGTGAGGCAGCAACATCCACATAGAAGAAGCACACCAACCTGTGTGACCCAGAATTGTAAATATTCTAACCCAAAGCAAAAGGAAGGGCATCAGAGCTAAATTGTGAACACCTGATGTGCAGAAGGTTATGAATGGCAGTGGAGGCCCAAAATTCACTTGTAGAGTCCAGACACGGGTTTATCCTCCAATGATCCCCTCCAATCATGGTTGAGGGATGCAAACAGCCCTGCCATTAGACAAAGAGTATTGTGAAATTGATTATGGCAGATGCAGTTAGGTCAAAATGTAATATCTTATCATTTGACACACACACACCCCCTTTTAGGCCCATTTTAAAGCTCTTTTTTTTTTTTTTTTTTGAGTGAAGGATAAATACAAAGGGATTAAGCTCCTGTAACCGTGGACCTGGGATGTGAGTAGCCTGGTTAACATGCAGAGTACATTGGAAAGCAGATTGCTGCTGATGCAGTTAGGTTAAAATTTGGTGTCTTATCATTTGATCTTACTTATGATCGATTTAAATTTGTTCCAGTTTTTAATATCTTCTACTTTCTGTTTGATTAAGGTTTTAATTCATTCTACTTTGTTATTCTTGCTAGTTTTGTCTTTTAATGCTTTCCTGTAGATGAAATCCAGGATACGTAAATCTATAGAGAAGCATGGCAGGGGAGGTTGGAGGAAAACGGGGTCTGGTAACAATGAATATAAGATTGAAGAAAATGTTCTAAAACTCTGGTGATGATTGCACAACTCTTCTTGATGTGACTGAAATATTGAATTGTATGATATGTGAATTATAGCCCAATAAAACTGTTGGGGGGGGGGGAAGAAAAGTACAAGGTGAGTTTGAAATATCATCTTGCATCAGACAGTGAAGAAATGCATCAAGAAAGATATAGAAGCAAAGTGTGGTGGAGAAATCAGATGGTGCCAGCTATCAGAAAGAATTGTGTCTAGACTCTTAAAGCCTTTTCTTAAAATACGTAGCCATCTAAGCGAGGTGTCAGCTAAATCCACAAGGAAGAAGCACACTGGGTTGTGTGATCCAAGGATTGTAAATAATAAAATCAAAGATCAAATAAGGGAATTGTATTAGAATTTAAATTCTGAGCACCCAGTTTGCAGAAGGCTAGGATGACAGTGAAAACCCAAAGGCCATTTGTAGAGTCTGCTCACAGATTAAGCCTCCAATGAATTCCCTGTGACTCTGAACCGGGGGTGTGAAAAACCTTGGCATCAGACAGAGTGCATGGAAAGTTAACATTGAACATATTATCATTTGTTTTCCCTTTTGATCCATTTTTAATTTGTCCTAGTGTGTTGGACAGGGTTCTCTAGAGAGACAAGACCAGATTTCTAGTAATTATATATAAATATATTTATAAAGACAGATATATAATAAAAGAAATGAACCGTTAAATTATATACAGATAGATAATACAAGAAATTAACAGCTAAATTATAAAGCAGTGAGACACTAGCAGTCCTTTAAGGCTTGAGAGCCGCCAGTTGCCAGTCCCTTTCTGTTGAGAGAGCTGGGCTATGTATATCCAGGCAGCAAACAGCAAGGTAGGTCACCAACTGTCATCAACTGTCAGTCCCCAGCTCCAGAGACGAACATTCCAATCATGTGGGCTTAAAGAGACCTCAACTTACAGCGACACAGTTCACAGGCTTGGCATCCCACAGGTAGTGTACCCCTTTAAACTGAGGCACAGAACAAGCAAGGCGAGGCTCACCGAGTCATTTATCCCTCTGCCCTTCAGTTAATCCTACTTGTGTTTATCAGCCAGGCTGGCACAATAAACTATCACACCTAGTGTCTATAATCTTCTGTTTCCTCTTGTATTTGGGTTTTCTGTGTTTTGTTTAGTTGTCATTGTTGGGATATTTTTTGGTATGACTTTCTTTATATGAAATTCAGGATAAATAAAGCCATAGAGATAGTAACTTGGGTTATGACAAGGAAGGTTGGGGGCGGGGGATAGGTTGTGATGTGGAGCTAATAATAATGGGTAAAAAATGAAGAAAATGTTCTGAAATTGCTTTTGGTGATGACTGCACAACTTTTTTTTGCACAACTCTTTTTAATATATTTAAACCATTGAATTGTATAGTATGTGAATTATATGCCAATAAAACCATTAAACTGTGGGGTTTTTTTTTTAAAAAAGAATAATATAGACACGTCAACTTGAAAGAGATTTCTCATGGCCTTAATCGGGGACAATTTCAGCATCAAAATCAATAATGACAATTATGGATTACAATGTATTGAATAAAACAGAAAACAGCTAGTTCAGACTGACAAATTAAAAAGCCAATGAATGGCAAAGACTAAGAAAAAATCTTCCATACCAAACAAACAAAAAACACAACTAGTAATGTAAAGTGAAGATAAGAATTAGGAAAATCATATTTGGCAATCATTATAATAATAATTAAGGACCCTTAGTAGCACAACAGTTAAAGTGCTCATTGTACTCTAAATCCAACTTTGCTGTAAGTGTGAAAGTTTTCAAAATAAAAGGTTTAAAAAAAAGAGGATAATTGTATCTGCCTCAGAGGGTTGTTGGGAGTTACTCCTGTGAGGTAGTTAGAATATACGTAGTTGTAATGGAGACCATGATAGTGGTGGTGGTTTGTGCTGTTGAGTTGATTCCAATTTATAGTGACTCTATAGGATAAACCAGAACTGCCCCATAAGATAGTCTAGGCTGTAATCTTTATGGGAGCAGATTGCCAGGTCTCCCTTGATGCCACAGAGCACTTGATGGGTGGGGTCTGAGAGCTGACCTTCAGGTTAGCAGCTGAGCACTTAATCATTGAACTACCAGGACGCCTACTGGTGATGGTAGTAGTGGTGATGAGATCCTGAAAATTAACACAATTGATCTGAATCAGGCCAAGTGGACTCTTACTTATTTTCTTAGAGTTAAGTTAGACATTGAAGTTGTATCTATTTTTATTTGAAATGTGAGCAACAAATTTTAATTGATTTTAATTTAAGCACATAATGTTCATGGAGAAAACTATTTTATAGACGTATCCTCAAGCAAAATTCAGATGCACTGCCATTGAGTCAATTCTGACTCATATCCACCCTGCATAAGGTTTCTGAGATGTAAATCCTGCTGGAGAAGAAAGCCTCATCTTTATCCCATAGAGACACTGGGGCGGTTAAACTGCCAATCTCAAGGTGAGTAGCCTAACACCTAACATAGAGTGCCACCAGGACTCCTTCCCCAAGTGAAAGACACGTTAAACATTTTTTTTAATAATTTAAAGAAGTTTTTAAAATTGTTATTGTGAATTGAGTGAAGGTTTACAGATCAGATCATCAATTGTACATGTAACAATTCATACACATGTTGTTTCATGTCATTAATTGCCATCACCACAATGTTATATCACTTATCCCATTTCTTCTCTGTGTTTCCTATTTCCATTTCTCTTTTTCTAACCCTTCTGAACTTTGTCCTTGAGTAAGTGCTGCCTCTTTGGTCTCACAGGATTGATTATTATTTTTATTTTTTAATCTATTTTTCTTTTAATCAACTGCTGAGTTTTGTATTTACATTAACAAATGGGATTGAGGTAACAATTTTCTTTTCCTTTTTTAAAAATATTTTATTAGGGGCTCATACAACTCTTATCACAATCCACACATATACATACATCAATTGTATAAAGCACAAGAATGTACAGGATTGATTATTTAAATAACTCCATGCTTCCCTACTGTTTCCATTACGCGTCTATTGTTTAATTGAAAATTGAGTCAAAAGGTGAGTTCCATGCCAGATTTGAACGGTAACTCAAAACCAGTGTCTATCTGACCAGTAAGCCTGATTTATTTTAATGACTTTGAGTTTTTCTCTAGGACCTTTGATATGACCCTATCAGAGTAGCTGGAAGTGGTAGCTGGGCACCATCTAGTTCTTCTGGTTTCAGGGTAGTGAAGACTGATGTTTCTGTGGTACATTAGTTCATGGACTAATTGTTTTCATGTGTATTCAATTTTCTTCACTTAGGTGGCTGCTCATGAACTTTCAAGACCCCAGTAGCTACTCCCAAATTAGGATGTAGAACATTGTCTTTGTACACTGTGTTATGCCAATTGACATTGGTGTACTCCAAGATTATAATCCTGAGATCCCAGGTCCAGTGATTCATTACCTCAATGTGTTTGTTGATTTCTAAGGAGTCTTCATAACTTTGCCATCTATACACTCCACCATGTTTATGGAAATATTTGCAGCAAAGGTAAAAAAATAAAAACATCCTTTTTCAAACTTATACGTTTTTATGAATATACTCCCACTCTCCCTCCCACACCCATTTGGCCTGCTTGCTTATCCATGCATCTACTTGTAGTAAATCATCTATTGTAGGATTGTGTATATAACAGTATTTATCTCTGTTGACTTTAACTCTTGCACTCCTCCCAGTGTCTCCATGGTTTTCCCCAACTTCCTCCTTACAGTGTTGCCTTCGCCATCACCCAAGAAAGCATGAGTCTACCCTCGAGGCAGGAACTTCTTCTTCCTTCCCTTCCTACACCTGGTAACCATCAAAGAATGTCTTGTTTTCTGTGAAAATATTTTCTTGACTTTTAAAAATAGTGGGTTCATATACATTTCCCTAAATTAATGAAGGGTGAAATTGGCTTTCAAAAACCCTGTCTTATCCTGGATAGAGCAGAGGTTGTACACTGGTGCATATAGGAGCTGGAGGCACAGGGAATCCCGGGTGGATGATACCTTCAGGACCAGGGGTGTGAGGGGCGATACTGGGAGAGTGGAGGGTGAGTGGGTTGGAAAGGGGGAACTGATTACAAGGATCTACATGTGACCTCTTCTCTGGGGGACGGACAACAGAGAAGGGGGTGAAGGGAGATGCCGGATAGGGCAAGATATGACAAAATAATAATCTATAAATTATCAAGGGCTCATGTGGGAGGGGGGAGCGGAGAGGGAGCTGAAAAAAAAAAGAGGACCTGATGCAAAGGGCTTAAGTGGAGAGCAAATGCTTTGAAAATGATGAGGGCAAAGAATGTACAGGTGTGCTTTATACAATTGATGTATGTATATGTATGGATTATGATAAGATTGTATGAGCCCCTAATAAAATGTTTAAAAAACAAAACAAAAAAACCTCTGTCTTATCACAGTACTACTCACATTAGCACAAAGATGGAAACAACCTAAGTGTTCATCAAAGGGAGAATGTATAACAAACTATGGTTCATAACACAATGGAATACTGCACAAACTTAAAAACTCTCCATGAATCCTCCAAACACTTCCTAACATGGCTCCAACTCATAGCGGCCCTTTTTACAAAAGGACAAAACACTGCCACCCTCGTAATGGTCCTTATGCCTGAGCCCATTGTTACAGCAACGATACCAATCCGTCTTGTGGAGGGCCTTCCTCTTTTTCCCTACTCCTCTACTTTACCAACCATGATGTCCTCCAGGGACTAGTCCTTCCTGACATTTCCAAAGTATGCCAGATGAAGTCTTGCCATCCTTGCCTCTAAGGAGCACTCTGGCTATACTTCTTCCAAGATAGATGTATTGGTTCTGTTGGCAGTCCATGGTACCTTCAATTGTCTTTGCCAACACCACAATTCAAATACATTGATTCTTCTTTGGTCTTCTTTATTCAATGTCCAAATTTTCACATGTATATGATGTAATGGAGAACATCATGATTTGGTTCAGGTACACCTTAGCCCTAAGGTAACATCCTTGCTTTACAATATTTTAAAGAGGTCTTGTGCAGATTTATCTAATGCAATGCATTGTTTGACCTCTTGTTTGACTGCTGCTTCCAAGAGCATTGATTACAGATCTAATCAAGATGAAATCCTTAACAATTTCAATCTTTTCTCTGCTTATCATATTGGTCCAGTTGTTAAGATTGGAGTCTTCTTTTTTTAAAAACCATTTTATTGGGGCTCATACAACTCTTATCACATGCCACACATACATCAATTATGTAAAGCACACTTATGTATTCGTTGCCCTCATCATTCTCAAAACTCTCGCTTTCCGCTAGGGCTCCTGGAATCAGCTCATCATTTTCCTCCCCGTCCCCACTCCCCCGATTGGAATCTTCTTTACATTGAGTTGTAATCTATACTGAAGGTTATAATCTTGATTTTCCTCTGCAAGTGTTTCAAGTACTCTGCATTTTCAGCAAGCAAGATTGTGTCATCTGTACATCATAGATTATTAATAAACCTTCCTCTAATCCCTGATGCCACATTCTACTAAAACTTCCCTAAATCAATTCAGGCAGCAGGCAGAGAGGTAGTGGCCAGGCACTCCATCTTGGAGAAAGAAAGCTCTTGGCATGCCGCAGTCTGCAGGCTTCCGGCAACCACTCCCCCTCCCCACCCCCCAGGCAATTTTCCCAAAAGGAAGGGCACCTTCACTGAAGCGCTGCTGAATTAGGGTCCCAAGAGGAGATTGGTGAGGTTGTCAGCAAGACTCAGCCTGTGAGTCAATGCCAAAAAAGGCAGCAGGAAAGACTAAATCTTCAGACAAATAAGTGCAAGCAAATGGAAGGGGCTGTAAAGGGAAAATTGGCTGAAGTGGCCTATCAAGAAATTAGTGATATACCTAACTAAACCAGAGAAACAAAAACAAGGACAGTCCAACTTCTGATGAAGCAGGAAAAAAAAGAAGTTAAGTCCGATGAATGTTTAGCTGCCTTGACTTATCAGTGGACCCTGTTATTTCCTTTTAGCACAGTCCAGAGGCATATGTTTATCAACTATTTTGTAAACATGAGGTTTTCAGTAGCTCTAGAAACATTTTTAAGAAAGAGGAAATCCCACTTCCTCTTGTTTTGTTTTTTTGTTTGTTTTTAACTTTTATTGTGAGGCTTTACAATGCAGGTCATCAGCTTCTTTTTTCTTTTTATAAATCATTTTAGTGGGGGCTCGTACAACTCTTATAATAATCCGTACATCTATACATTCTCTTGTGTTTTTAAGTGTAAATGCTTTTATTTTTCTTTCAAAGTGTGAAATCATTTACTGGTTGTTTACTTTTGGGTACAACCAAAAAATAGTGGTATGTTGAATTATGGGAAGATTTGACTGACTTGCGTGTCAACGTAACATTCCGTGGGATGGAAGGAGTTATTATATCCATAATACAAAACATACTTCATTGCAAGTTGGAGTCACTGTCATGCATTTATATGACTTAAGCACTTTAAATTGTTTCTATGTTGTTTTTAAAGTAAAATTGTTTCTGAGAATCATTCCACTATCATGACTCTCTTCACAGAACTGTGAACATTCTGTAACACCTTTGGTTGTGGTAATACAGCCTTCCTGATAACTTTGTTATGTGCTGTGAAAGGTTGATAATTCAAGTGTGTAGTGTGTGTGACATTAAACTGTGAATTAGTGGGATTTATAATGTAATACCTTATCAACATTTGAAGATAATTGGTACTTGATATATCCTCTTAAGGAAATTTACCTCCAAATTTAAAACTGGAATTTAGAAAAGGATTGTAATGACATGCCATTAGGATTTTAGTACATGCATTACGAATCGCATACAAATTATTCATAATCTCTGTAATGATCTCAAAACAGCCAATAAAATACCAATCACACACAGAAAAATAGAATATGGACATATTTCTGACTTACACATACACACAGGATTTCAAAAAGACCTTTGGAAATTTAATTAAAAGATAGTGCGATTTTCCAGTGAAATTTTGAAGCCCCTTCATATATAGTGTAAACTTCATATATTATATATTGTTACATAATGTAGGAATGGTGTAGGGGCAGCTTTGGACCTCTAATTTTATGATGGGGAGGGAAAATCACCATCAGCATCAGCCCAAACCAATTTCTATGAGGCAGAGGTCAGACATGCCTGAAGTCCTCCAACCGTCTTTACCAAGTCGGATACCAACTGCCCCTTCCAAAGTACTCTGCTTCTCTGTTGAGTTCATTAATCTGATTCAATGGCCAAACAGAGCTCAAAGACCGACGGACTCATGCTAACGGGGTCTATTAGGGGAGTTAAGAAGTTATAATTCAGGCTCAGAAATGCCCACAATACAGTTATTTGGTAAGGACAGCCTTTGGTCTTTGCCCCGCTTATCCAAGTGTCACACAGTTCTACTTCCGCTGATAAATAATACTCCTGAAAAGAGTTAGTCTCAGAAACTCACAGGGGCAGTTCTGCCCGCCCTGTAGGGTCACTGTGAGTTGGCATTGTCTCAATAGCAGTGATTTTGAGCTTGCTTTGTGTTTTAGATGAGTACTCCAAAGGCACTCCACCCCACCAGTAAGCCGAAGCTTGTAGGCACTCACGTCTAGCTCTGAATCAGCAAATCTCTGCCCACGAATGTTGTGGAGGCACCTCACTCCGCAAGCCTTCTGCCCAAAGCCACATAGCCTTCTACCTCCACGGCCCAGAAAGTCCACTGTTCTGTGTTCCTGGTTCTGTTGCCTCGCTTCTGCCGCATCCCTGCCACCTCACTCACCCTCTTATCAGCTTTTCTCCTCATATAAGATGTGGTTTAGTGCACAGGAACCCTAGGGTCTAGGGCAGGGGGGTCCAATTCAATTAAAACGCGGGCCATTTGGTGCAACAGGCAAGATTCATGTGGGTCACATCACATTAACACATTTTGTTAAATTTATATTTTGAATTGAGGATTCAAGAATATGGATAGGATAATTAAAACACTATATAATTGCTTTTATTTGAACATTTTATTTAATGTCTTTGTAAAACTAAAATTATTCTTTTTTATCCAAAACTTTTCAGCGCTTTCCTCCTACGAGTTTCATTTACCACTTATGTTGTGACCAGAAAATATAACAAAGTAAGGAATAAAAAACAATAATGGCTTCCCTCTAAACATGTTAACTCGCGCTGCCACTAGGTGTGATTAATAACAGCACAACCCAGAGTGCTGTTTTTAACCTTTTCGCTATTGGGGTCTGTTTACATTACATGACACTGAGAGTGGCAGACTCATTGCTTCCAAACATCACTGGAACTGAGTCAGCGCGTTTATACACGTCCACAGGCCCCCAGGAAAGGCACTGGGCCCTGTGTGTACTCGTCTTCAGTAGTTAAAAGGTTAACGAGGGAAGTGTGCATACGGTATTGCCATGATCTCCCCTAAGCACTATTTTCTTCATAACAATTTTTTCTATTTTCATTTTATTTCAGAACGTGGCGGGAGATCTCATGTGTCCCATGGCTGCCAGTTTGACCCCCCTGGGCTAGAGGATGCCCTCCACTACTGGTTCTTCTTTCTTGATGATGTGAGAGATGCTCCTTTCTGCTTCTAAGATGGATTTTTTTTAAAACCATTTTACTGGGGGCTTGTACCACTCTTATCACAATCCATCCATCCATTGTGTCCAGCACATTTGTACATTTGTTGCCATCATCATTCTCAAAACCTGTTTGTTTTCTACTTGAGCCCTTGGTATCAGATCATTTTTCCCCTCCCTCCCCGCTCTCTCCCCTCTCATGAACCCTTGATAATTTATAAATTATTACTATTTGTCATATCTTACACTGTCTGACATAGCCCTTCACCCACTTTTCTGTTGTCCATCCCCCAGGGAGGAGGTTATATGGAGATCCTTGTGATTGGTTCCCCCTTTTCACCCCACCCTCCCTCCACCCTCCTGGTATCAGCACTCTCAGCACTGGTCCTGAAGGGATCATAAGACGGCTCATTGTCAACCTACAGGGATGGCAAAACTGACTGATCCCCATGTTAGAGCTCTGTACATGCTATTTGCATGGCCCATCCCTTTTACCCTATTTACATTATTAGCAAGTTATCCAGTACCACTGGTAGCTGAAAGCACCTCACGTTTAGTCCTCTCTAGGCATTTGGCCAGAATCCCAAAGGCTAGCATTAGAAGAGCAATATCAAATAATTTGCTGTACTGCAAATGTATGCAACCTATCAAACATATGAAATGTCTACAGAGTCAATTCTGACTCACAGAAGCCCTGTGGGTTCCTGAGACTGTAACTGTAGAAATCCCGGCTTTCTCCTTTGGTGCTGCTGGTAGTTTCGAACTGGCGGCCATGCGGGTGACAGTCCCATGTATAACCACCACACCACCAGGGCTCCTCTAATAAAGGATGGCAATATACAAGCCTGTAAAACATACATGACGTTTTAGATCACGAGTACTGAAAAATACTTGGGGCCCACCTATTCTAATTCCTTTGGAAGTAAGTATATTCTCTACAGTAAACCCTGTACTATCAGAGAGTCACCATTTCTCAAGGCAGCCAATTAGGAATCATTCTGATCGTCTGAAAGTTCTTTCTAAGCCTTGGGTCAAAAGCTTTCTGCTGGTGATTTCCTGGGTATGATCTAATGTACAACCTTTGAGGACAAAACTCAATTCCCTCTTATACCTATCTACGTTTCAATACCAGGACCTATTTCCTAAGCTCCTAGGCTAAGTCTCCCACTCTGAGCTTTCCCTTCTCCAACCTGAACAGCCTCTCTTTTGTCAATTATTCCACGTAAAATCATGGTTTCCAATCTTCTTGCATTCTTAAACACCCTGGTTTCTGTACCTTCTACTCATGAGATTCTATTTCAGTGAGGACATTCTGTGATCACCCCAGTTATTTTGGAAGCTTCATGCATGCAGGTATTTACTTATTCCTTCGTTCAGCTAATATTCACTGGATGCCTACATGTGGAAGGCACTGGGTTAAGATTTATAAGGCAGAGTCTTCTCTTAGGAATGGATGTGTTAGCAAGGGAGAATGGACGTGCCACAAAACAAGCATGTGTTTATAATAAGCACCATACAACAGATAACAAGGGTATGCCTGCTGAAGAAAGGAAATTAAACAACTAAATATGGATTTACTTTTATATCAGCAAAGGTAATAACAACTCAAGATAAAGCCCACTATGTTTTGGGGTAGGGTGAGAATTGGTTAAAAGCAGACAAACTAGAGTTTAAATGGCATTAAAAGAAGATCTTCTAGATGAAGAGAGGTATCCAATAGATTCAGAAGAAATATCATAATCTTTTGCCCTCAAGAGCTCTGACAGCAAAATTAAAATCACCTCCCACAGCGACTTACATACAACTCTGCAGAGAGATAAGAGGAAAAGGCTAAACTATAACACACGAGTTTATACCAAATGATTTACATGTATTATTTCACTTACTCCCACAATAGTCCCAACAACATAAGCACTTCAATTAGTCCTCTTTTTCTTCCAAAACAATGTATTAATACTCAAAGTTAAGTGTAAAATACGACAGCCAGATTTCAAACTGTGGCTGTCATATTTGAACACATGGGTTTGTAACTTGAGGCCAGCACCCACTGAATACCCAATCAAGCCATCTCAGCGCCTTCCTGGTGATCCCCCTAAAGAAGCTTCTCATGGAGCAATCATTTTCTCTTCCGGATACCAAGTACACTTTCTTATTTTTATTAATAAATCATTTTAATAGGGGTTCTTACAGCTCTTATAACAATCTATAAGCGGTGACAAAAGTAGGTATGAGTTCTATACTCTTTTTTTTTTTTTTTCACAAGAGAAAAGCTTGTAGCTAGTTCAGGGATCGTTTGCTGGCCCTTAGGAGCGTTTTCCAGTCCAGTCTGTTGGGGCACCACGCCCTGGCCCCAAAGTCCACTTTCAGCATTCCCTGGGGACCTTGCCACTCCATTCCCTTGCTGTTCCACTGTCTATACTCTTTTTTTTTTAAATCATTGTATTGGGGGCTCTTACAACTCTTATCACGATCCATACATCCATCCATTGTGTGAAGCACATTTATACATTTGTTGCCATCATCATTCTCAAAACACTTGCTTTCTACTTGAGCCTTTGGTATCAGCTCCTCATTTCCCCCCTCCTTCCCTCATGAAGCCTGGATAATTTATAAATTGTTATTATTTTGTCATGTCCAAGTGCACCTTCTACAGGGTCCTGTTGGAGTTTCTTGATACATTATAGGAATGCGAGCTTTGTATGTAACACTTTTTAAAATAAAAGAAAACCATTGCATTGATTCTACTTATCATAGGGTTTTCTTGCTGTAATTTTAACAAAGCAGAGTGCCAGACATTTCTTCAGCAGCATAGCTGGGCAGATTCAAACCACTAACTTTTAGGCTAGTGATCAATCATAAACTGCTTACACCACCCAGAAGCCTTTATGAAACACTAAAAACAAAACTCCACCTGCCAGCTTTTCAATTCTAGCTCAGAGAGGCCCAAGCAGACAGTGTTGAAACTGCTCCTTCCAGTTGCCAAGACTGTAAATCTTAACAGGAGCAGACAGTCTCATCTTTCTCCCACAGAGGTATTAAACTGCCAACCCTGCAGTTAGCAATCCAATGCTTAACTCACAGCACATCATCATGTATGTCACCCTCACTCACTGCTATCAACTCAATTCCGACTCGTACTGTCATCGAGTCAATACCGACTCATACCAACCCCATAGGGCAGAGGAGCACTGTGCTTGTGGGTTTCTGAGACTAACTTTTTATGGGAGTACAAAGCCTCACCTTTCTCCAGGCATGTAACACTATCCCCTGATAAGATGGTGTCTATCTAAGAAGAAACGTTACGGCCTTAGCTTGTTTTTGATATCCCCAGATCCCCACGCATGCCAGGTGCAACAAATATTGGAAAAATTCATAGGTAATGTGGTCTATCTTGCCGACTTTGGAGTAAGGTGCCCACTTCACTAAAGACCTTCAATTTTGGAACCAGTTAGTTGTGGTAAAGAGTTTGGGGTGTAACAGTTCTGCAACTTGACTCTATTTCTATCTTCTAGCTTTAAACCGAGGGAATCAAAGAAGTCATGTGAGTATCTGGCTGTGATCCACTAACTTCTTCGGCAGCCTCATTCATCTTTGAGACGCTCATTCCCATTCAGAAACAGTGCTTCAGCCAGAGCTGCACAGCAGCCAGTGGCAAAAAACAAAGCAAAAGCTATATTACCTGACATTTCTCCTTTTCTTCCCCAGAGCTCAGTAAAGTATTGCTTATATGGAGTTTTAAATAAAAGAACTGAGAGACATA
This sequence comes from Tenrec ecaudatus, assembly GCF_050624435.1. Taxonomy (NCBI): domain Eukaryota; kingdom Metazoa; phylum Chordata; class Mammalia; order Afrosoricida; family Tenrecidae; genus Tenrec; species Tenrec ecaudatus. Next base: position 143,918,919 of record NC_134533.1, read on the forward strand.
GAACCAATTATTTTAATAGAGTCAGGGATGATTGAACAAGCTATAGTAAAGCTAATGGGTATATAGACTGAGTTCACATATCATTGTTGCTATGACTAAATGTCAAGTACACATAAAGTAGTATATGTGCCCACAGGTGACAGATAATTCTAATCTAGCAATAACTATAGGAGAACCTAGGCTGGATAAGCAATGCATGTTATATAACTACCAAAATATAATAATATATACATAGTAACATTAATAAAGAAACTAAAGTTTTTGCTCCAAAAGAGTAAAAAAGATCTGTGATCTCTGACACTTGTTTACCAAGTAGAAAGGTACTTCCTGGCACTAAGTAAGAATAAGTGATGTGATCTCAGGGTACCCTCACTGAAACAGACTCTTATGAGTAGTGGAGGCTATAGAAACTAATGGGTAGTCAGAGAAAAGTGGTTCATATTATGAGAAGTGATAAAGAAGAGGCATTGAAGTAAAAATCAATTGTCACTTTTGTTCTTGACCAACTCAATAGTCTGATGTTGGCTACTGTAACATTTCCCTACCTGGGGAATTTACTGATAAGGAAAGAATGGCTGTGGGGAAATGTGAAATAATGGGAGAAGGGATTTTTTTTTCTTCAAAATGGTGTTTTACAATGAGAATATACAAGAGGAACATGAAATAAAGACACAACAGTGGCTTGCAACATCCTGAATATCCTTTAGAAGAGTGTTTAAGAATCCTCTCCATGGTGAAAAGTAGTCTCAGGAAGAAAAATGAACAAGACCCCTATCATCAATAAAATGTTCTCAAATATATATATTCAAATATTTTATATTTCATATATATATATGAGGATCTAGTTAGAATATGACTATAGACATCACCTTTTCTTTGGCAGCAAATTCCATTCCCCAACAGGAACATATTCCTACTCAAAACCACCAAGGGGCAGTCATTCAAATAGAACAAGGGAATAATGAATGCAGGCTTCAAAATCTGAGAATTTCTGTGTCAAGGTTTTGACCTCTTACCATAGTTATTCAATCTATGTACTGAGAAAATAGTCCCAGAATTTAGACTATATGAAGAAGATTGGGACATCAGGATTGGAGGAAGGTTCATTAACACTTATAATATGCAGATGGTACAACCTTGATTTCTGAAAGTCAATAGGACCTCAATAATATTAAATATACCATGAGATGGCAGAAAATGGAATAAATCTGTGTTGGAAGGTGTACAGCCATATGCTTCTTAGAAGAAAGGATAGCAAGACTTCATCTCACGTCCTTTGGTAATGTCATCAAGGAGGACCAATCACTGAAGAAGGACAACATGCTTGGTAGAGTGCCAGTGAAAAAGAGGAAGACCTTCAACAAGATGGATTGACGTGATGGCTACAAACATGATTACGATTGTAAAGCTGGGGCAGTACCCAACAGTCTTCCTCGTTCTGCATAGGGTTGCTATGAGTCCGAACATACTTGATGGCACTAAACAACAACAAAAAGGTGGCATCCTTATAGTAAAAGATACTACAGACAAAAACATAGTGTATAATGGAACTCTCTCATTACATATTTTTAAATTAACTACATCACATTAAAGGGTTCAAACTGAGTTATACATTACATCTTAGGGGATATGTCTATATAATGTGAGTTGCAAATAATTTGTTTAACAAAGAAATTTTCAAAAGAGTTTTACATATTGCAATGAACTAAATTTGGTAAAATGGAATATAAATCTAGTTTAAATTATACACTTTTATAAAACCATAAAAGTGATCATTTTTATTAGACAAGAGCGATAAAATGTCAGAAATATAAAGATTGATTATACTACATAAAAATTTAAATTCTCCAAACAGCATAAGACATTATAAACAAATTTAAAACTGAAAATCAAAAAACTGAAAAATACACAAGTCTTAAAGTATAAACAGCACTAAAACAATATAAACAGCACTTTCAAATAAATATAAAAGGTAAGAACACAAGTAGAAAAAAATAATGTATAGGCTAGCATACACGATGAGAAATAAATTTGGCCTACAAATTTATGAAGTTATATTATTTTGACTATAACTAGAAAATACTTTAAATAGAATGGTAAAATATAATTTTGTTGAGAGTGTAGGGGTATTAATGTTTGAACTGAGTGACTACAGTGGTATATATTGGTACAAATTTTCTGTAGTACAATATGAAAACGTTAATTACTTCTTGAAATATTTCCAAAATATTTCTTGAATACTCATATACCTGGCATTATTGTAGATGAGAAGAACAAAAAGAAAAATGAAATGAGTAGATAAGAAACAAATGTGGCAAAAAACAAAAAAAATCATGCCTACCCTTTAAACCACCAATTTTTACTTCCAGGAATTCCTTTCTAAAAAAAAGAATCCAACATTCAAAGATGTTACTTGCAAATTGAAAATATATATATAAAGAAATGTCTATAATCATGGAATTGTTTAAATAAATTATTTTCTATGAATATTGTGCCATATTATGCAACCCTTAAAATTATGTGCTAGTTTAAAAAAACATCAGTGACAAATTAAACAGGAAAAATACAATCAACGAAAGTCTGTCCTATTTAAAAGGCACATGTATTAAGGAGGGAGGGACAAAAATGTCCACCACAAAAGGTATGAGATGACAGCAAAGAATCCAGAGATGGATGTAATAACTCTGAAATCAAAGATCTGAATTCCCCCATCAAAAGACATGGGCTAGCAAACTGGATTAGGAAACAAAACCCAGCAATCTGTTGTCTGCAAGAGATACATCTCAAGCTCACAGACAAAAACAGCTTAAGGATCAAAGGTTGGTGGGAGGTATATCAAGCTAATGGAAATCTAAATAAAGCAGGAGTTGCAATTCTAATCTCTGACAAAATTGATCTCAGGTGCAGGACATAACAAGAATTAGACAATAATATAATGCTTAAGGGATCAGTAGACCAAGAGCCAGTGAGCATAAACATATATGCATCCAAAGAGAGAACTGAGCTACATTAACCAAATCCTTCAAAAGATGAAAAAAAAAATCATGGGATGGATAACCATAGTAGGAGACTATAATGCACCACTCTCTGAGGGCAGACTAGTGGGAAAGACCTTCAACAAGGAGGCTACAATCAAATTGGCAACTTGACCTGACAGACATATTTAGAGTCTTCCACCGAACCAGAAAAAAATTCACATTCTTTTCAAGTTCACATGGTACACATTCAAAAATTAATCACATGCTGGGATAAAGTCAAGTTTGAGCAAATTCAAACATACACTCAGACTTCTGTTCTGACCACTATGCCATAAAGTTGGAAATCAGCAAGAGAAAAAAAAATTTAAAAAACAAGGGAAAATACTTGAAGGATAAATAACTTACTTCTTCAAAAGGAGTGGGCATTGACCAAATTAGAGATGAAATTAGGAAGTTTTTAGAAACCAATGAGAATGAGAATACAAATACCAAAATTTATGGGATACTGCAAAGACAGTTATCAGAGGATACTTGAGAGCGATAAATGCACATGTGAAGAAGAAAGAGATTTATAGTGGATACCTTATCACAAAACCTTCAGCAATAAGAATAGAGTCAACAGAATAATCCTTCTAATAGCAAAATAAAAGAAATTATAAAAATCAGGGAAGACATAAATGAGTGGGAAAACAGAAAATTATGGAGAAAAGCTGGTTCTCTATCATGACCTCCATTCTACCTTACAAATCGGATTAGTCCAGAACATGCACACTGCTACAGATAAGAACCCTCAACACAGGGAATCCAGGATAGATAAACCCCTCAGGGCCAACAATGAGAGTAGAGATACCAGGAGGATTAGGGAGGGTGGGGGGAGAAAGGAGGAATAGGATCACAAGGATCAACATATAACCCCCTCCCAGAGGTCAAATAACAGAAAAGTGGGTGAGGGGCAACGGAGGACAATATAAGATATGAGAATAATAATCTATAACTCATTAAGGGTTCATGAGGGAGAGTGGCAGGGGAGGGAGGGAGAAGAAATGGGGAGCTGATATCAGGGGCTCAAGTGGGAAAAGAATTCTTTGAAACTGATGATGGCTGCGTATATTCAAATGTGCTTGACACACTGGATGAATATATGGATTGTGATAAGAGATGTAAGAATCCCCAATAAAAGTAAGGGGGGGGAAATGTTGGTTCTTCAAAAGGATTAACAAAATCGACAAACCACTGGCTAATCTAACAAATGATAGGAAGGAGCAGATGTCACTATCCAGGTTGAGGGATGAAATGGGAAATTACAATGGACCCCAATGAAATTAAAAGACACAGTACAACAAAGGACTGTGCTCCAAGGAATACAACAACTTGGAAGACATAGAGGAATATCTGTAAAAATAAACTCTGCCAGATTATTTCATATAGATGTCGAGAATTAAACAGAGCTGTAGCAAAGAAGAAATAGATAAGTTTATCAAGAAACTACCAACTAAAAAACGTCCTAGCCCAGATGGCTTCAGAAGAACTACCAAGTATTCAGGGAAGAGCTGACACCAATTCTACATGAGCTCTTCCAGAACATGGACAAGAAGAGTAAATTCCCAAACACATTCTATGAAGCAACCTTACAATAAGAAAAAAATGAATAGCCCATTGAGGAGGTAGGCAAAAGACTTGAACAGAAGAGTCACAAAAGAGGAAACCTGAACTGCCAATAAACATAAAAGAAAATGCTCCAGATTGTGGTAGTTACACAATTTCATGTCAACTTGATGAGTAAGAATTAAGGAGTAGACTCTAGGGTGTCAATCAGGTCACAGCCTGGTGCCACCTTATAGGCATGGCCTTCTGATACTTCTCTTCCTCTCTGGAGGTGGGACACACTCTGCTTCACATTCCTGTTGACAAGCAATGTAGAGCCACACTGATGGCAGCCAGAGCCCTGGAGATGCTTCCTCCACCACTGGATCCACAGGGCTTTCCACCCACCGGCCTGTAATCTTCCTGCATTTGGCATCATTGCATGTGCTGTGTGAATCTGAGAGGAATTCATGTGCTAATATTGGACTTATGGACTTGATCTGGATGGAGCTGGGCTGTTTTATTAATGTATAATTACTTCTTGATATAAAGTTCAAGCTTACACATATATGAGTGTCTCTCAATTTGTTTCTCTAGTCAACCTGGACTAACACACTGATCATTAGCCATCTGGAAAACACAAATAAAAACAACCATGTAGATACTACCTAACACCCACAAGGATATCCCAATTCATAAAAAGATAAAGCAAAAAATGTTGTCGGGGGTTTGTGAGACAGGAACTCTCATCATTGCTGGTGGTCTTGTAGATATGCATGTCCACTGTGGAATGTGATTTGGTGATACCTAAATCAGGTGGGAATCAAGTTACCTTATAACCCAGCAATTACACTACTGGACACATGTCCAGAAGAAATAAGAAGCCTGACAAGACCAGTCATCTGCTCTCCAGTGTTCACTGCTGCACAATTCACAATTGCAAAAATTAGAAACAACCTAAATTTCCATCAATAGAAGAGTGGATTACAAAAAAACTCTGGTATATACACACAATGGAATACCATACATCCCTAAAAAAAGTGATGAAATGATGAAGCACCATGTTTCATGGTAAGAGTTGGGAGGATATTGTGCTGAGTGAAGTTAGCCAAGCACAAAAAGAGAAGTACAACATGAGTCTACTGAGGTAAATTCAAGCAACAGAAGGGGCAGGGGGGGGAGAATGTACATATCACACAGTTCCTGGGCTGAGGACCAGATACTCTGGCAAGAGCTGGACCAAACACAATGATACATCATCAAAAAAAAAAAGAAAGTAAAGAAAAAAATTTTTAATGCAGATAGCACGTGTAGAAAGACATCTCCCCTCACCCCCAGCCCCACCCCATATGCCTTTATAGGCCTCAAAGGGGTGGGAGAAGGGAACATGGCACTAATCCCCCCAAGAGGAGGGTATTGTTTATGTTTCCACAGAAAAGGGAGAGAGAGAGTAGAGCTCAAGTGTGCCAAGCCTTGAAGGTGATGTTCCTGCCTAGAGCAGCTCGTTCACAGAGAGGACTACAGGGCCGGCCTCAGCTAGAGACATGATGTCCCCTCTCTGGATGGCAGTGCTACAGAGGACAGCACTGAAGATAAAATGTGGGGGTGCAGCAGATCCAACCCATCCACATGGGGGCAAACCAAGAGAGGAGGGCAACAGACTAGCAAGGTGAGCAGACATGAATTCCCTGAGGAATCTCTATAGCAGACATCTGACTCAAGGGTCAGCACTAGGCACCTCATCTGAACTGGTTGGGGGATATTCACAGGGGGCCATACTGAAAGTATAACAGGGTTGGGGAACTAGACCACTCCATCCTTGACTGCAGGAAGAGCAATGGGGTCTTGTAGAAGGTGAGTCCCTTGGACACAAATGCTGAAGACTAAAAGGGTACAAGTGCTATTAGCTAAGCAGATCCCGGGATGTGGAACCTTGAAAGAAAAGGGGATCAGAAGGATGGATTGTAACAGGGCCTGCTCACTGTTCAAGAGAGAGATACTCATCTACTCTAGGTCAGGAAAACTGTTAGACCTGGAACTATTTGTATGGGCTCTCTTCTTTTTTTCCCCTTTTCTCTTTTTCTGTTTTTCTTTGGTAGGCAGGATAAGCAATCTCAAGGAGACAGCAATGGGACTCACAGTTCCAGTAGGGCATGGGAGAGTGGGAGGCGGGGCAGGGAAATGGTGAGCCAATAACAACAGGGACAGGGGAAGAGCAAGGGATCTAAAATTAACGGGGAGGAGGGTATTGCGTTCCTGGTTGTGTTTGATCAATTGAAATGTATTCCAGAGGAATTACAAAGAGGTGAAACTATGGGTAAACATGATAGTGGAGCAGCAAGACAGAAAAAGAGAAACAGAGGAAAGAACAAGACAGTAAAAATTACATCTATAGGTATAAATATAGATATGTATCTATGTAAATATTAAAAGATAGGTGTGCTTGTGTATATATATTTAAATACAATAAGGAATCAGATGGACTTTGGGCCTCTACTTAAATCTTACCTCATTACAAGAACAGTTTGTTCTAATAATGTGGCAATATATGATAATCATCTTCCCTGCACAATCGCTGAAGATAAAATGAGTGCATAAGCAAATGTAGTGAATAAAGCTGATAGTGCCCATCTATTAAAAGATATAGCATCTGGGGTCTTAAAGGATTAATGTTAAACAAGCAGCCATCTAGCAGGGAAGCAACAAATCCTACATGGAAGAAGCAAATCAGTCTGTCCATGAGGTGTTGATGGGAATAGGTATCAGATGTTTGAAAATAAGCAATCAAATTGACACAAAGGAACCATATACTAAGTGGTGACCCAAAACCCACCTGCAAAATAATTGGACAGTCCCTAACAGAAGGGCTACATAGAAGGGATGATATATCTAGGGTGAAGTATAGCACTGATGGACCACATAACTATCCTCAAATTCTTTAATATTTCCTTCCCTTACCATTATGGTCTTAGTTTTACCTCATTAATCTTGTAAGCCCTGTGTATATTCGTTTATATACTTAACATCATTTGAAGCATGAAATCCAAGGTAAAAAAAAACCTTCATAAATAGTAACGGGAGTAATAATTCCCTGAGGGTATGGGAAGAGGGGGCAGGGGGAACTGATAATAGTGCTGACTGTGTAATTCCACTCAATGGGAATAACAGATTTGTAGGTGAACAGATATAATGGATGGTGTAAGATACAGCAAATAATAATAATAATAGTTTTTTAAAGGTATATGGGTTAATGTCAAAGAAAATCTATTTACATAGCTTACTTTTGTGCCTTGAATTTCTTAATTATATGACTTTCTAATAATAAGCATGCAATTTAAGAGAAAAATTATAGATACCAATATTTTGAAAAAGATAGATGTAATATTTAAGAAGTTCACAAAATATATAGCATAGTATATTTGCAATTGCCAGCATTATGACACATCCTAGTCATCTTTTTTCAGATGGTAACTATCTGTAAAATGCTTTTCTAGATATTTTCTATGTTATAATTTACATTAAACCTTTTTCTTTATATTTCTTTTCTTTGGTACTGACAACACCTTTACTTTCTAGAGTAGCCTTGTTCTAGAATTAAAGCAAGTATTAATACTCAGATGGTCAGCAAAATGCCTAACACACCAACGCACCGTCTCTGTGATTTTGAAATAGTTAACCATGAAAATTAATGGTTGCATAGAGTTCAGAAATGTTAGAGGTGTCAAAACAAAGATGGATGACTTGTACTTGAAGATGTGGCTTGTACCCCATGAGGACTTTGAAAGCAGCTGAGTATACTTGTATATTATACTTATGTACATATACACCAACATGCATTCTACATGTGTATATATGTAAGTGTTCTTACTATGCACATAGTAAGTGCTTGCATGTAGTAATCGAATCTGTCAAGTAAATGTTCAAATGCTTTATTTGCACCATCACGGTCTTAATGTTATCTTTAGCACCAGAATCAACCCATCTGCAAAGGGTGCGTGGCCGGCTTCTCTCTGGACATCTGCCTAGAAGACAGGCTCTCTGGGGCAAAGGCTCTGAGTAGAAAAGCAGAGTTGTTTTTGGCAAAGGCTCTGAATAGAAAGGTAAGGCTTGCCGCGGCCCGGAAAGCGCCGGTGAAGCGCTTCAGCACCACGGACAAGGGCAACCTCGATGAGGCCCGCAGGGACCGCCCCTCCCCCCGCCCCGTGCGTCACTGTCTCCGGACCCTCACACGTCACTCCGACGCGGGCTTCAGCTCTGGTCTCAGAAATGCGTAAAAGCCTGGGCGAAGAAGGAGGTCCCCTCCGTTCCCCCACCCGCCCCAACCCCAGCCCCCTTTCTGCCGGCCCGATCCGCAAGGGAGGCCAAGGGGGCACGCGTGGCGCAGACGACGGCCCGCGGTGGGCAGGGGCGGTGCTGTCCCCAGCGCCGCGCGGGGCTGAGCGCGCTGACCCGGCGCCTCCTCCCGCTACCCTCGGCCGCGGCCGGCCTTCCTGCCACCGCTCCTTGCCTTCGCCTCTCGGGCGGGAAAGAGTTCCGCGAACCGCGACGGCCACGAAAATCTCCTCCTGCACCGACTGGCGCTCCAAAGCCGCAGACACCAGGCGAAAGTAGCGAGAAATACAAATTTTGGGGCACGTTTCGAAAGCCAGCCGGTATCTTTACAAGTTGGCGTTTGAAATTGGCCCCGTGACGCCACGGAAACTCGTGTGGGCCAGAGGAGAGCAGTCGCAGCCCCGCGCCCTTGCCGTGGGGGTTGGGGCGGACTCACGAGCGGCGGTGGAAGGGCACACGGGCGCGGGGGCTGCAGTTGAAGGTGACACTTCCGACCCCGAGTCCCAGAGCTTAGGAGAGCGGGCAAAAAGCCTTCGAGGCAGGGTGCCGAGCACGCCGCCCAGGTCGGTAAGCGGGGCGCGGCGCCTGGTCTCGGGCCCAGCCCCCCGGCCCCAAACGAGGCTCCGTCCTGTGGGTGCCACCAGGCTCTGCTCCCCTGCCTTCCCAGCAGGGTGGCCTGGCAGGTGGGCCACGGCCCAGCACGCCGCCGCCGCCCGGCTCCGGGGCCCCTTACCTGCGTCGCAGAGAGGAAGGCGCGCCCGCGCTCCGGCTGAGGCTGCCGGCGACTCGGAGCTGGTCCAGCCGCGGAGTCGGCGGTAGTCGCCGCGCACTTGGTCGGGGTCTCAGCTGCCTGGCGGGGCGGGCGGGGCGCCGCGGGCCCGGACACTGCGCCTGCGTTCCGCTGCCGCCCCCCGCGGGGCTGGCGTCGAGGGCGGGGCGCGAGGGGGGCGCCCTGAGTTTGTGTGTGCCTGGGCTGAAGGAAGGGCTTCCTCCTGCGCTGTGACACAGTCTCACGCGCCGGGAAACTGCTTTCCAGGAGCGCTTTCGCCAGCACCCTTGCAGGGAGCCGCTCTGAAGCTCCGTTAGCCTATGAGCAGCGCGGTTCTCTTGCAAGGGGGTGGGGAGGAAGCCTCGGCTCATTTCCACCGTTTGCCTTTAAAAGTCTGGAGCCAATTTCCCTAATATTTAAAATGCGACCAGCTTCAGTAAACGGTGGGTCGGAATGGTCCCGGGCAATCGAAGTTCATTTGTTATTTCACTGATGAGGCGTTGGAGGGAAGGGTCGTGTGCAGGGCTGGATCCTGGACTCTGCTCTGTGCACCCCAGGCCGGGGCCAGATGAGTAGACTCTCTTGGAAAACAAACCCGGTCCACAGAGTAAAGGGTTAAAGCCAGTAGGAAGGTCAGGTCCCTAATCTAGTAAGAAAAGGTAGGCCTGAGCCAAGCTGCTTGCTGTGGGAAAAGGTTAAAGGTAACCGCTGGGTTTCCCTGTTTCTCCAGCCAGATCCACTTTCCATTCTGTTTTGGGACCTTGAGCTGACCTTTATGGACAGCAACTAATGTCCTCTGGCATCCAGTTGGTTTCTGTCATTAGAAGTTGGTGGGTAAGGACCTCCCCGTCACCCCGGGCCAGAAACTCTGTTAGCAGTAGCTATGTTCTTTATCAGAAAACCTTCATTATAATGCTGTGGCTTCTTCTGCTGTTTTCTTTGGGTTCTCCTTAGCACGCCCAGCTCCTGCCCCTGGGGACTGGAAGCTGGTAATGGCTCCTAGGGGTTTCCTTGGACCCTGTGCACACCTTTTCAGGTAGTCTCTCCCATGAACACCCCTCGGACTGTGCCCTCTGTTTCCTAACTACCCAGCGTGCTGGAATAGATTTCAGATCATTTTGGTTGGGAAGATTCTTGAGGGGCCTGGGGTGGTGATAAAAGAAAGATGGGACTTTCAAATGGTAACATAACGCCCTGAAACCGCTGACAGTTCCCTGGGCTCCAAGTAGCCAGCATGCTAGCTGTCCTCTGGGTCCTTCAGCCAAGGGGACTGCAGGTAGTTTTGAATTGACCCCCAGATGGGGCTCAGAGGGGGCTGGAAATTCTGGGGACCAGATTTCATAAACTCATTCAAAGGGGTTGGGGATATCTGAACTTTGGGGATGCCTTTTGATGTAGAAAGACCGTCTAGACTTAATGGAGCAAGCGCTGGCACTCTTGTGAATGAATCTGTACTGTTGGGACACTCCTAAGTGTAGGACACTATCTAATAAAGGTACTGATGAAGGAGCTGCTGACGGGAGGCAATTGTCCATTGAGAGTATCCAACTGTTTCTACAGAAAACCCAAAAAACTGTTCACAAGGGGGTGGGGGAGGGGCAATGGATGAATTAAATTGTCCCAACTGCTCTGAATCAACTTGGTCTGAATCCAGAACCTGACCATTTCTCATACTTGAGAAAACAACCTATTGGTTTGACTAGTTGATTATTCCCTTTCATGCTCTCCCTCAAAAAAAGCTCCAACAGTACTTAATTCAATGAACACTTGTTGGGTAGAAAGTCAAATGATATCTATGAACAATTGTTTTCTGCCCTCCAGCATACATTCCCCCTTTTCTTGGTAAAGTATCTAGGGTTTATTCTCATAGTCCAAGTTCTTCAGCAAAGCCAGAGCTAGTCTTCCTCTGTTTTAGGAATGAAATAGATGGTTCCATCTAAACTAATACACACCGTCTCAATCCCCACAATAACCGAATCTGGGGAGGGCAAGGACTTTGGCTCAACAACTAGGAGAGGGAAGTACTCTTTCTTTCAAGTGAACAAGGAAGCACGTGGCTCCAGGGGCTTCTCACCATCATCCTGGAGGCACAAGTGGAGAAGCCTGTCAGGAAGCTGAATGAGAAACAGAGAGAAATCGGACCCTGATGTCATCATCTCAAAAGCTGGATAAAACCTGATCTGAAACTCTGGACCGTTCAGTTACATGAACAAACATACTGTCCAAATACATCCATTTTACTTATAAAACGAAGGAGATATTTAAAAGGATTGAAAGTTCATGGATAAATTCTATTATCTTTTAATTCCATTTTCCACCAACTTTTGAAGTCCCTGGTAATCAAGGTGCTCTTCCCTTAGCATTTCTACATACGTGACCTTCTCCTAGGTCAGCCAGAGGATTACTAAAAAGTCCTGTTGTTATCGAGTCAATTCTAACTCGTAATAAGGCATAGAAGAGACATCCCTGCAAGGCTGCAATCAACCCGAAAGCCAATTGCCACATCTTTTTCCCATAGAGTAGCTGGTGTGTTCAACCTACTGACCTTGATTAAAAACAAGTGCTTAAACTGCTTAGGAATTTTGCCTCCAGGGCTCCTCCAGGAGATTATGGTTTCTAAAAGAGAAACTTAATGAGAACGAAAAATAGTCAAATTCAAGCTTTTAACTTGAGTGCAGAAAGGAGAAAAGACATAGTGGGAGCATGAATGCAGAACCTTGTGTTGTGGCTTTAACTCTCTGACAAGACATTCCAGTAAGGCTGGAGTGATGAGAAATATGAAACTAGAGGATGCTTGGGTTTCACTTCCTGTTGGCAATGTGGGAAGAGAGAGTCTTCAAGGTTGGCTGTGCATCAACATATGATGATCAATGCAGAGGGAAAGGGCACGGTGGCATAGATGGGCAGAGTGAAAGGCACATTTCTAACTCTGCGCGGGTTCCTGTATGGCATAGGAGGGATTCAGCAGTTCCTATATATCCTGTGGAGGATGGAGAAACTAATTGATGGTGCGTGGTGGTCTGTTCAGAGGATTGCCATGATGCCAGCCAAGTGTCCTCATGGCCAAGAGCTGCAGCCAGATTAACTGGACCGGAAATCTTCCGACAATTACAGCTGCACATCAACGATCTGCGGTGTCAGAAAACCAAGCGGAGCCATAGATAATCTACCCTGTTACAACTGCTAATTTTCTCTGCTGATAATTCCATGTGATTTAAAGAATTATTTTTATGGTGAGCTCATCTTTTTTCTAGAAAGGTTATATGCTGAGGATTGTGGATATGCACAGTAGAACATTTTAGGCATTTGCACAGTCAATTATTAGACATTTTCACATAAGTCGTTAGTTGATTCTGACTCATAGCAACCCTATGTAAAATAGAATAAAACACCACCCAGTCCCGCATCATTCTTACAATTGTTCTTATGTCTGAGCCCAAAGTTGCAGCCACTGTGTTCATCCATCTTGTCGAGGGTCTTCCTCTGTTTCTCAGTCCCTGTACTTTACTAAGCATGACATCCTTTTCCAGGGACTGATATCTTCTGATAACTTTTTCAAAGTACATGAGATGAATCTCATCATCTTTGCCTCTAAAGAGCCATTCTGGCCCATACTTCTTCCAAGACATTTGTTGGTTCTTCTGGCAGTCCGTGGAACCTTCGATTGTCTTCACCAACGCCATAATTTAAATGCATTGATTCTTCTTCAGTCTTCCTTATTCAATGTCCAATTTTCACATGCAGATGTTGCAACTGAAAATACCATGGCTTGGGATCAGTTTCACCTTAATCCTCAAGGTAAGATCCTTGCTTTTCAACACTTTAAAGAGGACTCATGCATCTTACCCTATGCAATGTGTTGTTTGATCTCTCGAATGCTGCTTCCATGAGGATTGCTTATGGATCCAAGCAATACAAAATCCTTGACAACTTCAACATTTTCTCCATTATCATGATGTTACTTATTGGACCAGTTGTGAGGATTTCGGTCCACTTTACATGGAGCTGTGAACCATACTGAAGTCAAGTGTTTTAAGTCCTCTTCAGTTCCAGCAAGCAAAGTGGTGTCATCTGCATACCACAGGTTGTTAATAAGCCTTCCTCCAATCACATACAGATCTTGTTTTCTATGCCAAATTAAGAAATCAAAAATCTACTGCCATTGAGCCAATTCTGACTCAGCAACCCTGCACAGGGTTTCCAAAACTCTAGATCTTTGCAGTCGCCGGCAACCTTATTTTTGTCTCATGGGGCAGCTTGTAGATTTGAACCACTAACCTTATAGTTAGCAACCCACGACTATCCCACAGCAACTTCTACAGCCACTTTAAAAGGCATAGCCCTTGATATGTCTTATATTCTAAAAAGTGACAAATCAGTGGACACGAGATTTACGTTTCCATGTGGTCCCTAAGCTGAGTTACCAGCTACTTTCTTTAGACAGAATGCTCTTCAGCCAAGATGTCCAATATCCACCTAGACCTTTCCGTTCATTTATTTCACATACCCAGCCTTTGGAGGGATTTACATTTTTGGTTCCTATAATCATAATAAATCAAACTAAATTTCTTGATGTCAAATAATTTCCAACTCCTAATGACTCCACAGGACAGATTAGAATGTTCCATAGGGATTCCCATGCTGTAATCTTTATGGAAGCAGACTACCACAGATTTCTCCTGCAGAGTAGCTGATGGGTTTGAGTTGCCAACCTGTTAGTTAACAGATGAGTCTTGCACCACAGTGTTGCCAAGGCTATCAGAATATTCACTGAATATTCACTAGATGCTTAGTGCTCTCCTAAGCCCTTTATTAGTAACCCAATCCTCACAACATTTCTTTGTAGTAAGTACTTTTTATTTCAGATAAGAAATCTGAAGTGTAGCACTAGTAAGGGGCAATGGAAAAAGAATGGTAGGTTGATTGAAGGAAACAGATGATTATGCTTATTGTTGATGCCCTTTATTTTATACATAATTTGAAGGCAAAGCAATTGGTCAGATTTTGTAACAGCAACTTTCTTCATTTATTTTAAGATTTGTGGTTGAAGGCCAGGTGTTGGAGATTGATTAATGTCTGACAGTCCCGGAAATGGGGCCATAATACATGCCTTCCATTGTGCATACAAGGAGTTACCCAAAGAGTCCAGATATTTCCCCTCTTTTCATGCACAGAAACAAAAAGAAGGCACACAGAGTGAGGTCAGGTGAGTAAAGTGGTGGGACAAGAGAGGCATGCTGGGGTTTTTTTTTGCCAAAACTGGCGCACTGAGATAGCTGCATAAGCAGTTGCATTGGTGTGGTGGCAGAACCAGTCCCCTGCCAGCCACAAATCTGGCCTTTTTGGTCATACATTGTTAATGCAATCTTTTCAGAATCTCTAAATACAACATTTGATTAGCAGTCTAACCTGGTGGCACGAACTCCAAATGTACTATGAGTTGATATTTTCATCCATTCAGAAAGTTGACAGATGACCATCATGAGGTTTGTCAATTTACCTTTCACCTTTTTCGAAGTAAGAAAACCACTCCTACACTTGAATTGTTCCCATAGTGTTGTCCTTGTTAGCTGTGTTCACAACAGTTTCTGTGGCATTTTTCCCAAGCAGGAAACAAAATTTCACAGCTTCATGCTGTTCTCTTGAATTGGCCACACACACAAAAGAAAAAACTAAGTTCAAGCAAAACCACTTTTACAAAAAAGTTCACTGTGACCGTTCAGAACCTCCCCAGGTGCTGCCACTGGGTGCACTAACTCAGAGTGCGTTGCTTGATGCTCCCATAGTGGGAAAAATGGGTACTATGAAAGCTACACCCCTCCCTAAATGTTAAATCACAGCTCCACTAGACATAAGAGAATAGTGTAGGTACCCAGTGTTCATCCATTCATGTGACATATTGTACTGAGTTTCAACAATATTCCAGACAGTGGCTGGAAGTCAGGGCCCTGGAGGGAAATAAGACAGTTCTTCCTTGGTGCAGAGCCAATGGGCATGAAGCAAATGCTTACACACATAAGCACTGCCATTTCTACTTAAAAAGAAATCCCTGCCCAGTGGAGCTTTTTTGGGGGAGGGGGAGGGTACCCCCCTCCTAGATACATCACTCCAATCACCAGCCCTGGGCCTTTTCTCCTGTATGTCTGTGTTTCTGTCCCAACTTTCTCTCTCCTCATAAGGACCCGTTCTAACCCAGTGTGACTTCATCTGTACTGAATTGCATTGACAGTAAGATCAGAGATGCTGGATGGACATAATTTTGGATATTTAGCTGGAACTATTTACACATTACTATTTTCAATTCTAGTTTCACTTGCACTTATTATAAATACTGTGTCTGTAGAAAATAAACAAAACCCCTGCTTCCCCTCTCCCCACAAAACAGCTTAATCTTGGCAGATCTTTCCACAGTACAGATCCATTTTGGCTCCTAATCCTTGCTCTCAAAAAGTTCTTCTTACGTCATTCCTAGCGGCTGTACTTGATACACCGAAATCCATTTGAGGCCTGGACCACTTCTCCCGGTCTCTTTCATTGCTTTAGGACTTGGTTTGATGTCTGGCTTGGGACTCTTTTCTCATGATTATCTATGAGAATACAGGTAAAAAGGGGGTTTATCTGCTGTGAGGAGTCCCCAACAGTAGGCCCAGCAGTGTTACTAGGAGCATAAATAACTCACCCCTGCTTCCCACCCTTGCCCTTCGCCCTTTCCTCTTCAACCCTGTGCACCTCTCAAAACACAAAGAACAAACAAAAAAAGGAAATATATCAAGAGAAACTTCCCACACTAAAATGCAAAGAGTAAATAGAGTGAAAAATAAAAAGAGTATCTTAGAACTATGACTTCAATACAAAAGGTGAAACACAGGCATGTTCTGGAACTGATTGTTGTGATGTGTTTTCAACATTTTTATATGACTGAACAATGGAAGTATATGATACATGAGTTTTATCTCAATTAAACTATTAAAATATAGCGTAAAAAAACCCACAAAGACCAATAGGCAACCTGCCACTAAATGTCCTAAACTGTAGGTACTCTCTTCTCTTCCCATTACTCGTTAAGGACTTTTTCTTCTTAAACCCTAGATATGATTTCTCACACTGGGTATTTGGCATGTAATAATAATCATCAGTGTGGTGAACATTAAAGCAGACTGTGCTTCAGCTGCCCAGTGGTTTATGAACTATCTTAATGATCTTTCTGGAAATACAGACGTGCAGGCTGGCAGCCTGCCCACATGGCAGGTGGTGCTCTGCACAGGCTCCCAACCAAGAATGGAAGGTCAGAGTTCTATTGTTTGCTCTGCAGTTGTGTAACCTTGAGCAAGGCTATTAACCCCTCTGAACCTACCAGTTCTTTAAACTGTAGGCTGAGGCTCTTTTCATCTGCAGCACTGTAACATTTTATAAGTAAACTATTTCATTTTTAACAGTTCATTCATGAGGAGTTACCAGTTTAAAAAAAATAAAGAAAAGCAAGAGTTTTTCTTTTCTTTTTCTGGATCAGGAGACTCAAAACTCAGATGTGGTACAGGCAGGGGTCCCTTCCAGACAAGACCCAAAGGGAGGTTCTGAGTGTTCTCTAGAGGGTCCAATGAGCTTCAGATGACAGATGCACTGCCTCAGAAGCAGAGGGGATTGAACTTCAGGAACTACTACCTTCTTGATTGGAAGGACTAAATTTTATGGGTTCACAGGATTCATATTTTAATAAGCTCGTTTGGGAATCAGGCATCTCTCCCACCACTTCCATTACCAAAAGGAGGACATTTTCTAAGATGAAGCATCCATCTTCTGGGTATATATCCTGGGTAATTAACCTATGTTAATTTCAGAATTGTTCACAAGAAGTTGGAAACAACCTAAATGCCCACCACTAGAAGAATGGATAAAGAAACAGTTATGAACATACAATGGAATAATATACATCGGCTTGCAGGTAAACAAGTAGCCATCTAGCTCAGAAGGAATGAAACCCACATGGAAAAAGGACACCAGCCTGTGTGATCACGAGGTGATGAAGGGATCGGTTATCAGGCATCAAAGAACACAAAAACCATATCATTGTGGGCTCACCTCCCTGATACGACCACTGAAGACAAATGGGTACATAAGCAAATGTGGCAAAGAAAGCTGATGGTGCCCAGCTATCAAAAGACATAGCATCTGGGGTCTTAAAGGCTTGAAGGTAAACAAGCAGCCATCTAGCTCAGAAGCAACAAAGGCCACGTGGAAGAAGCACACCAGCTTGTGCAATCACGAGGTGTCAAAGGGATCAGGTATAAGGCATCATCAGAACAAAAAATCTTACCATAGTGAATGAGCGGGGGAGTGCGGAGTGGAGACCCAAAACCCATTTGTAGGCCACTGGACATCCCCATACAGAAGGGTCTTGCAGAGGAGACGAGAGAGTTAGGGTGTGATGTAGCAACGATGAAAAATACAACTTTCCTCTAGTTCCTAAATGCTTCCTCACCCCACTCCCACTGTCATGATCTGAGTCCTACCTTGAAAGCCTGACTAGACCAGAGGATGTACACTGGTACAGATGGGAACTGGAAACACAGGTAATCCAGGGCGGATGATCCCCTCCGGACCAGTGGTGTGAGTGGCGATACTGGGAGGGGATAGGGAGGGTGGGTTGGAAAGGGGGAACCAATTTCAAGGATCTACATGTGACCTCCTCCCTGGGGGATATACAACAGAAAAGTGGGGGAAGGGAGACATGGGACAGATCAAGATATGACAAAATAATAATTTATAAATTATCAAGGATTCATGAGGGAGAGGGGAATGGGGAGGGAGGGGTAAAAATGTGGACCTGATGCCAGGGATGGAGAGCAAATGTTTTGAGAATGAAGAGAGAAACAAATGTACAAATGTGCTTTACACAATTGATATATGTATGAATTGTGATAGGAGTTGTATGAGCCCCTAATAAAATGATTTTTTTTAAAGAATTGTATGAGCCCCCAATAAAATGATTTTTAAAAATCAATGAAAATTCTTATATTTGATTATAAGACTATAAATGGATACAAACATTTTGGAAAACTATGTAGTTGGAGGGTGCTTTAAAATTGATATGGTAATGAATGTACAATTCTTCTTGATATAATTGGATGACTGAACTATTGAATTGTATGATATGTAAAATACAAGCCAATAAAACAGTTGGGAGAAAATGTATGAAACCTTGAAACACCTCATGGCATTCATGGAACTGGAGAAAATTATGCAGAGTGAAATTTATCATGAAAGGAAAAACATTATATGAAGCTGCTATTATGGGGTGGGGCTTTCATTCCATAGGGAACAGAGTTGAGAGATTGTCAAGGTACAGAGGGCAAATAAGGGAAGATAAAGCAATAATGATGGATGGAAACTTGGATGAAACAGGATTTCCACAAGAGGGAAAAGAAAAGTGAAGGAGAAAGGGAAGGGCAGGGTTAATTAGTAGTTCAAACTGTTGAATACAAAGTTGATGAATGGAACTGTGAACTTCACCTAGTTTACAATTTAATTTTTTCAAAGATAGAATCCTCAACAACTCAGTCTTCTCTCCTTCTACCATGATGTTATACATATGGGTCCAGTTGTGAGGATTTTTTCTTTATTTCTTTATATTGTGTCACACTCCATACTGAAGACTGCAGTCCTTGGTCTTCATCAGCAAGTGTTTCAAGTCTTCCTCAGTTTCAGCAAGTAGGTTGTGCCACCTACATCTGGCATGTTGTTAATAACCTTCCTCCGTTCCTGATGGCCCATTCTCCTTCAGATGGTCTCAAAGATCAGACTGTCTGCTCACCATACAGAACTGATTTAGGATACAACCCAGATACCCACTCTGCTTGATTCGAAACTCAGCATTAATATTAATTAATATTAATACTCAGGATTACATTTTTGAGAAACTTCATTTTCTTTACCTACTAAAGGCTGAAACCCTTGATCTTCATCAGCAAATGCTAAGTCTTCCTCACTCTCAGCAAGCCAGGTGGTGTCATCTGCATGTCAATGATTGTTGATAAGCCTTCCTCCAATCCTGATATGCATTCTTCTGCATATAATCCAACTTCTCTGATTATTTGCTCAGCATGCAAATTAAATAAATTTAGTGAGAGGATACAACTCTGACATATAACTCTCTTGTTTTTATTATTTTAATTTTTATAATAGTTTATTGACCTAGCTTACACATTCCAATATATCCATTCACATATAATTATACTGTTCAATCCCATCAGGTGGGGTTATTTAATCATTGATAACTTTTTTTTTGTTAACTTTTTAAATTTTAAATCAGGCAGTATTTCCTTGTTCTGTTTGCAACTGCCTTTTGATCCCTGTACTGGTTCCACATGAGCACAGTCAAATGTTCTGGAATTCCCATTCTCAAGGCTATCCATAGTTGGTTATTATTTATTTCACACTGAAGATATTGTTAAAATTCTTTCATTTCTGCATCATTAACTTCAATGGTGCATAAAGTTGAATAATAGTTGAATTAGTTGGATTTCCTTATTTGCACATGAATATTATCCTATCACAGACAGCATTATGCTTTAAGATAGACCTTGAAGTGTCCATTTCTCTTGAATATGTCATTCCCAGCATAGTAAGTCATATGATTTTCTGACTCAAAAGAGCCAATTCCAATCAATTTCAGCTCACTAAAGCCTAGGACATTGATCTTTATGCACTCCATTTCATTTTGACAACTTTCAATTTTCCTAGATTCATGCTTTGTGCATTCCAAATTCTAATTATTAATAGATGTTTGCAGCTGTTTCTTTTCATTGTGAGTCCTGAAATGAAGTACCCAAGGCTTCACTGTGTCCATGACATTATGATCAACTCTACTTTGAGAAGACAGTTCTTCCTCAGTCATATTTTGAGTGCCTTCCAACCAAAGGAACCTATCATCTGGCACGATCTCTAACAATGTTTTGCTGCTATTTATGAGGTTTTCCAGTATCTGACAATGTCTTGATTTTATCCATAAGGTTTACAGTGACTGATTTCTCTGATACAGACAGCCTATTCCTTCTTCATAGTCTGTTCTTAGTCTGAAAACTCCTATGAAACTTGTTCACTTTGGGTGACCCTGCTGGTATTTGAAAATACGTGACAGCTCCAGCATTACAGCAATACACAAACCAGCACAGTATGATAATTGACAAACAGCTGGTGAAATCATGGAGAATTACTAAGTCTTAACTGCCAAGCCACTGAGAATACTCGCACAACCCAGTTTACTGTGACATCTGGGGCGAGATAATTTTTCCAAATTTCTAGGAAGAAAAACGTACAAAACATATACACAAATGATCAGGAATCAAATACTTGGGACTTCTTGATAAGACCCTTCCTATATCTCAGAGTTTGCAAGACTAATTTTAATGCTCCAGTCCTAAATATGAGACAAAGAGGTCAAAAGAAAGTTCTAAGTAATTATTATAAAAGACTAAGTGCAGTCTAAAACCCCATTCCCTGTCCATCAATCCCTGAAAGCTCAGGCCTTGCCAGTAGGAAGCTACACATTTTTTCTGGACAAAAAGGCTAGATTTAATGACAAATTCTTAATTGGTATGAAACTTTCCCATTTCCTTCGAGAATAATGCTATATTGATTGTAAGCTGACTCATTTATTGAGCCTGCTACTCACACTGTCAGTGAGAACTATAATTCCCAAATGATTCCCAGCAGACATTTATAGGTTTTTCATTTTGTGGAGTTATAAAAGATACCCAGTCTTTTTTTCCCCCTGAAGACCTTTAAATAAATCTTGACTACAGCAGCTAAGTCATTGAATATAATTATACATGGCACACTGAGAATAATCTGCATAGAAGCAAGCGATGAGATAATGAAACCGGGAGGAGGGGAGTGGGTAATCAAAGGGTGAATTAAAGAGGCCAGAGGACCGAGGTCTGGAGCTCCACCTTCCTGTTGGGTCCTCAGTAAGAAGTTGTTGCCTGAGCCATCAGTCAGTGTCAACTCCTATTGCCCTACATGCCATAAAATGAAGCACGGCCAGGTCCTGCAGCATCCCCACAATTATTGCTGTCTTTGGAGCCATTGTTGTAGCATAAGGTTCTTCTCCAGGGACTGGTCCCTACTGACAAGATGTCCAAAGTATGTGTCACAATCTTCTTGTTTATATGCGACATTCTGACTGTATTTCTTCATGACAGATGGTTTATGAGGAAGAAGAAAGAAGAAGAATATTTCAAGGACAAAGAGTGACCAATGATGGGGATAATAATAAGGTCAGAATATCAAGACAGAAATTAAAGAAAGATGTCTGTCACAAGAAAGGGCGTGTCTTGTGCTGAATTCTCTAAAGAAACAACAACAACAACAAAAAATGGCACTGACAAGAGAACTTCAAAAAGTTCATGGAAAAATTCCATAATCTTTTAATTCCATCCCCCCACCCCCAGACTTTTGAAGCTCCCTTATAAATGTGTATATAGAGAGATTTAGCTCAACAAAATAACTTACATTGTAATAAAGGCCAGTTACCCACGGGTAACTGGAATTTCATCCTGCTAAGGAATTCTGGGAGTCAATGTAGAGAACAACCTCAGAGTTATCCTACTTTAGGGGGTTAGGATCTGGGGTATTTACATACTAATTGTATTCAGTCATTGGTTGAGGGATGCTGCCTTGGGCTGAACATGGAGAAGTATTCATTCTTCAGCAATTGTTACTGACATTAATTGTGATAGGTAGGTTTATTGTGCCAACATGGCCAATGAATACATGTGGGATTAATTAAAGGGCTGAGAGAGAAATGGTTCTGCGAGCCTCCTTTCTTGTTCTTGCTCTTCCATGATCAGACCAGTGTGCGGCTGCCTTAGCTTATTCTCTGCTACAATTTTCAAGCTACCCTACCTGTGGGGCACCTAACCATGGACTGTGTTGCTGTAGTTTGAGGTTCCTTTAAGACCTGCTTCACCACATTACTTGAGTATGCATCTCTTGAGCTGGGGACTGTTGGACCCTGTCATCTGGCTGATTGTTGGTGACCTGCCTTGCTGTTTGCTGCCTGTGGCCAGATAGCCTGAGTGGCTCTACAGAGGACCACTGGGCGACCCTCAACACTTGAAAGATGCCAGTGTATTGACTGTCTCATAGAACTGAGTTTCACTGAGCCATTTGTACTGCTATGTAGATTGATTGTTTATTTCTTATGTTATATATATGTGTGTGTACACACACATATATATAAAAATATATAAAATATATATATATAATATATAAAATGTATATTTTATATATAAATATATTATATATATATATAAAATACCTGGTTAGTGTCCTGGTTTTGTTTCTCTAGAGAACCCTGTCTAACAGCATTAGAATGAGGAATGGGAGAGGAAAGAGGAGGATCATTCTCCACTCCTGTCATATTATCTTCCTGCTCCCAGGCTGCACCTATGACCTCCTGGGGAATTCCTCACAATAATTTAACTGAAGAACAGAAAAGTCATGCTTGGTTTATGGATGGCTTTGCATGATGTGCAGGTGCCACTAGTAAGTGGACAGCGGCAGCACTACAGCCCCTTTCTGGGATCTCCCTAAAGGACAGTGGTGAAGGGAAATCCTCCCAATGGGCAGAACTTCGAGCAGTGCACCTGGCCATTCAGTTTGCCTGCAAGGAAAAATGGCCAGCTGTGAGACTGTATACTGATTCATGGGCTGTAGCTAATGACTTGGCTGGATGGTCAGGGAATTGAAAGGAACAAGATTGGAAGATTGGTGACAAGGAGGTGTGGGGAAGAGGTATGTGGATAGACCTCTCTGAATGGGCCAAGAAAGCAAAGGTAATTGTATCTTATGTGAATGCTCACCAAAGGATTACCGCTGAAGAGGAGGACTTTAACAATCAAGTGGATAAGATGACATGCACTGTGGAGACTGGGCCTCCTCTTTCCTCTGCCACTCCTGTCATCGCCCAGTGGGCACATGAACAAAGTGGACATGGTGGCAGGGATGGAGGTTATGCATGGGTGCAGTAACATAGGTGCTGGCTGTTTCTAAAAGAATCATTCTTTAAAAAACCAGTAAAGAAATTTTAACTTTATTTCTATAAAACAGATTTAATGTTATAAATGTTAACGATGCAAAGATTTCTTGAAGTAATATCCATTAGAAATTTGCTTCATTCTATGTCTGGAAGAATAAACTCAGAGTAATAGGAATGTTTAATCTTACTTACATGTGGTACCTAAAAACAACAACCCTACCGATACTTCAGAACTTTAGAGACACTGCACAAACCTCATAGGAGCACGTGATGAAATGAAATACCACACATAGCTTCCAGAGAGAGGATGCTGGAAATTAGCCTTTCAAATAAAATTCCTGTTCAATCCAATGGATAAGTAGCTAATATTTCAGATTATTACATAGCATTCATGCGGGAGACAGGAGCTCTCATGGCACAGGGGGTCCACTTGGGCTGCTAACTGAAAGGTCACAGTCAAAAACACCAGCTGAAGGATGAGGTGTTCTACTCCATAAAGAGTTACAGGCTCAGAAATCCAAAGGGGGGGTGGGGTTCCCGTCCTACAGGTTCACTATGAATCAGAATTGACTCAGTGACAGGGAGTTTATGGGAGAAAAAATAGAATATGAAAGGTACACATATAATTATGATTTTTTCTCATGTGGAAAACAACATATATAAGGAAATATGTCTTAAGTATGTTATAAAAGGTTTATACTTATCTCTGGGATGTGGGAATCTCTGAGGCCACAGTGGACGGATGGGTGAGAATGCTGAGGGAATCACTTTTTTGATCCTTAGTATTGTATTTCCTCTTGTCTTAATGATCAATATCAGTCTATGTCCCCACACATGCCCCTTTTCTACCTATTTTTTCCCCAGTCTCCTTCCTTATGAAAGAGAGCACACATCTCACCCACCCTGAATATCACTACAGTGTACCAAAAAAGCATGGGTGTGAGCATTAAGGAAGTGAATCATTAGATAATTTTTGTCTTTTTTGTAATTCAGATGTTTCCTATTCTTTGATTTCAGCAATAAGACTAACTTGACAGCTAATGTTTTGTTTTTTTTTAACAATTTATTGGGGCTCATACAATTCTTATCACAGTCCATACATATACATATATCAATTGTATAGAGCACATCTGTACATTCTTTGCCCTAATCATTTTTTTCTCCTCTTTTCTTTTTTTACATTTTATTAGGGGCTCATACAACTCGTATCACAATCCATACATATACATACATCAATTGTATAAAGCACATCCGTACATTCCCTGCCCCAATCATTCTTATGTATCTTTATGTGAGTTGGGGGTAGAGCTGTGCAAATGTAAGAGGAGCTTAGAGTGATAAGTGACATTTACTTACTTTCAACTCTTCTTTCCCATTGCCATAATTTTGTTTATGTAAATAATTGTACGTAGGATTTCTGTGACCCGGAACCAACTTGACAATACTAAACAACAGCATACAGATCAATGAGGGATTGGTGGCTCCGTGGTAGAATTCTTCGCTTCAGTACAGGGTTTGATTCCCAGCCACTGTATCTCATGGGCAGCCATCACTCGTCTGTCATTGGAAGTTTGCATGTTACTATGGTGCTAACCCGTTTCAATGGAGCTTCGAGACTAAGACAGGTTTGGAAGAAACACCTGGCCGTCTATTCTGAAAATCAGTCAGTGAAAACCCTGTGAATCACAGCCATTCAATAGGCAACCAGGGCAGCATTTTGTTCAGCTGTACGTCGGGTCACCATGAGTTACGGCCGATCAATGGCACCTAACAACAAATTCATGAGTAAGTACAAACAAACCAATGGGGAATGTAAAGGATGATGGGTTCTGTCTCATTCCAGCAAGGAATAATTTTTAATCATGTATCCTTGTGCAGAAGAACCCTCTATTTCATTAAAAACATTTCCAATAAGATGTAAGTATTAGGTTTAATGCTATCTATAAAATTTTGATATATTTATGTTCTTTTGATCAAATTTGTTTATATTTATGTTATATTAATTATAGTGATAATTAAATCTGTAAGACATGTTTAAGTAATTGAAGACTATTGGTCACAGAAATGTTTTGGAATTCCATTTTAGTTTACATTTTTGTGGCAAAGAAATCTGTGGGGTGATCAATAAAAGACTTTAAAGAATAAAAATATATTAGGATGAAATTCTTTTGAGGAAGTGTAGTTGAAATATCAGTTGAATGAGAGAAAAAAATAACAATATAGACTTTTCTATTAGAAAAGAGGTTCTTTATGGATGACTGTAGAAGCCTAAAATCCATTTGCAGGGTCCACACATGGATTTAGCCTCTGGTGAATCCCCTCCGATCATAGGTGAGGGATGTGAATAG
Organism: Tenrec ecaudatus; assembly: GCF_050624435.1. Taxonomy (NCBI): domain Eukaryota; kingdom Metazoa; phylum Chordata; class Mammalia; order Afrosoricida; family Tenrecidae; genus Tenrec; species Tenrec ecaudatus. The sequence goes on from NC_134533.1 coordinate 143,944,968, forward strand.
TCCTGTAATCAGACAGAGAACATTGTAAAGTCGATTATGACAGATGCAGTGAGGTCAAAAGGTAATATCTAATCACTTGATCTCCCTTTAAGACCAATTTCAAAGCTGTTTTTAAAAATGCTGGTGTTTTTTTTTTACCCCCGGAAGAGTTTATTTCAGAGGGCCACCCTGAATCTGCAGCTCTGGGAGAGGGACATGTATGATTGGAGCATGCAGGAGCAGATGAAGGGGGAGGAGGAGAGAGTGGAGCACATCCTGGCCCACCAGGCCTTGAGGATGATATCCCTGCTTAGAACAGCCAGTCCTCCCGAGGACCACATGGCCGGCCCCACTATGAGACATGACATCCCTCAATGACCCATAGCCCTTAAGGGACACTGGAGACACGATGAGGGAATTGCACCCTATTGGATCCCGCCAAACACAGGCAAAATACTAAGAGGGTGCAACAGAACAGCAAGGGAACAGAATGGCAAGGTTCCCAGGGAATGCTGAAAGTGGACTTTGGGGCCAGGGCTTGGTGCCCCAATAGAGTGGACTGGAAAACACTCCTAAAGGCCAACAGACAGTCCTTGAATTAACTACAAGCTTTTCTTTCTTGTTGTGTTTTATTTTGTTGTTGTTTTTTTGTCATTGGTTTGTTGTTATTGTTGTTGTTTTGTTGCTTGGTTTTGCTCTGTCTTGTTTTTGTGCATGCTATTATCTCCGCAGGTCTGTCTCAATAAGACAGGCTGGATGAACAATCTAGAGGAGAAAACAACGGGACCAACAGTTCCAGGGGGACAGGGGAGAGGGGGAGTTGGGGGGAAAGGTAGTAATGTTAACAAACCCAGGGACAAAGGAACAAGTGATCCAAATCAGTGGTAAGGAGGGTGTAGGAGACCTGATAGGGTGTGATCAAGGGTAATGTAGCCAAGAGGAATTACTGAAACCCAAATGAAGAGTGAGCATGATAGTGGGACAAGAGGAAAGTCAAAGGAAATAGAGGAAAGAGCTAGGAGGCAAAGGTTATTTATAGAGGTCTAAATAAAGGCATGCACATATATAAATATATATATATATATGGGGATGGGGAAATAGATCTATGTGCATATATTTATAGGTTTAGTATTAAGATAGCAGATGGACATTGGGCCTCCACTCAAGTACTCCCTCAATGCAAGAATACTCTGTTCTATTAAACTGGCATTCCATGATGCTCACCTTCCTGACACAACCGCTGAAGACAAAGCGGCTGAATAAGCAAATGTGGTGAAGAAAGCTGATGGTGCTCGGATATCAAAAGGTATAGGCTTGAAGGTAAACAAGCAGCCATCTAGCTCAGAAGCAACAAAGCCCACATGGAAGAAGCACACCAGCCTGCATGATCACGAGGTGCCGACGTGATCAGTTATCAGGCATCAACAAAAAAAAAATCATATCATTGTGTGCTCACCTCCCTGATACGACCACTGAAGACAAATGGGTACATAAGCAAATGTGGCAAAGAAAGCTGATGGTGCCCGGCTATCAAAAGATATAGCATCTGGGGTCTTAAAGGCTTGAAGGTAAACAAGCAGTCATCTAGCTCAGAAGCAACAAAGCCCACATGGAAGAAGCACGCCAGCCTGTGCGATCACAAGGTATCAAAGGGATCAGGTATCAGGCATCATCAGAACAAAATATCATATCATTGTGAATGAGGCGGGGAGTGTGGAGTGGAGACCCAAAGCCCATTTGTAGGCCATTGGACATCCCCTTGCAGAAGGGTCGCGGGGAAGAGACAAGCCAGTCAGGGTGCGATGTAACATTGATGAACCATACAACTTTCCTCAAGTTCTTAAATGCTTCCTCCCCACCCACTATCATGATCCCGATTCTACCTTACAAATCTGGCTAGGCCAGAGGATGTACACTGGTACAGATAGGAACTGGAAACACAGGGAATCCAGGGCAGATGATCCCTTCAGGACCAGTGGTGATAGTGGCAATACTGGCATGCTGGAGGGAGAGTGGGTTGGAAAGGGGGAACCAATTACAAGGATCTACATATAACTTCCTCACTGGGGACAGACAACAGAAAAGTGAGTGAAGGGACACGTCACACAGTGCAAGATATGACAAAATAATAATTTATAAATTATCAAGGGTTCATAAGGAAGGGGGGATCGGCGAGGGAGGGGAAAATGAGGAGCTGATGCCAGGGGCTTAAGTGGAGAGCAAATGTTTTGAGAATGATGAGGCCAATGAATGTAGAAATGTGCTTTACACAATTGTTGTATGTATGGATTTTGATAAGAGTCGTATGTGCCCCTAATAAAATGATTAAAATGTGTTTTTTTTCTGCATATGAAATACAAAATAAATAAATCTATAGAGACAGTAACTGGGAATGGGAACTTGGAGGCATAGCAGGGGAGGTTGGATGGGATATGGGAAGCCAATAATGATGAGAACATGATTAAAGGAAATGCTCTGAAACTAATTGTGTGATGATTGTACAAATCTTCTTGCTTTGATTGATTTATTGAATTTTATGATATGTGAATTATATGTCAATAAAACTGTTGGAAAAAGAAAAGAGAGATTCTTTGTATACTTTTAAGCAGATGTAATTTGAGTTTCTTTGGTAATTAGGTTCCATTGGATTCATTCAAAAGAGTGATATAGAAACCTATTTTAAATGTCAATATTTATAAAATGTTAGACCTGCTATTCTATACAATGAATAAATTTATGGTAAAACATAATGTCAACCTAAAAATATACAAGATGACACAGTGTTTTAAAAATGTTTGAAGTTAAGTTTCTAAAAAGCAAACCACATTTAAAAGAATTAATGAGTGTACAGGTATTGTGTAAAGTGGGACGGCGCTCCCTAAGACAGCTGGGAATACAAACACCATAGAGCCCAGCAAACATCTGCTGGGCCTCGACCCCAAGGAAGTGTCAGACCGACACAAGCAGATGCATGCTCTCTCATGGACTTTGCAGCACTGGTCACGATAGCAAGAAGCTGGTTACAGCCCGCGCCCGTCAGTGGAAGAACGAAGAGAGCAGGTCTGCTACGCACACACAACAGAGTCCCTGAAAAACAACAGTGAAACCATGAAGCACCTCTTGACATGGATGGACCCAGAAACCATTATGTTGGGTGAAGTTAGTCAATCACAAAAGGACAAATATTACTCAAATCCACTACCATGAGGACAAGCACCAAGTCGAAGGCTAATTTCTGCTCTCAGGTCATGTAATCTAGTCTAGTCTCCCAAGCAACACAATAGAGTCTGCTTAGTGCCCATGAACCCCCTTTATTTGTACTTTAAAACCACTTCAACAGAGGAGGCCTCACCTCGGCTGGGGTCAGTTTTGTAGGATGGAAGATAAGGAAAAGATGAATCAATTGCTGTCAAATTAACAGACAGTCCTACAAGCGTGATTAGCAAACCTTACTGGAAATTCACTGTCAGATATGTGGTGAGGGGGGAGACATGTCTCAGAGAAGGTGATTACACTTCTGTTGGTGGGTAAACCAGATGGTGTAATCTGCCATCAGGAAAAAAATGCATAACGATACTTACATAGAACCCCAGGGGAGAATACTCAGGTATTATGTTCCTAATTGGACACATTTCACCTAGCTTCTATCCAGCCCTTGGTGTCCCAGGCAATGCAATACAGAAAACTGGGACTTCAGATTCTGTCATTTCAAGACACCTAACATCCTTCATAGGTCACACCAGAAGCATCCGATTTGGAAACCACACTTAGCAAACTGTGCTTCACTTTAAAATCATTTTTAGGAGATAAAGGAACTGACATACTCCCTTGGACTTAAGGCTGAAACACCCTGGTATGTGAAGAAAAAGGTATCCCAAGGTTATGGACCTTGGGGTCCTGAGACTTTGGTTAAGATCTCTTGCCAATGAATGGTGCACCAGGACTACCACTTATATACACTATTTTTGTGCTCTTTGATTTTTTTATGACATGTGTTCGTTTGGTAGGCATGATTCTGCCTTTGTGAAGAGTGTTCGTGAAAAATTTGCCTTATAAGCACCCTTCACTGTTCATGTAAACAATGTCCAGTAATTTACCATCTGTACAAGTCAATAACTCATGTACGGGGTCTGAAAAGCCAGCTTATACAAGTGTAATTTCCTTTTCTTAACCATATTCAAAATTTTATACCATTGGCTAAATTAATGATACCATCAGTAGAATTACCTTATGTCCCAAGGGAATGATTTATAATATTCTTTATCATAACATGACAGTAATGTCTCTAAAGTGAGCCAGAGACATAAGAGTGATTCTAGGCTCCCACTTAATCATAGCCTAATCTAAGAATAATTAGCTCTTATGACATGGCCCTACGCAATACCTGCGCTCAGGAAGAGCTCACTGAAGATTTGAATGAAGAAATTAGATAGGACCTGGTTATCTGACATCTTTAAGGCTTGTCTTAAAAGAAACGGCCGTCTAAGAGAGCCATCAAATAAGGTCCACGTGGAAGTAGTAGCACACCAGCCTGTACGATCCAGGGTTCTAAATAATAAAATCTAAATCTGAAGGACAGAATGGTACCAGAGCTTAAATTCTGAACACCCAGTTTGCAGAAGGCTGTGGATGACAGTGGATGCTCAAAATTCGTTTGCAGGATCTCCACACAGTTAAAACTCCAATGAATTCTCTCTGACCATAGTGTAGGAATGTAAATAGCATTGTAAAGTTAGTTATGGCAGATGTAGTTAGCTTAAAGTGTAACAAATTATTATTTGATCTCTTCTTTTGGCTTATTTTAAAATTATTTCAGTTTTTTATATTTTCTGATTTCTTTTTGATTAAATATTTTCTCATTTTGTCATTATTGTTTTGTTGTTTGTTTGCCTCCTGTTTGTGTTCTGTATAGTTTTCTGTCCATGAAATCTGGGGTAGGTAAATCTATAGAGACAGTAACTGGATTCATAATTAGAGAGGGCATGACAGAGGAGGTTGGGGTGAAATGGGAGGCTAACAAGGAGTAAGAAAAAGAAGAAAATGTTCTGAAATTTGTCATGGTAGTGATTGCACAACGCTTCTAAATATAATTGAACTATTAAATTGCATGGTATGTGAATTATATGCTAATATTATTTTTTTTTATTTAAAGAAGGCCCCAAAGAATTACCATCACAAAAAAGGTAGGGGGCCAGCAGGTAACAATTTCTTTAACTCTGAGGATAGTCTGCTTCACATGGTGGAGGCTCATAAGATTTTCTCTTTCCATTATGAACATGTAGCAATCACTTCACTTCCCCTTCCCCTGCCAGTATGCCTCCCCCATCCAATCCAGCTTCGAGTAACACTGATTTCTTGCAACTCCAAAAATCGCAAATAACATTTCATACTTCTTGGTTTTTGCTCACACGAATCCTTCAGTCAGGGATGGCTTTCCCTTCTTACTCCTTTCAAGTTTCCTTCCCAACCCAATGGACTTTCTCCCAGAAATTTTCATCCACAACGGTCTTAATTTAGAGTGGGAACAACCCCCATTTTCCTAGAATTGAAATGTTTACTAGCGCAAGGGGAACTTTGGCTGTTAAAATTGCAGACAGTTCCAGACAAACTGGGATGGTTGCCACCCTACTATTATATGTTCCAGAGTCTCCCAAATTGACCTGGCGAAAGTGGTCCCAGCTTTAGGATCTGAATTGAGTGCTCCCTACCGACAGATCTTTCATTGGTGGAAGATATTTGTCCTTCCATATTCCAGAGCACGTTCTTAGGGCAACGTGATTCAAATGCCTTCGGCATTTAAGTTACAGTATTCCCAAGTACCAGCTCACACTTCAAATAGAAGTTATTCTGTGATCTTAAAAGAAACACTCTCTCCTAATTAATTAAACTAATTATGCTTGCATCTTAAATTCTTACCAGTGTATGCCTTAGAAGATAATCATTTCAAAATAATTCGTATATGAAGATCAGGGTTCCTAATATCCCCCAAATATTTTGAGATAGTTGTCTATAAATGTATGTATGTACATTTGGGGCGATGGGGTGTGGAAGGTTAAATCTGACCCTTTGAGGGTCTCTATAATTGCCCTGTGTCAGAATGTGGTCAGGAACAGAAGAGTCATACAGACACATAACTCACTGAGCCTGAGCCTCAGGATCCCATTCGTAAAATGAGCACAGAGATGCTTATTGTATTGAGTTGTTGAAAGGATTTATGGGGTAGAATAGCAATGTGGCTTGGAACATAGGTTCTAGAGTCAGACAGCCTGAGTTCCAATTTGGGCACCATCGGTCATTAGTTATGTGACCTTGGACAAGTCACATAATCTCTTTTTGCCTCCATTTTGTTTCCTCCACTGTAAAATCAGAGCAATGCCAGAAGCTGCTCCATAGATTTGTTAGGCTGATCAAGTTGGCTGGTATGTTTGCGTATGAAGTGCTTCAGGCAGTGCCTGGCACAGAGTGAGTGATGGGGAAGTCATTGGTCAAATATGTACAAGTTCCATGCCCGGAGCATCAGCAGGCACCTAGAAGCAGAAAGCTATTATTGTACTAAGAAGCATTCTTTCTTAGCTGGCATCTCCAAACTTCCAGCGAATAAGTGGATTCAATAGAAGTTTGACAAATTACTGAGCTGTGGGAATAGATTTCCTGACTCTCTGGGAGAGTCTTTTGTTCAAATTATTTCAGGCTTGCTAAAGAGAAGACTTTGAGCGGGCACATTATCCCCCTTTGTATTGATAAGAAAATCTGACCGTTGACAACAGAATTCCTTCAGTTAAATTGATTTTATAATAGCCGGGGTGTTATGATTTCAATCACAAGTGCTTTGCGCCCACCATTGTCCTGCTTGCCCAGCAAAGACGGCCTGCATGGGCAGCATGGTTCTTCGAGAAGCCAGGTCAGCAGGAGGCCTTCCTCAGCAGGGCTGCCGCTGGCACACAGGCCTATGAAACCAATTTTGTGTTACCATGGGAAGTAAGGGCGCTTCTAGAAAATATTCCAAATGAAACGTTAGCTCAGGGAAAAACCACGTCTGATGTGGAGTAAAGTATTAAAATGCACTGTCCAGCACCTGACTGCACCAGCAGTCTGCTAGAGAGACAGACCTGTTTTTTAAAAACACCATTATCTTATTTTCTTGATTCGAAGATACAATTTTTATATTTTAGAGTTTCCAAAATCAGATATGTCAGTGGCTGAGTTAATTTAATATTACACCTCCCCAGATTAAAATATGTCTTATGGTCTATGATTTTTTAAGTCTCAGGGAATTCGGTATAGCGTATCATGTGCTATGATAGAAGCACGTATGAAAGGCCGTTGGGGGCAAGCAGTGCAGAAAAGGGGAACGATGTTAACACAGGCCAGCACCCTGGGGAACTTTTCCCAAGATTCTGCCTTGACTCTGAATTATTTGGATACAGAAAGAAAGGTACAGAGTTTTACCAGCAGGGTGCAAATCAAATTGCCTCTCTCTCTTTCCCTTCTCTACCGCCCCACCCGTGTCTCCCTTCCCTTCTTCCTCCCCTTTCCTCTGTTTCTCCCTCTCTGTTTAACCAAGTAAACAGGATTCAACACTCTCCCTCGTGACACATGGATGGCGCAGACTGGTAGAATGAAAGCTGGTGGTGGCAAGGCTAATGGCCAGTCAGTGAACACTTGGGACAGATCCTGGTCGAAGGGGCTCTTGGTAAAGCACTGTTACTCTTAGAAGCACATCCAGGCGAACTACGAAGCCACACCAGCACTAAGCACTTGGCTATGAATCTATCCAGCTGCTCTTGGAAATCTGCATCTGTGAAAATATAGTCTAGGCAACCTGATGGGGTACTTCTACTGTTACAGGGGTCACTGTGAGTCGAACTCAATAGCACCCAACAAGAGCAACACAGCTGGGGCCCTGGAAGCTGGCTTCCTACATACCATGATCTGTTAGCATGGCACTTCTTGTGGACTAGAGGACGGTGAACAGCAAACACGTACACACACACACACACACACACACACACACTACCATTGAGTCAATTTCAACACCTAGTGGGTATATAGCACAAAATGCTAGATTGCAGGCAAAAAGCCAGCAGTTCAAGGTCACCAGGCACTCTATTGAAGGACAGAGATGTGACAAGCTGTTTCTGTAAACATTTACCGCCTTGGAAACTCTGTGGAGCGGTTCTACTTTGTCCTATGGCGTTGCTCTGAGTCAGAACTGGCTCAATGGCAGTGGGTTAGATAACAATACTTGCATTGTTCTAAGAACCCTAAATAGTTCAATCAATCTGCACAACTTTATAGATGGGCTCTATTATCATCCCCATTTTGCCAGTAAGGGACTTTGAACACAGAGAAATAACATGACCTGCTCAAAGCCATACATCCTGTAAAGAGCTGAGATTTGAACCTTCGCTGGCTTCAGAATCCATGTTGTCTACTCTGTGCTGCCCCTCAGCCTTCCTGTTGGTTAGACAGGTGTGCGTGGGTACTGTTGGTTAGACAGGTGTGCGCGAGTACTGTTGGTTAGACAGGTGTGCGCGGGGCCTCCAGAAACACATACCAGCAGCTCTTTACTGTGACGTTAATGGTGTATTGCCACGCTTAAGAGAATGGCAAATGGAGGCAGGAGGTAAATAGTGGGAAAGACTTGTGTTCATCTTGACGTCCCGGTCACTCCCACAGGGGAGGAGCAGGTGGAACCAGGGGGTCAGCCCATGTGTCCAACCCTTGTAAACAAGGAAAACCTCTGACCATTGTACAACTAACCATTTCTCTTCCATTGTCACCTCATCCATTTACCCAGAGGCCTTCAGGGGTCAGGAGGGTAGTTTAAAGCATTAAAGAAGAGATGTTCACATTTTAAAAAGCTAAGATCTTATGTTTAACAAGAAAAGCCCTTCTGGGGGCAGAACGCAGCCTACGGGAATTGCTGTATTACAACCTCATAACTTGTCACTGTTCTGCTGCAACTGCCCGGTCTTACTTCTGCTTGGAGCGCATCTTCTACGTGTCTGGCAGTCAGCTGTTCTGCTCCGCGCTGTTCTCTTACTGGGGAGACCAGAGGAGGCTTCCGATCAAGCGTCGCTTGGAGAAAATCTTGAAGGATGTGTAGGAGTTTGCCAGAGGATAAATTGACAATGAGAAGCAGGTTCCAGGGGGAAATAGCAAGAGTACAGACAGATTTTGAGAGACTGTAGGTAATTTGTGTGACTGGAGCACATGGGGACAGATAGGCTGAAGAAAGGGAAAGAGCCTGGCGTCAACGGTACTCAGGCATCAAGAGAAGAAAGCTGACTTTTACCCTGGATTTAGCAAAGAACTCCTGGATATTTTTAGCTTGAAAGTAACATGTGCTCATTGGTGTTTAGAACCATACCTTGACACCCATGTAGCGATGGTCTGAGCCAGTGAAGAACTGCAGAAGGCCCAGCTGATTGAACCAAAGCAGGGTTGGGTCTGGGAAAGAAGTGTGGAGGGCCCAGGGATATTTACCAAAATCCCAAATCAAACCCACTCCCATTGAGTCTATTCTAACTCACCAAGACCCGATGTAGATTTTCAGAGGCTATAAATCTTTATGGGAGCAGGTAGTCACAGCTTTCTCCAGCAGAGCTGCTGGTGGGTTTGAACCCTCGACCTTGAGATTAGCAATCTAATGCTTACTTAATAGTGAAAGGACAATGTAGGAGAGGAGATTGCAGAAAGGATAATATTAGAACCATTCCAGAAATTCTTTAAAAAAAATTGTTGTTAGTCGTCATTGCTTAGATTCCAATTTACCGAAACCCCTTGTAATGCAGATTAAAACTATGCTACGTAGGGCTTCTGAGGCTGGGACTTTTTGGAAAAAGTGTCTTCCAGGAACTTCTAGGGGGGGACCCAAATCATCAATAAACCTATTTGTCTGTCTCCAACTTCTTAATAATTCCACTCTTTTGTCTGCTCTAGCTCTCAAACCAAACAAAAATCCTCACAACCATCAAGGTGATGTGACTCACAGCTACCCAATAGGACAGAGTAGAACTGGCCCTGTGGGTTTCTGAGAGGAGTCTTTACGGTTGAAAGCTGCATCGTTCTCCTTTGCAGCAGCTGGTAGTTGTGAATTGCTGACCTTGCAGGCAGCAGCCTGACGTGTAAATTCAGAGTGCTTAACCATTTCAGTCACCTGGGGACTCACTCACTTCCAGGAAGTGATACTGCTTTGGGACTCCTTTTTTCCAGTTTTGTAGCCTTTTGACTTATTGTTTCAACAATCTGAGCAGATGCCTATAGAACAGTGTGTGCATGTTTGTGTATTTTATTTAAGTGGTCATTCTAGTCTAATGCTGTTGTATTTACGATGCCCAGTAAAGAAGACCCACTGGAGCTGGACACAGAGGGATTCTTGGAGGCTATGGCCCCTACATGCTTCCCGATTCCCATGCTCTCTTGGTCTCTCTCTCAAAGGACAAAAGCTTCCAGCAAATCCTTTCCTTCTGTCTTCCAGGCTCCCGTGAACTGGGTCCTCAAAAGTAGGCACTTTGGGACTGTACAATCAATGGCCCCACTCTGTATCTCCAGATGCAGGACAATTACTGGAAGGAATAAAGAGGAAGCTGTCTGGCAAGGGAAATTGTTCATTGAATCAAGGTCACTCTGCACAAGCTTTGTACAGACAGCCGCAGGGGACCAGCTCTGGAGGCTTGCGGGTCAGATCTGAACTGCCTCCCCAGGGACAGAGAACAGGAGGGCTCGGGCTCAGCTGGCATTGAAATAGCGGGCAAGAACAAGCTTTAGCTTGTAACTGGCAGGGTAGGAAATCCAACTGGCCGCAGGGACGAGCAAGAATGAAATGGACTCCAGAAGATTAGAGCAGACCCACCTCGCCTAGAACGGGCAGATCCTCCTGAGCTCCAGCCAAGTCCAGGCAGAAACACAGGGCCTACAAGAGGAGCTCTGCCAACTTTGTAAGAGAAGGCATAATTTCAACTTTTTATGTGCTTTCTCCTGATTTGGGGATACTAGCTAAGGAAGACCAAAGAAGAATAGAAGCATTTGAATTAGGATGCTGGCAAAGAATATTATTTCATGGACTGCCAAAAGAATTAAAAACAAAAAAAAGGTCTTGGAAGAAGTACAGCCAGAATGCTCCCTAAAGGCAAGGACAGTAAGACCTGGTCTCACTGGGCACGTTGTCAGGGGAGACCAAACCCTAGAGAAGGACATCATGCTTGGTAAAATGGAGGGGCAGCGAGAAAGAGGATGGCCCTCGACAAGATGGACTGACACAGTGGCTGTAACAATGGGCTCAAACCTAGCAACAAGTGTGAAGAAGGCACAGGGCCAGGTGGGGTTTGTTCTGTGGTACACAGAGTCACTCTTAGTCTCAACATGTAATCCGTGGTGCCCTGCTGGTAGAACAGGGCTAAAGCATCTGGCTGCTAGCCAAAAGATTTCTGGCTTGTTTGTAGTTTAACATTATGGAAGAAATATGTGGTAGTCGGCTTCCTTAAAGATTTAAAACCCTGAACCCCCTGTGGGGTGGTTCTCCTCTGTCCTGCAGGGTGACCAATAGTTGCAGTCTTCTCTACGGGAGCAGATGGGTTTAGCGATTCATCCAAAGGTTTAAAATAGTGAGTAGGCAGCGCAAAACTAAAGCTTGCCTGTGGGATAGGTTTGGCCCTCCGACTAATTTGCAACCTCTTCCCTGAGCCCTGGCATTCAGCTCTGAATTTCAGCTGTCTAGAGCTACAGCACACAAGTGTGGCTATTAAGAAGCTGGAAACAAATATTTTTTAAAGACCCAAAAAACCATCGCCGTCCAATGCCTGGTTCAACAACTAATTGTCCAGCTGGAGAAATTGAAGATTGGAAAGAGGAAATGCTCAAGGGACAGAGTCTCAGACAACAGGTGGCATTTTCTGCCAGAACAAAGCGATGCAAACCAGCCCCTTGCAAAGCAGCACTCAGTGGACTTGACTGGCACTTGCTCCCCTCTCTTCAGTCTCCTGTTTGCTTACACATGCATATGTGCCTTTCTCTAGTTTGTGGCTCTGACTCATAATACTGACCTCTGAATTCTTCTTTTGGGACCCTTGGGGACCCTGGGTCTTATTGGAAGCCCCCCGCTCCCCCCACCCCTAGGCCTCTTGGCTTAGAGTTGGTGTTACTTCTGAGCGAGCTGGCAGTGGCCCCTCAGACTACGTCACTGGACCTATTTGAGCTCCACATTTTGCTACACAGTTAATGAAAGCCGAAGATAGGGTTTGAGCTTAGCTGCCTGGTTCTACCTCCTGTGTGACATTTACTCTGCTTTCTTGGATTAATATCTTCCATATAGAAATGACAGGCAAATTTGAATGTCATTGTGTGTATTTATAGCTATAAAGTGAGTTGGAATGCATTTCACTTTTGTTCCTTTTGCCTTTTAATTTTTTTAGACATTTATCCACTATGCAAAGCAAGAAAAGTGTCCCGGGCCTGTAATACTTTTAAAGACTCACAGAAATACTCACATTTTAATTTCTTTTAAAATAAGTCATGTAATCATAAATTCATAAAAGAAACCCAACCAATATAGTCATAAAATGTTTCAAAATCTTTTTAGTAGAGAAAGGCAAAAGTGTCCAGGTCCACAAAAGTCATAATTCAGTACTGCAAGCAGAGAGTGGAGTTGTCCGAAAGACTGAAGTTGTCGAGGATTTCATCTTGCTTGGTTCCAAAGTCAAGGCTCATGGAAGCATGAGTCATGAGATCAAATGATGTATTGCATTGGGTAAATCTGCTGATGTCACCTTGAGGACTAAGGTGCACTGACCCAGCCATGGGATTTTCAATTGCCTCATATGCATGTGGAGTTGGACAATGAATAAGGAAGACCAAAGAAGAATCTATATATTTGAATTATTGTGCTGGCAAAGAGTATTAAAAGTACCACAGATTGTCAAAAGAACAAACAGATTGTACAGCCAGAATGCTCCTTAGAGTCAAGGAGGCAAGTATGTCTTACTTTGGAGACATGCTTGAACATGTTGTCCGTAAAGACTAGTCCCTGGAGAAGGACGCCCTGTTGGTAAAGTGGAGGGGCAAAAACAGGAACACCTTCGACGAGATGGATTGCCACATTGACTGCAACAGGGGCTCAACTGGAGCAATTGGGAGGATGGCACAAGACTGGGCAGTGTCGTCTTCTGCTGTACATAGTGTCACCAGGAGCCAAATCCAACTCGACAGCAAAAGCAGCAGTGAGCAGAGGGCCTGGGTGCTACAAAGAGGTAAGCACTTGATTACTCACCGAAAAGTCGGTGGTTCGTAGACAGGCAGAAGCATTTAGGAAGAAGGGCCTGGCGATCTGGGTCTGAAAAGTCACAGCCTTGACAATGCTATGGAGCACAGTTCTACTCTGCAAAGCATAGGGTTGCCATGAACCTGATGACTGAATGGCAAGTCGTAGCTAATTGATAGCTGCAGACCAAATTATATGGAGTAGTAGAATCCAAACATTAAGATGACATGTTATGACCCAGGTTTGTTACAAACCTAGTTGCCCAGAAAATACCAAAGTGAATGTAACAGAATATATTTACTGGAGCAAAGCTAACATGAATCGAACAGTATCAATCCTTATCAGGAAGACACTCAGCAGAGGGGAGAGCAAAGGGGGTTATACAGGTTATAAATATTAATTTCTCAAGAGAGACATCAATGTGCAAGCAAGGTTTCAGGGACCCTTGTTTCCAAAACAAAATCACCAATAACAGACCATATAACCCAGTCAGACCCTAGAGTTCCTGCTTCTCAGAGCTGGTTGTATACGGATAATTTTCCTTTACAACCCCAATTCCTCAGGCCAAACCAGCACTACTAAGTTGCTTGTTATGTTATTGTTTGGCCTGAAAGTGACTCCAAGGAACCAGTTCTTTAAGATTCAAAAGGACACCTAAGGGTGGGTGGATCCCCCCAATTCAATGAGTGTGGGATTATAAAGAGATGTTTCCCCAGCTTTGTCTCCCCCAAAGACATGCCAAACATTAGAGGCTTTTTGCCAGCTTATGGTGGGAGGTCAGATGCTTAGAGACCTCCTCCCTGAAGGCAGTCATTTGCCAGACTACTGTCTGGGTCCACCAGAGGTAGGGCCTGCTCCCTGATGTTAAGGACAATGGGCAACATCTCCCTAAAGGCTTTCGACCAATAGTCTGGTCCCTGTAGGCGGCCTTTACACCCTACTGATAATGATTTCTATGGAGATCCAGAGAACAGGTCAAACCTCAGTGACATCCAAAGTTAGGCTGCCATCCTGAATCTAGGATCCGCCCATCTTGTCACATATGTACCCCCAATCCCTCCTCTTCCTATTGCGTGTATGTCCCTAGACAGTCTCCCTTTCATTGCTGTGTAACCTATAGTGCAACCCCTTCCTGTGACGTACGTCTTTACCTGTAATCAGTGGGCTTGCACTCCCCACAAAGGTATATAGGCCTGGTGAGCAATAAAGAGCTCTCTCGGGCTCCTCTCTTGGCCTCTGCTCGGTTTCCTCTTCCCTGTTCCCTTGTCCTCCTTCCCCTCCCCATCTCTCCACAGGGACCACCAAGCGGGGCTGAGGGGAGCATGCTATCGTGAAATGTGTCTGACTCCATTATTTCAATCTCTCTTCTATCTCTCATGCTCTCTATGACTTCCTTTGATATATATATAATCAACCATACAATTGCACCTATCAAATCCACGATTATGGGGGGCTCGCATTTCCTTCCACACATGAGCCTAGAAATCTGGGTTCTAGGAGAATAATTTTGACCTGCAATCTGGTGACAGCTATAGAGGTTGTTCAAGGGAGCACTGGGCACAGTGTTTCTGGGAGTCTTGTTCTGGTCAAAGGACAGATCCCATTTTACTTCACACAGCCATTCTGAAGTGATCATGTCTTACTCCAAGCGGTGTTTTCAATACGTTTCTTTATTAAGAAGTCTCACTTTGCACTACTGAAACTGCCTTCTGGTGATTTTAGTTCCCACCCAAATCATAATGATCTTATTAAACACACATTTACCTGGAATAAGATTATTGATTGGCCTCCAACATTCTCATCATTTCAGAAGACTTCGTAGAAATCTCATTTCTCGCTCATGGCAGTGCTTTGTTTGGGGCTGGAATTGTACTAGCAGGCGTGGTACAACTAATACATTTAAAAGACAAATGGGTTATCCTTTCCGACACCCCCTGGCTTTGCTACAGTCTCTCACATATCACCCCTTGCACCAGAGAACGAGGAAGTGCATGAGGTTCCTGGAAGCACTGCAGCAGAGCGTGCCTGACTTTTGGGGGGAGGATGATGTCACTCCAGCCACAGAGAAATTACTCACTAGCTGCCACTACAAGGCACTGGGTTCTCTGAAGAAGGTGGGGAGGGGAGGAAGTATGTTGAAGAATCATCACATTAAAATTCAATGCAAAGTGAAAGCTTGTTTTCAGTGAGGTTGAATGACTCAGCAAGAATTCTACTTACTGCTGCCTGCAATTTTTATAACAAATAGGAAAGCAGATTCTCATTATTTAATCAAAGTAATTCTATTACTCATGAGATGGCAAGGACGCTAAAGACACAGTTTCCTGCAATAGTGTTTTAATAAGCACTGCTGAGTGTCACAAATGTTTGGTACATCTAGTCATTGAGAGAAAGGTGGCCTTTGGCAGAGGGGCAAAAGTTTTGTTTTTAGGTTGTTTCTATTTGTTTTATTCTCATTCTAATACATAGCATAGAGCCCTGATGTAAAAGTGCATTACAAGTAGGGCTGCTGATCACAGGGTTAGTAGTTCAAAACCACCAGTAGCTCAGAAGGAAAAAGATAACCCTTTCTGCATCCATAAAACTCTACATCCTCAGAAACCCATAGGGGCAGTTCTACTCTTCTGAACCGACTCCCCAACAGTGAGTGTGTCAGTGCTCAGTGCATTTAAATCTTGCATTCAACTCCCTTTCTTCCAGTCACAATACCTCCAACCTGTGACCCCAATTTTCCTTGGGAAAACATACGAACTCACTCCATTTTTTCCTTAATCTTTTCATGTAATATTTTATCTGATAGCCTGGCACCGTCTAATTTCTATCAGATAAAATATCATCTGGGGTCTTAAAGGCCTGCTTCTAAACAAGCAGTCATCTAAGTGAGATGTCAACTAAGTCCACATGGAAGAAGCACACCAACAGCAGTCACCGAAGGATTGTAAATCATGCAATCAGAAGCCAAGAGAGGGAAGAGTATCAGAGCCTAAGTTTTGTGAGAATCTGATCTTCAGAAGGACATGGATGACAGTGAGAGCCCAAGATACATTTATGAGATCTACACAGAAAATAAGCCTTCGGTGATTTTCCTCTATCCACATTAGAGGGATGGAAGATGACTATAGAAGTGCATTGGAAAGATCACTATAAGAGCTAAAAATTGACCTTGGGCCTCTACTCAAATACTCCCTCAATGCATGAATACTTTCCTTTATTAAATTGGAACTCTATGATGCTCACCCTCCCGACACAACTGCTGGAGCCAAAGTAGGTGAAGAAGTAAATGTGGTGAAGAAAGCTGATGGTGCCCGGCTATCAAAAGAGATAGTGACTGGGGTCTTAAATGCTTGAAGATAAACAAGCGGCCATCTAGCTCAGAAGCAACAAAGTCCACATGGAAAAACACATCAGCCTGTGTGATTGAGTGGTCCCGAAGGGATCAGTTATCAGTCATCAAAGAACAAAAAATCATATCATTGGCTGCATACTTCCATGATACGATCGCTGAAGACAAGTGGGTGCATAAGCAAATGTGACGAAGAAAACTGATGGTGCCCAGAAGGTGAACAAGCGGCCATCTAGCTCAGAAGCAAAAAAGCCCACATGGAAGAAGCACACCAGCCAGTGTGATCACGAGGTTCCAAAGGGACCAGGTATAAGGCATCATGCCAAAATATATATATATGTATATGTGTGTGTGTATATATATATATATATATATATATATATACACACACACACCATATTGAATGAAGGGGGAAGTGCAGAGTGGAGACCCAAGGCCCAAGTGTCGGCCAATGGAGATCCCCTCATAGAGGGGTTTAGGAGAGGAGATGGGTCAGTCAGGGTGCAAGGTAGTACCGATGAAGAACACAGCTTTTCCCCAGATCCTGGATGCTTCCTCCCCCCAACTACCATGATCCAAATTCTACCTTGCAGGGCTGGATAGGGCAGAGGATGTACACTGGTGCATATGGGAGCTGGAGGCACAGGGAATCCAAGGTGGATGATACCTTCAGGACCAAGGGTGTGAGGGGAGATGCTGGGAGAGTGTAGGGTGAGTGGGTTGGAAAGGGGGAACTGATTACATGGATCCACATGTGACCTCCTCCCAGGGAGATGAACGGCAGAGAAGGGGGGGAAGGGAGACTCCAGATAGGGCAAGATATGACAAAATAACAATGCATTAATTACCAAGGGCACATGAGGGACGGGGGAGAGGGGAGGGAGGGGGAAAAAAAGAGGACCTGATGCAAAGGGCTTAAGTGGAGAGCAAATGCTTTGAGAATGATTGGGACAGGGAATGTATGGATGTGCTTTATACAATTGATGTATGTATATGTATGGATTGTGATAAGAGTTGTATGAGCCCCTAATAAAATGTTTTTTAAAAAAGAGATAAAAATTATAAACCTGACTTGAACAGTGATTCTCCTCCCTGCACGTTGATGCACGTTGGGGATGATCTGGTTTTCAATTTTCTGTGGGTTTTTTTTCTTCTCATTTTTAGTATTTGTTTCATAGTGGGGTTCATCTCAGATGTATTTTGTCATTGGGGTAACCAGTTCAAATTTTTGTTATGATTTTCTGGTTTTCAGTAAATGAAACCCAAGATTGATGAACTTATAGAGACAATAAGTCGAATAAGAGTTCCTGGTGGGGAGGGGAGCAGAGTAAAGGGGAACAGTTATCAAGGAGTTCAAGAAGGAAGAGAATGTTTTGTAATTGATTGTGGTAGCAACTGTACAACCCTTCTTGATGTGACTGAACTATAAAATGAGATGATAGCTGTATTCACTCCCAATAAAATGGTTTTGAAAAAAAATGTAATCGTTTATGAGACATACATGCCCCTGCCCCACACCCCATGTCCATCACCCCCACCCACCCATCCAACCCCCACCCATCCTGACTTGAATTTCAGTTAAATTTTATCACTCTTGTAGGGGTGTCTGCTGCTTTGGGGTGACCGTAGCACAATGTTGTATGGCAGCAACTGAATGGTCCTCTCCTTCTCTATCCATCTTGAGAAACTGACGCCAGCGGAGGTGAAGCTTCCTCCATCGAAGTCCTTGGTAAGATGCACACGTGGAGGCAGTATGTGGTTCACAGGCAAGCTCTCGGCCTCAAACAACACCAGTCTTCACAGGCTTCCCTTCATAGCCCTGCGGGGTAGAAGCAAATCCCCAGCTTTCAACAGCAGTAGCCTAGGACAAACTGGTAGTGCTCCCCAGTGACCTGTACTAGGCCTCGATGAAACGTATTCTAGAGTTCAGGTGTATGTGGTGGGGGTAGCCATGCCCTCTGGCCTGTCGGTCAGCCTGGTCTTTCTCCTTGATCTCTCCTTCAGTAACTGGTGGTGAAGTGCACATGTGTCTCTAGAAGGAGAGCCTACGGGAAGTATCCAGTGTAAGGAGAAGAAGGAGTATGCTCAGGAGAAACTTGGAAGGGAGTGGGGAAAACAAAGCTGAGAAAGGGAAGGAGGCAAGCAAAGACCTACTGTCTCTTAAAGTCCAGACTTGGACTGATTTTGTATGTGGAGGGGGACGCTTGCCTCTGGAGCACAAATTGCAGGACACAGTTGTCTTTGTCTTGCGGTTAGAGGACTGGCCTTTTGTAACTTTTATCTGTTGGCCATTGGTCTGGAGATGGAAGCAGGGTAATTTCCCAGGCCTCCCTGGGAAAGGAGGCTTACATCCTCCCAGAGCAAGGCTTTGGCAAGATCTCAGTTTACGCTGCTAGGCACTGCCTGGGGACAACTGTGAGGATGAGGAGGAGGGCGGCACTAGCTGATATTTAGGACTACAGCATGCCACCCCAACCACACTACTCTCGGGCAGTGAAATTCAATTTTAGAACTTCTGTTGAAATCCTCAGGGAAAACAGCTTCGGTGCCTGCAGCATCTGGTGCTCCTGTTGGAAAGAGCCCCCAGAGAGGGAACAAGAGTTGAGAAATGCATCGAGATATAGTGCAAGGGCATGTTTGAGTCCTGGAATCTAACTGCACACAGGTATCTTGGCTGCAGGTGATATCCAAGCACGAAAAGTGAGCAAGCTGATGAGCTCAGGACGCCAGCATTTAAAAAGAGCTGAAAAAGAAGCATCACAGATGTCTGGAAGTCAGAGAAATAGGATCCAAAACTGTAGAAGTGGTCTTATGGCTGTGTCCTTATGATTTGGGAAATCAGTTGTGGACTATTTCCCGGTGACATGCATCCATACACAAAATCTCACTGCCATCTAGTCGATGTCCACTCTGCGGCCCTACAGTTCCAGAGACTGGAAGGCTAAAGGGAGTCGAAAGCCCAGTCTTTCTCCCACTGAGTGGCTGGTGACCTTGCAGATGGCAGCTCAGCCCGTGACCGCTACGCAGTACCCCCCCACCCCAACTCCTTCTCCTGGAACTGTGAAATAGAAATGCCGTGTTTATCACCAAGCCAACATTTACTTCTGGAAACTTTTTATCTTCTTTCAAAGGTCCTATTCTCTTCTTGTACCATGTGATCCAACACCCCAAGGCCACAGATGACTAGAGCTAATGGAAATTAGTTCAGATGTAACCAAATTCTCTCTGGACAAGCTGAGCTGCAAGGTGCAGCAGCCTCTGTTGGCAGTGAACTAAAACGCTGGATTGCGTGGGTTTAAATCGACACAGGGACAAGTCAATGCCACAGTCACTGAGAAACTAAAACAATGGAAGAAGAGGCGACTCGGCAAAGCTGAAGAGCCTGAGTCTCAACACTCTCTTGGAGGAGGAGGTCAGAGACGGGGCTGGAACTGGGAGAGGGGAGGGGGAGGGGGGAGGGCCAGGGGCAAAATCGAGAGTTTAACAGAATATTAGTTGTTGATTTCGTTTCTTGAGATGGGCTGTATAAATATATATAGTATGTTTATGTTTTTAAAATTGCTTTTAGTCCCTCCAGATTCCGTATCCCTCAAACCTAAATATTGGCTTGAGTAGCTTAAAAAAAAGTGTGTTGGGGAAGGGGGGGAGTAAAATTGAAATGGACTTGGAGTCATCAGTGACAAACAAGCTCACCTCAAACGAAAAAGAAAGAAAGAAGCTGGTTCTCACAAAGAAACAGGATAACGCAGCTAGAGAAGCAGAGGCCCCATACTCAACCTCCTGAGAGTACTGGAGACGTCGCCTCTGGTCCTGACTTCCTAGTTTCATTCCTGTGTGGTCAGCAGGGCCTCGTTTCCTCCTCTCAGGTCCTTGAGACATTACCCATTGATCTCTTAAGATTATGTACCCTACCCATAAGCGAATCCAGGTGTGGATTCTGTTCTACTATCTGTTCTGTCTATAATATAGGATAAATGCCGATTATGCCTATGTGGCCCATGCAAATGAAAGCTTGTCTTGAGCAAGGGCGAAGGTGAAGCATGGCACATTTGGATAGTATGGGAGATTAAATCGTTGGCCCTATTCTTCACCCCTGCTTGTGTAAATACCCTTTGTCATGTGACTCTGTGAGGCCTCTCTTTAGAGGCCCGGTCTGTCCTGCACTGTGGATTCAGCCAGGTAACTTCCTTTAAATAATTGGACATTAGCAAAAATGATACAAACAAAGGCTTGAGATACACTTATGTGGTTCAATTTTCCTCCTTGCCCGTTTCCCCCCCCCAAGGCTGTAAAGAAAACTGCCTCGGGAACGAGTGGCCTGACAGACTGGGCTCTGAAATGAGCATGTCTGAAGCCAACCTGGGTCCAGCTCTCAGTTAGAAACCAAGCCCAGCTGAACGCATGCCTTAAAACAGAGCCACCAGCTTATGTCAGCCAAACCTCCGACACACAAGCAAGGAAAAATGAAGATTCTTATAAGCGACCAAACTTGGAATATTTGTTTTGCAGAATCGTTAGGACTATAGCTCACTGTCTGCAGTGAAAATTCCCAGGCAGTGCACTGTCCATGTAATTACTACAATTCCATGGGCCGGCCCCTCTGTTGATTTGGGCCTGTGTGTGGTGGGCACAGCTCTGTGTGTCAAGCGTTACAATATCCGAGCTATTGTAGATTTCCAGTGGGCACACGGATTTTTCTCCTTTTTGGGACCACTCTGAAAACACCATTCTTCAAGTGTCAGGCACACTCCTCACAAGGCTGGGAGAGCTTAATTATAAAAGGGCTGAATTATGTAGCTTAGAAGAAAACCTTCTTTCTACCTTTGTCAGTTCTAATTCCTGGTACATTTTATAATCCTCTACCTTTTGAATTGATAGCAACTTCCCTTGAGGGCCCTTCCCCACCCCTCGCCACCCCCATGCTCTGCACACACCCCCAGGACCCCCCCCCACACTCCCCCAAAGCCTATGATTTATTTGGTTTTGGAATGAGGACACCATTGTTAACTAGTAAGAACAGTTTCCATGGATTGATAAGGGTAGAAGTCGAACGAATATATTGAGGGAAAAGGAGAGGTGAGCAAGAGGACATGGTAAACATTAGCTTGTATTTCAAACATTTACCTCTAGAATGTCTGTTTCTAATTTTATTTTTTTTCTCTTTTTTTCTGTGAGTTAGTGAGTAGAGAGTGAGTGAGTTAGTGAGGAGACAGTCAGTGAGTGAGTAGAGAGTGAGTGAGTGAGAGAGTGAGAGTGAGTGAGTGAGTAGAGAGTGAGTGAGTGAGTGAGTGAGTGAGTAGAGAGTGAGTGAGTGAGTGAGGAGAGAGTGAGTGTAGAATGTCTGTTTCTAATGCGTGACTCTTTTCACAACTAAAATTGATAAAGAGTTCTGTATTTCACAAATCTCTTTTCAGACAAATCATCTTATTTAATTATTTCTTCATGGATAGTTAGTAGGAAGACTATCAGGTGTTTGATAGGCAATTTACATAAATTATCTCACTCAGTCCTCATAATAAGTCTTGAAGTGCGTGTTATAAAACATTATATTATCTCCATTTTTCATTTGAGAATTGGAAAAATTAGGTGACATGCCCAAGGTCACCCAGCTGGAAGAACTGAGCCAAGCTCAGGTCTTCGAAGTCCCCGGTTCTCTGTTTTGCATCCCAGTGTCTCCTCCACCCCAGTGTGTTCAGTTCCCCTCAGCACACATGAATTAAGCCCAACTGGGGAGAAAGCCTGTAGTCATAGAAGTACAATCCGCTTACTTCCGATAAGAGAGTGAGAGAGTGCCTCTGATTTGCAGAGCAGTTCCACACCAGGACGGCCTTGGAGACTTCCCTTAGTCCTGGAGATCGCCTCTGCCACTCCCTGGCGTCTCGGAGAAATCCAGCTGGTTCTCTTGAAGTAGAAATGGGCTAGAATGAGGGTCAGCTTCCAAGCCCACCTGGCAGCTCCGGCCCTGGCCACATGCAGGCAGAGGCCGGTCCTTCCCCAGAGACCGCAGCTGCAGTGTGCAAGCAGTGCTCTGTCTGAGCCCCTGTTGGCTCTGTATTTCTTCTGTTCTGCGGAGCCGGCAGGCTGAGGCCCTGAGGAATATGAAACACACGCCTTGCTGCTCCTTTGATGCTGTCAAGAAGAGTAAAGACGTAACCTTCAATGAATTTCTGGAACTGAACAGGGATAGACAGAATCAAGAGTGAAAGAGAAAACTGCAGTTTAAGAAAAATTACGAAATTTAAATTGGAAGCAAGTGTAAATTTTCAAGCTATTGTCCAGCTGACTGCATGAGATCCATTTTCCTGTCTCATCCTTATCCTAAAGCGTGGAAATGTCATTTTTTAGATATCTCTCCAAATGTTAGCAATATCTTTATGGGACTAAGTAGTAAAGAAATAGAAATTAAAATAGAACTTAGAAATTCTAAGTTAGGGTTCTCCAACCATGTTTTTGTTTTTCATAAATATAATGGCCAAGGCCAAGTCCTCCTCCTGGACAGCTGGATCATCCAGCTCTGGGGGTTTTCTTCTTCATGCATGTCTTGGACAAGATGACACATCACTCAGAGCCCCCTCGATGCAGGGCTGCTGCCCAGATACCAGATACCAGATACCAGGTGTGCTGCTGACAGAGACGGCAGGCTTCGGCCCCTTCAGGGCTTGCCTCATCTATGGGGAGTAGCCTTGTGCAAGGTCACAGTCTGTCAGGGCTGGCTATATGCAGTTGAATGATAAACAAACAACAAGAACAACAACAAAAAACCCAATGCCATTCCGTTGATTCCAGCTCATCATGATCCTATGGGATTTGGGAGACTGTAAATCTTCATAGTGGCAGATAGCCTCATCTTTCTCCCACATAGCAGCTAGTCGGATTGAATCGCTGGCCCTGCAGCCTGCAGTCCAACATTCACCTCTCAGTGCCACCAGTGACTAAGAGGAATAGGAGATGCGGTGTGGGGGCGATCGGGAGGCCGTTTGGGACAACTCTGAAGGGTCATTCTCACTCAAGAAGTTCCTTTGAGGGCTGGGCCGCTGAGGATGCTGCATGGCCTGCCTCATAGTTCCGTTTTCACTTCTGCCCAATAATGCTTCCTCCCCTCCCTTCGGCAGGACTTGGTCCCAACTGTGCTTTCTAATAAATATCCTGCACACTAAATGCCATCTCAGCATCAGTTTCCTGGGAAATAAGATGTAAGGTATCAATGATTTCCATTTTTAAAGTAGTTTCTTAATGAGCTGAACTTCAGCCTTATCAGAAACTGGACCAAAGAACCAAGTGAAAAACAAATAGTGGAGAAGGCACTGAGGCAAAGTTATAGTCTTCGTTTTTAAATGATGTTACAGTAAATTGGCTGTACTTTGTGTGTGACCCTGTGATTTTAACATGTATATGGATTTGTGAACCACTAGTGGTGACTTGTTGAGCGGCTCCCTGCAAAGTTGGCGACTCAAACCAGCAGCCACTCCTTGGAGAAGCACAAGCTTTCGACAGCTTTGGAAACTCATCAGGGCAGTTCTGCGCTTAGTGGGCAGTGAGTTATCACAATTGGTATCAGAGCAAGTCCATTACCCCAAATCACCTCCTTATCCAGCTCCTTATATTCATGCCCTTCATCCATGCCCATCAGGGGGCACCACTGGTTTGTTTTCAATCGTGATAGCTTTAACTTCTGGAGAATGTCAAATAAATAGACTCAGACGGTATGAAACCTGAGCCTGGCTTTTCTCCCTTTAGCACCATGTCTTTGAGAGGCATCCAAGTTGTCACATGTAGCTAGTAGTTAGTTTCTTTTTATTGCCAAATAGTTATTCCATTGTACAATGCAACATAATTGATCCATTCACCCATTGAAGGACATTTGGTGTTTTTTCCCTCCAGTTTGGGGCCATTTTATTTCTCTAGAGCTGTGCTTATCAACTTTCGTTCATTACTGAACCCTAAAGAAACATTTTCAGATAAATTTTCCTAATTGTTGCCCCCACCATGAAATTTTAACGCCAATGGTTATTTTAATTATTTTAATGCCGTCAAACTAAACCAAACTCGTTGCTTCCCAGTCAATTCCGATTCACAGTGATCCTAGAGGAGAAAGTATACCTAACTGCCCCTGTGGGTTTCCAAGGCTGTTACCTTTTACAGGATGCGAAACCCCCAGCTTTCTTCCACAGAGCAACTGGTGGGAGTACGCCACAGACCTTCCGGTTAGCAGCGCAACACATAACCCAGGGTCCTACCAGAGCGCCTTTCATTGTAATACCATAGTCTTTTTAAATGTTTTCCCAACTTTCTTCATTGGTTTATTTGTTTTCTTATTACTTTGTTTTAAGCTAGATAAAGATTTCAATACGTATATGTAATTATTATGGGATTAAATTATTATAAATATTTTCTTCCATTCTGTAGCTAGCTTTGTACTCTCTTAACAATATCTTTCTCAGAGAAAACGTTTTGGTTATTTAACTTTTAGTTTTGAAGTCAGAGCAAACGCCACTTTGATGGTTGAATTTATTTATTTTAAATGAGTTTTATTGGCATAACTCCACATATATAATTCAGTAGCTCAATCATATTAAGAAGAGGTTGTAATCATTGCCACAATCAATTTAAGCACAGCTTCTTCTCATACTCATTGTTGTGA
Organism: Tenrec ecaudatus; assembly: GCF_050624435.1. NCBI lineage: Eukaryota > Metazoa > Chordata > Mammalia > Afrosoricida > Tenrecidae > Tenrec > Tenrec ecaudatus. Next base: position 143,970,192 of record NC_134533.1, read on the forward strand.
GATCCCCATTTTATTTTATTTTTATTTATTTATTTTATTATCACAGGTTGTTTATTGAAGATACATAGATGCATTTATAAAAATGTGTATTGAACCTTACCAATTGGGTTTTTTTCTTTTCTTTAATTCAATTTTATTTTTTATAGTAAAACTTTATTTCTATTTCATGCAGCATAATTCAAATTAACTCTGTGTTGTAAGGTGAGAAAAAGATGACAATCTGCAATCTCGTAAGAGATTTCTTCAAGCTTTTCCACTGAATACGGGCATAGAGTTCCCGGGCCCCCAAATGTTGACATCCAACATTTTTCCCAATGAAAATTTACTTATAATCACAGAAAGAGATTACATCAATTTCCAAGAATCAAATTGTTTGATGCTTTAATTATAAGCTCTTATGGTATAAACTGGGACTTTGGTGGAGTAATGGTTATGAGTTGGGCTGTGATCCACAAGGCCAGCAGTTCAAAACCATGAGCCACTTCCTCTGGGAGAAATATGAGCTTTCTACTCCCATAGATTTAGTCTCAGAAACTCACAGGGACAGTTCTACTCTGTCCTACAGAGTCACTATGAGTGGACATCAACTTGATGGCAATGAGCTTGGTTTGACTTTTTTATGATATATAATCACCTCTGTCAGGCTGTAATCATAGTGACAGATTTATTTATTTTTCCTGCAAAGTTCAGTGGTATTTGTTTTGAAGTAAAAGGGCAGAATACATGAAAACACTGAAGTCTTGCACATATTTCCTATAATAAAAATAGTAGAAGGCTGGAGACTTATAATAATTCAAAAAAGGCCTGATTTATGGCAGATGGTGGGGGGGGGCTGGTTTTGCCACGACAATGAACCTGCTCATGCAGCCATCTCTGTGCACCAGTTTTTGGCAAAAATCAGTTGGCTCTCTTGCACCACGTCACCTGACCTAGCTCCATGCAACTTCTTTTTGTTTCCACGAGTGAAGACAGACATGAAAGGACAGTGATTTGATGACATAGAAGAGGTGAAGAAACAAAAAACGAGGGAGGTGCTGTCAGCCATCCAAACAGATAAGTTTGAAAAATGTTTCTGAGAATGGAATCACAAATTTGATAAATGTATTAAGTGTAATGGAGAGTACTTTGTAGGTGATAAGATTGTTTTGTAAAAAATAAAAAAAGAAGTAAATACATAGCTTTGAAAAAAATTCTGGTTTGTGTGAGGGGGGTACCCCCTCATATATATAAGGGAGGTGACATATGGTTCTTGGACACTAAGCAGGCTCTTCACCTTGCTGTTTTAGAGATCGAATTAGAAAATTGCATGACCTGAGAGTAGGAGTCCGCTTTGACTTGATGTTTATCCTTATGGTAGTGGACTTCCTCACTATTCATCCTTAGGTAATTGACTAACTTTACTCGACATAATGGTTTCCAGGTCTATCCATGTCCTGAGGTGTTTTGTGGGTTCATACTATTTTTCAGTGGTGCTCAACATTCAGTGTTATGTACCAGAGTTTCTTTATCCATTCTTCTAATGGGCAATTGGGCTGTTTCCAGATTCTTCTTATTGTGAAATGTACTGCAATGAACATTGGAGAGCATGTGTCTGTTCCTGTCCTGTCTCTTATTTCTTTGCCCACCAAAGGTATTGCTGGGTTGTGTGGTCATTCTATTCCCAGTTGTTTTAGGTAACACCCTATTGCTTTCCACAATGATTGTGCATATTTACAAACCCACCAGTAGTGTATGCGTTCCAATCTCTCAGCACACTTTCCAGCATTTGCTGCTCTCTGGATTTTGTTTGTTTGTTTAATTAGGGGAAACTCTATTAGGTTTCTTTCAAATACAAAATTTTAGTGTGTCTGGTCTAAACTTGGAAAGTTTTGAACTAATGTCTTTCATTTATTAGTATATTGTGATGTGCTAATTGTAGTGATATATTTTGAGTTTTGTGTTTTTCCATGTGGCATCAAATCAGAAAAAAAATTGAATACTAAAAGTCTAATTTCCAGAAGTTCCATCAAAAGAGGTTACAAAATATTACGTATTTGTCAGTTTTAATGTTGCCTTATTAATATATTCTCAACCAGCATAGATAAGAATAGAAGTATCTACTTTCCACCTTACAATTTTTTTGCATCTAGTGATTGGCAAAAATATTCCACAGACTTCTAGAGCTACACATTTCAAACAATTTTCTACTATCCACACACTTCTACTGCCAGATTTTGTAGACAACCTCATACTGCATTTCATCCTCTAGGCTTATATGTCAGAAGAGTGGGTAGCATGCAATAGTTTTTCTGGAAACCATTCCTAACCCAACACAGCAAGTACATGTGAAATGAGTAGCTAATAAATACATTTCATTAAATCCAAACTAAATATATTCCTAACTCCTTAGAATGATCAACCACTTGAGATTAAAAGGTTAGCATTTTATTCCATTTAAACCAAGGACAAAGTTCAGAAAGGTTAGGAAAAAGGAAGAATGGAAACAGGAAACACAGGGAGGAAGTGGGGTAAGTGATGTTACATTGTGTGAATGGCAGTCAATGCTATCAAGCAAAATGTATGTGAATTGTTGAATAAAAAAACTGATCTGCTCTGTAAACCCTCACCGAATTCACAGTAAAAAGTAAAAAAAAAAAGTAAATAAAATTAAATCTCTCATAAATATATCTCCAACTCAACCTCTCCTTAACCATATCCCCACTCCAACACTATACAACTCATAGGAGAATTTATATAGAAATAGTATTTCCTTACTTTTGTAAGATTTACAAAAATATATAAATACAAGCGCTTACTTCTAGAGTCCTTCCAGGAGCTCTGGAAATGGCCAGGATGCTTGAAGCACAAGCTTTAATGGTTTAAGGAAAGTGTGTCTTTGTCATTATAAGGGCTCATCCCTGATGTCAATTGGGAAATTAATAACTGGTTGGTTGACCCTCCTGCCCCTAATACTTACCTTATGTACTAGTCTTGTCCTTCTCAGATCAATGCAAAATTCCATTGCAACAGTAATTTAAATCCAAGAGCTCTTTGAGAATTTCTGTGCTCTGTTTTTGCCTGTAGGCTTCTTCTGATTAGGTTCACAACTGTCTACCTCCTGAGTGACTCTAGTTCTCCTTCGGATTGTCTCTCACTACCCTCACAACAGGAAGTGACAACCCTGCCCATCCTCTCTCAGACACATTCAGAGAAGAACCATAAAGGAATCCGCCTGTGTAACTGAGGATGGGGACCACGATCATGAACATAAAAGTTTAAGGCAGGAGAAAGAGCTGGCTGGGTTTTAAAATATGATGGCTTTTACTTATTTTTCTATTGAATGTGGTCCTTGTAAAATTTCATGTGTGAATGTGTTGTACTTTTTCATTTTAATAGGAGCTATTAACATCAAGTGGTATTACACATTGCTACCACAATCAATTTTAAAACTTTTTTTTCTTCTTGAATTCCTTGATATCAACTTCCCATTGTCACTACCAAGATCCCTTATTCTTTTTTTATAATATATATTTTTTACCATATCTTACACAATCCAATATATCCATTCACATACAATTCTATTGTTTGATCCCATTGAGTGGAGTTATACAGTCATCAATTCTATCAGGTCCCCATTCTCCCCTACCCCCTCTCTCTTGCCGTACCCTCAGGGAATCATTACTCCTGTTACTGTTTCTGAAGGGTATCTATTTTGACTTTCATGAACCGAACTATCTTAAATATACAAATGAACATATGCAAATCTAACATGACTAATGAGGTAAAACTAGAGGATAGTTATGTGGTCTATCAGTGTCATATTGCACCCTGGATTTATCATCCTTTCCATGTGGCCCTTCTGTGAGGGACTTTCCAATTATCTTACTAGTGGGTTTTAGGTCTCTACTACATCCAAGCCCCTTAACGTTGATTTGGTTTCTTGTTTTTGAATTTCTGATACCTCTTCCCATCAATACTCATGATCACACAGGCTGGCCTGTTTCTTCCATGTGGGCTTTGTTGCTTCCCTGCTAGATGGCTGCTTGTTTAACTACAAGCTTTTAAGACCCCAGATGCTATATCTTTTAATAACCAGACACCATCAGCTTTCTTCACATTTGCTTATGCACCTATTTTGTCTTCAATGAAGTGTCATACAATGTCTGTTAGGAAGGTGAGTATCATACAATGTCACATTATTAGAACAAACTGTTCTTGTACTGAGGTAAGATTTAAGTAGAGGCCCAAAGTCCATCTGCTTCCTTGTTGCATTTGCATATATAAATATATAAATAAACACACACACATATATTTTTTCTTCTTTCCTCATTTTCTGTTTTTTTCCCTTCTACCCCAGTATTATGTTACTCATTGTCCACCTCTTGATATTCCTTTCAGATACAATTCAATTGATCAAACACAACAAGACAAGTCACACCCCCTCACCATCAAATTTAGAACACTTACTATTCCCTGTACTCATCATTGTTGGCTCCCAGCTCACCCCCACCCCCGACCCCCTCTCCTCATTGTCCCTCAGGATCCATCGGTCCAGTTGCTGGTCTTTGTAAAATTTGAAACAGCACACACAAGTTTAGCAATGAAAGACTCACCCCCTCTCCAAAACCTTAATCTCTTACCCAGAGTTAATTGGTAACTGTGATCAATGGTGTTTTTCTGTGCATGTATTTAAAAGATTGGCTTTACAAGGTTATGATGACTCTGGCTTGAGGCACATTACGCTGAGAGTAATGATGATACATCTTGGTGGCAATGTTCCAAGAAATATCTGGATATTTTTAACAGGCAGTTAGAGAACAGAGAAGTAACGAGTAGATCTGTGACTTTCCCCTGCATTTTTAATGATGTGAGAATAGAGGAATTGTGCAGAAGTGAAAAGAGAGCTAGAATAAAACATAGCAGAATTTTGAACCTCAGAAAGCATTACAGGCTTAGAAAGTGACTGAGGAAAGTGCAGCCCTGGAAGGAGACAAAAGTCAGTGAGGTATCTGTGCTTTAGTAACACGAATTTCCTGTGACAATACGATACACACATGCATTTCTACAGACAAGAAAATGTAAAGCAAATGTGGGGTCCAAGTCTTTCTGCTTCTTGCCTTTATTCAGCAATCTCCGACTTTGAGTTTCTATATGCAAGACTTTGGGCCTTTCATCTACTTGAACCTGTGGTAACTGCAAACTCCCCCCATGCCTCAGCTTTCTTTCCAGTCCTGTTCTTTAGTCATTAGGAAAACTTCCCTCCTATCCCATTGTGATAGGCAAACTTCTGAGGTGCATCCCTGTGCACACTCTCCTGGTGTTCACATGCTTGTGCAACTTTCTCCTGTTAGGCTGGACCAACTGTTTATATTCTAACCAATAGAATGTGACAGAGGTGAATACATATCACTTCTAGGATGACATCATTAAAGATGGCAACTTTTCTTTCTTTTTTTTTTTTTTTTGGGACCAGCTTGATTTATTCAGATTCAATATACAATGATGCCAACGGGACCCCAGAGTGTGCAAAGTTAAAGCCTTCGACTGCAGCTGAGAGGAGAGGGCAGGAAAGGGACATTGGGATGTGAAGGCAGGCAGCCGTGGCCAGGGCAACCTGCTCCCCTGGGTGGAGGTTGGGTAGGAGGGTGGCCTGAGCTCAGTGCCTAGGAGAGCCTGGTGACCAGGGGAAGGGGGCAGAGACCTCCCCCTGGCCTGGGCCAGGAGCCCAGAAGAAGTGCCACGTGCCTGAGGGGGTAGCAGCCCAGGGACGGGCCAGAGGCAGGGCCAGAAGAGCACCATTTCTTCCTGGGAGGGTCGAGGGTGCCTACGGAAGCCAGGAGGGGCCACCTGCCCGGGCTGCGAGCTGGCTGGAGCAGGCTGCGGTGAGAGACCTGAGGCAGGCATAAGGCCTGAGAGCCTGGGCAGCCGAGCTGGGAACTGGACGGGGGACCCTGTGGGTGAGGGCGAGCCTAGCCCAGGAGTATTCCTGACTCCGGGGTGCCCAGGGAACGGCCCCAGCCCCTCCTCTCCCCCGGCAGGAGCTGGGGAATCGGTAGCACAGGTCTGTGGGCTGCTCAGTTATGGAGGGAGGCGGGGCCAGAAGGAGGGCTGGGGGGCACGCCCCCACCACGTTGGCCACCACTACTGAAAGATGGCAACTTTTCACTTGCTGGCAGCCATATAAGTAGTTGCTGGAAGTCGGCTGTGACTCATGGTGGCCTCCTGTGTATCAGAGTGGAACTGTACTCCATGAAGTTTGCACTGGTGGATTTTTCAGAACTGGGTCACCAGGCCTTTATTCTGAGGTGCCTCTGAGTGTAAATGAACCATGTTCACCACTCAAGAGTACTTTGGAGAGGTCCGTGAGGTAAGGAATGGGAGCCCTCAGTCTGAAGGTCCATAAGGGATTGAATGTCTGATAATTGCCATTGAGCAAACGTGAAAACTTCCTCTACTGACCCTCCAGATGAGACCACAGACCCGGGTCCAACACTTTGATTACTATCTATGAGATATTGTAAAGCAGAGGATACTGTATAAAAAATCAAAATGTATTGATTTTTTTTTACTCATAGAAACTGTGAGATGATAAATGTGCTGTCTTAAGCCACAAAATTTGGGGGTGTTTGTGACACAGAAGTATATAACTAATTTATCCTCTAAACTCCTAATCCTGGTTGTCCCAGGTTTCTCATTTCATTTTCAAGAACTGCAGAGAAGTCAGTTTAGGAAAGTGATCCAGAGGCCTGAACTAGGCCAGTGGCAGAGGAAATAGAGAGAAGTGATGTATGGAGAAAGGGTCAACTGTACTTAATGATGAATTGAATGGAAGGAGATTAAAGATAGGGCCTATCAACGTGGGTACCCAGGTAGAGAATGGGGCTGTTTATTGAAGAATGATATACAATAGGCAAGGCAGAATTTTAAAGTTGATTTTATACATTATGACTCTGTCCTCAAGCTAGAAAAAAAAAGTTTAGTTTCAAGTTCCTTGACATATTTGAAATTACATTTAATTTTCCCCATCAGGATATACCTTAGTCCAAATGCAGTGCTATGCATTACAGGGAGAGAATCTATGTGAGTTCTCAAGTTAATCTCATCTCATTAAGAAGAGATCTATTCCTATTGACTTGTTCCATCATACACATTCTAATAAAACCAATAAAAATAATGAGTCAGCCACAAGACCCAGCAGGTGGAGAACTAGGGAGACACACTAACCAAATATGATTTAAAAATGTTAAACCATATTTAACAAAGACAGGTGCTATCGATAATAATCCTGGAATCTTGACTTCCAGGGGGAAAAGTAGGACACTGATTTACTACTGCCTAGGAGAAGAAGCTGAACCTAATCAGACACCTCAAAAGTCATTGCCATCAAGTGGCCCTTTAGCACAGGGCAGAACTGTCCCTATGAGTTTCCAAGACTGGAACTCTTTATGGGAGTAGTAAGCCCCATCTTTTCCCCATGAAGTGGTTGGTGATTTCAGACAGCTGACCTTAATATTAACAGCCCAACACGTAGCCACTATACCACTAGGGCTCATAGACAAGATTTTTAAAACTCCACCCACTGCCATCAAGTCAATTGATTCTGACTCATAATCACCCTATAAGAGTGTCACTACCCCCATGGGTTTCCAAGACTACTAATCTTTAGGGAGTAGAAATTTTCATTTTTTGAACTACTGACCTTGAGTTTGGCAGCCCGACATTAACCTACTAAACTATGACAGCTGGGTGAATGGTCTGTTAGCCTGTTGACAACGCCAACTTTAATTTTTGCAACCAGCATTCCATTGAGACAGTGGCCTGCCACTCTGATGGCTGGTGACCAAAAAGGAAACAGCAACAAGCAGACCAGCCACATTTCTATTTCTTGCAGTTTCACCAATTGGCAAGGGACACTACCTCCCCTGTATCATCCGATCATTAATAGACATGCTCGACATCAGGCAAACCCATCCTCCGCTGTGCTACATGAACGGAAACTATGCGCACATTCACATGCTCTATCACACCCACCTAGGAGTGCACCAACAATCATCAACAATACACAAATACAACATCACCAGAATGCCTCCACAATAACATACAATTCCAGTTCTCACAAAGAAACAAGACATGTGGCTCAAACAATCGAACAAAAGAATCAGAAACTCTAGTTAGAAATGCTAATGGACCTACTTAATAAGTGATTCAGACGAATGATATTTGGATATCTTCAGTAGATTAATAGAAAGATGGGTGGAACCCTGGGAAATACAGGAAAAACTATGAGAATTTGGGGAAATACAACAAAAATAAATGAGAAACAGAACCACACTAAAACAACAAATAGAAACCCAGAAGATTAATACTCTTTGGAAATAGATACTGCATCAAAAGAACAAAGGAATAAAATGGATTCAATGGAAAACTGAATCTGTGAGCTTAAAAAGACAAATCTCCCAGAAGGAGAGAGAGTGGAGCACATCCTGGCCCACCAAGCCCCAAGGACAATATTCTGGTGCAGAGCAGCCAATGCACAGAGAGGACAGTAGGGCCGGCCGTACCATGAGACATGACGTCCCTCACTGACCCATAGCATTACGGGGGACAACACTGGAGACACAGTGTGGGGATTGTGCCCGATCTGACCCCACCACACTGGGGCGAGACACTAAGGGGTACAACAGAGCAGCAAGGGGGACAAAGCAGCAAAGTCCCTGAGGAATACCAAAAATAGGCTGGGGCCAGGGTGTGGCACCTCATCAGACTTGACTGGAAAATACCCATAATGGTCAACAGACAGACCTGGAATCTATTCATAAGCTCTTTTTTTTTTTTTTTTGCTGTTGGTTTTGTTTTGATTTTTTGTTTTCATTTGTTGTTATGTTTTGCTTTGTCTTATTTTTTTCTTTGTGAACCCTTTTATTAAACATGGGGGGGGGGGTGGCAGAGGGCTCAAGCTGGTGAAAGGAGACACTAGGCCAGCCCAGAGGGCAGGAGTCCAGGGCACCGTCACAGTAGACCAAGGAGTGCCAAGTGGACCACCACACTGGCCGCAGAAGCTTATGGTGCCCAGCTATCAAAAGATATAGCATCTGGGGTCTTAAAGGCTTGAAGATAAACAAGTGAGAAGCAACAAAGCCCACATGGAAGAAGCACATCAGTCTGTGTGATCATGAGGTGTTGATGGGATCAGGTATCAGTCATCAAAGACTCAAAACAAAAAATCATACCGATGTGAATGAAGAAGAGTGTGAAGTGGAGACCCAAAGACCACCTGTAGACATTTTGGACATCCCCTTACAGAAGGGTCCCAAAGAAGAGATAAGCTAGTCAGGATGCAGTATAGCACTGACAAAACACACAACTTTCCTCTAGTTCTTTAATGCTTCCTCCCTCCCTCCCCGCCCTCTATCATGACCCTAATTCTACCGTACACTGGTACAGATAAGAGCTGGAAATAAAAGGCATCCAGGACAGATAAACTCCTCAGGACCAATAATGAGAGTAGCAATACCAGGAAGGTAAGGGGAACGTGTGGGGAGAAGGGGAATTGATCAAAAAGATCAACATATAACCCCCTCTCAGGAAGATGGACAACAGAAAAGTGGATGAAGGGAGACAGTGGTCAGTGTAAGACATGAAAAATATAGTAACTTATAATTAACAAGGGTTCATGAAGGAGGAAGGGTGCAGGAGGGGGAAAATGAGCTGATACCAAAGGCTCAAGTAGAAAGAAAATACTTTGAAAATGATGATGGCAACATGTGTACAAATGTGCTTGACACAATGGATGTATATATAGGTCGTGATAAGAGCTGTACAAGCCCCCAATAAAATGATTTTTTAAAAAGAAAAATCTCTCATTACTAATCTGCTAGAACAACTATCATATTTTTAAAATATGAAGACAGTCTAAAAATTATTATGTGGGATGCCATCAAAAGGAATAACTTACATGTGACTGGAATTCTAGAACAGGAAAGGTTTTTTCTATTTGTTTTTGTTTTTATTATGGAAGAAAACTTTCGTAGTGTCATGAAAGATGAGAAGCTATGCATTCAAGAAGCTAAATGAGCCTCAAACAGGAGAGACCCCTGCAGGCAATGAAATATTTCATGTAGCTCTTCTACCCATAGTCTCTGTCGCCCATCAAATGCCTTCTCCCTGGTGGGTCTCAGAGGAGGTGAGGGGAGATCCTAAGAGGATTCCATTTAAGTGCTTATTGACAGTATTCCTTGTGATTGTCTTCCTACTGCAAATCATTTGTCCTCGCAGAAGCTTCATGGGGAATTTTATACCAGCAAGAACCAGGAGTAAAGTGTGTCCTGCACAGGGAAACGCCTTGATCCAGAAGTCAGCTGTGACACCAGAGGAGGGAGCGAGGAAGAGCAGCAACTGCAGAACCAGGAGCCCGAACATGAAGCCCTGAATGCCTTTTCAGCCCACAGACCAAGTGCAGCTGGGTTCTTTGGGGCAGGAGTTTGGCTTAGGGACCTGGGTGTCATGAGGTGACTGACAGTTCCTCTGGGCATTTAGTTGAGGGAGTTGGGTTTGCTGACACACTGAGCTGGGACTAAGTACGTTTGCTTATGACTTCCAGGAGGGTGGCATATCCTTTGGGTGTATACTAGCATCTCTGAAAGAATATTGTAACATGTCCTGACTGAATAACTATATCCTGAGCATTTCTCACTTGCATTGTAACTTCTTAACTTCCTTCATAAACCCTTTAATTAAGAAATTTAAAAACTAGGACAATAGCATTATACAAGGGAAGAGATCTCACAGAATATCCCAAGGATCCTCAGCACCCAAATTTCAGTATATCTAGCAAACAACACATAAAAGTTTTAGCTTCTGCTTTGTGTCATCAACGCTAATACATAGGAAGACATTGATTCCTGCATGGCTTTGGCCAATGGAATGCTGGAAGCAAAGGAAATCAAGTGGAAAGGGGTGTGTGCTCTCATGAACAAGTCAGGCGCATGGGAGGAATGTGGAAGGAGGAAATACACAAAAGTAGAAACACTAAAACAAATTACCACAAATTCTCAGAACTCTTCTGGCTCTTGGCTGCTGCTCTCAGGCCAATTGACTTGAATTGTTCAACCTGGCTTGAAAAGAGATTTCTAGGAGCCTGAATTGGGCAAAGAATGGTTAATAATTGTTCATAGGCTGTGTTGTTTGGAGAGAAACAACCTAGAAGCTTTAAAGATCAGACAAAAATTTCGTTTCCTTAATATATAAAAATTATTGAAATCATTAGGAACTAACTAACAATTTAATAGAAAAGTAGTAAAGGAATATTGAGGGAAGAAGAGCTTATGAAAGAAAATACAGAATAAAAAATTTAAGAATGAGATATATTTTTAATTGATCATATGTTGAAATGACAATTTTCCAGTCTCCCTTCCCTTCCTCCAGCCTTTCTGTAGCCTTAAAAGTCTGCTATTTTGGGTGTGAAACCACTTTTCTTTGTGTTTTTTTTTCTATAATAGTCGTCTTTTTTCCCCAAACCATTTAATTAGGAGCTAATCTTACCATTCCATAGTTCAATCACATCAAGCAGTATTGTACATTTGTTACTAAAATCACTTTCAAAACATTTTCTTCCTCCTTGAACTCCTTGATATCAGCTCCCTCTGGCCCACCTGTCAAACCCCTCAGGAATTCTTATTCTAGTTGTGTTTCTATAGGTTCATCAAGGCCTGGGTTCCACTTTTTTATATATAATAATGATTTTATGTAGCATTTTTCTCTATGAGATTGACTTTGCTGAGCATAATGTCTTCCAAATTTATCCATGTCATGAGGTGACCGTTCTGTACTTGTTATTTAGAGATTCATAATATTCCATTGTATGTATGTACCACTGTTTATTTATGCATTCTTCCACAGACAGGAATTTAGGGTCTTTCCATTTTTGCTGTTGTTGTTGTGGATTGCATGGGTATGCATGAACACATCTGTTCATGTTTTATTCTGTTTCTTTGGGGGGGGATAGATCAAATAGAGAGCTTGCAGAGATATACATTATTTCTATTTGCCTTTAAGGGAATACCACACTGTTTTCCATCATGACTAAAATTCTGTAATCCCACCAGCAGTGTATCAGTGCTTCAATCTTTTCACATCCTCTCCAGGATTTGTTATTTTCCATTTTAATTTTTTTAAGTTTGCTATCAAAGCTGGTTGGAATGGTATCTTACCATTATCTTAATGATTTTAATTTGCAGTTTCATGTGCAGTCGGGAACAACTTAGTCCTCAAAGTAACATCCTTGCTTTCCAGTCCTCTAAAGAGATCTTCTGTAGCGGATTTACCCAATGCAATGCATGGTTTGACCTCTTGACTGCTGCTTCCATTCCTATTCTTCTCAAGGTGTTCTATAGTTTGTTGTGATCCATGCAGCGGAATGCATTGCCATAGTCAATAAAACACAAGTAAACATCGTTCTGGTATTCTCTGCGTGCAAGCCAGACCCTTCTGACATCAGCAACGATATCCCTGGTTCCATATCTTCTTCTGAATCCAGCATGAAGCTCTAGCAGCACCTTATCAAGGCACTGCTACAGCCATTGTTGGATGATCTTCAGCAAAACTGTACTTTCATGTGATATCAATGATCATGTTATATAGCTTGAGCATTCTGTTGGGTCATCTTTCTTGGAATGAGTACAAATATGGATTTGTTTCAGTCAGTTAGCCAAGGAGTTGTGCTTCCAATACTTCATTAACTGGTTTGAACATTTCACTTGGTGTTCCACCAATTCCAGGAGCTTTGGTTTTGGCTAATGTGTTTAGTATAGCTTGAAATTTTTCCTTCAGCACTATTGGTCCTTGCTCATATGCTATCTCCTGAAATGGTTAAATGTCGACTAGTTCTTTTTGGTTTCTTCAAGGAAATAATATAGAGTGACTGTACATTTTTTTCCATCTTCTTTTTTTAAAATCATTTTATTGGGGGCTCGTACAATTCTTATCACAATCCATACATACATCCATTGTGTCAAGCACATTTGTACATTTGCTGCCATCATCATTCTCAAAACATTTGCCTTCTACTTGAGCCCTTAATATCAGCTCCTCATTTTTACCCCTCCCTTCCTACTGCCCCCTCCCCCATGAGTCCTTCATAACTCATAAATTATTATTATTTTGTCATATGTTACACTGTCCGCCATCTCCTCCCGCCCTCTTCTCTGCTGTCTGTCCTCCAGGGAGGAGGCTATATGTAGATTCTTGTAATCAGTTCACACTTTCCACTCCACATTCCCTCCACCCTCCAGACATCGCCACTCTCACCACTGGTTCTGAAGGGGTCATCTGTCCTGGATTCCCTGTGTTTCCAGTTCCTATCTGTACCAGTGTCCATCCTCTGGTCTAGCCAGATTTTTAAGGTAGAATTGGGATCATGATAGTGGCGGGGAAGAAGCATTTAAGAACTATAGGAAAGTTAAATGTTTCATCGTTGCTACCCTGCACCCTGACTGGCTCATCTCCTCCCTGCGACCCTTCAGTAAGGAGGTGTCCAGTTGCCTATCAAAGGACCTTGAGTCTCCTCTCTGCACTCACCCACATTTAAAATGATATGATTTTTTGTTCTTTGATGCTAGATACCTGATCCCTTCGACAGCTCGTGGCCACACAGGCTGGTGTGCTTCTTCCATGTGGGCTTTACTGCTTCTGAGCTAGATGGCCACTTGTTTATCTTCAAGCCTTTAAGACCCCAGATGCTATATCTTTTGATAGCTGGACACCATCAGCTTTCTTCACCACATTTGCTTATGCACACATTTTTCTTCAGCAATTGTGTTGGGAAGGTGAGCATCATGGAATGCCAATTTAATAAAACAATGTGTTCTTGCATTGAGTAAGAACTTGAGTGGAGGCCCAATGTCCATCTGCTACCTTAATATTAAACCTATAAATATATGCATGCAGATCTATTCCCCACCCCCTATGTAAATATATTTACATATGTACATGCCAGTATTTAGACCTCTATAAATACCCTCCTTTTAATGTTTCCTGCATCACTCAATAGTTTGTCTGTAGAACCTTTCATAATTGCAGCTTGAGCTTTGATTTTTTTCTTGAGTTCCTTCAGTTTAGGAGATGCTGCGTGTATTCTTCCTTTTTTGTTTTCTAATTCTAGGTCTTTGCATATTTCATTACAGTATTTGCCTGTGTCTTCTTGAGCTGCCCTTTGAAATTTTGTATTCAGATCTTTGACCTCATCATTTTTTCCATGTGTCTTTTAGCTACTCTGTGATTCAGAGTGACTTTCAGAGTCTCTACTGATACCCACTTTCATCTTTTCTTTCTTGTTAATGACCTTTTGGTTTCTTCATGAATGATGCTCCTGATGTCCACTTGTCTTTCCACTTTTCATAATGTGGGGGCTGTGGGTTGCTGTGATTCTGGAAGCTATGTCACTGGCATTTCAAAGGCCAGCAGGGTCACCCAAAGTGAACAGTTTCAGTGGAGCTTCCAGACTAAGAACAGACAGCAAAGGACTTGGATCCCCACTGCTGAGGGGAAGAAGGCGCTGAAAACCTTATGCAGAGCTTTGAAGCACTGTCAGATACCCAAGGCCTAAAGAATGGAAGCAGAACATTGTTGGACATAGTGCCAGAGGATGCGCCCCTCAGGCCAGAGGGTACTCAAAATGTGCCTGAAGAGGAGTTGAGTTCTTGGAGTAGAGTTCACCATGGTGATGTGAGTCGGGTAAAATCTTTGGGACTGGAGTTTGGGATCTTCACTTGCAGATGGGGCACAACTCAAGGTAAAGAGAAACAGGTGCAAAAATATGCTAATGATTGCAACTTGTGATGTGGGAAGTGTGAATCTAGAAAAATTGGAAGTTGTAAAAAAAATGAAATGGAACACATAAAGATCAATATTCTCGGCATTAGTGTGCTGAAATTGACTTGTATTGGCCATTTTGGTTTTAAAAAATAAATAATTTACTATGCCTGGAGTAACACAATCAAGAGGAATGTCGTGGCATTCGTTGTCAAAAAGGACATTGCAAAATCATTTATGAAGCACAATACTGCCTGTGATGGGGTTACGTCTATCTGTCTTCAAGGAAATCCAGTCAATACAACTATTATTCAAATTTTGGCACCAAGCCCAAAAGCTAGTGATGAAGAAATCGAAAAATTCTACCAACAACTTCAGTCAGAAATCAAACATGCAATCAAGATAGATAGATAACTACTGGCAATTGGAATGCAAAGGTTAGAAACAGAGGCAGGAACAGTAGTTGGAAAATATGAGTTTGGTGATAGAAAAGATGCTGGGAATCACATGCTAGAATTTTGCACGACCAAATACTTGTTCATAGCAAATACCTTTTTTAACAACACAAAAGTGTTTTCAAAAACACTATACACATGGGCTTCTCCAGATGCAATGTCCAGAAATCAAATTGACTACATCTGTGGGAAAAAACCACGTAGAGGTCACTATCAGCAACTAAAACCAGGCCAGGTGCTGACTGTGGAACAGACCACCAATTACTCATATGTAAGTTTAGGATCAAGCTGAAGAAAATAAAAACAAGTCCATGAGAGCCAAAATATGACTGTGAGTCTATCCCACCTGAACTCTGAGAACATCTCAAGAACAGATTTGATGCATTGAACACTAATAACCATAGACCTGCTGAGCTGAGGGTGGATATTTTTAAAATAGGTACATAAACATTTTAAAATAAAATTTTAAATGGTACTATAAATGCCTATCTCATCCTGGGCTTCCTGGGAAGCAGACTCGGGATGAAGTTTAGCATGCTGAATGGTTCTGAAGGATCAGCATCTGTGGAAAGGTGGGGAAGGGAGCGGAGGGAGAATTCGGGTCAGTAGAGCTCACAGAGTACTCTGGAGCTGCAATGATTCCTCAGCCTCGCTCCACGTGGCACTGAGACGACCACACCTTCCTCTGGCTTTCTTCAATCGCTGCATGTGGCTACCCTGGGAAAAGGCACGCCTCTTTGCAGTTGAAGCAATCCCTGAAAGATCTAACAGGATCCCCAGAAGCTGAAGCAACAAATTCTCCAGTGAAGGAGAATCACAGTATCCATGACACAGTATCCATGACACAGTATCCATGACACAGTATCCATGACACAGTATCCATGACACAGTATCCATGACAGCCTCACTCTTGTGCTCTTCACATTCACTCCTTCATGATATGTTCTGAGAGCAGAAACTCTCTTTCTGTGGAAAAAAACAATTAGAAAAGATAGGTGACGGGGACTCCTGGCCATTGCTATAGAATGATGACCTCTGGGCTAAGGGTGGGACTGCTACCCACACGCCAGTGCTTTAAACCCACCAACTGCTCCGCTGCTGAAAGTGGAAGCTATTTGCCCCTGCAAAGATTTACAGATCTTTCTTGATACGATTGAACTCTCGGATAATAAGATATGTAGATTATGTGTCAATAAAACTGTTTTAAAATAAGAATTTACAGATTTGGAACCCCTATATGGGGTCATAGGAATAAGGAAAAAAACCGATATTGGTAGAGTTTTGTTTGTCTCTTTTTATGGATAAAAGGCTGGACAGATTTGATTGATAAAATATTGGCTTCCCCAAGTTCCATATCTCTCAGCTGTGCTGTAAGCCCGCTGCATGTGCGGCACCCTTCTAGGCCATTCCACATCTTCCCTATGGGACCTGGAGGAAAAGGGGTGAGTTACAAACGTAAGGCTGAATGTTGTACTGGGATCAATCAAGTCTTTTTCCGACCCAGAAGTTTCGTATCCTCTGCCAACATCCATGAAACTGGCAGGCCAACTTGTTACCTGGCAAATAGGATGAAACCTCAGACAGTTCTTGACTCAATGTTATGACAGACACCGGGAGAATGAACATAACCCTAGAACACAGCTATAAATGTAATGTAAGATGTAACCTGTCATCCATTCCAGGTAAATGAGAACTGTTTCTGGTTCTTCTTTCTGAAAGAGATGGAAAAGAACATGTCTTCCAGAGGAATGTTTGCATACTATGTCCCTGAGTCCATGATATTTTGCTCTAGCAAAGATAACGCATCTTTTATCTGTTTTTCTTGGACCAGTCTGACTTTTGTAGGGACAAGGCTGCCAAATAAATTCGAGTTCGACTAAGGATCACCACTTCTTTATCCTTTTTAGATTTTTAGGAGTAGCAATACTTCCACCAAGTCTTCAATTAGAGGGCAATGTTGTCTTTTATTTCTGTCTTATCTGGGGAACAGGGAAGTATCAGAGGCTTCCAGTTGGCCTTCTCCAGTATGTGCTGGTATATAGGTACTGGTAGCACTGTCAAACACGTGTTAAACTGCTAACCACCAGGGCGACAGTTCAAACCCACCAGTTGCTCTCCCATAAAGATGTTCTGCTTCTGAAGCTCCACATAAGATCACTATAACTCAGAAGTGACTCAGTGGCAGCCAGTAGGTATAGGCTTATTAGACAGGAGACAACCTGAAAGCAAATCCTGAGAGGCGGGACACTTCTTGTCTTCACAGGGAGAGACCGCTGCACCATCTCTGAATATTGGAAGAAGGCTAGGGCTGGGCTACTTCTGGGGATCCCTTAATTGCATGTGTCCGGTCCCATTCTTTCCCACCAGGGCCCTAACCTTGGCACAGTAGACTTATCTGAATTGGAAGCTTAATCTTCTTGGTAGCTAGCTTCGCCGACAAAGTTGACTGGATAGTTTAGTCTGGCATCTCTCTCAGTGGTATCACGAAGAGTGCCCGGGGTGAGGACTTCACTGAGTAACACTGCCAGAAGGGGTGACCCTAAAACAACTGTGTATAAAATTTTGATTTAATGTTTCATCAGCAATTTATTATTTTTTATAAACTGTCCCTGGAGTTAGTTATAATAACAAAAGTATTTACATGGATCAATATACCTACAAGGCTAAAAACTATGATAATTACTTTTTTATCATTCTGATGTGCTCCTGTCAAAGCTGTACTTATTAACCAATTGTGATTCTTTGAATCATGTAGCTCATCTGTATACAAGCAGGTGTTTGTTTTTGTCACTGCCGTTGTTTGTATAGTTGCTGATTTTTGGCAAGTTTTATAGTGTTTGAGAGACAATCTTGAGGTAATTAGAATTTGTGAACTCATATATTAAAAATTTTTTAATGAAGTAGTAATTAAAGGAAAAGAAGAAAAAAATTAAAGTCCTCTCCTTAGTAACTGTGTTAGGCCGGGATAAACAAGGGAAACAAATCCAGAGACAATCATATATGTGTAAGAGAGAACTTTATATCAAGAAGCAATTACATATCAATAAAATATCCTAGCCCAGTCCAGATCAAGTCCATAAGTTCAATTTTAGTCATAAATCTGATATTAGCCCATGAATTCCTCAGGCTAACACAGTACATGCAAGGATGCTAAATGCAGGAAGATCACCGGCCAGTGGGTGGGAAGTTCTGTGGATCCAGTGGCAATGGATGCATCTCCAGGGCTCTGGCTGCCGTCGGCATGACTCCATGTGGCTTGTCAACAGGAATGTGTAGCAGAGAGAGAGAGTGGCCCACCTCTTCTGATGGTGGAATCAAGAGGGAGGACGTTCCCAGAGGCCTCATGAGAAGGCCATGCCCACAAGGAGGGATCATCAGGCTGTGACCTGATTGACAGGTTAGACTCCACCCCTTCATTCTTTTATCAAGTTGACATGAAATTTTGTAACTGCCACAGTTACTAAAAATGTTGTAACTAATAATATTATTATGTGATGCAAATATATTTTATCAAATAATTTTGTCAGTAGCTTTCATTAATCTAAAAATATGTCTACAGTTTATTACGTATTGGTCTATTTGAAGTTGATAATCAACATGACTAAAGACTCTGCATTGTCTTATGGAGGAGGAGGCTCGTGGGGACAGGGATGACACCAGGAGTTACCATATTGAATGACACCCACCTGGTGACATCACTGCAGGAGGAGAGAATTGTTTTCATTTCCAAGGAGAACCCCCTAGTTTTCACTTTCTGCTTTTCCTAGCTTTTCACTATCTTCTTCCAGTATGTTAATTGGGCTTATTTATTCCATTGTTCTTATACTAACCATTCTCCTAACATTTCACAAATGCCCGAGGCATCAATCATACCAGTTAACCAAACTAAAAAAAAAAAAAAAACCCACAAAAACTCACTGCTGAGACAATCCTGACTCATAGCAACCCTATAGGACAGGGTAGAATTGCCTCTGTGAACTGTAAAACTGTAAAACATGCAAAACTGTAACTCTTTATAGGAGTAGAAAGTCTCATCTTTCTCCCAAAGAGAAGCTGGAGGTTTCAGAACTGCTAACCCTCTCAGCAGTCCAACATATACTAGACCACAAAGCAGGCTTCAGAATATTTATGGAAAATTCCATTATCTTTTCATTCCATTTCCCACAACCCTTTGGAAGCCCCTTTATCCATAGCTTACCACTGGAGTACCAATCTGATTCACTCATTCATGAAGAGACTAGTAATAGGACTTCAGTCATGTGATAGGTATCTTTACTGTCAACTGGACAGGTAGTGATCAAACTCCACAATCCCATCTTAGTACCTGCTTTCTCAGATTTCACTCCTGGCACCAGCTGTCCTAGGAAGCAGATTAACAGGCGGGATATTTATTTGAAATGCCCTCGGAATTGGGCAGAGGGGAAAATTGAGCTCTGATGTAGGTCCCTTAGGGAGCTATGGAGATTAGATTTGCCCTTCAGAGTTGTCTCAAATGAGTTAAGATGGCCAGGCTCTCATATCTCCACTTTGACCCCTCATTGTATATGGGCCAGCACAGGGGGGACCTGACCTAGTCTCTAAATGCAGTGATCCTGATATACCCAAAGACTTTCTGCCAACCGCACAGTCAGCAAGGGGGACAAATCCTTCCTGGACAAGAGATCTGGACAGGGCCTCACAGTGTCTATCATAGAGTGAAGCATCTACCTCCCTTAATCCTTATGCTTCCATAGAGAAGAAAATTACCACTCCAAATGAAGGGAAAAAGTGGAAATAGGAATAATTTCTCTAGTAAGAGTAGAAGGAACCAAGCTTAAAAAGCTTAGGTCTCAGTTTATATCATGGTCTCACTCTTTCTCTCGCTGTATCTGTCTCTTCTCCCCAGCCTGTCAGTAGATGAAAAAACAGCATGGGGTCGGGGCGGAGTGGGTGGCAGCAGTGAGTCTGACTTTCTTAACTTCGCCAGAGAGGAGGAGGATAATCACATGGGCCTCGGCTGTGTTGGAGGGTGGGCATACTACCACCTTCAAGACCTTTTACCAATTCCAATCGCAGCAGTCCCGCTCACAGCACTCTCCTTCTTTGCTGGGTTTGACAAGTCACTGCAATGGCCACATAGAACTCACAAACAATACTCACAGGTATGGTGCCTATTAGAGAAATAGTAAGTTACAATTCCATTTTAGAAACACCCAGGATACAGTTCTTCAGTCGGGAGTCTCTTCTCAGTCATGCCCACAGGGACACCCTAGGCTCTCCTGCCCTGCTCAGAGAAGTGTTTGATTTTGCCAATTATGTGTACAAAGGTACCTTACTGCCAGTAAGCTTCAGCCTGAAGGCACTCAGATCTAGCTCCTGTGGGTTGGCAAACCTAGCTCCCCAGACTTGTTCCTTGGAGGCATGCCTCTGCTGTCTACTTTATGGGTCAGGAACCTCACTGCTCTGCCTTGTGCTAGTCTCCTGGTTCTGTGGCCTCTCCTGCCTCTTTCTCTGCCACTACCTCTTGCTTTCTCTTGCTGCCTCAGGGTCAGAGCTTTCTGTCAATTGAACCAAGGGATTTTAGCACAGGGATCTTGAGCATAAAGGATGAGCTCTTCTTTCTTGATGCTATTGAGATTCTCCTTGGTGCCTCTGGGATGGCTAATAGTAAGCCTAGAGATTTGGTAAGACTGACCAATCCCATCATAAGGGTTCCATACAAATTATTTGTGTGGTCCCACATCAAAAGGGTGCATTGTTCCCTATTTACACTATTAAAAAAATATCCAATCCCCTGGTACCTCACATTTGCATAGTCTTTCTCGGTCTTTTAATGTGAGTTGTAAAGATGACAGCACCAAGAGCCACGTTAAGTAATTCACAACAGTGCAGCAGGACTTAATGAACTCTCTTCTCCACGCTGTAAACTACTGGCATGGGTCCAAATCCTGAGGTTACTTCAGTTCTGCCTGTCTTGATGATGCATTCAGTTGTGGGTAGAGATGAGGGGACCATTAGCAAGTCCATTTGAGAAATTAACCTCGTACTCGAATTGGTTTTAGCCATCTTATTTATTTATTTTAACTTTTTATTGTAAATTTGGTAAAGTTTTATAGAGCAAATCAGTTTTTCATGGAGCAATTCTTACACGTTTCATTTCGTGTGATTAATTACAATCTCATCAATGAAGCACCGCTTATCCTACTTCTTACTGGTGTTTCCTGTGTCCATCCCTCCTCCTTTCCTAACCCTTCTGAACTTTGCCCTTGAGTAAATCCTGTCCTTTTGATCTCGAATGGATGATCATTCTAAGCAGTGTGTACCTCCCTAGTTTGGTGCCACTATTCCTCTTACAGACTGGTTATTGTTTGGCTTCAAAATGGGCTGCGGGGTGAATCCGGTTACAGCGCTGAAGGGTTACTGAGAGCCACTGGTGTTTCAGAATCCGGTTACAGCGCTGAAGGGTTGCTGAGAGCCACTGGTGTTTCAGAATCCGGTTACAGCGCTGAAGGGTTGCTGAGAGCCACTGGTGTTTCAGAATCCGGTTACAGCGTTGAAGGGTTACTGAGAGCCACTGGTGTTTCATGCTTGTGTGATCCGTGAGATTACTGGCCTAATTGCTCCCAGGATGTTGTTGTTCGGGGCCATGAGTCAGTTCAGACTCATAGTAACCCCATGCACAGCAGAACAATACATTGCGTGTTCCTACGTCACCCTCACACTGGGTGTTACTTTTCGTTAGGGTGTTGGTGAAGAATATTGAAATTGTCATGGACTATTGGAAGATATAAGCAAATATCCATAGAAGAAAGGATACCACATCTGGACATGTTATCAGGAGGGGCTAGTCCCTGGAGAAGGACATAACGTTTAGTGAAGTAGCAGTAGTTTTTAGGCGTCATTAAGTTGTTTCTGTCTCATAGAGACCCTGTGTGCAACAGAACAACATACTGCACGGTCCTGTGCCGTCCTCACAACTGTTCCTGTGCTTCAGCCCATTGTTGCAGCCACTGGGTCAATCCCTCTCATTGAGAGCCTTCCTCTTTTTCACTCCCCTTCTACTTTACCAAGCGTGATGTCCTTCTCCTGGGTCTAGACTCTCCTGATAACATGTTCTATGTGAGGTGAAATCCCCCATCCTTACTTCCAAAGAGCAACCTGACTGTACTTTTTTCCAAGACAGATTATTTGTTCGTTTGGCAGTGTGTGGTACTTCCAATATTCTTCACCAACATCATAATTTATTTTATTTTTTCATTTTTTATATGATGAATTTATTGATATTGAGGTTTTTAAAAATCACTTTATTGAGGGCTCTTATAGCTCTTATAACAATCCATACATCAATTGTGACAAGCACATTTGTACATATGTTGCCATCATCATTTTCTAGACATTGACTTTCTATTGAGCTCTGATGTCAGCTCCTCTTTCCCCCATCCTCCCCATTCTCCCCACCCTCATGGCCCCTTAATAAATCATAAATTATTATTATTTTCATATCTTACATAGACCACTGTCTCCCTTCCCCCATGGTTTCTGTTGTTCTTCACCCTGGGGAGGGAGGGTGGGTGTGGTTATGTGTCTATCATTGCAATCAGTTCCCCCTTCCTCCCCTCCTGGCTCCACCTTCTCCTCCCCTCCTGTTCCTGGATTCTGTGTGTAGTGAGTGAGCTCGTATGTCTTATCTACGTGGACACATGCTTTGGTGAGTAAAAGGCAGTAGAGGGGTCAGGGTAGTGGGGGCGCTGAGAAAGCCTAGGCCCTAGAGGAACCAGAGGAGTGTTGTGTTTTTCATCGGTGCTTTACTGCACCCTGATTGACTCGTTCCTACCCTGTGACCCCTCTGTGAGGGCATGTCCCATTGTCAACAGATGGGCTCTGGGTCTCTACTCTGAGTCCCTCTTTCTCAACAATATATTTTGTGTGTGTTTGTTTGGGGTCTTCTGATGCCTGTTACCCAGTCCCGGCAACACCCCATAAGTGCACAGGCTGATGTACTTCTTCCATGTGGGCTTGCTTCTCTGCTGTTTGTTTAACTTCAAGCCTTTAATACCCCAGACGATATCTCATTTGATGGCCAGGCATGATCCACTTTCTTCACCACATTTGCTTATGCACCCATTTTGTCTTCAGCGATTGTACTGGGAGGGTGAGTATCACAGAATGCCAGTTTGTTAGAACAAACAATTCTTGCATTGAGGGAGGGCATGAGTAGAGGCTCGAAGTCTGTCCACAACCTCAGTGAATTTCCATATTTACATATGGGCCTATACCACTATTTTTATGAATAAATATTTTCCATATGTACACACCTATGCTTATATCTCTATTCATATCTTTGCTTCCTAGATAATTCCTCTGTATCCTTTTACCTTCCCCCTGTCCCACCATCAAGCTTGCCCTACTTCTACCTCTTGGAAATTCCTTTCAGCTAGACTGCTGTTGCTCCCACACCCCCAGGATCTCTACATTTGCCTTGTTATTGATTTTAATTCCCTAGTTGTTCCCTGTCTATGGCATTGCTTGTTTGTCACTCCTGCCTTCTTCTCCCCCCAGTCCCTCTGGGACCATCAGTCCCATTGCTTTCTCCTCAAATGCATCAATTCTTCTTTGGCCTTATTTATTCAATGTACAACTGTTACATGTATGTGAAGTAATTGAAAGTACCATGACTCAGAGAGGCACGTCTTAGTCCTCAAAGTGACATCTTTTTTAAAAATCATTTTATTAGGGGCTCATACAACTCTTATCACAATCCATACATACATCAATTGTGTAAAGCACATCTGTACAATCACTGCCCTCACCATTCTCAAAACATTTGCTCTCCACTTAGGCCCCTGGCATGAGGTCCTCATTTTCCCCCTCCTTCCCCACTTCCCCTTCCCTCATGAGCCCTTGATAATTTATAAATTATTATTTTGTCATATCTTGTCCTGTCTGACGTCTCCCTTTACCCACTTTTCTGCTGTCTGTCCCCCAGGTCACATGTAGGTCCTTGTAATTGGTTCCCTCTTTCCAACCCACCCTCCCTCTACATTCCCAGTATCGCCACTCACACCCCTAGTTCTGAAGGGATCATCCACCCTGGATTCCCTGTGTTTCCACTTCCTATCTGTACCAGTGTACATCCTCTGGTCTAGCCAGACTTGCAAGGTAGAATTTGGATCATGATAGTGGGGGCAGGAGGGGGGTGCACGGAGGAAGCATTTAGGAATTAGAGGAAAGTTGTATTTTTCATCCTTGCTACATCACACCTTGACTGGCTTGTCTCCTCCCCTAGACCTCAAAGTGACATCTTTGCTCTTCATCAAATTAAAGATGTCTTGTGCAGCAGGTTTACCCAGAGCAATGCAACATTTGATTTTTAACGACTGCTTCCATAAGCATTGATGGTGGACCCATGCACAGCTAAATCCTTAACTTCAACCTGTCCTCTATCATGATGTTACCTACGGTTCAGGTGTGAGCATTTTAGTTTCCTTTACACTGAGTTGTAATCCAAGGCTTTAGTTCTTGAACTTCATCAGCAAGCATTTTAAAAACTGCTCACTTTCAGTAAGCAAGGTTGTATTATTTGCATATTGTAGTTTTTAATAGGCTTCCCACCAATCCTGATGCCACATTCTTTTGATAATCCAATTTCTCAGATAATCTGTTCAGCAAACAGATTGAATAGTATGGTGAAAAGATACAACCCTGACACAAACCTTTCTTGATTTTAAACCACACAGTAGTAGTCCCTTGTTCTGTTTGAATAACTGTCTCTGGATCCGTGCACAGGTTCTACGTGAGCACAGTGAAGTGTTCTCGAATTACCATTCTCAATGCTCAATGGTTGTTTTTTTTTTAAGTATCTATTCTGTCTCATGCCTTTGCATAGTCAATGAAACCCAGGCAAACATCTGTTTCTCTGCTTTCAGCCAAGATCAATCTGACACTGTACATCTTAAATTTTCCTCATTCTCTTTTACTCTGGGTTAGGAGACACCACTAGTTGCACGTAGATGGACACTCATAAACTTTTATGACTCTTGTAACCACTTATAAAGTAGGATGTTGAACGTTTCTTTTCTATCTATGTTAGGTCAATTGATCTTGTTTGTTCGTGAGATTACACCTTGAGTCCCTAGACCCTGTGATTCATTACCTCAAGGCGTTTGGCATGTCCAAGAAATATGACTCCTGTATGCTCCACTTCATCTTGGATATGTTTATAGCATAGAGAAATGTACATGTAGAAATATTGTCTAAACATGCATAATTATGGATACGCTCCTCCTACTCTCCCTCCCATACCTGTTCAGGCTGTACCTACTCATAGATATCACTGTTATCGCAGGACTGTGTATGTAACTTTGTCGCCTTTAACTCTTGCACTCCTTCCAGTATCTTCCCTACATCTGTCACTTTTTGGTGACTGCCCTCTTATTGTATATTGCCTTCCCCTTCACCCAAGTTAACATGTCGACTAGTTAGTAATTCCCTCTTTCCTCCCACCCATAGTAATTATCAAAGAATGTTTCTTTTAGTGTGAAAACCTTTACTTGACTTTTTATAATGGTTTACATAACATTTGTTCTTTTGTGATTAATTTCATTCAGCATAATGTCATCCAGGTTAATCCATGTTACGAATTATTTAGCAGATTTATCATTATTCTCTAATATTTCACAGTTTTCCAGTGTGTGTATGTACCATAACTTGTTTATCTATTCTTTCACTGGTAAGAATTTATGTTACTTCTATCTTTTTACTGAGAATTTGGGTGTGCATACATTTTTTGTCTCATCTCTCATTTCTGTAAGATAGATATCAAATAGTGAATTTATGAATGATATTTTTAATTTCCAAATTTTTAAGGAAACATAACATCATGTTCCACAGTGGTTGCACCGTTTTACAGTCCCATCGATACAGTATGAGGGTTCCAGTCTCTCTACAACCCCACTAATGTTTGTTGATCTCTGCTTTTTTATTTTCACATTACTAGTGATGCTGGGGTGAAATAATCTCTCACTATTGTTTTGATTTACAGCTCACTAATGGCTAATGATTATGAAGATTTCTTCGTATGTTTGTTTGTTGGCCTCCTTAATATTTTCTTTGATAAATTGTTCATGTCCTATGCTCATTTTCAAACTGGATTATTAGTCTTTTTGTTGTTAAGGTGTTGAAGAAGTCTGTAAATTTTAAAGATTAGTTTTCTATTTGATATGCCATTCTTATATGTATTTTTTCCATTCTGCAGGTTTCATTTTGATTCTTTTAATGAAAAACTTTATGCACATAAGTGGCTCATTTTAGGAGGTCCCAGTATTCTACTTTGTCTTCTGCTTTTAGTGAGTGTTAGTGTGTTTTCAGTCATGTGTGATGGTTTATTTATGACATATATTAGGGTCCTTAAGTTTGTCCCCGTTATTTCAATTACAATATTTATAGTTGTAGGTTTTATGTTTAAGTCCATCTTGAGCTCATTTTTGCATATGGTGTGAGATTTTTCTGTAAATGGATGTCCAGTTTTCCCAACACTAGTATTTAAACAGACTATCTCTCGAAATTCAGTGATTTTCAATTCTTTGTCAAAGATCAGTTGTCCACAGGTGGGTAGATTTACTTCTAGGTTCTCAGTTTTGATCCAGTGTTTATATGTCTGTCATGTACCAGTACCAGTTTGTTATGACCACTTTGACTGTATAATAGGTGTTGATATCAAGAAGTGTGGGCCCTCCTTCTTTATTCTTCTTTAATGGTATTTTGTTTATGTGCATTCTCTTTATTTTCATGTAGTTAGTTATTAGTTTTTTCATATCTTTAAATAATGATATTGGAATCTGGATTGGGATTACTTTATGACTGTAGATGACTTGGGGGTAACATTGATATTTTCACAATGGTAAATCTTCCTACCCATGATCAAGGTATAGTCTTTCAAATATGTAAGTTTATTTTTGTTTATTGTCGTAGTGTTGTGTAGTTTTCATTGTATTAGTCTTTTATTTCTCGGGTGGCTATTATAAATGGTATTGTTTTTCTGATTTCCTATTCAGAGTTTTCTTCCTCAGTGTAAAGGAACTTGACTGATTTTTGTATGTTGATCTTATAGTTTGACATTTTGATGACTCCTACAATTAGGTCCAACAATTCTCTTGCTGATTCTTTGGGGATTTCTATGTATATAAAAATATTGTGTTCAAATCAAAAGAATTTTAAATCTTCTTTGTCAATTTGGATACCTTTTAATTTCCTTTTCTTGCTTATAGCTCATACAAAGACTTCCAGTACAATATTGAATAGATGTACTAATAAAAGATATTCTGGTCTGGTTTCTGTTCACAATTGTAATACAAAACAAATTTTTATAAATTATGTTTAGTGTGAACATTTCAAACATGACCAAAGATGAAAATAATTCAATAATGTACATATATCCAGTACTCAATTAAATTAATATCAGGATTTTTATTCAGACCAATGCTTTTATTTCCACCTGTCTGGTTGCTGATTTGACTTTAATTTGCCTCCATAATTGAGAAGGAAAACAAATTGCATCATTTTGAAGATGATTAAAATCAAGAAGTCATACTAAACTAAATTTATGACCTCATAAAAAGATGAATGCATGCATGAATGAATGAATAAATAAATAAGGAAAATCCGGTAACATTGCCCAGCATAGCGGACTCAGTTGCCTGAAAAGCAGTTGCCTGCTTTAGATGGGTAAAAGTTCTTCAGTTTGTCATAATCTTTACCCTACCTAGCATAGAGAACAAGAGGCAACTTGTCATTTATCATAAAGCTTAAGTATTGCTTTTATTACAAGCAAGACGCACACACACACACACACACCATGTTACCTGTGTGGCCAATGTAGGCATTTGACTTGCATTTTTTTCCTCTTTAGACTATTTAGCCTTTTAAGGCTCTCTAGAGACCCAATCCAATGAGACATCATCACAGTACCTGCATGCTCCTTGCAGCTTTACTTTAATAGACAAAAGTTGGAAACAGCCCAAATGTCCATTATCACATAAATGGATAAACAAACTGCAGAATGGTCATACAGGGGAATACTACAGCATGAATGAATGCTACATACAACAACATAGACTAACTTCAAAATAATTATGTGAGTGAAACAAGCCAGAGAGAGAGAGAGAGAATATATTGTATGATTTAATTTACGCACAATTCCATAAAATGCAACTAGCCTATAGAGAAAGAAAGCAGGCATGGACAGAAAGCAGATCAGTGGTGGCCTGTAGATGGAACGAAGAAAGAGGAAGGGTGATGAATTACAAAGGACATGAGGCAACTTTTGGAGTTGATTATCTTGATTGTGGTGATGGTTCCAGAATATATACATATGACAAAGCTCATCAAATTCTATACTTTAAAGATTGCATGTTAAAGTGTGTTGCATAGGGTTTCAATGGCTGTCATATATAGTAGGGGGTGCTTACTGTGTATCTATCCATGGTTCGTTGACAGAGTTTTTATATTCATTTTTTATTTATTACTTGTTTACATTGGTTCAGAAAAAATAACTGAAGTTATTATCTCAATAACTCTCTCTTGTTATTAAATTTTCATCCTGAGAATTGCCATAAGATTAAATTTCATAAAAAATCCTAAAAGTTTTTGGGAATGGGTAGCAGTGGTCACCTCTGAGGAGAATTAAGATGCTAGGGGGAAAAGGATGGGCAAATAACTTTGTAGTGTCCCCCTCTGCTGTCTCTTTCTACTGTTTGAATGGATCATGAGCATGTTATTAGAAAAAAAACCAGTAACTGTAGACTTGACTCCTACTCAGAGCAAACTCACATGTGCCAGAGTATTTTTACGAAGGGGGAGCCCGCCAGCAGTGGACCCGAGGAGGCGGCTGCTAGCAGCAAGAGCAACAGCACTCAGAAAAAGAAAAAGAAAAAAATTTAAAAACCAGCCCAGGAAGATTAAAATGGACATTCCCTCTCAATAAACGACTCGACAACAGTTGATCCGAAAAAAAAAATTTCATTATTTTTAAATGAAATAATTTGGTAATATTACACTCTCAGAAGTAATTTTAATATATCTGAATATGAATATATAATTTGAATATATTTTAATAGGAATATATTCATATTCAATATATGAATACGAATATATTCATAAATGACGTTAACCTAGAGATGATTTGCAACTAATAAATTAAATATGTGTGAGGGGTAAGCATCTGCTGCTAATGAGGAGATTAAGCACTTCGTCATTTATTAAGAATAAGGCTGGGCTAAATGTGACAACTATCAAAATGGCTGGGTTACAAATTGGGTACTGGAGACATAGATGTATATTTCAGAAAAAGGTAAAGTTTCTTCTATCTGGTGTCTTTGGTGCTAGGTAGTTTCCTGATGGAAAGAAACATCCAGTTTATTAATGAAACACAGATTGTGTTGAACAAGAAAAACTGGGGCAAGAATTTGAAGATGTTTTTGGCATACTGAGGCAACATTCAATTGACAAACTTCAGTACTCCCCAGACTACAAAAATGGACCGGCTTTCATCAACCATTGCCCTCATGTGATAGGAAACTCCAGCTGCCCATAGAGTGTTGCCCATAGACTTTTAGTCGTAGAGGATCCTGTCTATAACTGCAGTACTGTCACTAATAATGCTGCAGAATGTTATTTTCAAGGAAATATCTATCCATCACTGCAGAATGTTACAGAAAACCAGTGTGAGTAACCTGCTGTGCTCCAGCGAAAGGGCAGAAAAAGCAGGAAGAACCTTCAACTGTTCGCATTCCTTCATGAATTCCTGTGTCATCCTGAGAAGGCTTCTTGTATGTAATGGGTAGATAAAAGCAAGGTCATCTTTCAGTTTGTATCAGAAATGAAAGAAAGGCTTACAGAAGTTTGGGGGTGGGAGTTGGGGGTGGGCAAAAAGCAATCAGAAGATCACAACTTACAAGAAAATGGCAAGAACATTGAGAAATTAGGGAGAATCATAAAACATCCAGAGAAAGCTAAGTTATCAGTCGGTGAGGTCATGCTTCAAAGATTTTCTCTATCTTATTTCTTGGGGAAAGAGATCTTCTACTCACAGTACATCCAACATGATCAAGAATATTGCAGTTTAAATCATTGGAATGCAAGCTATAGTCATTGCCACGAGCTGCGTCACCCTGGTTGCTAACTCTACCCTTATGTTTAATGGCTTCGTGGCATCAAAAACCTCTACCAGCTTTAAGATTTTCCTCTTAGCACAAATACTGAAGAGAAAAGAAAATGAATCAGTTAACTTGTCACTCCCTTTTCTGAAATAACACACAACCTATACTAATACTAGTGGAAATTTCTGCCAGCAAGCAACATTAAAATGACCACCTCCTATTTGGAGATTTCGACCAAATGCCCTCATCAGGACTATTTTCTATGTAATTACCTTTTTCTAGATTTACCATGCCAAAGAGAGATGATTTAATTTATAGATGATTTAAACACTATTTTTTGGTCATACACTCTGGCAAAAAATTACTCCAACGTATACCTAGTGGCTTTATTAGCCAAATCCAAATCATCGGTGGATCAAAAAGAGCAAGAAAGAACAGGCCACCCTGCCATCTAATTTATGAGTACAACTTGATGCTATACCCTGTCAGACAATGCCTTGAAAGTTCTGAGGGGAAATCAATTCACACTCAGAATGAAGATTTTCATATCTCCGAAGACTGAACGTTTACCTTCTGTTTTTTAACCTTCTATTTTTTTAAAGTAGTTATTGAGGATAATTTCCTGAAAAACAAAAAGATAAACTGATAAAGACAACATAGATTCTGGGAAAGACCGACTTCAACCTCGAGCACAGGTAAGGGAAGGTTTCACCGGCGCTGGAGAGTTGAAGATCTAGCGTAAATGGGGGTACATGACTGAAGGGTCATTAGAGGGCAGGAGCAGGGGAAAGCAGAGAGAGGATGGGAAAACCGCATATGATAAATTGGGTAACATAAGCAGGGCAGGGGAAGTAATTCAAAACGCTGGGGAAAACAAGACCATACAAGAAGGCTGAAATACGAAGCACAGCTTTTTGGGCACTTGATCAGGGAAGTACATCCATTTGATTCTGCGGTTCCGGGCAGTTTCCTTTTAGCGACTTTTGAGCAGTTGGGGCAGTGATCCCATAGAGAAGACATTGTGATCTCGGTCATGCTTTAATCGTGAGTAACTTTGAGTCAGCTTCTGGACAAAAGACCCCCAATGTCTTGACTGCCTTAGGGAGGTAGGCAGAAGGTGAGAGGAAAGTATGACAGGGCTCACAGTATAATTTTGTACTGATAAAGAGATTAGTGGGGCAGAATTGGGAGATAAATTTATTCACCTTTGGACAAAGAACCAAAATCCTTAACTGGAGAAGAGATAGTCTCTTTAACAAATGGTGCTGGAAAACCTGAGTGTCTATTTGTAGAAAAATGATTCATACATAATTCCATATATAAAAACTCAAAATGGATCAAAAATCTAAATGTAAAACCTAAAACAATAGAGATTATAAAAGAAAAAATAAGGGCAAAATTAAGGGCCCTAATTTATGGCATAAATAGTCTATGAAACATAACTAAAAATTTGCAAACCACATCAAATAAACTGGATGATTGGGGCCTCCCTCCCCAAATTAAACATCAAAGTTCATTAAAAAAAACTTCGCCTAAGAATAAAAGAGAACCTACACACCAGGAAAAGTGTTTTTGCAACAATGTATCTGGCAATGGACAAATCTTTAAAATTTAGAAAAGATTTCAACGCCTCAACAAAAGATAAACAATTTTAAAGTGTGCAAAGAATATGAATAAATACTTTGCCAAAAAGACATTACTGAGATTATTAGCCATTCAAGAGATGCAAATCAAAACAATTATGAAATATCATCCTACCTTGACAATATTAGCAATGATAAAACCCTAAACAAACAGAATGCATAACTGCTAACTAGGGGAGATTGGAACTCTCATACTCTACTAGTGGGACTGTAAATGGTACAAACACTGTGGAAAACAGTACGGGCACACCTTTAAATGCTAGAAATAGAGATACCAATATGATCTAGAAATCCCCAAACTAGGTATATATGCTAGAGAAATAAGAACTGTGAAATGGATAGATATACATACACTCAGATTCATTTAAGGAATATTCACAAGAGCAAAAAGATAGAAACTACCCAAGTGCTTGTCAATGGATGAAAAGGTGAACGGATGTTGTTACATACATGTTAAACAAAAATCATGAATCTATGAAACATCTCACAATATGGATGCACCTGGAGGACAGTCTGCTGTGTGAAGTAAGTCAAATACAAAAAGACAAATAGTGTAGACAAATACTATTATAAAAAATCAAGAAAAGGTTTATACACAGACAGAAACATTCTTTTGCTGGTCACCAGGAATAGGAAGTGAAGGGAGGGAAAACCACTAGCTAAATAATAAACATGTGTTACCTGGGTGAAGGAAAAGGCAATACAAAATAAGAGGAAGTCAGCACATGATGAAAACAAAGGAAGACATTAAGAGGTTCATAGAGTAAAAGGTAATAATAGTAAATCCTACTACATATGCAACCTGCAATAACAGGAATAATAATAGTTTACAGGCACATGCAGAAGTACATAGGTAATGTTGAACAGGTGTGGGATAGCCTGTGGGAGTGCACACAGATAAATAACTTAAGTCGAGGATATTTCTACATAAGTATTTGAATGTGCTGCAAATATATCCAGTTGCATAGTAGAGCATTCAAGGGGCAAAGTTATACAAAGTTCTTAGCTCTATAATTAAACATCTGAGGATCTGAGTCACTGGGCTCGAGGGTTTCGAATCACAGTTTGTCTAGATCAGATTGCATCAACATAGTTTGCAAACACAATGTTCTTTATTCTATTTTAGCAAGTAGTGACAAGGGTCTTAAACCCTTATGAGTAGCCATCTAATTATAATTATTGGTCTCTTCCCAATAAAATAAAATAAAAGAGTTAAGAAAATAATGATTCAAATGATAAATGAAATACACAAACAACCTCCACTAGTCTAAGACCAGAACTAAATGCTTTGATTGAGATAACATTAAATTGCTTTGATTGAGATCACGTTAACTGGTCCTGCACAGAGTGGGAGAAAAATGTAGAACAAATTTCAAAATAACAACCAAGACAAGATTTACTGGTCTTACAGAGATTGTTGGGACCTGAGCCTATGGCTTTTTATCACCCTTCAGACCTGGAGATAAACCCACTCCTGGAGAGATCACCTTTCAGCCACACAGTAGAGAGGCTGATCAAGTGAATATAACAATATAACAGCAGTGAGAAATGTGCTTCTCAGAACAAGCAACCACACAAGGCCAAAAGAGCAGCAATTTCTAAATGTAAAATTCAGACCCAGGAAGGTGCAAGGAAGATGTGTGGATGCAAACAAGGAGGAAATGGGAAGAGTGCTGCTATATTGGGGGCATTGCAACTAATGTCAGAAACAAAATGTGTATTTGTTGACTGGGAGACTAATTTGCTCGGTAAACATTCATTCAATACACACACACACACGCACGCACACATGCACACACCATTTTGCAAAGTGGAGAGTTGGCATTTGATTTTACAGTATGCTAACTGAAATAATAACGATAACCCACAAAAGAGCTAAGATTATAATTGTAACTATTAACTATTGGGGGAGGAGATGGGGCTAGCATTCTCCAAACCCAAACCCACCGCCATTAAGTTGATTCCAACTCATTGTTTCTAATCTAGGGTTTCCAGGACTGTAAATATGTAGGGAACAGACAGCCTCATCTTTTTCCTAATGAGCAGCTGGTGGGTTTGAATTGCTAACCTTAATGTTAGTAGTGTAATACTTACCCAATAGCCTGTGGTCTGGATAGCTCAACTGGTAGAGCACTAGACTTTCAATGTAAGGGCCAATGATGTTAGCATAAATAAGTTAAATTCTCATAATTCATAGTAGGGCGTTATTAGATATTCTCTAGAGCAGATATAAGCACAGTTAGAAATACTGGAGTAATCGTCGCAAGCAAGCAGAGAAAAACTAGTAAAAGAGATTATATAGTTTCTGAGAAGTAGTCTTGGAGATAGAATGCTCAATGACAAGCTGATAGTTTTCATCATAAATTCTTTTGTGCTATTTGATTTGTTAAAATTTAATTTGATTCTCTTGATTTCTTGCCATGTGTGAATTTCTTTGACTTAAAAAAAGTTAGAGGTAGGTTATCTGTCTATAAGGATACAATGATGTAGGCCAGGCCTTGTTTCAGATCTTTTGCGATAAGAATGAGGTAGAAATTCCAAAGACACCAAGAAACTTGGAAATTTTTTTTAAAAGACTCTTCTACTGAGCCATCCCAACATCCCTTCCAATTTTTTAAAAACATTTTATTAGGGCCTCATACAACTCTTATCACAATCCATGCATATACATACATCAATTGTATAAAGCACATCTGTACATTCTTTTCCCTAATCATTTTCTTTTTTTACATTTTATTAGGGGCTCATACAACTCTTATCACAATCCACACATATACATACATCAATTGTATAAAGCACATCCGTACATTCTTTGCCCTAATCACTCTCAAAACATTTGCTCTCCACTTAAGCCCTCTGCATCAGGTCCTCTTTTTTTTTCCCCTCCCTCCCCCGCTTCCAATTTAACAACCTTTTGCTTCTCCTCACAGGAGGTCCAGCCATCTGGGAAATTTCTTTTTTGTGAATGTATGAGTTCAGCTCTTGTACTTTTTAGAGGTAGGATTTTGCCTGCCAACAGGTGACTAATTCTGAAAGAGAGTGTGTTTTGTATCCCTCTTGTTAGCAACCCCAGGGCAGAATTAATTGCTCATGTTTAGGAGGTGTAATTTCCGTACTAAAAGAGAGATGAAAAAACTGAGGTTTAAAAAAAAAAAGAAATGGCTACTCAGCAATAAAAAAAAATTGTGGTTTAATCCAGTAAGCAGGCCAAAATGGTATATCGCTGCTGCCAATTGGTAAACCAAAACACCCAAAGTGACTGTAATCGAGTCAATGCTGACTCATGGCGACCTTAGAGGGCAGTGTAGACCTGCCCCCTGTGGGTTTCCAAGACTGTAACTATTTATGAAAATAGAAAGCCTAATCTTTCTCCCAAGGAGTGGTTTTGAACTGTTGACCTTGAGGTTAGCAACTCAACCTGTAACCCCTGTGCCACCAGTTAGTAGCACACCTTAATTACAAGAGTAGAAAAGGGAGAAAACAATTTCTGGTGTTTACAAATGTCTAAAATACAAGCAACCACAATTGTCCAACTGAAAATGCAGAAGAACTGATTTTTGAGAGAGTAAAATGAGCCAATGGTTATGACTGTTCAACATATTACATGGACATGGCAAAAATGAAGGGTGGCAAAGCATGGTCAGAAGACCTCTTTTTTGGTTCTTCATGTTATCGTTAATAAATATTAATTATAATGAACAAGTTTGCATATATATGGTTCAGTATACATTAAAAAATAAAAGCAATTCAAAACATCTAGTAAAACATTATAAGGAAATGATTTATCACATATTTTAAAACTTTTTATTGTGAATTAAATCCAGGTCTAGATGACTGCTAACAGCAAGTCATTAGTTTTGCATTCAGCAGTTTATATACATTTTGTTTCAGCTTATGAAATGCAGTCCCCTCGATGTACCATCACTTATTCTACTCTCTCCTTATGCCACCTGTTTTCATTCCTAACCTTCTGAACTTGGTCCTTGAGTAAATACTATACTTTTGGTGATTATTATATCTCAAAAATGGCTTCAGTTCCACACCTGAAGAGTGACTAAGGGCTATAGCCTCTGGAGTTCTACCTAACTCTCTCTGACCAGTAAGGCTGATCGCTACAAAAAAATAAAAAACCTTAAAAGATTATTAGTAACGGGGAGTTAACACATTTGTCATAGCATTCCATAGTTCAATCACATCAAGTAGAATTGCATAATTGTTACCACAATCAGTTTCCAAATATTCCTTTTCTTCCTGGACTCAACATCATCTTTCTTTTACCCCCTCTCCCCATCACTGTACACTCTCCACCCCCAAAACTCTTATTCTACTTGCTATCCCTGGGTGTCATGTACCAAAACACAGAAAAACACATAGCACAAGAGGGTGACCTCTGATGACATAACACCTCTGAGGTACACCCTAAAATGAACAAACAAAACCAAAACAAAGCAAAAATACAGAAAATGTTGAAAACCAAATCGGGTTCAGCATGCATCAGAGGGGTATCGGTCAACAAGGTTTTAACTGTTCAGGTCAGATTTATGCCTTTGATCATCTGTACTCATCTCTCCAAAGCACTGTTTAGTAACCACTCCCCTCCCCTCCCTTAATTGTGGAAAGAGGGACATCATCCGAGGCTTGTTTCCTGTGCAGTTCCTACAAATGAATCTTGGGCTCCCACTGCCATCCATAGCTTTCTACAAACTGGATTCTCACAATTTCGGCTCTGATACTCATCCCTCATTTGACTTCAGATTATATAATTTACAATCCTTAGTGACTGATGATGATGTGCTTTTTCCACGTAGACTTCATTGCCATCTCACTTAGATCGCCGCTTATTTGGAGACAAACCTTTAAGATGTCAAATGCTATTTTATTTGATAGCTGGGCACCATTTAATTTCTTTGCCACATTATGCTCTAGCACCTGTATCTCCTGTGTTCCCTTCCTGAGGGTGAGTATCAAGCAAGACCATAATGTAAGAACTAATTGTTCTGAAATTGGAGCTAAGATTTAGTGCAAGCCCTGCCCCCATCTTTTAAAATAAACTATTAGAATGCTCTATGATATATTTGAGTTCTAGTCATTTCATAGAACTTGGGTTAATTTTTTTTAATCTATAATATGAATTGTATACTTTGGGACCAGGTTGGCTAAAAGACTGAGTTGAGATTAGAGTCTAAAAGGTATATATCTGAAGCAGTATATCCTTTGAGGTTTTGAGTATTTTTTTTTTAAACTGCAAAAGAAATTTGTGGGGTTTGAAACTCATTTCTGAATCTTAATCATTTCATGAAACAAGACTGCTGGGAAATGTATAATTCTGTATCAAATATGTTATGGGACTTCTGTCATCATACAAAGATAGCTAAAGGATGAATGAAGCTGCCTTTTGCTTACATTTATAAGTGGTCAGACCAAACCAACTAGTGTCAAGAATTTGTGACAAAGCAGAGAAACTGGGAAAAGGTCCAAGGTATTTCTTATATGCTGGTTAAGTATTTTAGATTAGATTTTGTAAACCATCAGAACTGCGAGACGTTTGTATACAGGTAAACAGTTTTTCATTTTTAATAGGCAGATGAAGGACAGGTCTGTTTAGAGTACTATGACAGTTGTTCTGGTATAAGGCAACACAGCATGAGCAAAGGTAAAAGGGAAGGGCTTGAATGAGGAGCCCAACAATGGAAAGCAAAGCAAAGGATGTGGTTATGGGTGTGGTGGAACTTGGGCTTTTTAGAAGGAAAGTCAGGGCTGGTCCTATAATTCTGAGTCTATCTCAACTCTATTTTTAGATTCCTATAGTTTTGGAAGGTTGGCCACCCATGCCCTTGGATATATAGAAAAAAATGTTAAACTGTTTTTAACAAGAGAAATATATTAACAATAACACAATGACATTTCTTTAAAAAAATCATTTTATTAGGGGCTCATACAACTTTTATCACAATCCATATATATATCAATTGTGTAAAGCACATTTGTACATCATTGCCCTCATAATTCTCAAAACATTTGCTCTCTACCTAAGTCCCT
This sequence comes from Tenrec ecaudatus, assembly GCF_050624435.1. Classification (NCBI taxonomy): domain Eukaryota; kingdom Metazoa; phylum Chordata; class Mammalia; order Afrosoricida; family Tenrecidae; genus Tenrec; species Tenrec ecaudatus. The sequence goes on from NC_134533.1 coordinate 144,008,250, forward strand.
GGCATCAGCTCATTTTCCCTCTCCGTTCCTGCTCCCCTCTCCCTCATGAACTGTTGATAATTTATAAATTATTAATTTGTCCGACGTCTCCCTTCACCCACTGACATTTCTGTGTAAATGTTAACTGGTTTGTTGAACATACTCATAATACCCCTATGAGGTAGGTACTACTGTTACTTTCATTTTACAGTTGAGGAAATTGAGGCACAAAGAGATCTGCTCAACATCACATAGCTAGTAAGTGATGGAGCAGTCTAGTTCACAGCCCCTTGTTCTTAATCACTACACTCTGCCACAATCTGAGTAAGAAAGATTATTATAAATATTGAAATGATAAATTTGAGGAACCTTAATTAAGTTAGAATCAGGACTCAACAGTATTTTGGGAATACTTCTAAGAGAAAGGGACCCTAGTGGCACAATGGTTGTGTTAGGTTGGGTTGACTAGAGACACACAAATCCAGTTACATCAAGGAGTAATTATATATCAAGAAGACACCCTGGGCCAGTCCAGTGCAAGTCCATAAGTCCCTCTTCAAACTCACAGTCACAGGCAATGATGCAGAACGCAGGAAGATCACAGGCTGGTGGGTGAAAAGTCTATCGATCCAATGGCAGGGTTGTGGCAGCAATGAGGGTCAGCCAGCAGGCAGGTGAAGGCAGAGGGTGAGAAGGCCCTGTCTACAAGGAGGCAACATCAGGTTGTGGCCTGGTTGAATACCATACCCCTACACTTTTATCTTCAAGTTGACATGAAATTATGTTACTACCAGTGATTGTTTGACTTCTAAACAGAGGGTCGGGGGTTCTAGGCCACCAAGCATTCAGCAGAAGGGTTGATTCTCTGCTTCTGTAAAGATTATAGCCTATGTGACAGTTTGGCTGGAATGTAACAGATTCAGTTCTAGAATGCTAGTAAAGAACAGAGACTTAAGGGTCTGAACCATTGAATGAAAGAAGAGAGAAGGGTCTAGAAAAGAAACCAGAGGACCGGTAAGCTGGGTCAGTGTAAAATCAAGTTGCTTTAAAAGAAAGTGTTAGGAGGGGATGAGAAATGAGGGTGCTAAGAAAATAAGGAAGAAAAACATGGTTTGGGAATTAGAATGCTGGTGACCTTAAAGTGTACTTTGTTGGCTGTTGTGGGGTCAGATTGATAAAAGCAAGCAAGCCCAAAAAAAAAAAAAAAAAAAAAAAAAAGAGATGAGAGCCGTGACTGCTTCCTATGAGAAATGTGAGAGCAAAAGGAAGGTGGAATAGAATAGGAGTAGCATGATAGACACTGTTGAAAAAGAGTAAGGAAGATGCTCTGAAAATAGTATCTGGTAATATTAGTGGTGGAAGGTGCACACCAGAAGAGATGGTTAAACTATAAAGGGCATACTAAACTATAAAGGGGATGCCAAGGTAACTTAATAAAAAACATTTGATACTGAATAAAATGTGGTTAGGACATTTTAAGATGAAATTTGAACAGCACTGGAGCTTTGCGCTTATAGGGTCTGGGACTGGCATCTTTAATAACAAGGAAATCTAGAAATTTCAGTCTTTTCAGAGTACAGATGTCAACCAGAGATTGGTAAATAATTAATTATGAATAGGAGTTGGAGTTGATGAACTGATACTCATTGGGTTGTGACTTCTACCAATGGAAAGCCAGAAATGTTAGTGGACGTGGGCGCTGGCTCCTGACTCAATAGTGAGCCCTTGTTATAACTGTGCTTCATGTTTTGTTTGTTTTTGTGTGGTGTGTGCCTGTAATCTTTATGGGAGATCACTGGATCTTTCGATAGGCCCTTCCTTTTGTGGGGTCTCTAGGTGAGTTCCGAAGGCTAAATCCCTAGGTTAGAAGCAGATGTCAACATGCTCAAACCAGAAATGTGTAACCTTTTAGTGAGCGACCACGATGAAGACTTCCATATTTAAATATCTAAAGCAATACTAAAATAGCGCTAGCTCTGCTGCTAATTTAGTCATATCGTTGTGGAGATTATTAAAGCTCTATTTTTGTAGTGAAAAGTTGTGAGTGGGTGAATGGTAGGCAGATTCAGGAGAGTGGACGTAAGAATGTGGGATCAATAGAATATTTCGGGCATGATCTCCTGTGGAGCAATTACTTATGTTTCTTTGGCAGCTAGCCTTGGTAATCAATGTAGTCAATGGGAGGCGGCATCTCATTCTCAGGCTGAGAGTACACGCGGCTTCCCAGTTTAGAGACATTGCCGGCTCACTAACTAGCCAATGCTGCCGCCTTATGCAAAGGCAGCAGCTCGGAGGCCACCTCTTTCCCGAGCCGGGGACTACGCCAGGAGGCCCGGGGCGGGCAGTGCTCCCTCCACATCCGCGGTGAGGGAGGTCCGGAAGTTCCCCAAGCCTCTTCTCCCACGCACTGGAAGGGCCTTATCAACAATACATCGCTAGTACAAGACTAAACTGGCAGGCACCGCCGCTGAGACCGCAGAAGGCGGGAAAGACAGGCTCTGGCGCAGCCGTCTTCCCGTTCCCACCGGGCGCTAAGGGGCGGGGGCCACGCGAGCCGGGCGGAGCAGCCGGGAAGCGCCGGCCCCGCCACCCGGGGAGGGGCCTCGGGGAAGAGGCTGAGGGCGGGCTCCCCTCCCCGGTCGCGGAGAAGCCCCGAAAATGGCGGGTGGCAGCTTTGCGAGCGGCGCGCGCAGGCGCCACCGTGGCCGTTCTTCCGCCCGCCTCGAGCAACCCATGAGTAGCCTCCAACGCCTCACCAAGGGCTATCCTCCGCCCACGATTGGCCGAGCCGAACAAGCGCCGTGTGCAGGGGCGGAACCACCACGCAGGGGCCACGTTTCCCGCCCCGCTGGTGCGCGTGCGCGCAGCTTTTACAGGAAAACGTTCGCGCGCGCCCCCGCCACGGCCCTCCCGCTCGCGCCTCAGCCCCCTCCCCTTTCCGGGCAGCCGGGCTCCCGTCAGCAGGCAATGAACACGGTGGCCAGCAGAGGGCGGTCCGGACCCAGTTCTGCAGCGGCGCCATTGGCGTGTGGAAAATGCCACCAGATGGCGGGTTAGGATTGCAGCTCCGTTGAAGGCGCGGCCCCCGCTCCCGAACCCCCGGCGACCACCCCGTAACAACCCCCCCACATCGAGAATAACACACCGGAGACTTTTGGGGGGAAACTAGGTCGACGGCCGGCGGCACCCGGATGGATAGCTAAGGTGAGTGCAGGCGGCGGCGACGGCGGCGGGGGGCGGGAAAGAGGGGGAATGCGGCGGCCGCGGCGCGGGGGCTGGAAGCGCCGATCCAAGATGGAGGCCGGGCGAGAGCGAGAGAGCGCGAGCGGGCGGGCCGGGCGCGGGCTCTGCGCGCGGGAGGGAGGCCGCGCGGGCCTCTGTGGGGTGCGGCGGCGGCGGACCGTCCGGGTGTTGGGGAGGGGGACTGGGGGCGCGGTGGGGACCTCATCGCTCCCCACCCCTCCCGCGGGCCTCGAAAATTGTCCCCCCGCCCGCCCTGGCACGGCGGCGACGGGCGCGGAAGCCTTTGTGGCGCGCTCGGGCCCGCCGCCAAGCCCGCCCTCTCTCCGGCCCCCCGCTCGGGCTCTCGGGACTCGCGCCCGGCGGGGCTGGGCCGAGGCGGGCTGGCGCGGGCGCCCGCCGCTGCTCGCCGACCTGCGTTTCTGCGGTGTTGTAGCCGCGGCGGCGGCGGCGGCGGCGGCGTCACATGACAACGAGCTCGCCTTCGCCGAGGGCCTGGGGGCTGCTCGGCGTGGCGGCCGGCCCAGGCCCTTTTCTTCGTGGGGTGGGGCGGAGGGAGAGCGAATGGAGGAGAGGGTGCGTCGAGGCTCGGCTTTCCCGCTGTCTGCCCTAGGCCCCCACGGAGACCCCCTGGTGAAACGCGCCCAGGCCCGAGCGCTGCCCCGCTAGTTTGCCAATCCCCCGGGAGACGAGGCCAATAAAAGTTGTTTTCCCTCCTTTCTCGGGGTGGGGGCGGGTGAGGAGCCGGGGAACTGGCGTGCCTGGAGTTCGACCGGGGCCTCGGTTGGAGGATCCGAACTAGGTGCTGCTGGTGTCCTGTAGGGGCTAAGAAATTCGCAGGTATTAAGATTGTCACGTCACCCTTTCCACCCACGTTTGAAGTGTTACCGAGTCTCCTCTTATTGCAGGGAATCGTGCCCCGGGCTATAAATCATGAGATGGTTTTAGAATCTTACTGAATCAAAACAATGTCTGTGATGAGAGCGAATCTCATTTGCTGCTAAAGTTGGTGGTGTTAAAGTGATGAAAATAGTTTACTCCTTTTCTGGGTTGTGAGTAGAAATAACTGTATTTGGCATCTTCCTAACAAATATAGTGTTTGTGAAAGTATCTTAATTAGCATAAAGTTGTGTGATTTGTAACTTACCTGGAATTTCAATGAGATGTCTCCACCTTTTCCTTTTACATGTTCTGCATTTAAAGAAAATAGCTTATTCTGAGTGTGTAGTATTTGTGGAAATATATACAATAGTCAAAATAAAAAACTTGCTTACCATGTTCTCAAATTCATGCTGTATGAAGAATTCAAACAAAAAGAATGCTCGAAGGGAAACAATTAAGCTACTTACTTGCTTTTGATTTTTCAGATTATTAACCAAATAAAGTTCTAGTAAACCTACAGGTGTGCTAAATTTTTTCCTTTAAATTTTCAAAATGTATTTTAAACAAAATTTATCAGGAGGTCTTCCAATCGTCGCTTTTACAACGAAATTATTTCCGAGGAAAGATTCCCCACTACCCACTTTAGTTTTGATGTTCTGGCAAAGCTAAGGGATATTTAGGTAAAATACAGAAAATTGTATTTTATGGGGTGATTGCTATGAGAATAAGGTAATACAATGGCTGTTCTTTGGAAGGGAACCGTGGTGCAGAGAAGAGCCCTGGACTGGAGTTCTTTTGATCGTCCTTAGGGCTTTCCATAATTTGGGATGAAACATTGAGTTGGCAATGACTTGATGGCAGTGTTTGGCCTTTTGGCTTCTCATCTCTGATACGGTGGTACTACAATAAGTACTCGTTATTTAAAGGTGTGTGTGAGAAAGTACTTTATGATTGTTGAAACATTTTATCATTTAAAACATTTTTTTGAAACCAGATCATAGCGTCTACATAATCCTTAAGGTTTTGGAGATCAAATTTTTATGGGAACAGATGGCTTCATCCTTTTCCCATGGAGAGTCTGGTGGGTTTGAACCACTGACCTTATGATTAGCATCAACCAAACACATGACAGACTGTGCCATTAGGACTTTTTCTCTTGTTACTTTATCTGTAGGTCTTCATAATCATAGTGCTCTAAGAAGATCTGCACTCTGGTGGGAAAGATAAACTCTATTCCCCCTCCCTTTTTTTCTGCTTTGACCTATAACTTGTCAAGAGGGTATATTTTCTATTGCTGCATACCAAACTACTAAAATTTAGAAGATTTAGATGATGCCTGCTTATTATTTTGCAGGTTCTTTATGTTAAAAGTACAGTATGGCATAGCTAGGTGCTCTGTGAGGGTCTTTCTTAACAAGTTGAAATTAAGGTGTGCTTGTTTGTGGCTGCATTTATGAGATTTATGCTCTTCTGAGCTCATTGCTTGCTGGCAGAATTCATTTTCTTGCAGCTGTGTGAATGTTGATTACCTGTTGGCCAGGAACTACTCTCAGGTATTAGGGGCCAAGAAGTTTCTTGCCACATGGATTCTTACATGGGCAGATCACAACATGGCTGTTTGCTTTCTTCCATTTAACCAGGAATGGTCTACTTGACTTCCTGTCTCTGACCTTTTAGACTTCCATTTAAGGGCACACTTGATTAGGTTAGGCCCATCCAGGTGAATCTTCCTTTTGATTTATTCAACTGCTTAGGGACCTTAATTACATGTGCAAAAATACCCTTTTGTCGTGTAACATAACCACAGTAGTGATAACTACAGGCCTTGCCCACATTCAAAGGTTCAGTCATTGGCAGTTCTGCGAATTTGACCTGCAAAGAGGCAAGAAATACCAAGAGATTTACAAATATTTGTGGGAATTTTGAATGAAAAGATGTTGAACTTTTTGAAGTCCCTTTGTTATTTTAACATTTGTCTCTTTCGAATCTGGATGGATAAGAAGAGGGCCTAGGCAGAGCACTCCATACCAGTCACTGCCGATTATGACTCATAGGGATCCAATTGGCAGGGTAGAATTGTACCTGTGGGTTTCTGAGACCATAACTTTATGGGAGTAGAAAGCTCCATCTTTCTCCCACAGAGTGGCTGTTGGTTTGGAACTGCTGACCTGATGGTTAGCAGTCCAGCACATAACTCTCTAGGCTACTAGGGCTCCTAGTTATGTAAGGTTCTTCTCACTTATTTTGCCATTACCTCATGCTTCTTCCATTCATAATTTCTTAGTACTAGTAAATTAAATCAGTGGTATTTCTGTGAAAGCATTTTATTTCATTGAGAGGACATAAAAAGTGAACATGAAAATATTTTAGAAGAAGGAAGACAATGGAAAAGATTTTGTAGTTCTCACCATTTCTTTACCACCTATTTTAGAGATGAAGAGAATAGAATCTTAAGAGAAGGAATTTCAGTGCCTACATCACACTCCTATTTAATGCCATTCATTGCATGATATTTACAGTTGCCATGGCAGCCAACAGTGAGGAGGAAAGTTTAAACAAAAGGGATAGTTATTTGAAAGTAGCAGAGTTAGAGATATTATTGGTGGGACAAAGAAGCTTCTAGTTTGGTCAATGTATGTGGAGTGGTTTAACAGTCGGAGAAGCAAGACATTTGCAAGAAGAAGCAATTGGGACTACATTAGCTTGATATGTCAGGTTTTAAAGGATATAATCTAGAGTTAAAATGGTTAGGGAGATAAGGCTTGATTTATTATTAGAGAAGTGCCATAAATAGAACCTCAGTAAACCTCTTGTCAGTTTGACTTAAATATCTTTAAAATTTAGATACTTATTACAGTGATACTCTGTAGGGAAAGAAGTGGGAAGCAGAGACCCACCCACCAGGATGCTCTTACATAAATCTCAGAATTAGATGATTCTTGGGATAGGATTGTGTCTACAAAGTTTGTGTGCGTGGGGTCAGTTTGTGTCACTGGGTGGTTGAGGGCTAGGGCTGCCTCTGAAACCTGGTCTTATTGGGAAACATTGATATTTCTTTTAATTAAGTTTTAAGTACAATTGGTTTTCTAAAATCTTTTTCCTATGCGATGTACTCTTTACTGCTTCCTTTAGGTTTTGCTTCTCTTATAGCTCTCTGTACTTGCTAATTCGCACTTAAAGACCATCTGAAGGCTTACCTTCATAAAAAATACATTTTGGGCAGTATGCAGACAGTGCACTGATAATGTCTTCAGGAAGTTTTGCTGTAATTAAATAGCATAGCCAAGCCAATTCAGTTGTTGCTGTGGAGTTAATTGAGACTCATGGCATTCCCAAGAATCTCAGAGCAGAGTTATGCTCTTTGGAATTTTCAAGATTGACCTTTTGGAAGCAAATCACCAAAACCCTTTCTTTTGAAATATCTCTGGATATCTTCAAACTGTCTCTACCTTTTGGTTAATAGTCAAGAGTTTACCTGTTGGCACCATGGGACTCCAAACAGCTATAGCAAGAACTTTTGCTGGAGACTCACAGTTAAAAAAACAGTTTGTGTCCCAGTACAAATACACATAGAAATTTTCATGAAACAGGATGCACTCTGGTGTTTACTGTTTTTTTTTCTCCCTCAGATTTCCTTAAGAATACTTGTTGCAACTCAACGAAGTGATAGTATGACTTCCAACAGGTGGAAAAACACTGAATTATAATCTCATTTGATACCCAGGACAGTTCAAAATAGAACCACAAGAATAAACCATTTTATTCTCTTCAAACTGGAAAACAATAAAAAGTGTGATACCAAGAATTGGTGAGAATGTGGAGAAATCATTAGTTCTTGCACTGCTATACCAAATACCACAAGGGATTTGATGCTAATGAACAGGAATTTATTTTCTTTGAGTTTAGGCGCATAGAAGATTGAATTCAGGGTACTGGCTCTAAGGCCAAGGTTCTCAAACTTCCTAATGCCATCATGACCCTTAAATACAGTTCCTCATGTTGTGGTGAACCCCCCCAACCATAAAGTTATTTTCACTGCTACTTTATAGCTGTAATTTTGCTACTGTTATGAATCGTGCAACCCCTGTAAGAGGGTCGCTTGACACCACCCAAGGGTCGCGACCCACAGGTTGAGAACCGCTGCTCTAAGGGGATGTACTCTATCTGCTATGGGAGAAGAATCCATGCCTGCGCCTCCCTAGTGTTCTTTCTGGCATTCCTTGGAGATCCTTCCCTGTTTGTGCTTCCTTCTGTGCCTAATCGTCTCCTTTTATATTTCAAGTGATTTTTAAAAGTTAAAACAATTTTGAATTTCAGCTTAGTCACCATATAATTACCCTTTTTATACTGTACTTATTTTGTTGGGCAAATATGGTGCACAAAACCTCCTTAAAATGTTAAAGAGCAGATGCCACTTTGAGGATGAAAGCATGTCTGATCCAGGCCATGCTACTTTCAGTCACCTTATACTGTATGCATAAGAAAGCCAGACAGTGAGTAAGGAGTACTGGAGAAGAATTGGTGCGCTTGAATTATGTTCTTGGCAAAGAATACCGATAGTACCATGGACTGCCAGAAAAACAAATCTGTTTGGGAGAAAGTATAGCCAGAATACTTCTTAGAAATGAGGGTGGGCCTGTTAAATCAGGAGAGACCAATCCCTGTAAAAAGACATTCAGATGCAGTGATTTAACTGCATCTGGTTCTAACACTATAGACATTGTTGACTCCTACCAAATTACTATGTGTTTTTTTCCCCCTCTTTTTCCTGATGTACCTAAGTAAGATGAGGAAGGAAGAGTAAAGCTGAGTGCCTTTGGGCAGGAGGCCCACTTATGGAATGGGATTCTTCCAGGCACTTAATTGGGGGAAGTAAGAGTGCTGACAAGTGGAGTCAGAGCTGAGCACCTTTGGGTCATTTATTGGTACCACTAAAAGAACTTTGTAATATTGTTAAAGCAGGGCAGAGACCAAGGAGCAATAGGGCTGAGAGGTCAAGGAAGAGAGAGAGGCTTTTCTTCAGGCATCATTGAGAAAAGACTGACTAAAGAACTGCATCCTGAAAATTTCTGAACTTGAATTGTAACTTAACTTTGTAATAAACCTCATAATCATGAATATGACTTGGGAATTCCTTGTGACCATTGCAGTGAATTGAGCACAGCAAAGATTCTGTAAAGCAGTGGTTCTCAACCATAATTATTTTCACTGTTACTTTATAGCTGTAATTTTGCTACTATTATGAATCGGGCAACCCCTGTGAAAGGGTCATTCAACCCCCACAGGTGTCGCGACCCACAGGTTGCAAACTGATGCTATAGAGGCGTTGGGAGGGATGGTTGGTGTCACAGTAGATAATTAAGGTTGGAAGCATGTCTGACTTTAGCTTCATGGGAATGGGACTTGAGAAGTTTGACTCTCCTCCCTTGTGAAGTCATAGAGGGTCAGACATTATCTCAATTTTTAAAAAGCATATTCGTGGTAAAGGGTCAGTGAAAAAGAGGAAAATTCTTGAGGGGATGGATTGACATGGTGACCTCAAATATAACAATTGTGAGGATGGTGGCAGAACTGGGTGATATTTATATTCTGTGTGTAGGGTTGCTATGAGTTGGAACTAATTTGACAGCACCTAACAACAATTTTTATCTATATCTGTATATATCCCCCAAAAGTCAGAATTGTGCTGTGGGCAGCAGAGTTTTGTAGTATGCATTTTCGCCCCTCTAGGCAAGCATCAAGCAACTTGCTCTGAGTTAGTGCACCCAGTGGCTTCGCCTGCGAAGGTTCTCTCTGGTCACAGTACATTTTTTTTTTTCCATAAAAACATTTTAGCTCAAACCTCGTTTTTTGTGATGACCAATTTAAGAGAACATTCTGTGACTGTGAAATTTTGTTTCTGGCTTGGTAACAGTGCCGCAGTAACCGGTGATGTTGAACATTGCTTATAAGGACAGTGCTGTGGGAAAAACTCAAGTATACAAATGTTTAGCTAGTTTCAAAAAGGTAAAATGTTGATTGATGACAAACCTTGTTCTTGATGTCCATCAACTTGCCAAACGGACTAAAATGTTGATTCTTAGTGCACTTGGTATTCATTCCACAAGGTTAGACAGTTAATCTAGCTTTCTATTTAGAGGTTTTAAAAAGATTGTATAACTGTGTGACAAAAAGACCTGATTTGTGGCAGTTGGAGACTTTTTTTTGGCCACCTTGACAATGCGCCTATTCATGCAGCCATCTCAGTGCGCCAGTTTTTGGTAAAAAAAAAAAAAAATAGCATGCCTCTCTTGGTCCTTGCACCTGACTCACCTGACCTTGCTCTGTGTGACTACTTTTTCACAATGGAGGTGCTGTCAGCCATCCAAACAGATGAGTTTGAAAAATGTTTTCAAGAATGGAATCACAGATTTGATAAATATATTAAATGTAGTGAACAGTACTTTAAAGGTGATAAGGTGATTTTTATAAAACAAATAAACATAGTTGGCAGGGTGGGGATTGGCAGATACTGATTTTGTGGAGGCACCCCCTCGTGTATGTGTGTACACACTGATGTCTTGATTTTTTTTTAGATTTTGACATAAAGATAAGTCAAAAAGTATTGCTATAAAATAACGGAAACCTTTAATAATAATACAAAAAAAGTAAAGCTGTGCTTTTTCTTGGCATATCCTCCATATAGGTAGGTCTATGCACTGCTGAAGGCTGTGTGTTTTTCTAACTCTTCCTGAGTAATTTGAACATCATCCAGGGATTCATTTTGTATTCCTTTAAAATGTTTGTGTTTTGGAAACCTAAAAAGTCTGAAGGGGGAAGATCAACATTGTATGGGTGGATGAGGCAATGTTTCCCAACAGATTCTTTCAGGACAATTCTCATAACCCTTGAAGAATCATTGTTAAGGAATAAAATTTTCTGTGTAACTTTTCTGGCCTTTTTTGTACCAATACAGTTTATTTTCTTTCAATTTCTAATAAGTCCCTAGGAATCTGTCAAAATTACCCCTCTAGAGTTCGACAAAACAATTGCCATAACCTGAGCTGACCTTGCCTTGACTTTAACTGCTCCAGCAGATTCCCTTGGAAGTCACTGTTTTGATACTTTTTTATTTTTGAAGACACCATAATGAGGTCAAGGAAAAGTAGTTTACTGAGAGAAATTGTTTACAGCCACCCACCGGTCACAGGCATGTTTATGCATGTTTTATTTGGAGTAAATCATGCAATAAATGAGCTGGATCCTTAGTAACTGTAGGATCTGTAGTGATACTTCCTCTTTAATACTTGATTTTGCTAAGGGACTTTCTTGGTCAGTGTTAAGTAGTGTCTTATCAATTTTGTTGATCATTTCAAATCCACTTTGGTTTTGCTCACTTTCTCTTTATATTTTTGCATGTCATAGATATTTACTCTATCACATTAATTTATCTCTTGCTTCATAGATGATTGATTTTATACCTTCCTTGCTCTTTGATTAAGCATTTAAAGCTATTTGCCTTCTAAGCACTGCTGCATCCCTTAGATTTCAATATGTTGTGTTTTCATTATTCAGTTTGAAATAATTTTTGTTTTGTTTTTGTGATTTCTTTGGCTTGTGATTTTTTTAAATGTAAAAGTGCGTTGCTTAATTTTCAAGTAGTTAAGGTTTTTTTTTTTTAACATGCCTTGCTATTGATTTCTAACTTCCATTTTGAAGTCTGGAAACATTCTTTGTATGACTTTGATACTTTAAACTTTATTGAGACTACCCATGGTTTTGGATCTCTCTTAGAGTCTGCTTTGGTTAACATACCTTGTACCCTTGAAAGAAAAACGTACAGTTAACCCTGGAGCAACAGGGTTTGAATGGTGAATTCACTTAAAGTTAATTAAAAAAATTGCCATGCAATGCTAATCATTTCTGCATGAGCATTTTGTATCTAGTGAAGTACATGCTGCAGTACAAAGTGATTTCTTGTTGTTCTCACATATTTTAATTGTGTTTAGTGCAGTACTTTAAACCTTGAATAACACCAATGGTCTCATACAGAGTGCCATTATTGATGCTAGACGTGGTCTCAAGAAGCAGAGCAAAGTCTTGACATTGCAAGAAAAAGTTGAATTGCTTGATATGTGCCATCTATTGAGATCTTCTTGTCATCTAGAAATAAATATGAGTATTAATCAAATTCATAAATAATAATATAAATTAATCTAGCATAAGGACTAAAAAAGAAATTCATGAAGCCATTGTTACCATGTCATCAAGCTGGAAAACCTAACACTCTTTTCAAAATGCCTTTCTATCTCATTAAAGATCCAGCATTTATTGGGGTGCAGTATAGCAAATATGTGTGAACTGTTATCAATAGGCCTTCTGGCCAACAGTAGTAGTCTCTTTATTAAGGATTTTGAAGAGTCAAAGGTTATACACAGATTTTTTTCTACTCTCTAAAAAAATAATTAATTTTTCTCTGCTCTCTTAACCCCTATGTTGTTCAAGGGTCAGATGTATTCTGCAGTTGGCTGTAGTATTCAGTAATTTTCAGTTAGAATAAGGTGATTGGTAGCGTATTTGAGATGTACTCCATCTTTTTTTAATCACTTTATTAGGGGCTCATACAACTCTTATCACCATACATCCATACATACATCAATTGTGTAAAGCACATCTGTACATACATTGCCCTCATCATTCTCAAAACAGTTGCTCTTCACTTAAGCCCCTGGCATCAGGTCCTCATTTTTTCCCCTCCCTCCCCGCTTCTCCTCCCTTACGAACCCTTGATAATTTATAAATTGTTATTTTGTCATATCTTGCCCTGTCCGACGTCTCCCTTCACCCACTTTTCTGTTGTCTGTCCCCCAGGGAGGAGGTCACATATAGATCCTTGTAATTGGTTCCCCCTTTCCAGCCCACCCTCCATCTGCATTCCCAGTATCGCCACTCACACCACTGGTCTTGAAGGGATCATCTTCCCTGGATTCCCTGTGTTTCTGATTCCACCTTTCAAGTCTGACTAGACCAGAGGATGTACACTGGTATAGATAGGACCAGAAACACAGGGATCTACTCCATCTTAACTGATTTTTTGTGCACGTGCACTTTTGGTGGTGGGGAGCGAGGGATCTAGTTCTGTCAGTTGCTGAAAGGGATGTTAAATTTACTGTGGAATTGTCTATTTCCCCATTCAGTCAATTTTTGCCTTTTATATATTTTTTTGAATTTCTGTTACATATAATTTGATTATTTTCATGGCGAATTGATCTTTTATCTTTCTGAATGTCTAATTTATTTTCCACAAATCTACTTTATATGACATTATTATAAATGCTCCACCAAAAACCATTTTCTTCACATGCTTTTTTATTTTATTTAAAGTATACCTCTTGAAGATTTCATATAGTTGAATCTTAAAATTTTAATGGATTTTAACAATACAGAATACACTATACTCTCAGTTATAGTGAGCATTCATTATTTGCCACTACCTGTCAAGAACTGTGAAAGGCTTGAGATTTGTACCCTACTTGCAGGCTAACAAATAAATCTCCCTCAAGTTAATGGATGCTGCTAAAAGTGATAGGACTTCTTGGTCAGAGTTAAAAGATTATGTATTATTGAAATGGCAGTATTCAGAGTATCAGCATTTGTGTCGAATTTCGAAGCCTTGATTTTCACAGGGCACTGTGTAGAGCTCCAAGTGACATTTAATACACAGTGGCTTGTATTGAGGGAGAGCATACCAAATTTAGGAAACTCGAATATTTATGAGTAGTAGTAAGCTTGTGTCTTCTTTTTTTTCTGAAGGAGACATTCAGTACATCCCTATGCAACATTCTCGTAAAAATAGTTTGGGACAAAAAGTACCCCTGCTTTTACGACATTCAGAAGGGACCCAACTGCCATACTAGTTTTCTCAATTTCCCTTATATTATTTTCTTCCATGATCTTTAGTTTCCTACATAATCTCAATTTAGGCTTCCACCTTTATACACTATGCTTCTTTGTGGGTTCTAGGTTCTCAACATACTTTATTATAGTCTGTGTACTTTGTTCTCATATCATTTGTGTGTGTGTGTGTAAAACACAGAATACTCACTGAGCACTTAATGTGTAACAAACATTTTACAGCAACCTCTATAAAGTAGATACTATGTTGGTATTAGGTTAAGTAAATTTCCCAAGTTTTAATTAGGGAGAGGAACATCAGACTGAATGCATCTTTTGTAGTCTATTTTGTGACCTTGGTAGCAGTAGTAGTAGCATGTGGAGTATTTGAATTATCATTCTTTAAAGTGCATATTTAGGTTTTATGCATTTTAGATAATTGATGTAGTTCACAAAGCAAAAATAAATAATGAGTTGTAGGATTTATCTTTGTGAATATATTATCAACCTCTGTGGATCACTTAGGAGCCCTGGTAGTGTAGTGGTTATGCATTGGGTTGCATAACGGACCCAATAGGATCATTAGGACTTGGAATGGACTTGATGGCAATGGGTGGATATCATGGGTTGCTTTATGGGTTGAAAATGTGTCCAAAGAACATTAAACTTAAAAGGTGAATAAAATTATAATCTAGAGAAATTGTGAGGTTATATTCCCCAACCAGAGATTTTTAATTAATAGGTGCTCATCAGTACACGTGAGTAGCAGCAGGCAGTATTTAAGACTGTAGGGAATAGAGGTCATTCAATGATAGAACTCTTAACCTCTTCCATGCTGTTGGTGACCTGAGTTTGATTCCTGCTGTTGTTCCTAAGAACAGCTGCTACTGGTTTGTCATTGGCGCCTTGCTTGTTGCTGTGATGCTGAATAAGTTTCAGCAAAGTTGTAGGTAGACTAAGAAGAAAGACTTGGAGATCTGATTCCAAAGTCGGCCAGTAAAAACCCTGTGAATCACAGTGGTCCAATTACTTTACTTAGGCGCTAACAGCAATAGTTAATTACTAAACATTAATTAACAGCATTGATAAACTTATTAATTAATGAGACTAGTTTGAAGATGTGGTACTCTGAGAGATGAGTTGAGTCCAGAGATTTCTGCTTAATAATATAATTAACCATTAGCCTAGCCTCCCCCTTTTAATAAGAACTGCATCCTGGAAAGGCATTGTAACACTTCCCGAATAATTAAAATTTTTTGATGGCTTAGTATTACTATTTATGAAAATTAATTTCATATGTAGAATTCTGCAAACAAAGGGAGAATGAATGAATTCTTAGCACAGTAAAATAATCCTGAAGTCTTTTTCTTTAAATAGTTTCCAGCTAAATGAGATAGTTCATTGTTCCGCCTCCCCCAATGAAAATGAAGTGCAGAACACAAAATCATGGCTAACTCAGCATTCTTTTAAAAATTTATAGATATTTAAGAGTTTATTTTATAAACATAAAGGCAGCATGATGTAGGATTGAGAAACCTGTAGGGTCAGACACCTGAGCTTTAATCTTAGCATACTGCTAACTAGCTGCATATCTTGTAAGCATTACTTCTCTGGGCTGTTGTCTCTTCATATATAAAATTTTTGCCTTGGACTAGATAGCTGGCTTGAAAATTTCTGTTAAGTTTTTTAGTTCTTGTTTAAGATAATCATGATGTCAATTCTAGAGTCAAGTAATGCAGTTTTTTACTTGCAGGTCTTTCGTTTTGAAAATGTGATGTCATTAGGTTCCCTTTTGTCTCTACTCCTCTCCCCTTTCTTAATAAAACTTGAGACCAAAGTGGATATCACCCCCTGGGAACACTGGAATGTTCAAGGTGGGGGTAGGGGTTGCTGCAAATGCAGATACCTACTATACAAGTTTTTAATTGGCAAGGGGCAGGCCACTGAGTAATTCAACCCTCCCCACCTCCCTCCCTGAAAAGGAAGTGGTAGGTTTGGGGCCCCTGTGCTTAAGTACTCAGATGTTAATTGAATGGTTGGTGGTTCTAACTGTCCATCTGCTTTCTGGGAGAAATAACTGATGATTTGTTCCCCTAAAGATGACTTCCTAGGAACTCTGGGGGCAGTTCTGTTTTGTCCTTTCATATCTATGATTCTTTGAGTCAGAATCGACTTTATACCATACACATAGGCCCAGTAAGTTTATAAATCAAACCCTGTGTAGATATTTAGATGGTATTTATAGTTTTTGGTGCTATATGTTTATATGTGTATGGATTTGCTTATTTTATGAAAAAGATATTAGAAAGTGTTATCATACAATTTATTGAGTCACTTCAAATATTTGAGCCATACACCATAGAAATAAATACATTAAAACAGTTTCTGCCTCCTTGAAGCTGAAGTACAGAAGAGGTGCATCAATACCCAACTTAGACTGGTGCTTTCCCCAATAGCCTTCTCTGGTGGCTTCATTGCCCTTTCCTATCTCCTTCCTTTCTTCTTGTCCAGGGCTGGCCTAAGTAGTTTTATTCTGTATTTTAATTATCCCTTGTACCAGGGATGCTATGGATAGTTGTGGAATTTTTGCCTTTCTGCCTGGTCACTAACCTTTACATGGAAATTAGGTTAATTATAAATGTAGGTAACAACTCACAGTGTATTAACAATACCTGTAATTGTGACACAGTGGAAATAAGAAATAGTTCCATATTATATTAGAGATGTTGTAGATATCTCAAAATAATTTATCTTAATTCCAAACCAAAAAACCTAACCCTCTGCCACCATGTCAGTTCTGACTCATACCAACCCTGTTTTAGGGTTCCAAACGATCTATCTTTTTGGAAGCAGACAGCCTCATCTTTCTCCTATGAAGTAGCTGGTGGGTTTGGACTGCCAACCTTGAAGTTAGCACCTCAGTGCCTAACTCTCAGTGCTACTGTAGCGCTTCTTTTAGTTGTTAGACCCACCTAGATTTTATTATTCACTGTATTGAAGACGTAATGTATTACTGTAGCATGAGTTTGCTTGTTAAAGATAGTAGTAATTGTATTTGGCTGAAATAATTTATTTTACAATCATGGTGTCATTACCTGAGACAATTTAGTGGTTAGCTTGATGTCAGATTGGTAATATAATGTTCATTTGTTTGGTTAGAGAAATCAGGAGAGAGATCCTCAAAGAAGAAACCTCTTACATTCTTATCCCTTTGTTTTGTCTTGTTATTAGGACTAAAACCTAAATATTAATACTTTTTTATATGTCAAAGTTATAATAATAATTTTGAAGAGTGCTTTTGAAAGAATACTTTTGGACATTAGACTAATTATTTCCTCTGGCATTCTAATTATTAAAAAAGAAACATGCTACTTTGTCTATCCAGCCTCATAGTGACCCTGTAGGACAGATTAGAACTGCCGTACAGGCTCTCCAAGGCTATATGTAATCTTAACAGAAAGAAGGCTGCTGTCTTTCTCCTGGGCAGCAGCTGTTGGGTTTGAATTACTGAACTTTGTGTTGCAGCTCAGCACTTTAACTACTGAGACACTAGGTCTCAGTTTTATAAATATACTGTAGTTTAATACCATGCTAATAGGACTTTTGTATAGTAATGGAAAAGTTTTGTATATGCAGTGATGGAAGAAAAAACATTCATATAATAGCTAGCTAATAGCATTGTACTAATGTTATGTAATGGTAACCAACTGTATTTCTTTATGCAAGCAACATTTTGAGCATTTTACATGAGTTTATTTATGTAATCCTTACAACCCTACAAGGAGGTGGTATAGTTGAGCTTCCTTTTACAGCTGAGGAAACTGAGACAGGTTTGTTAAGTGGTTTTCAAAATAACTAGTAATTAATAGAGCTGAGATTCACATCCGGCAGTCTGGCTTCCTTTATGCTCCTTTCCTAACATACCGTATTCACTCTTGGAACACTAATCAGTTACCCTGTCCCCCAAATTCATATGTAGAATGTTCTCAGAAACAAAGGTTATTAAAATAAATTTGAGATTTTTGTTTTGAGTACTAATTTAAAATTGTAAATTATTCTGGTTTATAAAACATTATACTTATTTGATTCTAATAGGCTCAATTTACTATTTTATTTTCTGTAATAAACTCATTTAATGTAACTAATTGTTATTGGGTGCTGTTGAGTTGATTCCATTTCATACTGACCTCATAGGATTTTCTTGGCTTTAATCTTTATGGAAGCAGATCACCGGATTTCTCTCCCTCAGAGGTACTGAATGGGTTTGAAACACTAAGTTTTTGGTTAGCACTTGAGCAATCAGCCATTGCAGCATCAGGATTCTTATAACTGTAGTAGGTATTTTAAATAATCAATACTGATGTTATTAAACAACAAATTAGATTTTCTCTCCAAGGTCAATTTAAAGCTGGGCTCAGAAATTGAGTAATAATATGGACATTTTGTTTATTGAAATACAATTCTGAGGTGATTTTGCGATGAATCCTCTTTGTGTACTGGATATTTAACATTACTTGGACAGTATGTACGAATAACTAACCTGCACTACAGCTAATACAGTGTGTTTCGGAAGGGCCAGTGTGGAGAAAGTATCACTCAGATAGGGATTCCATTGTTGCCTCATTCAGGCCAAGCTGGGGGTGGGGGAGTGAGATTTAAAAAGGCAGAGAACTGTCCTTTTCTCAAGTATATGCTGTAGGCATAGTGCTTGGTGTTTTATAATATATAGCTATCATTTATGGAAGATAAGCTGTTTTATCAAGCTCTTTAAGTGCTGTAGATTCATCACATGTCACTTAATCTGCGCACCCTGCAGAGCATGATGATGACAGAAAATATTTTACCGATGAAGGCTTTGTTAGACCTCTTTGTTAGGAAAGGGAGTATAGGTAGGGAATGAAATAGGGGTGATGTGGAGAATATAGTATCATCGATACTAACTCACCTAGTACTTATAAGGTTCATCATTTATAAATTAGTTCATGTTAGCCAACTGCTGGAGACTAAGGCAGACTAGGTCTTTTTCCTTGGTAGGTAGTAATCAGGTAAACAACATAGCATGTAGTGGGATATGAGGGAAATAATAAGTTGCTGTGATGGATAACAATGGGTACATACTTTAAATAGGAAGGGCCAGGCTTCTGGGAATGTCTAATTTCAGTTGAGACATTGCCTGAGTAAGAAACTTATAGGTATGAGGAAAAACAAAGATGGTAAAATCTCTGTATTACAGATGCTTTTGGTATTTTAGGAACTGAGAAAAGATCATAGTGACTAAAGAGGTAACCTACAGTAAGCTAAAGAGTAGCGAGGTAGAGAGCCTGGATCATGTAGGGGAAGGAGTTGTGGATTTTATTGTAAGCACAATGAAAAGCTATTGGGAGAATGCTAAGCAGAGGAACCTTTTAAAAAATATACTTCTAGCAGCTTAGTGTTCTCAGCTGGAGGTAATTCCCTCTCATATTATTTTGCAAGGTCTGCACCCAGTTTGGCTCCTCACATTTGGAGGTGGTACTTGAAATGATGGTGCTACTGGCATTAGTGGGTAAAGGCTAGGGATGCTGCTAAACATCCAACAGTACACACACACACACACACACACACACACAATTTATTGGCCAATTTATGTTAACAGTGTCAGCATTGAGAAACCCTGCTGTAGTTATGATGTGAATATTGGATGGAGGCAGGTAGTATTGAATGAAAGAGGGAAGGGTTATGTTGTAGAGGCAGTGTGCAGGCAACGCATGATAATGCCTTGGAATATGGTATGATAGAGGTAATAGAGAGTATTTTAGAGATAGAGGAAAATATGAGTCAAAATGATTTCCAAATAAATGACTTTAATAATTAAATGAATGGTAGTGGTGTGATCCTGAGATGGTAGTAGACGAGGAAAGACCAGGAATGAAGGGTCTTGTACAGCACATTTGTCCAGTGCAATGTTCCGCTTGGTTTGTTTTTTTTTTAAGTATTTTTATTGGCCTGTACTTCACGTATCATACAATTTAACTGTTCATTCATATGTAGGTTTATGTGATCATTACCACAATCAATTTTCTTCTCATACTCATTAGATCCCCAATTCTACCTAACCTCCCCTTTCATGCCCCTAGGCTTTTATCAATCTGATAACTGTCTATAGATCTACCTATGTCCTGGATTTCACATGCAGAAAATCATACAAAACACAGTAGCAACAAAACCCCAGCAAAATAACAGTGATTAGACAAAACATAAAAAGCTTCAATCAAAAAGAAAGCAGAAAACTTTAAAAACTGAAGCAACTTTAGATCAAAAGGAAGATCTAATAATTAGGCATTACATTTTAATCTAACTGCATCTGCCATAATTGACTTTCCAGTGCTCTCTGTCTGATAGCAAGGCCATTCACATCCCTGGACTATGGTCAGAGGAAATTCATCAGAGGCTTAATTTGTGGGAACCTAGCAAATGGATCGTGAGCTTGCACTGTCATTCATAAGCCTTTTGCAAACCAGATGCTCACAATTTAAGCCCTGATACATTTTCTCTTTCAGATTTGGATTTTATTATAATCCTTGGATCACACAGGCTGGTTTGCTTCTTCATGTACACCTCACTTAGATGGCTTTAAAGCATCTAAAAGGTTTTAAGATAAGCCTGTAAGACCCCCAGATGTTGTTCTTTTTGATAACTGGGCACCATGTGGCTTCTTCAGCACACTTACCTCTTCAGTGATCTCTTCTGTAGATCCCTAATGACTGGATAGAAACTAGGTCAAACATGTCTAATTAGGACCAAAGTACTAGACATACTATCTTCTTATGTATTAAGTATTGAAGATGAATATCCAGTAGGGTCATGTCATAAGAACTAATTGTTCGTAGGTTGGGGTTAGAATTAATTCATCTATCTGGAATTATACCTGTCTCTGGTTTACTTTAGAGACACCATTATCATTTTATGATAAAAATAAAAAACCAAACTCACTGCCATTGAGTTGATGCCAACTCATATAGTGACCCTATAGAACAGGGTAGAAATACCCCTGTGAGTTTCCGAGATTGTAACTCTTAACTGGAGTAGAAAGTCAGTCTTATCTCCAGAGGAGCAGCTATAGTTTGTTTGGTAATGTTAATTGATTTTCTCAATTGATCATCTCTTTCTGAGATTACCTTTACAAATATATTACATTGGTTTAAGTTTTAGAAAAACCCTATTGTCTTTGTTTTATTTGTTTGACAATTTATAGTGTAATAAGACTTTAACTCAAATATAGTTTTCTTTTTCTATTAAAAATGTCTTTAGGGCAGAAACATGTTACTCTTGTGATTCATAGCAGCATTGCATATAATACCGGGCAAAATATTAGACCCTTAATAATAAAATTCAACCAAGTTTAATAATATAAGCTCTTTCAATGAGGAGTTCCTGAGTGATACAGTTAAGAACATACTGTATATACTCAAATATAAACTGACCTGAGTATAAGCCGAGGTACCTAATTATTGCCTGGGAAACCAGAAAAACTGATTGACTTGAGTATAAGCCTAGGGTGGAAAATTCAGGAGCTATTGGTGAGTTTCAATAATCAAAACAAATGAAAATAAAATTACCAAAAATTGAGACATCAGTGGGTAATATATTTAAATATTTATTTTAGATAAAAAAACATAAATAAAAGGACAAGTCATTTAACATTAGTAAACCAGCACAGTAAGTGGAAAATAGGTTCAACAAAAACAATAAGGTATCCACAATGATACCTTAAGAGTACTATTCCCTGAGATCAATCAACAACCAAGCTAAAATGTAAAGTGTTAAAATCCTTCAAAACTGATTCCTCATCATCATCCGTATCCCAATGCAGAGCTTCAGCTGGTGTGAGGTCATCATAGACGCTGTCGTCACTGAGATCGCCGTCATCACCATCACTGCTGTCATTTTCATACAAAGCGCAGACTTCACTGCCATCCATAGCATTACTAATACTACATTTCTGGAAGGCACGTCGCACCATGTCTTCTGGAATGTCTTCCCATGCATCTTGAACTCACTTTGCTATTAACTCTATGTCAGGCATGAGATTTCCTCCTTTTGTTAGTCGGGCTTGACCAGATGATAACCATTCATGCCACTGACCTGTGTATAAGCCGAACCCCAGTTTTTCAGCATATATTTTGTGTGTATAAACTTAGCTTATACACGAGTATATACGGTAATTGCTAGCTGAAAGGTTGGCAGTTTGGACCCATCTAGATAATTTGCTTCTATAAAGTTATAATTTTGAAAATGCTATGTAGTAGTTCTACTTGTACACATGGTGTTTACCGTAAGTTGGAATTTATTTAAACTAACAGCAACAGATTTGTCCAATAGACCTAATTTTTGCCAAAAATGTTAACACAATCTAAGGAGATGACACCTTGAGATTTACTGGTTTTCAAGATAGAAATTGTAAGCCATTTTTGAAAATAATTGGAAGGCAGTTGTGTGTGGAGAACAACTTGGGAATTAGGCAAATCTTAAGTTTGATAAGAGATAACATTTTTATTTTATTGAAGTTTAATATAACATTTGAATTATTTTTTAATTTAAAATAACACTATTAGAACTAGTGAGTATGTAGACATAATAAAGCAGTGTTTTTGCATTTCTGAAAGGTATAGATAGGGAAAAGAATAGGCTTTGGGCTCATTCCTAGGTTCTGTGGTCTATTCCTAGTAACTGGGTGATGTCCAGTGAATATTGTTTGTGGCCTTCATTCTATTTATTTATTTTACTTTATTAAAAGATCATTTTATTGGGGACTTTAACAGCTCTTATAACAAACGTATCAAGCATATTTGTACATATGTTGCCATCATTATTTCTAAACATTTACTTAAAAAAATCATTTTATTGGGGGTTGGTAAAATTCTTACCGCTATCCATACATACATCCATTGTGTCCAGCGCATATGTACATTTGTTGCCATCATCATTCTCAAAACATTTGCCTTCCACTTGAGCCCTTAATATCAGCTGCTTGTTTTCCTCCTCCCTCCCTACTCCCCCATACCTCATGAACCCTTCATAGTTCATAAATTGTTACTATTTTGTCATAAGTTATAAACATTTACTTTCTATTTGAGCCGTTGGTACCAGGGCTTTTTCCCTCCCTCCCCGGTTCCACCTTTGTGACCCCTTCATAAATTATAAGTTATTATTTTCATATCTTACACCAACCACTGTTTCCCTTGCCCAGTTTCTGTTGTTCATCCCCCTGGGAGGGGGTGTGGTTATATGTCCGTCATTGCAATTGGTTTCCCCTTTCTCTCCTGTCAACTCTTCATCCTCCTCATATTGCAGTGGTTCTCAACCTTCCTAATGCTGTGACCCTTTAATACAGTTCCTCATGTTTTGGTGACCCCCAATCATAATTATTTGGTGACCCCCAGTCATACAATTATTTTCGTTGCTCCTTTATAACTATAATTTTGCTCCTGTTATGAATTGGGTGACCCGTGTGAAAGGGTAGTTTGACCCCCCCAAAGGGGTTGTGACCCACAGGTTGAGAACCGCTGTAGTATTGTTACTCTTATTCTTGTTCCTGGATTCCTTGTGTTGTGAGCAATTACCTCTTATCTGTACCTGTACCTGTGTACATGTCTAGCTTACAGTGAAAGGAAGGACTGGGGTGATGATAGTGGGTGTGTGTGTGTGTGAGGAAGCCTCAAGGAATCAGAGGAATATTTATTGTGTGTTTCATCAGTGCTATATTGCATCCTGGTTTGACTCATCCCTTCCTTGTGTCTTTTCTGTCAGGGGGCATTCCATTATCTACAGATGGGTTTTGGGTTCCTGCTCCAACCCCCCTTGTTTCATCAATATGATTTTTGTTTGTTTGTTGTCTTCTGATGCCAGTTACCCGATCCCTTTGACATCTCATGATCACACAGGCTGGTATGCTTCTTCCATGTGGGGTTGTTACTTCTCTGCTAGATGGCTGCTTGTTTAACTTCAAGCCTTTAAGATCCCAGACATTTTATCTTTTATGGGCTTGTTGCTTCTCTGCTAGATGGCCGCTTCTCTAACGTCAAGCCTTTAAGACCCCAAATCCTATATCTTTTGAAGCCAGGCACCTTCTGCCTTCTTTACATTTGCTTGTGCACCCATTTTGTCTCTCAGCGGTCATGCCTGGAGGTGTGGCTTTCATTTTAAGCTGTGTGTACCTACTGCTTTTTTATGGCCTTTATATTTTACTATTAACAAATAATTGTACTTAATGAATACATGTCAGAAACATAGTATTATGTGCTAGGAATAATGTCTTTAATGAAGTTAGTGGATTGTCTCTGAAATGGGAAAGTTATTTTCCTTCCAGCAGCTGTGATATATTTTGTCTTCTTTGTTGTGGTAGTTACGTAATCTCATGTCAACTTGAGGGACCAGTAATGAGAATAGTGATACCAGGAGGGGAAGGGGAAGGTGGGGATTTAATATGGGAACCGATCACAATAATCTACACTTAACCCCTTCCCAGGGGGATGGGCAACAGAAAAGTGGGTGAAGGGAGACATCGGTCACTGTAACACAATCATTTATAAGTTATCAAGGGTGGGGGAGGGAGGGGAAATGAGCTGATAACCAAGGGTTTAAGTAGAAAGAAAATGTTTTGAAAATGATGGCAACATTCGTACAAATGTGCTTGACACAATGTTATGGATATATGGATTGTGATCAGAACTGTATTAGCCCCCAATAAAATTATCTAAAAAAAGTTTTGGAGTTTCACCCATCATTCAGGTTGCAGCTTGATTAGAGGGCAGCTGTGATAAAAGGTACTTTGGAGGCTGGCCTCTGCCACTCTCTGCTTCCCCTTCCTGTTCACAAGCCATTAGGAGCTACTCTGAAACCTAGAGAACCTTGGAGATGCTTCCACTGCCACTGGAGCCACAAACCTGTGTCCCCTCTAGTCTGTAGCTTCCTGCATTTTGCATCATTATATGTTCTGCGTGAGTCTGAATTTATGGACTAGTATTGGACTTACTGGCTAATATAGGACAGAGGGACTTTATCTAGACTAGACTGGGATGTTTTCATAATATACAATTACTCTTTGATATAATGCTCTTTCTTAGAAATATATGAGTGTCCTTGAATTTGTTTCTCTAGTCAACCTGGCCTATCACACTTGTCAATAGCATAATTCAAAGGCATTAATTCTTCTTTGGTCTTCCTTATTCACTGTCTAGTATGCATATGAATCAATTGAAAATACCAAGACCTCCCTTCTCAAAAGTGACATCTTTGCTTCTTAACACTCTTTAAAAGAAGTCTTTTGCAGCAGATTGCCCAGTGCTGTATGTTGTTTGATTTTTCCTGACATCTGTTTCTATGAACATTGGTTATGGATCCAAGTAAACAAAATTCTTGACCTAAAATATTTTAACCTGTTTATTATGATGTTGTCTATTGGTCCAGTAGTGAGAATTTTAATTTCTTTATATTGTAATCCATACTGAAATCTTTGATCTTCCTCAATAAGTGCTTCAAATCTTGGCTTTCAGGAAGCAAAGTTGTGTCATCTGCTTGTTGCATGTTGTTAATAATTCTTCCTCCAATGCTGAATTCATGTTCTTCATATACTCCAGCTTCTTGGATTGTTTGCTCAGCATACAGATTTAATATAGTGAAATGATAGAATCCTGACACATGCCTTTTTAAATTTCAAACACACAGTGTCCGTTTGTCCCACATCCGCTTTTAAATCCAACTTGAATTTCTTCCAGGCCATGTCCTCTTCAACTGTTTTAAAATTACCTTCAGTAAAATTTTACTTGCACATGATAATAAATGATAGTGTTTCATAGTTTCGGCATTCTGTTCTGTGGAACAGACACAAATATGGATCTCTTTCAGGTACTTGGCTAGGTAGCTGTCTTCAAAATATCTTAGTTGCTATTTCATCAAATCATAAATTCTTGCATTTCATCAATGCATTCAGTGCTACATGGACTTACTCTTTTAATACTGTTGGTTCTTGATCATATGTTACTTGAGATGGTTGAATATTGACCAATTCTTTTTTTATAGTAACTCAATATATTTCTATTTTTATCTTCTTTTTGATTCTTTCTGCTGTGTTCAGTATTTTGCTCAGAGTTTCTAAGTATTGCAATTTGAAGCTTGAATTTTTTTCTCCCAGTTCTTTTAGCTTGAGAAATTGCCCAGCATATTGTTCCCTTTTGGTTTTCTCATCCCATGTCTTTTCACATTTCATTATAATCTTTTTCTTTGTCTTCTTGAGCCACCCTTTGACACACTCATGTCTTTAGTTTCATCATTTCTTCTGATTTAACTCTCTACGTGCAAGATGAAGTTTCAGTTTCTTCGGACGTTTATATGGGCTTTCCTTTTTGCTGCCCTCATGTACAATGTCCTGATGCCATCTCACAGCTCGCCTGGTCTTTCTGCTATCATTAATGTTCCTGTGTTCAATCTGTTCTTGAGCTGCTCTCTAACTTGAGGTAGAATATACTTACAGTTCTACTTTAGCTATTCTGGGCTTGCTTTAATTTTCTTCATCTCCAACTTGAAACTGCTTATGAGCAACTTGGACTTGATCTGATTGATGATAATGAGCTTTCCCATGATCTCTTTTCCCAGATAGTCAGTGTTATTCCTGCATATTCCATTTAGTGAGATCCACATGCATGGTCACCTCTTTGTGGTGTTGAAAAAATGCATTTCCAATTCATAGGTCACTGGTCTTACACTGTGATCTGAAAGGTACGCAGTTTGAAACCACCAGCTGCTCCTTGGAGAAAGACGGAACTTTTACTCATACAAAGAGGTAAATATGCAGAAACTCACAGGAACAGTTCTTCCTTCAGTCAACATTGACTCTTGACAGCGAGTTTGACTTGGTTAATTTTGCAAAATTCTTTTGTGATTCTGTCACTGAGGTCATATTTTCTATTAATTCTTTGTTTCCAACTTTTGTATTTCAATCACCAGTAATTATCAGTCCTTGTTGATTGATTGTATCTTTGATCAATTTCAGACTGGACGTATGTAAGATCTTCATTTCTGACATTACTGGTTAGTTTGTAAACTTGAACAGTCATCTGGATATTATCTTGTAGCTGACAGTGTTGTAAGATAGATCTTAAAATACTCTTTGATGATGAACGCATTGCCATTCCTATTCATGTTATCATTCTTGGCATAGTAGATCATATGATAATATGATTTTAAATGTCCATTGCCAATTGATTACAGCTCACTAATCCCTATGATAATCAATCTTTGTCTTTTATTTTTTGAGATGTGTAATTTTCCTAAATTTATACTTTGTACAATACACATTCTAATAGATATTTGCAACTGTTTCTTCTCCTTTTGAGCCATATCACACCACCAAATGAAAGTCCACAAACTTTACTCCATTTCCATTCATGTCATTTATGTTGACTCTATGAGAGGAGACAGTTCTTCTGCAGTTGTATTTTGAGTGCCGTCCAACTTGAGGGGCTTTATCACTATGTTTCAATGGTACTCATTTGGACAGTCATTTTAGAAGTAGATTTCTAGTCTGTTTTGATCTGGAAGTACTGTTGAAACCTGTCCTCTAATGGTGAACCTGCTGGTACTTGAAATATTGATTGTATAGCTTCCAACATTACAGAAACATATAAGGAACCACAGTATGAAGAACATAGACAAGTAGTGGTTAGTAGTGGATTGTAAACTGACCAAACCTAATCTACCATTGAGTCAATCCTCCAAGACAGCGGTTCTCAACCTGTGGGTCGCGACCCCTTTTTTTTGGGGGGGGGGAGGGTCAAATGACTCCTCCACAGGGGTCGCCTAAGACATCCTGCATATCAGATATTTACATGAATGATTCATAACAGCAAGAATACATTTATGAAGTAGTAACAAAATAATTTTGTGGTTGGGGGGTCACCACAACATGAGGAACTGTATTATGCCATTAGGAAGGTTGAAAACCACTTCTCTAAGGGTTCTAAGAGTGTAAATTTCTGTGGGACCAGAGAGCCTCATCTTTTCACTGACTGGTGGGTTTAAATCGACAGCATTTTAGATAGCACACCAATGCCTAACCCATAGCACCTCCAGTACTTTAGTAAGAAGTAGTTGTTTATTGGCTATTTTCATAACAAAAAATACTTGCTTATTGGCTTTGTTAAAATCTTGCAATGGTTACTATTGTCCACAGTGGTCTTTAGTTTTGCTGGCATAGAAATACATATATAATTTGTAGATTGAATACTATCTGGATACTTTACCAGGAAGCATTTCTATATGAGAAGTCAATTAAAAAAAGAGTGGCTTGGTGAACATGCAATCAGACCAAGAGGAATGAATTGGATGATCTTATTGACTTGTAGATAAATTAATGCATCTCCTCTTAAGTGGTAACAAACACATAACAGTTTTTGAGCTCTTATTTTCTGATTCCTCAGCTCAAAGGTTTTTTTTTTAGCTCAAAGATTTTTTTTCAAAAATAAAACTGTTGTATAATTTCAGCTATTTAGCAATAACTCAGTTGAGTCAAGCTTGATTGTTTTATTTTAAGCCTTTTAATTATATTTATTAATTAGAGCTTCAAGTTTGCCAATATCAAAAATATGTCCTAAGATTAATTTAGCCTTTATTACTTGTTCCTAACTTTCCCTTTCTGTTTACTTTGATTCTTTATTCATTTCATTACAAAGTTACCACTTTCATTCCTAGGACAAGTTAGAGCTATCATAAAATTTCAAAGTTTAAGAGATATATTTGTGAGAGTATGAATTACCAGTAAGGAACTTTAATTTCCTAAAATAATAAATGGAATTTTATTGTAGAATTCTCTCTGAACTTAGGCACATATCGTTGTTTTTTTTTTGTTTTGTTTTGTATAGCCTCAGAGTCTCTTTTCCTTTTTATTACTAAGGAGTATTTCATTTTGTTTATCCATTTACTAGCTGATGAACATTTGTTTCCACTTTTTGGTTACTATAAATAATGCTGCTGTGAACATGTCTGTGCAAGTCTTTGTTTGAACATACATTTTAATTTCTCTTGAATAATACAGGATTAGTATTCTCCAGATATGTATGTAGGAGAGGGAGGGAGGGGGGAGGGAGAGAGAGAGAGATAGAGAGGAGGAGAAACGGGGGGGGGGGGGGGAGAGGAAGAGAAACGGAAGATATAGAAAAGAGAGCAGAAAGGGGTAATTTTAAGGAATTAGCTCATCAGATTGTGGCAACTGGCAAGTCTCAAATTGGTAGGGCTGATGGGCAGCCTGAAAACTCAAAACAGGGTTTTGATTTCTATGTTGCAATTTGAGGTAGTCCTTTGAGAAACCTGTTTTTACTCTTAAAACCTTTGACTGATTGAATGAATTCTGCCCCTACTTTTGAAGGTACTCTTCTTAAAATCAATATAAATGTTAATAACATCTACAGACTGTGCCATAGCCTAGCCAAGTTTTCACATAGAATTCGCCATCAGACACTTAGGAGTGGAATTGTTGCATTATATAATTAATTTATGATAACATTTTGAGAAACTGCTGAACTGCTTTCCAAAATGGCTGCAATGTTTTACTTTTCTACCATTAATGAATGAAGGATTATACTTATATCTTCTTTTTATCTGAATATTTAGGAGGTTGACTTGTTATAATAGATAAAGTAAGACAAAGCAGCACCCCATATATGTAGACGTTGAAACATGTACATGAAAACAAAGTATAGTGGATTTTCACTTAATCATTACCCAGATTCAAATTATGATGTCTCATTCTTGTTTTCAATACCATTACCCACTACCCTATATTCCATATTGTTTTGAAATAAATATAAGACATTTTAAGTATAAATAGTGCTATTGCCACACCTACTTAAAAGCCACTAATGATGACTATGAATTTATTATTTTTGAAGAGTGTAGAACAAAATTTAAAAAATATCTCTTTACTTTTAGTTAAAAATGGAAACAAAAACTCAATCTGAGTTGTTGAGTATTTTATAGTTTTCGTGGTTTTGTTTTGTTTTTGTTAAGTGCAATGTTTCCCTTTTGGGAATTTTAGGCTGACTTCCCCCCACGGGCGGGGAAAATCTTAACATACTTTTAAGGGTTGGGAGGCAAGGAGAGAGGTTATAAGACCATTGAGATTAATTTCCTTTGGAATAAAGGGTGGGGCTCGAAGGATTTGCCACTTTTAATTTGAATTCACCTTTATTGCTATTTTTAAAGAACTTATTTTTATTTGTTTTTAAAATAATCATTTAATCATTTAATTGGGGTGCTCTTACAAATCTGACAGTCCATCATTCAGTTGTATTAAGCACTCTTGTACCTATGTTGTCATCAACAGAACTCATTTTTATTATTTACATGTATATAAACTATTCTTTCTTTCTGTGCCTCAATTCTCACAAGGAATGGGAATACTATAGTATTTGTTTTATTTGCTCATAATGTTATCCAAGAGATAAAATGAAGTTCACTAAGGGTGTGTGGATTTACGTATGTGTGGGGGTAGGAGTTTGGGCAAAAGTTGTGTAATGTTGTGTGGCTTTATTTTCCATGCATTTACAAAGAAAAGGAAAGAGCGACAGGGAAACAGGACAACTATTTTTAAGTGTGTTTTATTGATTCATTGCGATGAGATATTTATGTAAATTTCTGTTTGATCTTTATGATATTCAAGAAAGTATGGTTTCATTGATAAGAAAATGGAAACTAAAGTAATGTTCTGAAAGTCTTGGAATTAGTATCAGAATTTGAACCCAGAATCCACAGAGCTTATACTTTCTAGTAATAAGTTCCTGAGTGCACAAGTATTTTACACTGAGTACTAATGAAAAGGTTGGCAGCTTGAACTCACCCAGCAGTGCACTACAGAAGAAAGTCCAAATGACTTTTAGAAAAGGAGATTGTCTTCAAGAATATGAGTTGCCTTGGTCAGTTGAAAATCTAAAGGGTAAAAATTGAGATTTCTCAGTTTCTCAGAAAAGAAGGACTGCTCCAAGACTGTTCCATGGAAATTAAAATCCTACCCGAGTTTACAGGTTGCCCATCAACCGTACCATTTTCTACTCTCACATATTCTTGCCAACGCTTATTATTGTCTGTCTTTATAAAACTGTAGTTACTTTTAAGGGTGTAGTAATATCGAATAGAGGACTGTTCATATTTTCCCTTAACTAATGAGGCTTTGGGGCATTGGTGGCATAGTGGTGGTGCCTTGAGCACAAGGTCTGCAGTTTGAAACCACAGCTACCTTTCAGGAGAAAGACAAGGCTTTCTGCTCCTGTAAACAGTTACAGTTTCAGAAACTCTGAGCAGCAGTTCTACCCGGCCCTGTAAAGTCGCTATAAGTTGGTATTGACTGGATGGCAACTGCATGATGTTTGAGAATGAGATTTAAGTGTCTCAATTTTGGCCATTCATTTTTTTTAAATTTAGGATTTAATTGATAGCTAAAATCTAATTTGTGTATGAAAAATGTAAGTTAAAGAAGTAGCTTTTTATGAAAGTATGTTAATTATTAGTAGATATTATTTTAAATATAAGTGACTAACAGAAGATTTTTATCCTAAGGTTATAGCTGCCTTTAGTACATTATTTAATGTATTCTAAGAACACTAGGCAAATCAAGGCATTAGGTGCTCTATTTTAATTCTCAGAACATTTCTGCAAGATCAGTATTATCTTCATCGTTCAGTTGAAGAAATAGATGTTCAATTTTTCAGTTCAGATTAAATATATTTACATCTAGGGGACATACCAAATATCTAATGGCAGAGGTAGGAAGCAAGTTCAAGTCTTAGGATCTTTTTACTTTACTGAGCATCACAAGGACTCCCATAACACTTGGTGTCTTTTTCATTTTCTAGTAGGCATCAAACTTGCTTCTATTCTTTATTGGTTTCTCTGAGGATTTTTTTAAAAAAGAAAACCTAGATTATAAAGACTTAAGGTTTTGTACCACAAGCAATAGTGTTCATCTCATATATTTTAATTCAGTGGTTCTCAATCTAGTAGTTGAGGTATTGGTAGTTCCTCAGAATCATCTGGAAAGGTTTGCCCAGAAAACTAATATATCCACCTGTGTCTTTTACAGGGTAAATTGCTGTTGTGTGTGTTAGTGGAGGTGGGTGGAGTACAGAGAAAGGTATAAATGTTTACATTTTGTGGTCAATTTTGAGTAGTAATGGAACTAGAAACATGAAAATAATTAAGAGTGGCCTTTTATTTTAAGTTATAAACTAGTGCTTTCAACAGATAGGTGTCTACCATGCAGCAGGCTATTGTAGATACGAATAGTGAATAAAATAATTTTCTGTGTTGGTCCAAGTGGAAGGTAAGGAGTTTTGGTGGCATAATGGACTATGAATTGAGCTGCTAAACATAAGATCAGTGGTTCAAAGGTGCACCAGTTCTGAACGAAGGAGCTGAGGTGAGGCTGTCTCTTCCCATAAAGATTTAAAGTGTCAGAAACACATAGGGGTAGTTTTAAGTTCTACTCTGTCCTATAGGGTTGCTATGAATTGGAATCAACTCAATAGCAGTGAGTTTGATTCAGTTTTTTTTTTTTGTTTAGTGTAAGTTACTTTTCAGTTTGTTAATAGGTGTACAATAGACATATATTAAGTGACAGGTGATAAGTCCTCTTTTTTAAAAAGTAGAACAAAGGGGGATTAAGAATGCTGAGTAGCAGAAGGTGCCATTTTAAATAGACTGTTGATAATAGACTTAATGAGAGCCAAGGTCCTGAAGGGGCATCTGGTGGGGGTATCGTGTGTTGAGGAGAGTTAGCTTTGCAGATACATAGTTGAGATGTTAGAGTAGGAAATTGTAATGTGACTCTGGAGTTTGGGAAATATTCATGAACTAGAGGTAAAAAAATTCAGTATCAGTTTTTTAAAGCTATAAGACTAGATCAGATCATCAAAGGATTGTTAAAGAAGAGCATTATGGAATATTTCGCTTTGAAGTATGTACTCTAAGCAGTTGGGGAGGAGAGACGCACCAGCAAATCATGAAAAGTGGGAGAGTGAGATGTCCTGAAAGCCAACAGATGTTTTCAATTTTGACTGTACTGCTGATAGATCAAGTTTTAAGATGAGTATGAGTACTGAGAAATGACCATTGAACATAGTGGGGAGTGTGGAAGGGCTAGTAAGTGATGGTCATGATTGGTTATTTTGGTAACATGGGAGGACCAAAGCTTATTTAAGTAGTGATCGAGGATTGGAAATAAGTGTATGCAGTTCTTTTGGGGAGTTTTACTGCAAAGAGAAACAAGGAATATTTTGGTATCTGTAGTAAAAAAGAGTCATAAGTTTATCAAAAGATTTAAAAATTTTAATGTTAGTAGATATGATACAGTAGAGAACAAAACATAATAATTTGGGATGAAGAGTGAGGAATTGAAGACGCAACCTCCTTGAAAATAGACAATGGTTCTGGTGGTGGATAGGTAAGGGAATCTTATTTTGTGGCAAGCTTCCAATATATTTAGTTTTCTAAATTAAGTAAGTATGAGTGGAATGGAAGAAACTAGTTGGAGGATCGATGAGTTTAAAAGTGGTTGACTGACTGTCTAGGACAGTGGGAAAATAAGTACTCCTTTAAATATTTTTCGGAGATATGTTAAATAAGATGTGAGAGTTTTCACTTTTCCATCTTCCTTAAAGTTAATCACTGTTAATGGTTTCTTTGTATCCTTTGTTCTAGCTACTTATAAACTTGTGTTTACTCATGCATGTCACATATTATTAAAAACAAGGAATTGAGCTCTAGGTTAAATACGAAGACAGAGATCAGCTGTGGAACAGACCATCAATTAATCATGTAAGTTCAATTTGAAGTTAAAAAAAATTAAAACAAGTTAACAAGAGCCAAAATATGACCTTAAGTAAATCCTACCTGAATTTCCAGAACAGCTAAAGAACAGATTTGACACAGTGAAGAGTAATGGCATAAGACCTAACAAAAAAGCAGGTTATTAAAAGAACCATACAGAAAGAAAGATCAAAGTGGATTAGAAGTGACTCTGAAACTTGCTCTTGAATGTAGAGTAGCTGAAGTAATTGGAAAAAATTATGAAATAAAAGAACCGAACAGAAAATTTCAAGGGCAACTAGAGAAAATAAAAGATTATAGTGAAAGCCCAAAGGGAAGAATACATTGAGCATCTTTCAAGAACAGAAGAGAAAAACTCCAAGCTTTGATTTGCAGTGGACTGAAATGTTCTGTGGACAAAATACTCAATGATCAGGAAGCATCCAAAGACAATGGAAAAATACAGAGTCATTCCTCCGTAAAGAACTAGTCGACATTCAAGCATCTCAAGAGATAGCATCTGATCAAGGACTGAAGGAAGAAGTCTGCACTGGAGGGGTTATCTAAATGCAAGGCTCCTGGAGTTTATGGAATATTTATTGAAAAGTTTAAACAAGCTGAAACACTGGAAGCACTCATTTGTGCCAAGAAATGTGGTAGAACCAACTGAAAGCGATCTACTTATATTTGTTCGTGTTCCAAAGAAAAGTTACCCAAGAGAATGTGAAAATGTTCACGCAATATTTATATTACATCCAAGTAAAATTTTGCTGAAGTTTTTTCAACAATGGTTGCAGCCATACACTGACAGAAATTAAAGCTGATTTCGGAAGAGGATGTAGAACTAGGGCTGTCATTGTTAATGTCAGATGGATTTTGGCTGAAAGCGGATCATACCAGAAAGATGCTTGCTTGTGTTTTGACTATGTAAAGGCCTACGATTGTTGGTCATAACCAACTTGGGATGAGAATAAGAATTCCAGAACATTTTATTGCTTTGGTGAGGAAGATACATTACACAAGAACAGAACAAGAGAATGCTGTATGGTTTAAAATAAAGCCCTGATGTCATAGTGGGTCATGTTGGGCTATTGTCTGTAAGGTCAGTAGTTTGAAACCCAGCTGCTGTTCAGAAGAAAGTTGAGGCTTTCCACTCTAATAAAGAGATAGAGTTCTCTGTCCTATAGGGTTGCTATGAGTTGGAACCGTCTTGATGGTAGTGAGTTTGGTTTTCTGGTAAAATCAGGAAAGGTGTGCCTCGGTTGTATATTTTCACTATGCTTATACATTCTGTATGCTGAGCAAATAAACCTAGATGCTGGATGGACTCTAAACAAAAATGTGGTATCAGGGTTGGAGAAAGGCTTATTACTAATTTGGGATATTCAGATGGCACAACTTTGGTTGCTGAAAGTGAGGAGGACTTGAAGCACTTGCAGATGATCAAAGACTGCAGCCTTCAGTATGGATTGCAACTCAATGTAAAGAAAATCAAAACCCTCACAACAGGGACCTTTGTAGTGAAGTAGTTACACTTTTAGGCTGTGATCCACATGACCTTCAGTTTGAAACCAGCAGCAGTTCCTTGGGAGAAAGACTGAGCTTTCTACTTCTGTAAACAGCTACACAATCTTGTAAACATACAGGGGTTCACCATGAGTCATCATTGACAAGATGACGGTGAGTTTGGTTTTAAACTAGTAAACAAAATCATGATAAATGGAGAAAAGACTGAAGTTGTCAAGGATTTTGTTTTGCTTGGATCCACAGTAAATGAGCATGGAAGATTCAATAAAAAAATAAAATACCATATTGCATTGGCCCAATCTGCATAAGACCTCTTTAAAGTGTTGGAGAGCAAGGATGTCACTTTGAGGACTGAATTGCACCTGACCCAAGCCATGGTATTTTTAATCTCATAGGCATTTGAAGGTGGACAATAAATAAAGATAACTGCAGAAAGTTGAGGCATTTGAATTATGTTGGCTAAGAATATGCAAAGTACTGGCAGAAGAACAAACAAATCTGTCTTGGAAGTAGTACAGCCAGAATGCTCGTTGGAAGGGAGTTGGAAAGAGTTCATTTTTCATATTTATTAGAGATCAGCTATTGGAAAAGAACATTATACTTGATCCAAGTAGGAGGTCAGAGAAAAAGAAGACTGTCCAGGAGATGAATTAACCCATTGGCTACAACAATAGGCTCAAACATAATTCTGATGGTGGTGAATGCCTAAGGCAATGTTTAGTTCTATTGTGTACAGGGTCGGTTTTAGTTAGAAATGACTTGATAGTATCTAATAACAACAGTGGGTTGAAAATACTCTCCAAAAAGATAAACTTGTGAGAGTGATTTTTTTGAGAGTCTTTGCATATATAATTAAGGATTTCAC
Organism: Tenrec ecaudatus; assembly: GCF_050624435.1. Taxonomy (NCBI): domain Eukaryota; kingdom Metazoa; phylum Chordata; class Mammalia; order Afrosoricida; family Tenrecidae; genus Tenrec; species Tenrec ecaudatus. Next base: position 144,044,449 of record NC_134533.1, read on the forward strand.
GATAATAACATCAAGATAATAAAAAAGTCTCCTTAAAGAAAAGAGAAGGGAGAAGACAGTGAAGAAGGGCAAATGAGGACAGAAACAGGAGAGAAGGAACTGAAGACAAGTAGAAACTGGAGGTATGCGCTGAGTTAAGAGAAGTCACAGTCCAAAGAATACTTGGAAGCTGGAAAATGCAAGGAAAAACTTGAGGGCCTTTGGATGGAGCACCCTGCTGGCAACTACATTTTGGAATTCTCATCTCCAGAATTGTAAAATAATAAATTTCTATGGTTTTAAGCCACCAAGTCTGTGTTAATTTGTTTTAACAGTCCCAGGAAGCAAATGTAGACTTAAACCACATGTGTTATTCTATAACTTTTAAAATAGCGACATCTTTCATTTTACCCATATAAATTGATTATAATTCTGTGCTAGGACAGGTTGTCGAAGGAAACAAATCCAGTGACACTCATATGTAAGAGACAGCTTTATATCAAGAAGTAGTTATATATATCAGGAAAACATCCCAGATCAAGCCCCTAACTTAGATACTAGTTCATAAATCCGTCTTCAGACTTAAGCAATGATACAAAAATGCAGGAAGATCGCAGTCCAGTGGGTGAAAAGTCGTGTGGATCCAATGGCGGTGGATGCATCACAGGGCTTATGCAGGTCTCAGCGTGACTTGCCATCAGGAAGGTGAAGGCAGAGGGGAGGAAGTTCCCAGGGCCCTCCGTAGGAGAAGGCTACGCCCACAAGGAGGCACTATCACGTTGTGACCTGATTGACAGGCTAGACTCCACCCCTATATTTTAGGTTGACACAATTATGTAACTTACACAGCTAGACTCCACCCCTATATTTTAGGTTGACACAATTATGTAACTTACACACATTCTTTATAACAGAAATTTATTATTTTCTTAGGCTATAGAACTATGTATGATGTATCCATGCAGGATATGGTATGGGCATTTAACTTAGTTAAAATTCCTAATCATGCAACAAATATTGTGTTTAAGTGTTTGTTGAAGTGTGTTTCTATTAGGGTTTTATAAGAATTGTGGGTAGATTCTGCTGAATTTACCCTCCTAGAGGTTTGTTTTAGTTGATATCCTCCACTTTTAGTTTAAATGTTTTCAACTAGTTTTAATTTCTCTTGTATATTGGCTGAAAAATGTCACATTTTCAGCCTTTTATTTCCTGATGGGTAGTGAATTAAAGACTTGTCATTTGTCACATACCTAAAAATAAAGTTCATTGTTAAGAAAATGCTATTGTTAGTTCTCAAAAGGATTCTGACTCATTTGCAACTTCAGTTGTTCAGTATTCCCTTAAGGTTTCTAAGGCTGTGACTTTTCAGAAGTAGATTGCCATGTCTACCTTTCTTTAACTTCTCAGAGTAGTTTTGAGTCATATTTTCTGCTACTAATCCAAAACTTAACCATATCTGCTATACAGTATCAAAGGTTAATTAAACTGTAAGTGTATATTTACCAGGCAAATGTATAATTTGAATTTTTTTCTGTGCAGTTAACAGCTTCTGTTAATCCATCACATTTTAATTTAAGAATAAATAAATTCTTACATAAATCTTATTCTAACACAAACTTGCCTTCCATAATGTTGTGGGGTGGGGTGGTGTAGTGGTAGAGCTTTTGTAACCCTTGAAAACCACAAAGTTGAAGCTAGTGAATGAACTTTATGTTCATTAGAAAATCACTTTAATTATAAACTTTTACCACATAAAACTGTAGGTTCTAGGTCTGATTTCTCACACCACTTCTCTTCCTTGAAATCTGCTAGATATATTTTTGTTTTTTTGTAGTTCAATTTTAGTGTGTTTGTACAGATTTGTATCTACTAGATAGTTTATATATATATTTTATTTTTTGTCACTTCCTTGGGAAATTGTCATTAATTTTTTTCTTCATGAAAATTGTAGTTCAGTTTTTCAATGAAAATAGGCATGTAAACCATAGCACGAAATTGTATAACAAAAAGCATGTACCTTGTGAATATCAACGAAATCATCAATAGTGAACTTTTGATGTTAGATATATACAGAGCATTTTAGATATTTTAAAATGAAGATAATCAGCAAGTCCTAACACTCATAATAATAGGTTTATTAGAAAATATGGTTAGTAAGTAATTGAATTGCCACTTGAACTACTTTTGGAAATGACGTAACAACATAATCAAGAAACTCATGAACTACTTACTTACTCTTAATATAGAAGATTTGATTCATCCTATGACCTTTTAATTAACACCTCTACTTTTGTAAGACTGTTCCCTAGTTATAATTCTAGGTCTGGTAAAGATGGCAAAGATGTAATGTGCTGTCTGAAGTTCTCATTTAATATATTAATTTAGCTCAGAATGTTATGTGAATTGTGTTTACATTTAGATTTTTTATGTCCTTATTTTTCTTATTCCTGGTAGAGGTAATATGATGCAAAATGACAACTTGTCATAATGTTTTGAAAGGCTTATGTGCTCTGAAAATCATGCATAATGTAAGTCAACAGCATTTAGTGAGTGAGTTATTCTTTAAAGTTCTTATGTGTGGTAAGCAGAGTTTAGAAGGACATTGAAATTGAACAGCATTAGGGTAATGTAGTCAGGTGATAATAAGAAAATACAATTGACCAATTCTCTAGATGGGAATAATTTCTGATTACTTGAATAGAATCCACCAATATTGTGAAAAGCACATACTTGAAAATGACCCTTTCAAGACAACCGGTTACCAAATCTAAAGGTGGTAAAATTGTAAGGAGCAAGCAGTATACAAATATGTAAGCTATTTTCTGAACAATAGCTCAATTCTATTCAGGTTTTTAATCTGACCAAATTTAGAAATGTTTGTTTTTATTCTTGACTATAAAGCAGTTGTGGTTGAATTTTTATGTAATCACTCTGCCATGCAGATTTTTACTCAAGAATAGCCATGGGAACAGCATCTCTGCCAGCATTTATTATTTTCAATTCTTTTAAAATGATCCTGCACAATGGGAGATTGTAAAAAAGAAGAACCCAATTTTGCAAGAAGTTTTAACAATCCTTGAAACAATGAATTGCCATGCTCTATATAGATTAAAATGACAAGAAAACAAAGTGTTCTCTATAAACTTGTTTAGTATTTTACGATATGAAACAGAATCCCAAGAATAGAAAATTGTACCTTTCGGAGGTAAGGACTCATGTTGAGAAGACTTACTTTGTAGCTATTGTTCTAGGAACCAATTCAGGTGAGGTTCTATCAGTAGACTTTAGAAATTAATCTTAACAAGATAATAGTTACAGACTGAAAACTATAGATTTAAATCCTTGCTTTGCTGCATCTCATTTAATTTAGTGACAAATATTATAACCCCTTTCATAACATTTTCTTATTCTGTGAACTGCATATTCATTTGGACTGAGAAAATATAACCGTTGTGTTATGTGCCATCAAGTTGGTTCTAATTCAAAGCACCCTACGAGGAGCTACCCCAAAACCCGAATTATGCTGGGCCCAGTGGAGCTTTCATAGTACACATTCTTTCTAGTAAGTGAGCATCAAGCAGTTTGCTCTGAGTTAGTGCGCCCAGTGGTGTCACCTGGTAAGGTTCTCTAGTCACAGTGAATTTTTTTTTTTTTGCAAAAGCAGTGTCACCCGAACCTCCATTGTTTTGTGATGGCTGATTTAAGAGAATAGCATGTGACTGAAATTTTGTTTCTTGCTCATGGAAAAATGGCACAGAAACTGTTGTGATGTTGAACACAGCAAACAAGAACCAGTGCCATGGGAAAAACTCAAGTGTACAAGTGGTTTTCTCTTTTCAAAAGAGTTGAAATGTCAATTGATGAGAAATCTTGTTCTCAACATCCGTCAACTTCCCAAATGGGTGAAAATTAGCCCAGAGTGCATTTGGAGTTTGTGCCATCAGGTCAGACATTTATTCTATCTTTTTTTGTAGAGCAGTGGTTCTCAACCTTCCTAATGTAATGCCTCAACCCTTTAACACAGTTCCTCATGTTGTGGTGACCCCCAACCATAAAATTATTTTCTTTAAAAAAATAATTTTATTGGGGGCCCGTACAATTCTTACCACAATCCATCCATCCATCCATCCATTGTGTCAAGCACATATGTACATTTGTTGCCATCATCATTCTCAAAACATTTGCCATCTATTTGAGCCCATAATATCAAATATCAGCTCATTTTTTCTCCTTCCTCCCCAACTTCCCCCCTCCCCATAAAATTATTTTCGTTGCTACTACATAACTGTAATTTTGCTACTGTTATGAATTGGGCAACCCCTGTGAAAGGGTCCTTCCACCACCAAAGGGGTTGTGACGCACAGGTTGAGAACCGCTGATTTAGAGGTTCAGAAAAGATAGTGTTAACAGTGCGACAAAAAGGTCTTGATTTGTGGCAGAGGGGGACTGGTTTTGCTACTATGACAGTGTACCTGCTCACTCAGCCATCTCAGTATGTCAGTCTTTGGCAAAAACCAGCATGCCTCTCTGGCCCCACGTACTTTATGTACCTGACTTTGCTCCATACCTGACTTTGCTCCATGAGACTTCTTTTTATTTTCGCTAATACAGAGAGACCTGAAAGGGTAGCTATTTGATGACATAGAAGAGGTGAAGAAAAAAAAGGGAGGTGTTGTCAGTCATCCAAACAGATGAATTTGAAAATGTTTCCAAGAATGGAATCATAGATTTGACAAATGTATTAAGTGTAATGAAGAATTCTTTTGTAAAAAGTTTAAATACATAGCCTGGGTGGGGGGATTCTGGTGATTGGGGGTATTGTATGTACAACAGAACAAAACACTGCCTGCTTCTCTGTTATCTTCACAGTGGAAAATATTTGAATTTTCCATCTTTGGTAGGTTTCTATCCTACATAGGTTATTTCTCATTTTTTGCTAACTCCAGATTTTAAAATGTGTAGGTTATTATCTATAGGAGACTTGGTGGCATAGTAATAAGTGCTGAGCTAACTGCAATTGAAAAACCATCTGCTTTGAGGCAGAAAGATGGTGCTTTTTACTCCCGTAAAGAGTTACAATCTCAGAAACTCACAGTAGTAGTTCTGGCCTGTTTTATGTTAGAATGCACTTGAAGATTAGAAGGGTGGTTTTTGGGGTGGGGTGGGGGGTGGTGGAGAGTAGTTACATCTAATTTCAGGAACTCCAAGTAGATGAAGCCGATCAGTGATAAATACACTACAAGGTGGTAGTCACTATTTGATTGGATGTTTGAGTGTTTTTGTTGTTTCAAACCAGAAGTCTTTAGGCACTGATAATTAGAAACAACTGAGATGCATATTAAACATTTTGCTTGTATGATTCCTACCCATGATTACTGTTACAATAGATATGTAATAGTATCTGCATAGTTTTTTTCCTGATGACTAATGATGCCAAATATCTTTTTATGTTCTTACTTCCTATCTGTACATTTTCTATGGTTAAATATCTTCTCAAATCTTTTATGTGATGTAAAAATCAAGCTGCGTGTTGTCATGTTAATAGGCTTGAGGATTCTTTAGACATTCTTTCTTCATGTCCTTTAACAGACAGGTGTTTTGCAAATATTTTGTCCTAGTTTTGTGACTTGTCCCTTTTGTTCTCTTACAGTCTCTTTCAAAGAGAAGAAATTCTTAATTTTCATCAGTCAAATTTACCTTTTTTTATGGTAATGCTTTTGGTATCATCTAAATTCTAGATGACATGCTTTGAGAAATTTTATGGGAGTTACATATGTCATGCTACTTGCTAATACTTGTAAGCAAATATTGTGTAACTTATGGTATACTTACAGAGAATTTATTCATACCTATTAATTCTGCTCTCCCGTGAATACTAGGAATCAGGTAAGCAGTTGAAGATCTGTAATTGTTTTCTCTATAATCAAAGTGACTGGTGGAATTAGAGAGCATTTTTACATATTAGCAAATACAATGAAACCTTTCATATTTCCAAAACAGTTGTAATGAGGTATAATTGACATAGATCAATTGCATGTATTTAAAATATACAATTTGATTAGTTTGGGTATATATATATACACACTTGAAACTTTCAAAATCAAGATGGTGAATGATTTCATTGGTTCCAAAAATTTTTCTCACTTTTGTAATCCCTCCCTTCAACTTCTCACTGCTCCGTATTCTCAAGAAACCACTGGTTTGTGTTCAGTATGGGTTAATGTACATTGAGTTTTGTGTGTGAACTCATGTCTTTTATTTAGTATAATTATCTTGGGATTCATCCATACAATTGTGTGTGTCACTACACTTTTTCATTCATTGGAAAGTAATATTCCATGCTATATATATGTACCACAATTTGTCTTTTTTCCTTTGATAAGTATTTCTGTTGTTTTCAGTTACGGAATTATTAAAAATAAATCTGGGAATATTTGAGCTCATGTCTGTATAGACATATATTTCCTATTTTTTTGATAATACACAGGAGTGGAATGAGTACACTTAGTGGAGTGTATATTTAACTATGACATTAACTACCGTATATACTTGAGTATCAGCACTGGCACCTAATTTTACCACAGAAACGGCATTAAAAATGTGCTGAAAAAAACTCGGCTTATACACAAGTATATATGGTATTTTCCAGGACTTATACAACCAGTGTGAGTTCCAGTTTCTTGGTGCCCTTGGCAGCACTTGGTATTGTTAATACTTAAGTTTTTACCCATTCCAATATTTACATTGTGGTTTGTCATTGTGAAGGATACTTGGTGGCACAACAGTTAAATGCTGAGCTGCTAACTAAAAGTTGACATTTTGAACTTACCCATGCCTCCGTGGGAGAAAGACTTGGCAACTGCTCCATAAAAATGACAACATAGAGGACTCTATGAGGCAATTTTACTCTGCCTTAAGAGGTTACTATAAGTTGGAATTGACTTGATGGCACCCAACGTCTTTGTGATTTTAATTTCTCTAATCATGAGCATCTTCATGTATCCATTTGTATTTATATATCTTTTTGTTACATTATTTACTCAATTATTTTGGTAGTATTTTGTTTTCAGTGTGGATAGATTTTGTATCAAATTTGTTAGGCCAGGATCCTCAGAAGTTTGGCAGTTGAGGTCTCCCCCATTATGTGAACTAACATAATGTAATCAACTCCATAATAAAATTTGCTCTGAGCAGCCAAGCAATTGGAAGATTAGAGTGGAATACAACCCTTGGAAGTGTAGCGTGCTTGATATGTAAGTAGATGCTGTGGAGAGCTTCTTGTTTTTTTTACTGCTCTGGATCCTGCACCTGGCTATTTACTGTTTTGGATTCTGTCCCTGGTACATCTCCTGTTCTTTGAACTTGACTCAAGGGTTTCCTGTAATGCCTTAGGGACTCTGGGAACCTGAGCCTGCCAGCTGATCTTGGATTCACTATCTCTGCATTCACTAGTTGTGGTCTTTCTTCCTTCTAGTCATGCCTAGCAGATACACAAGGCAGGAAGAGCCTCCAGCTTAACAATTGACCCATGTACTTGAACTGCACTGGACTTGCTTCTACAACTGTGTGAACCACTTTCTTGGTATAAATTTCTTTGTTTTTTCTTTTCTTTTCATTGGTTTGCTTCTCTTGAGAACCCAGCCTAACATACAGTGCATAGATCTTTTTACTTATTGATGCTTAAAACTGTTCTTTTTCATATATATAGAGTTTCATTCCTAATAAATAAGCAATCAGACTATATTAGTTTATAGATGCAGTGATTACCTCAGTTGTCAAACTCAATTAATTCCAAATTTGTGTTTGAACACTCAGAAGTATGAGAACTGAGCATGTTTTTCCCACAAAAAGTAATGGAAAGTCAAACATTTGGTTCTGAAGCCCCAAAATCACACTTATGAATAAATATTTCCACAACTGTAAATCATTGTGGAGGCATTTACCCTTCTCACATATCACTATCTTGGATACACTACCACCCCTGTGTTGTTTCTGACTTATCCAAATTAATAGATCACTTTTCAACCTCTTCTAGGATTGGGTTCTTTGTTTCGTGGTTAAGGATTTCACACCTTTGGCTAGGTTAGATGCTTTAATCAAATTAATTTTCTCAAACATCTTGATGATTCTAACCTAGCCATGTTGTATTCAGCTGCCAAAGTAGACAAGCAACAACCTAATTCAATTTCCTAAAGATTTCTTTAGCCTTGCTACTGATATCACTAACTTCCTTTGAAACAATGATTACGATATTTTACACAAATAAAGAACAAAAAAAGCCACAATGACATGTTGGCCAAGCGAGAGCAGTGCTTAGATTGAAGAGTCACCTTTGTGTGATGCGACATGTGATTCACTCTTGGCCTGTATAGATTTTGTCAAGTCTAATTTTTGGTTCACTATGGAGCAAAATTAAGAACACCAAACAATTTTTCCAACTTTGCTGTTCCAAGTTTGGAGCTGTACATAAACCAAGGATCAGTGTATTTCATTTCTTAACTGTGGCTTCATGCCTCTTGCCTTGTTTGGTTTGTGCCTGAATAAAGAGAGTATATAAGGAGGCTTCAAAAAGTTTTCAGAACAGTAGTATTAAGATAATGGAATTTTTCTGCAAACTTTTTGACACCCTTTTATGTTGTTCTAGGATTCAAAGGGATTTACAATATAAATGAAAATTTGCTTTTGTCTGTAAAATCTCATTTAAAACACATGGCTAAATGTCACTGTTAGCTTGATAAATTTCAATTTTGATGGAAGAGATTCATGTTTTGTATCCATATGTGTTAGTTACACAATTTCTTGTTAACTTGATAAATAAGAATGAAGAGATGTAGTCTAGCCTGTCAATCAGGTGAGCCTGGTGATCCCTCCTTGTCGACTTCGCATTCTCATGAGGATTCTGAGACTTCTTCTCTTCCTCCCTGGAGGCAGAAAACACACTCTGCTTCACTTTTCTGTTGACAAGCTACATTGAGCCACCCTGATGGCAGCTAGAGCCCTGGAGATGCTTCTACTATGGACTGGATCCATCGACTTTCTACCCACTGGCCTGTGATCTTGCATTTGGCATCATTGCATGTGCTGCGTGAGTCTGAAGAGGAATTTATGGACTAGTATCAGACTTATAGACTTGATTGGACTGGACCGGGATGTTGTCTTAATAAACTATTGCTCTTTGATAGAAATATCTGTCTTACACATGAGTGTCCCTGAATTTGTTTCTCTAGTCAACCAGGCCTAACATACAATATAATAGGTAAGTTCTTGTTTGTATCATTCTGAAGATACAACAATAAATAAAGATGTTGCAATAGGTTATTGTGGTATTACAGAAACTTTAATTGTAGTTTTCCTCAGTAAAATTGATCATTTTTCATATATATACATATATTAAAAATCCCATTGCCGTTGAGTTGATTCCGACTCATAGTGGACCTGTAGGACAGAGGAAGGCTGCTGTTTTGGATTTCTGAAGCTGTATATCTGAGCATGAGCAAGCAGCTGCATCTTTCTCCCTCTGGTGGGTTTAGCCTTACTGTTAGCGGCATGTGTAACCCACTATACTACCAGGACTCCTGGTAGTGTATCTTTATATTAAAAAAAAATCCACTACTCTCCAGTCAGTTTCAACTCAGTGATCATAATATATAGGACACAGAGTAGAACTGCCACATAGGATTTATAAGGTTATAGTTGGGTATGGAAACATCACTACATCTCTCTGTATATCTGTTTCTCTTTGCACACATACACACATACTTAACCACCGTTAATTTTTTGTCTACTATATATACTTAATGGTTAATTTTTTTTGTTATTACACATACATATAATTCTTTGTTTTTACTTTTTGGTGTTTTTTTTGCTAGAATATATATCAGCAAAACTTTGTTCATAATTTTACATGAATATGTAACTGGAAATTTGTCTCCCTTGGTGCTCTTCTATTTTTTGCTTGACTGTTTTTTTTCATTCCATTGAGACCACCTCTCCTGATTTCCTTATGAACAACTTACCATATATACTCGTGCATATGCCGTTTTTCAGCAAATTTTTTAATTCAGTTTTTGTGGTAAAATTAGGTACCTCAGCTGATAATCAGGTCGGCTTATACTTGAGTATAATACACGGTAGTATTGTTTACTATTTTGTTCATATTATCTTTTTTAAAAACATTTTATTAGGGGCTCATACAACTCTTATCACAATCCATACATATACATACATCAGTTGTATAAAGCACATCTGTACATTCTTTTCCCTAATCATTTTTTTCTCTTCTTTTTTTACATTTTATTAGGGGCTCATACAACTTTTACCACAATCCATACATATACATACATCGATTGTATAAAGCACATCCGCACATTCCCTGCCCCAATCATTCTCAAAGCATTTGCTCTCCACTTAAGCCCGTTGCATCAGGTCCTCTTTTTTAACCCCGCCCTCCCCAACACCCCCTCCCTCATGAGCCCTTGGTAATTTATACATTGTTATTTTGTCATATCTTGCCCTATCCGGAGTCTCCCTTCCCCCCCATATTATCTTTTTACAGATACTTGTTATTCCATGTATATACAGAGCCTTTTGTGGTGATCATTAAAAAAATAATCATTATACATATCATTTGCTGCTTTCAATAATAATACACATGGGAAATTCCTTATCTAAAGTATAACTAGTCATCTAAAATATAACACCAATTTGTTTTTTCCTGGCTTTTTAAATTTTTGGTGGTGTTTCTTTCTTTATTAGCAGTTATTTCATCTTTGCCTGCATGGAAGTCTGTCTTCCTGCACATTTAAGATCCCCTGTAAGGGTCATCTCATCCATAAAGCTGATGGGAGCTCGTGGGAAGCACCGGATTTGACTTTGTTGCATTTCTGGGACACATCTTCTTCTCTTTCACGGTGTGGATGTTCCCCATTCTTAAGTAAGGGTCCTGGCAAAGTGTCATTTAAAAAAATATATCAACCTTCTCTGTTAAACCTTCAAATTCATTAAATACTAAAATGAAATAGGCGATTTAGGGTTTTTTAAAATTCCTTATTCTAACGCCAGTTATTTTTGTTGTTGTTTTAAAAGCATCCTCTCCAGCCTTTCCTTTCTTTCTTTTTGTTTTAATCGTTTTATTAGGGGCTCATACAACTCTTATCACAATCCATACATACATCAATTGTGTAAAGCACATGTGTACATTCATTGCCCTCATCATTCTCAAAACATTTGCTTTCCACTTAAGCCCCTGGCATCAGGTCCTCATTTCCCCCCTAATCCCTGTTCCCCCCTCCCTCATGAGCCCTTGATAATTTATAAATTATTATTTTGTCATATCTTGCCCTGTCCGACGTCTCCCTTCACCCAATTTTCTGTTGTCTGTCCCCAGGGAGGAGGTCACATGTAGATCCTTGTAATCGGTTTGCTCTCTCCAACCCACCCTCCCTCCACCCTCCCAGTATCGCCACTCACACCACTGGTCCTGAAGGGATCACCCGCCCTGGATTCCCTGTGTTTCCAGCTCCTATCTGTACCAGTGTACATGCTCTTGTCTAGCTAGACTTACAAGGTAGAATTTGGATCATGATAGTAGGGGGGTTTCCTGGCTTCTTAGTGAACTTTTCATGGAATGTTGTATAAAGTTCATTCAGACATTTCCATATTCATGGAAGTACAATCTTGTATCCAGTCTTTGCCATTTTGCAACGTGTTGCAAGTCTGAATTCATGTCCTTAAAAGGAATAAAGTAGCAACCTTGAAATCAGCAGCTGAACATTGAAATCATTATGCTAAGTAAAAGTGGGAGTCCACATAGTATATTGTTAATTTATATGAAATGTTCAAAATACGCATATCTACAGAGACAGAAAATAAAATAACGCTCAGTGCTCCAGTGGAATAATGAATTATTCATTGGTCGTCAATCACAAGATCAACAGTTTGAAACCACCAGCAGCTTCATTGGAGAAATTTGAGGATTTATGCTCCCATAAAGATTGATAGCTTTGGAAACATAGGGACAGTTCTACTGTGTCCTATAGGCTTGCTAAGAGTCAAAATTGACTTTGGCAGTGAATTTGATTTGGTATTTTGGGTAGTGGCCATAGAGTAGTGACTGTTAATGATCATGGGGTTTCTTTTTGAGGTCATGAAAAATCTGTTGGAATTAGTGGTGATGATGTTTGTAAAACCTTGTGAACACAAACTAGTAAATTGTGCATTTCAAAGGGTAAATTTTATGAGCTATGAGGTATATCTCAAAAATGATACTGATAGTTCTGTCTGCTATTAGATAACAGAAAACCAGATCTTACTTTTTCTTATATAATAAGCTGACAGCACAACTTTCATGTCTGGATCTGAGCTCATCCACTGTCTTAGAATAATTAGTGCTGATCAAAAGGTCAGCATATACCCAAGGACAGATTGTTAGAAAAGAAGGATGAATGAAAACAGGAAACAGGGATGGAGTGGGAAAAACTGGTACATTGAGGGGGTTGCAGTGGGTGAGTTGAAACAATGTGTATGAATTATTTAATGTAATACTGATGATCTGCTCTTTAAACCCTTTCCTAGATGACAAAAAGTTAAAACATGATTGGGGGGTGGGAAATCAGAAGCAGTTACATAATTGATTTATTAGTCCAATGATATCAGAACAGGTCTGTCTGATTTCTCCCTCCCCCCCATGTTTGAATATGGTTTTTATGGCCCAAGGCATTGGAATATACAGATAGATGAAACAATAATGACTCTTAACTACAACTTCAGCAAAGTAATACTCATATCTTAATGGCGAGATCCTGTAAAGTAGTCTGGTTGGAAGTTGATTAGGATATTGGTAAAGACATTCTATATCAGTGGTTGTAATTGCTCTTGGGAATAGAATCTATGTCCTGTCAATTAGGAAGCATTAATGTATGAAAGCAAACCCAGTTGCCATTGAGGTTACTTAGTTGACCCTATGGGACAGAGTATAACTGTCCTTGTGGGTTTTCTAGGCTGTAAATCTTTACTGTTGCAAGAAAACCTCATCATTTTCGAGCAAAGCCTCATCTTTTTCCAGTGGTGGGACTGGAGCTTTCAAAATACTGACCTTGTGGTTCATAGCCCAATTTGTAACCCACTGTGCTACCAGGGCTTTTGTATATGGTGTGTTTAAAGAGACTGATTAAAGCAGCAAGTAAGTTCAGGTGTGTGTTTTGTGGGATGTGATAGTTAAGGTTTATTGTGCCGACCTGACTGATGAAGATGTGGAATTAATAGAAGGCCAGTTCACTTGGAGGTTGGATAGAGAAATGGCTCTGTGAGCCTCGATGTCTTTTCTCTTGTTTTCTGATGGTCTGACCAGTGTTTGACTGCCTTAGCTAGTTCCACGCTTCAGCTGGCAAGGCTCACGACCTGCAAGACATCCCAGAGGAGAAGCCACATGGACCTACCCGGATGCAGCCCTGGGTGTTAGAGCACCCGTGTGGAGACCCCTGCCAGTAGTGAGATATTTACACTGAACTTGTCAGGCTTTCCTCCTGCATTCAGCGTCATTGCATGTGTTTTGTGAGATTGAGGAGGACTTTGTAGATTGGTGTCAGACTTAGGGGATTGGATAGCACTGGGTTGGGATGCTTTCTTTTTTTTAACTTAATGGGGAAAATTTTTTTTTAAACAATTTATTAGGGGCTCATACAACTCTTATCACAGTCCATACATATACATACATCAATTGTATAAAGCACATCTGTACATTCTTTTCCCTAATCATTTTTTTTCTCTTTTCTTTTTTTACATTTTATTAGGGACTCATACAACTCTTATCACAATCCATACATATACATACATCAATTGTATAAAGCACATCCATACATTCCCTGCCCCAATCATTCTCAAAGCATTTGCTCTCCACTTAAGCCCTTTGCATCAGGTCCTCTTTTTTTTTTCTCCTCCCTCCCCTCTCCCCCCTCCCTCATGTGCCCTTGGTAATTTATACATCGTTATTTTGTCATATCTTGCCCTATCCGGAGTCTCCCCTCCCCCCGGGATGCTATCTTAATGAACACTTTAACCCTGTGTATAAATCTCTCATAAAATGTGTCTGACTAACATGGAGAGGCGGTAGGGGGCCACGTAACTAGTGGGGGGAGGGCAAAGAAACATGCCTGGACATGTGAGATGTCCAAAGAAAACAAGAAACAAGCTCAAAAGCCCTCAGCCCCTCTCCCTCCCCACTCCCCACCCAAAAGAGAGAGAAAAAGCTTGGTAGAATTAACCTCAGTAAATAAAGACACGGTGGCTAGTAGAAGACCATAGCATTGAGGTAGTTCTGAAGTTGAGGTTTTACATGGTTCAACATCTGTTTTAAGTGAAAATCATGGACTCCACAAACTTTTGGCTTAACAGATGTCAGAACCATTGAATGAGGATCAGCTAGCCTCCCAAAATAATCTGTCAATCTTTGAAGCAAGATCAAAGCTAATAAAGATGATCTTGAGGAATCTTGACTTTACCAATATGATCCAGAGAACAAAGTCCAGTCAAGACCGTTGATATCTGAGGGAACTTATCTAGGTTTCTACCCTTGGGTAAACTGACTTCTCTACCTGGAATTTAATAGGCCCAATAGATCTGTTGGTTAGAAAGTTACACTGAGGAACTTTTAATTTTTTTCATCATGCAACACTCCTGCTCATTCTTGAGTGTAGCAAGGGCTGAGCTGTCCAATGAGAATTTTAAAACATTACCCTATCTAGCCTACAGCATGGGTCTTGTTTGTTACTCTCTCTCTCTCTCTCTCTCACTCTCACACACACACGCACACACACACGCACATACACACACACAAATAGAAAACATTTCAAAGGAATAAGATTTAAGGATGTCAAAACTGCCATCGTTTTGACACTGTAAATTGAAGTGTTCATATTTCTTTAGGGAAGAGTTAAAGGGATGGATACATTGAGTTCACAAGTATACAGATCTAGATGAAGGATATGCCAAGAAATAATAGCTTCATATTTTGATATTTTTGTTTAATAAATATTTCCATGAAATTGAAGCAGTACTTTTCCTTACCTTTGTGTACCTCTACCTCTGTTTACCTTTACCCTCCCTTCCCCACAATTTAAAATCTTCTGTTGAAACAGTTCAATTGTGTATACACATATATTCATTCAATATTCTGTTCCCATCTTAACTAATATTATTTAGGAGCAGTGCACTTAAATTTGAAAGTTTCAATTTGGCAGGTATATTTGAGTACTGATGATATTATGTATTAATTGTAGTTGAGTCTTAAATTTGTTAGCTAGAATACCAGCTACAGGTTAAGAGGATCCTCACTTTATTTAACAGTAACAATAGTAGTCAGAAAATACTTCTAGATACTTGAGTGAAAGTCCAAAAATATACTTTACTGGTAAATGGGTTATGAGAGTCAGCTCATGTTGCAGCAGCTAGACTTATTTCCAACTAATAAATCACTGAATATGAATATTAATTTATAGCTCTCTGTCTCTATATTTTTATCAGATAGTGATAGTTTATCATTTTAATGTATTATATTCTCATTAAAAATTTTACATCATATTATGCAAGGCTTTTCTTCTCAGCTTATCTTTACCTTTTTCTAAATGTGTAAATGTATTATCTATAGACAAGTTGATGTCAGACAGTAGCTCTTAGACTTTTACTTCTCTCTGTACCTATGAACACAGTAGACTGTTTTTAGGATCAAGTAGAGATATAGGATGATACCTATCAAAGAAATAAAATTTTGAAGAGAAAAATAGGATCGATAGGCTACTTAAAAATACTAATATTTTTTAATTTATTAAAAATTTTATTGCGAAGGATATTCATGCCAATGTAGCTTTTATATTTATAATTCAATAACTTTAAATTTTTTTATGTTGAACTACCAACATCATTCATTCTTTTCCAAAATAAAAATTCAAGTAAATATTTAAAAATTGAACCTGTATTTTATAATTGTTATAATGCTGGAAATTTCAGCTGTTATTGGAAATCCTTGGTGATATCAATTTATATTTACCCCAATGTGTTTAACTTAAAATACAATTTCATTAGAAAGACCAAAATAAGATTGTATTAGGTTCTGGTAAATTAGGGTCCTGGTAGATTTTATGAGTTCTTTAGTTCTTATCAATGTGGTCTAAATATTTGATTATGAATCAGTGTTTTCTCTGGCATTGTTACTAATTCGTTGGATGACATTAGCCTTGTTCATAATGGTAATACTAGAGCAGTGGTTCTCAACCTTCCTAATGTCAAAACCCTTTAATACTGTTTCTCATGTTGTGGTGACCCCACCCCCAACCATGAAATTATTCTTGTTACTACTTCATAACTATAATATTGCTACTGTTATGAATTGGGCAACCCTGTGAAAGGGTTGTTTGACGCCCCAAACGGTTGTGACCCACAAGTTGAGAACTGCTGTATTAGAGGCTTTTATGAGTAGAGAGTTAGGAAAAGCAAGAAACTCAAAGAGTATTAGATGCAATTACAATACCTTGATTGTTGAACAGCTCCATGCTCGAACTTTGCACTATTGAACAGCAAAGTTCGGGTGGAGGTGGGGGGGGGTGGGGAGTCTGCTGTGTGTTCATCCTTAGTTGAACTGGAAATCTGACTTGAAAAAAACCTGTCCAGGCTGAGAGTGAAGGGGTGACACTTGAGTTCAAGCGATGCTCTTGATTAGACTGCATAGAGTGCATATGCCATTGTTTCTTTTTTCTCTTTATTTGCATAAAATACCATAAGCATGGCTCTGAGGAAAGTTAGTGGTACCAAAAGTAAAGTTGGTAGAAAAACTGTGAGAACTGCGATAGAGTTAAAGAGATCATTGCGAAATTTGTATCGGGTTGTTGCTTGACTGATTTGGCTGCTGAATACAACATGGCTAAGTTGACGTTAACAATGATTTTTTTTTTGGGTGGGGTTGATTAAAGCAGCTAATGTAGAGAAAGGTGATAGTATTAACCATGAAACAAAGAACCCAGCTTATAAACGAGGTTGAAAAGTTAATATTTATTTGGCTATATCTGAAAAGAACTCAATGGTGATAGTGTATATGAGAGTGGTATACCATATAGTAATTTAAAGACCTTGGAAGAATGAATTTGTAAGTCATATTTTGGCCTTAGTACCAATTATTTGATATTTCATTTCTTATGGGGAAAATGTTCAATTCTCATACTTTTTGGTGTTTAAACATAGAATATGGAATGAATTGAAACTGACAACTGAGGTACCTCTTTTTTACCGTGTATTTTGTTGGAAATATTAAGGGACTTAAAATAATTTGTGAGAAAATGGGAATAAAAAGACAATAAAAAATGTCCATGAACTTTTTGAAGACTATTGTTTTATATGATTCTATAAAATTGAAATGATGTATGAATTGTAGATCGCCAGCATTTATAAATTAACAATAATTAAAAGTTTACTGAAATTTGTAATCTGTTTTAATTTTTTGCTATTAATAAGTGCCAAGATTTTATGAGTTGAATGTTGTTAAAGAATTAAAAACGTTACATGGGATGATTAAATGCACGTATTGTCCCTTAACAGGCTTTTTGATGTGAATGCCATGAATTATAAATGTCAGTTTTGCTACCAGTTATTAAGATAACAACTTATTTTCTTTAGTAATACAGGTTTGAAGTTGTACAAAGAGTTTTTTGCAGTTTAAAAAATAAATAAGTTATTGGGGCTCTTACAGTTCTTGTAACAATGCATACATCAATGTGTATCAAATGTGTATCAAGCACATTTATACATATGTTGCCATCATCATTTTCAAACATTTTCTTTCTACTTGAGCCCTTGATAACAGCTCTTCTTTTTTCCCTCACTCGTTCTCCCACCTTCCCACCCTCGTGAACCCTTGATAAATTATAAATTAACATTTTCATATCTTACATTGTCTGCTATCTCCCTTTACCCACGTGTCTCTTGTTCGTCCTCTTCTTGGGAATGGGGCTAATAAGTCCATCATTATGTTTAGTTTTACCTTCTCCGCCTCCTTTCTCCCTACCTTCATTTTTGTCCCTGGATTCCTTGTGTTGAGAGCCCTTACTTGTGTACATGCTCCTGTCTACCCAGATTTGTAAGGTAGAACTGGGGTCATGATGATTGATGGTGGTGGGGTGGGGCAGAACGCATTAAAGAACTAGAGGAATGTGTGTTTCAGCAGTGTTATACTGCATCCTGGCTAACTCGTCCCTTACTTGTGACCCTTCTGTGAGGGAATGTCCAATTGTCTACAGATGTGCTTTGGGTCTCCACCCTGATCCCCTTCATTCACATAGATATGATTGTTTTGTGTCTTCTGATGCCTGATAAAATGATCCCATTGACACCTTGTCAGAAGCACAGGGTGGTGTGCTTCCTCCATGTGGTGATGTGCTTCTTCCATGTGGTGGAGTGCTTCTTCCATGTGGGCTTCGTTGCTTCTCTGCTGGATGGTGCACTTGTTTAACTTCAAACCTTTAAGGTTCTTTTTTAAAAATCGTTTTATTTGGGGATCATACAATTCTTATCACAATCCATACATACATCAATTGTGTAAAGCACATCTGTACATTCATTGCCCTCATCATTCTCAAAACGTTTGCTCTTAATTTAAGCCCCTGGCATCAGGTCCTCATTTTTCCCTTCCCTCCCTGCTCCCCCCTCCCTCATGAGCCCTTCATAATTTATAAATTATTGTTTTGTCATATCTTGTCCTGTCCGAAGTCTCCCTTCACCCACTTTTCTATTGTCCGTCCCCCAGGGAGGTGGTCACATGTAGATCCTTGTAATCGGTTCCCTCTTTCCAACCCACTCTCCTACCCTCCCAGTATCACTACTCACACCACTGGTGAAGGGATCACCCGTCCTGGATTCCCTGTGTTTCCAGCTCCTATCTGTACCAGTGTACATCCTCTTGTCTAGCTAGACCTGCAAGGTAGAATTTAGATCATGATATTGGGAGCGGGGGGAGAGGAAGCATTTAGGAAGTAGAGGAAAGTTGTATTTTTCATCAGTGCTACATCGTACCTTGACTGGCTCATCTCCTCCCCTAGACCCCTCTGCAAGGGGATCTCTAAGTGGCCGACAAATGGGCTTTGGGTCTCCACTCTGCATTTTCCCCTCATTCACTATGGTAAGCTTTTTTTTTCTTCTTCTGATGCCTGATACCTGATCCGTTCCACACCTTGCTTCTTCCATGTGGGCATTGTTGCTTCAGAGCTAGATGGTCACTTGTTTGCCTTTAAGATCCCAGATGCTATATCTTTTGATAGCCAG
Source organism: Tenrec ecaudatus (assembly GCF_050624435.1). Taxonomy (NCBI): domain Eukaryota; kingdom Metazoa; phylum Chordata; class Mammalia; order Afrosoricida; family Tenrecidae; genus Tenrec; species Tenrec ecaudatus. The sequence continues at coordinate 144,063,730 of NC_134533.1, forward strand.
GCACCATCAGCTTTCTTTGTCACATTTGCTTATGTACCCATAAACAATCGTATCATGGAGGTGTGCACCCATTGATCGTATCATGGAGGTGCACGTATCACGGTGATCGTATCATGGAGGTGTGCACCCAATGATATTTTTTTGTTCTTTGGTCTTTGATGCCTGGTAACTGATCCCTTCGGCACCTCGTGATCACACAGGCTGGTGTGTTCTTCCATGTGGACTTTGTTGCTTCTGAGCTATATGGCCGCTTGTGTACCGACACTATATCTTTTGATAGCCAGTCACCATCAGCTTTCTTCACCACATTTGCTTTTGTACTCATTTTGACTTCAGCGATTGTGTCAGGAAGGTGAGCATTATAGAATGCCATGTTATTGGAACAAATTGTTCTTGCATTGAGAGAGGATTTGAGTAAGGCCCAAAGTCCCATCAACTACCTTATATTTAACATAAATATATGTACGTAGATGTATATTTCTATCATTGTATATTAATATCTTTACATATTTATATGCCTATATTTATACCTCTATAAATCCCCTTTGCCTCCCGGTTATTTTCTCTATTTCCTTTTACTTTCTGCAGCTTTTTGCAATATAATATTTTTTATTTTTGAAATAATAAAAATATAGTTTATACAACATTTGCAGTTTGATAATTTTCATGTGTGCAATTAGTGAAACCTGTTACTTCTTTAATACGTGCTTCAATGATCTCTGAATTTCCATGGCCACATTTTCATTTATCAGAAACAGAAACTCTGTGTTAGTTAAAGAGAGATTATCTTTTTATGCTTAGTGTTTTATAATTAATGAGACAATAAAATATTTATTTCTGATTAACTTTATTAACATAATATTTTCAGGGTTAATCATATGCATCATGAATTTCTCTTTCTGGAAGTAATTTTCCACAGTCAACATTTACAGAAGCAGCAGTAATGAAATGAAATAATGTGTTGCATTGAACAAATCTGCTGCAAAAGACTTCTTTAAAGTCTTAAATAATAATAATACTACTATGTGGACCAAGATGAATCTTTGACCTAAGTGCTAATATTTGAATAATTTCATAACCGGACTGTGCATAATGAAGAACAAAGAAGAATTGATTATACCTTTGAATTATAGTGTGGACAAAGAATGTTAAATGCACCATATACTGCCAGAAGAATGATCAAGTTTCTCTTAGACATACAATTAGAATGTTCCTTAAAAGCCAGAATGGCAAAATATCATCTCACTTTGGACCTGATTTCAGGAATGACCAACCTCTGAAAAAGAGCATCAACGAGGTGAATGAATTTTTCAATGAGATCTATTAACAATATGGATGTAACAGTGAGCTAAAACAGTAATAATTGTACGTGTGCTCAGAAAACTCGAGCACCTAACAACAGCAACAAATATTCTAGTGTGTGTATGTACATGACATTTTATTTATCTAGTCATCTGTTGACGATCACCTGTCTCCATCTTTTGGCTATTATGAGTTGTGAACATAAGCTTTTAAAAGTTTAGTTTTCATATTGTCAAAATTTTATAATGTTAATTGTCAAAATTGAGAAAATATAAGGTAAAAGAAAGAAAATTACAATGAAGTCATCCAGTGGTAACCACAGTTAACATTTACCTGTTTATACATCCAATGCTCTTCTGTGTATGGCAAGCTTAGCCCTACATATGAGGGGGTATCCCCCCAAAATGGAATTGTACTAGGTGAAGCAGAACTTTTGTAGTAGGCATTTTTCCCTCTAGGTGAGCATCAAGCAACTCACTCTTAGTGCCTCTGAGTGCAACCAGTGGCATCGCCTGGGAAGGTTCTCTTTGGTCACAGTGAATTTTTTCATAAAAGCAGTTTTGCTCCAACCTCATTTTTTGTGATGGCTGATTTAAGAGAACAGCGTGAGGCTGTGAAGTTTTGTTTCCTGCTTGGGGGTAATGCCCACAGCAGCTGTTGTGATGTTGAACACAGCTTTAAATTTAAATATGTAGTTGGGAGGGGTGGTGGTGCAGGGAGAGAACAATTTGAGTTTTGAGGGGTACCCCCTCGTATATGTAAAAAAAAGTTGATTATAACTTCACTTTTGTAAATTAAGAACGTTTTCTTTGATGATGGAGATCGTGCTATCGGAACAACTCAAGTGTAAGAGTGATTGGTTTTCTCATTTCAAAAAAGGTGAAATGTTGATAGACCATCAACTTCCAACTAATGCATTGGAGGTTGTTCTACCAGATCAGACTTAATCAAGCTTTCTATTTAGAGGTTCTGAAAAGATTGTGTGACATTGCGCAACCAAAAAGGCCTGATTTATGGGAGACTGGGAATTGGTTTGGCCACCATGACAATGCACCTGCTCACAGAGCCATTTCAATGTGCCAGTTTTTGACAAAACAGCATGCCTTTCTTGCCCCATGTACCCTACTCACCTGACCTCGCTCCTTATGACTTTCTTGTTTCCGTGAATGAAGACAGACATGAAAGAACAGTAGAGGTGAAGAAAAAACACGAGGGAGGTGTTGTCTGCCATCCAAACACATGAATTTGAAAAATATTTCCAAGAATGTAATCGCAGATTTGACAAATGTATTAAAGTGTAATTGAGAGTACTTTGAAGGTGATGAGGTTGTTTTGTACAAAAATTTTAAATATATAGTTGGAGGTGCTGGAAGAGATAAATTCAGGCTTTTTGGGGTACCGCCTCATAGATTACAAGATTCTAACCATACTTTTGTAAATTAGGAAAGTTTCTTTTGATGGTGGAGATACTGAATGATTTCCTAGCAGTGCAACCAATTATTCATTAGGTTGTGGAGAAATTTAAACCATGTTAAAGTAAAATTGCCCTGGTTGGGAATAAAAAGCTTAGCGTTTCCTTAACAAACTGCCTCAGAGATTTTTTTTTTATAGGAAGCATGGTTGGTAAATTGGCTGTTTTTTTTTTTCTCACCATTTGCTTTTCCTCTGGTTTGGCGAGGCTCATTTGTTCATCCATATTTGTGAAAGAAAAAATTGAGCAGTTTAGGTAATTGAAAGAACAAGGTTTAATTGTTGTAGATTTGGTACATCCATTACTCTTTTATTTATTTTGGGAAATGATAAGATTTACCCTATGGCATACAATATCAAATGGGGTGAAAATTGGTTTATCCTGCTAAAAAACTACCTCATTTTATTTTGACATTCCAGGTGCAGGTGTGCATATACAACTACTGTTTTGCTTTTAGTCCCAGAGCCCTGCCCCCCTCACAGATTTGTGCACTTTATTTAGAGCAGTGGATTCCTAACTTAAAAAAAAATTCATATTGTAAAATATACTTTACATTGTAACTCAGTATAAACACATATCTGAATGTATAAATGTCTGAAATCTGATTGTAAAACATACATGCTCGACAAAACAATGCATGCCCTCACTTTCTGTATGTAAAAATGGAATTAAAAGATTATTCAATTCTCCCATGAATTTTTTTATTGTGAATTAGGTGGTGTTTACTTATCAGATCATTGCTTTTGCCTTCACTATTTTAAACATTTTAATCAGACGTTTTGCTCTGCTCTCCCCACCTTCTTCCTATCTGCCTTCTAAAGTTTATCTTCTACTTCACCAAAGTTAAAATCTCTCTACCCTGCTAACCTCCAAAGTCTTTCTTTCGTATGAAAACTCTTTGATTATAAATATTATTTGTATTTGTCTTTTATTTTTTACTAATTTCATTTAAGTCCATCTTTGTCATGAGGTGTTTTATAGTGTCATCATTTTTAATAACAAGTAGCATTCCATTGTGTATATACCAAAGTCCCAATGTACTATGAGTTGACATTTTCATCTCTTCGGAAAGTTGATGAACATCCAGAACAATGTCATCAATCGATATTTTGCCTGTTTTGAAATGGGAAAACCACTCGTACACTTGAGTTTTTCCCATAGTCCTGTCCTTCCTTGTAAGCTGTGTTCAACATCACAACCATTTCTACACCATTTAATTTCACAGCCTCAAAGCTGTTCTCTTAAAAAACAACACTGAAGTGAAACTGCCTTTCTGAAAAAAATATTACTGTGAAATATCACTGTGACCAGAGGTCATTTTTCCAAGTGATACCATTAGGTGCTCTTAAGTCAGAGGTAGTTGCTTCATATTAACCTAGCGGGAAAATACTATGAAAGTTCCATCCAGTAGAGCTTTTTTCTGTTTGTTTTTTGTTCTTTTCCCCATTTTTCCAAGGTACCCCATTGTATACCAGTAGTGCTATAGCTGGGTCATTATGGTACTTGAACTCCAAGTTGTGTGAGGAATGTCATATCGCTTTCCACAGTGGCTATGCTGATTTACATTCCCACCAGCAGTGTACGAGGGTTCCAATTCGCTGCCCTTTCCAGTATTTGTTGTTTTTCCTGTTTTTGAATTTAGATATCAGTGCTGGGCTGAGGTAGTATCTCATCATTGTTTTGATCCACTAACTTTCTGAAGCCTCCTCATATGTACTTTTGCTCTATCTTTCTAGATCATTTAATTTTATTTTTTAGTTGTGAGCATCAAAATTATTTCAAACCCAGGGGTTACAGAATTCTTTTGACTAATATTTGAGTTTAATCTTGGGATTTGAATTAATTGATGTCAACTCTTTCTGTGTAAGCAGGGAGAGAAAGAAAGTCCCAGTTAACCAGATATTTGAAATGTATATCTTTACTTGTTTACCTTGAGGATGGATATGCTCTGTTACACGTCCACCTTCTATCCTCTGTATTCTTAGCTTGGAGCTTTCCTTGGTTTGATTGGGAAGAATTTAATTCTTTTCTCTTGACTGAAATTTTGTTTATTTTCTTTCTCTTAATCTGATCTCATTTGTTTTATATGTTCTAGGAATTACCCACATTTTTTGCCTTGATAATAGAATTCTTTATTTGCTGTATATTTATTTTCTTTTAGTGTTAAAAACAAAACATCTGCCATTAGATAAACAGGAGTGTGTAAAAAGGTACATTTCCTCGGAACATTCTGCCATCTTGAACTTGCAACCTTCTTAACAAAGTAACTACCACTCATTATTTGGAGAAAATTACCTTCTTTGTGCCTGTTTGTTTATTCTAAAAAAGGGATGTTGTTTAGCTGTCTTCAAGACAACCCCAAACTTATGGTAAACTTATATACAACAAACAAGATTTGTTCTGGTTTTGTACTTTCTTCAGGAATGGTTGCAGATTGGAACTGGGATCCTGAGAGTGTTCAGTGGCTTGTTTTCAGAAGTATATCCTTGGGTGTTGCTTCCTAAGCTGTTTTAAGGTAGAAACTCCTTGGAAACCTTTTGTATCATAGCAACACATAAGCCTCTATTGACAGGGGTGGTTGGTTATTCCTGAGGTCCTGTAATCAAACTAGAATCTCCCATTCGAAGGCCTAGTTTCTACCACTAAATCACCAAAGAAAACCACTGCTGTCTAGTTGATTCTGACTCATAGCAACTTAATGGAACAGCATAGAGCTTCTTGTTAAGGGTTTCCAAAAGTTGACATCAATTACCCTATAGGACAGACTAGATAGAACTGAACCATAGGATTTTTAAGGCTGTAGTTTTTATGAGGACCAAAGCCACATCTTTCTTTTGGAGAGCAATTGGTGGGTTTGAACCACTAATTTTTCAATTAGCTTACAAGAGCCACTAGAGCTCCTTCATGACTGCTCAGTTTTATTTATATTTATAATTCACTGTGCTTTCCTATAATCATGGATGTTTATTAAATATCATTTTTGAAGTTACTTAGAGGTAACATTTGTTTTTGAAAGTTTCTTAACTGCCGAATTGCCTACTTTTCAAATGACTTTGTACTCTGGCTAGCTATATATATATAAAATCTATCCCTGGATATTTCCTAGGTCAATCTCTGAAGAAGATATGTTGTTATCTCTGATGAATTGCCCAAATAAAGTTTTTTTCTTCTAAATAGTAGACTGTCACATTAGTGTTTAATATTTGCATGTACATTTGTATATATTATCAAATTGTGTGTGTTTGTAAGTAAGTATGTTTAAGGGAGCTTCAAGAAATGTGTATGAAAGTAGAATTTAAAAGTGAAATATTTTTATGAACGTTGGAAGCAAGTATGTGTTTATGTGTGTTATTCCATTAAGTCAGTTCTGACTCATAGGAACCCTCTGCCCAGAATGAGACACTGCCCTGCCCTGTACCATCCCCACAATTGTTCTTATGTTTGAGCCCATCATTGTTGCAACAGTGTGGCAGTCTATCTCTTCGAGGGCCTTCCTCTTTATTGCTGCCCTGTCACTTTACCAAGAATGATGTCCTTCTCCAGGGACTGGTCTCTCTCCCAACAACATGTCCAAAGTGTGTGCGAAGAAGTCTCACCATTCTTGCCTCTAAGGAGCATTCTGGCTATACTTCCTCCAATACCCTTGGTATTCTCCATGTTCTTTTCTAGCACCATAATTAAATGCATTGATCTTTCTTCAGTCTTCCATATGCAATTTACAGCTTTCATGTGCATGTGGGAAAACTCAGTGGTAGTCAGTTTGGAGCTTTGAATGTAGAAAGATTTCCGTTGTATGTCAGCTCTGGCAAGAAACGATTTCTACTTGTATAATTGTCTAATTTGTTCTATTAGTGTTTAATGCATAAAGTCTGTTCTTGACATAATCTCAAAATTCTTGTGGGATATACTCAAGGGTTTAATTTTGCTCTTGTGGACTTGGTTTCATTTTCTTCAACTTTAACCTGAATTTACATATATAAACAATGATGTTTTGTTCCACTGTTGGCCCCTGGCTTTGTTTTAGCTGCTGATACTGAGCTTCTCCATTGTCTTTTCCCACAAATTTAGTCAACTTGAGTCTGTGTATTTCACTTGGAGAAGTTCATTTGTAAGTCACCTTTATTGCTGTTGGAAGGTAATTATGATGAAGTTGTGGTTGGTCTTGCAAAATTCTGTTGTTATATCTCTAGCATCTTCTCTATTATTAAAACCATATTTTCTGACTACTCTTCTTGTTTCCAAATTTTGCAATCCACTTGCCAATAATTATCAATGCATCTTGACTACATGTTTGATTAATTTCAGACTGAAGATGTGGTAGAACTCTTCAATTTATTTATCACTAGCTTTTGTGGTGAGTGCATAATTCTGAATATAGTTGCAGTGATTTGATTTTTTTGTATGTGGATAGACATTATCCTTTCACAGATAGCATTGTAATTCAAGATAGATCCTGATGTTCTTCCAGATTATGGACGCAATGCATATTTCTTTGATTATGTAAATCCTGGCATTGTAAAGCCATGTGATTTTCTGATTGAAAGTGGCCAATACCAGTCTGTGTCAGCTCACTAGCACCTAGAATATTAATCTTTATGTGCTCCATTTCATTTTTGATAACTTCAAATTTTATATATATCAGAACTCTCACAGATGGGGGTGGGAAGTGCATGAGCATATATCTACTTTTTGTATAATAACATTTTTATGCCACATGATTTTAGAGCCAACTTCTTCGTTAGTAAAATTGTGCATGAAAACTTATAGTGCATTAAAGCATATGTTCGTTTATTAATTGTGCTTGATGGTCCATTGTTAAATGTGGTCGTATTGTATCACTTTTGTGCTAATATACTGAACACAGTTTTCAACTATTCTATTTTCTCTTTATGGGCTTGATTTTAGAATGTATAAGCCACAATACCCCTTTGGGTCATGAGTATTAAATATCCTTTTTGTTATGAAGCAGTGGCTATGATAAAGTATGTGAGTATTTTTTATTTGGGTAATGTGCTATGTTAAGCTTTGGTTGTTAATTGATAGATGTGGTATCCTCTCTGTGAGAGCTTTTAAAATGCATAACACGTATTTCAGAAAGCAGCTGTTGCTATGGTAACCCTCGGGTCACTTGCAGCTCAGCTTTCATGATTGGCTGTTAATGGAGTCTAATATGCTTGAGAAGAGAATTGAGCAAATGGAAGAAGGTTTTGAAGGAATCCTTAAATCTTTTGAAGTTTAACAAAACAGCACACAAAAATTTAACACTTATAATACTGTTACACAATTTTATTGGAAGTAGTTTTATGAATAATGAAGTTAAAACTGGATAAAGTTTTTGAAAAATAATTTTCAGAATTCTAAGAAGATTGGAAGCCTGTGTTGTTACTTTCCCTCAGTTCACAAACCCTTTTACAGTTATGGTCATGATTTTGTGTTCTAGCTTCTCTGTAGCATCTACCTCAGAGGAGTTAATTAGACTGAAACACGGGAAGGTTGTTAATTGGGTAGGGTTAAAATGAATGATAAAACTAGGAATAGTGTCAAAAAATTTTAGTCGTTTCCTGTATTAGAATCTTCTCTTACTAGGAGTCTTAAAATAGCCCTATGAACTTGCCTCTGTTTTAAAGCTATGTGCGGGTCTGAAAAGGGAGGTGGTGTTGTGTGCTTAGGAATTTGGGGCCTATAAAGTAAGTAAAACCAAGCATAATATAAAACTGCCATAATAAAAAATTAATAGAGCTAAGCAGAATGGCACGGTAATATGTCTTTTTAAATGACTTGGGAATGTTTGTATTATCCACCTTCTATATGTTTTAAAGCTTTAGTAGTGGACAAGTGGATATTTTAGTAATTTTGACAGTAAAATAGTACCAAATACAATTATAGAATATAAAAGTTATTTAAATAACAGATTAATATCACCTCAGAAATGAGTTCGTTTTGCAAAACCAACTTCAGAACTTTGTTTGGTAAATGTAGGAAATACAGAATTAAGAGTATGTAGTTGATTTTAAGTAGTTGGCTGTTTCTACTTAATCTTAGGGTTTTTTGCAGGGTGGATTGGGATGGATTATTGAATATGGTTGTGTGGAAGTTGATGCACTCTTAAATAAGTTGTTTTTATGGGCATTTGATTTTCAGATATTGCTTGTTAATAGTGTGTGATAAATACTTGTCACTAACTCCTTAAATTACTTTTGAATTATTTCTTATATTAAAGGAATATTTTGGAACAATGTTCAACATTGACCTACATAGAAATAAGGAGTAGTCCCACTACTTTTCTTAATAATTTGAGAGGTTGAATAAACACTTTCTAAATCTAAGCTCTGTAAATCTATAATCAGCATGAAGCCTTAGGAATAGGTTTTAAAATATTTTAATTTTAAATGATAAGCAGCCATGTGATCTGGAGACCATAGGCCATGGTGAAAAAACTGGCTTGGGGCAGTTTTGGTAGTGTTGGTTCATACTGTTAGCTATTAAAAAATGTAGCACTTCATTTTTATATGGAGTACTAGAAAATATAAAGTGCAGGAATTTGCATAGAAATCCCCAACTCACTGGTAGCTACTATTAGCATTTTAGGCCATTTGTTTTTCATCTTTTTTGCTTATGAGTATATAAAACATGTAATGAATTATTGTTTATGCATAAGTTTATCCATAGCCCTCTTCCCTTGATGTTATAGGTGTTTCATGCTTCACAAATGTGGTTTTTAAAATTATAATAATTCTAACTAGTAATGTGTCTTTGTAGGATATTAAAATTTTTTCAGTTAGATTTTTTCCTTTTGCTGTTGTCTACTTATGAACATAGTTATTTGTTAACTTTAAGAGAGATTGTTAAAAGAGAAATTACTGAATCAAACGATTGGTTTTATTTTCAAGTGTCTTGGTACATATTAATTATTTTCTAGGAGAGATGATACATACATTGTTTTATTTTTAAATATTTCTCATTTACTTGTAGGACCACAATGCAGAGGATTGACTTAATTCTGTTCCTTTATAGTCACTGACTCATTCAAGGTCTTTACATTTTGATCATTTATTTTCGTTATTTCTGTAATATATTCACTCTTTCGCCTATTGTTCACAGGTAACTTAAAATAGTTGCTTACTATATATTTGGTACATTGTGATAAAATATCTTATTAACTTATGGGTATATTTTAAGCCAAACCCAAAGTAGAATATGGCACAACTTTACTCTCTTGTTCTTCACTCTGGATTAAAGTTATCCTTTTTTGCTGTATGCTTGTCCTTGCCATTGAATCAGATGCCCTTTTGTTGTGTTTCTGTCACATTTCACTGAACCACTACTCACCCCATTGATAGATGCCTAGATTTCTCCCACATTATGTTACCACAAATACTGCTGAAAAAGAACATCTTTTTATGTGTCTTCTTATGACTATATATTCATGAGAGTACTAAATATTAATAAATATTGCCAGATTTCTCCTTAAAGTAGTTGTACCCATCTGTAGTCCTGCATGAAAATTTCTATATTTCCATAACAGGGAAATCCTAATCTTGTGTACTCAGTTCTATCAATACTGGTAGGAAAAAGACATCCAGAATTTTTTTGGCATGGTTGGGCACGGCTTAGCCTACTTCTACAGTCGATGATTTTAAGTCGCTTTTAAAGCAGACTTTCCCGGTTAGTCTTCGCAGTGTTTTGCCAGGCAGCGTACTGAAGTGCTTTAAGAGTATGAATTCTGGATTTAGAGAATTTGTAGTTGAATTTATCACTTGATAAACGTATGACTATGCACTTAATCATTAAATAGTCCTAAAATTCTAGTTAAATCTTTTTTTTCTATTTACAGGTTTTTCTTTTTAATCGTTTTATTAGGGGCTCATACAACTCTTATCACATCCATACATACATCAGTTGTGTAAAGCACATCTGTACATTCATTGCCCTCATCATTCTCAAAACATTTGCTCTCCACCTAAGCCCCTGGCATCAGCTCCACATTTTCCCCCTCCCTTCCCGCTGCCCCCTCCCTCATGAGCCCTTGATAATTTATAAATTATTATTTTATCATATCTTGCCCTGTCGGATATCTCCCTTCACCCACTTTTCTGTTGTCAGTCCTCCAAGGAGAAGGTCACATGTAGACCCTTGTAATCGGTTTCCTCTTTCTAACTCACTGTCCCTCAAGCCTCCCAGTATCCCCACTTACACCACTGGTCCTGAAGGGATCATCCGCCCTGGATTCCCTGTGTTTCCAGTTCCTATCTGTACCAGTGTACCTCCTCTGGTCTAGCCACACTTGCAAGGTAGAATTCGGATCATGATCGTGGGAGTGGGGGGAAGAGGAAGCATTTAGGAACTAGAGGAAAGTTGTATTTTTTTGTAAGTTGTGTTTTTCATCGGTGCTACATCGCACCTTGACTGGCTCATCTTCTCCCCTAGACCCTTCTGCAAGGGGATCCAGTGGCCAACAAATGGGCTTTGGGACTCCACTGTGCACTCCCCCTCTCATTCACTATGGTAAGATTTTTTTGGGCTGATCATGCCTTATACCTGATCCCTTCGACACCTCGTGATCTCACAGGCTGGTGTGCTTCTTCCATGTGTGCTTTGTTGCTTCTCAGCTCGATGGCTGCTTGTTTACCCTCAAGCTTTTAAGACCCCAGACGCTATACCTTTTGATTGCTGGGAACCATCAGCTTTCTTCACCACATTCGCTTATTCACCCGCTTTGTCTTCAGCGGTTATGTCAGGAAGGTGAGCCTCATAGAATGCCAATTTAATAGAAGAAAGTATTCTTGCATTGAGGAAGTACTTGAGTGGAGGCTCGATGTCCTTCTGCTACCTTAATACTAAACCTAAAAATATAGGCACATAGATCCATTTCCCCATCATTGTATGTAAATATATCTGCACTTTTATATTTACATGCCTTTATCTAGACCTCTATAAATGCCCTTTGCCTCCCAGCTCTTTCCTCTATTTCCCTTGACTTTCCTCCTGTCCCACTGTCATGCTCAGACCCCACCTTGCTTTCAGCAATACTTGTTACATTACCCTTGATCATGCCCTACCAGGCCTCCCTCACCCACCTCACTACCAATTTGGATCACCTGTTGTTTCCTTGTCCCTGGGTTTGTTAACACCACTTCCTTTCCCCCCAACTCCCCATCTCCCATGTCCCCTCGGAACTGTGGATCATGTTTTTTTCTCCTCCAGATTGTTCATCCAGCCTACCTTATTTAGACAGACCTGAAGATATAATAACATGCACAAAAACAGGACAGAGAAAAACCAAGCAACAATATGCAACAAAACAACAACAACAACAAACCACTGACAACAAAACAAAACACAAGAAAGAAAAGCTTGTAGTTAATTCAAGGATCATTTGTTGGCCTTTAGGAGTGTTTTCCAGTCCAGTCTGTTGGGGCACCAAGCCCTGGCTCCAAAGTACACCTTCAGCATTTCCTGGGGACCTTGCCACTCCATTCCCTTGCTGTTCCCATACATTCCCGGAGTGCTTTTCCTCGGTGTGGTGGGATCAGGTCGCTCGTAATTCCTACACTGTGTCTTAGATGCTGTCCCCTGCAGGACCATAGGTCAGTGAGGGGCATCATGTCTCATAGTGGGGCTGGCCATGTTGTCCTCTCTGTGGATTGGCTGCTGTAATTGGGGTCATCATCCTCAATGCCTGGTGGGCCAGGATGTGCTCCACTCTCTCCTAACCCCCCCCTTCATCTATTCCCGTGGGCTCTGATCAGATATGTCCCTGAGCTACAGATTCCATGCCGTCTTGAAATAAATTCTTCTTGGGGGAGAGACAGGTGTCCATTACATCTTCTTTTCTAAAAACTGTACTTACCCACTCCTCGCATATTGAGCTATATTCAAAAGGTAATGTTATGCAAAAAGCAGAATATAAGAAAAGTGCACTTATTCCTCACTTAATGGCTATATCAGCTGACATTTTACATTGAAGACAGTAATAAAAAGTCTACTGTCCAACTTTTTTGTGTATTAACAATGTATGTGGAAGCTTTTAAATGTTTATGGAAAATTTCATCATAATTATTATTTTTTATTCCCCCCCATTCTGTTATTTCTTAAGCAAGTATTCCACACACTCTTGAAGCCCCTTTGTGTGTTTGGCAAGAGTAACATTGACTATAGTAGTTAAGGTTATGTTGCTAGACCATGATTTCCAGTGGTTTGGAAGTTATGTAATGATTTGGTCATAATCTATTTTGTAACTGTTATAGTCATCCTTCATTTTCACAAAACTGAATTGTATTGCTGATTTTTACATAACTTCATCTTTGCAACTTATGTCAGTGACTAGTGAATATGTAGTTTTTTGAAAAGTAGAAAAGCAACTTTTGAATAGTCTTTGTATTGAATTGATAACATTTAAATTTCCTCATCCAAGAGCATGAAAAGGGCAACCTCTGATCAGAACTTTCAATGTAATGCAATTAATTTTTTTCTTCATAGGAATCCTTATTTAGATCACTAGTTCTTAAAACCCAGGATGATTTAGTCTCTTCAGGGGAATGACTGGAAATATTTTTCGTTTTCTAATTTAATTTAATTTTCTCATTTGTTATTGCTATTACAAATAAATGTCTCAGGCATTGTCTTACCTTGTACCTGCAATTTTAAGGAATCCTGGTGGCAGAGTGGGTTAAGCATTGGACTGCTAACTACAAATTGGTGGTTCCTACCCATTACCTACTCTACAGGAGCCTTTCCTTATTTGAAAATAGGTTTATTTCTCCTTTGTATTTGAGGGATAATTTTGTTAAATGTAGGATTCTTGGTTTGTAATTTTTGGGGTCCAGAATTTTATGTCACTCCATTGTCTTTTTTGCTTCATAGCTTCTGACAAGACTAGGTTTATTTTTATTGGGTTTTGTGTACTTGTTTGTTCTCTTCTTTTTCCTCTAGCTGCTTGTTAGGATTCTGCCCTTTTCCTGGAAATTGGAGAGTTTGGCTAGGATAATGATGTAATATTTTCATTTTCATTTGCAGTCTATCCTATTTGGGGTTTTCTGAACTTCTTCAATACTTATTTTCTCCCTTTGTGATATTGGGGAAATTTTCTTACATGATCTCTTGAACTATTTTCTCTGTAGTTTGTTTTACTTCTTGCTGTGGGATCTGGAGGGATGTATACCTAGGTTGTTTCTCTCGATAATGTTCCATAGCATCATTAGACTTTCTTTGTTTTCTGTTGCTTTCTTGATTGGTTGTTTCTCTTATCATTGTTTACCATTGGAATTCCTTTTGGTTTAGTTTTTCAGTTTCTTTAGTTCTCATGAGTGTTCCTGATATTTCCTGAAGGGACCTAGACATCATTCTTAAGAATTCTGTTTTTGGTAGCTCCAGGACCTCTTTTCCATAGTAATCTATTGGGTTCGGGTAATTTTGGATCCCCCCCCCCCCCTGTGGTTGACTGCTGTTTCCTAGCATCATAATGCAACTATTAGTGAGTGGTATGTGAGCTGCTGGGTCCTATAGTAGTAGTCGGCTCTTTGTAGTCACAGGGAAAAGGCTAATAAAGAGGTGGAAAACATTCAGTGATGAAGTGGAGGAAAGGGAAGAAATTGGCACATGGGGAAAATGAGAGGCAGGGAAGAAGCGATAATAAAATAAAAGTAGGTCAACAGATTTTTTTAGACTTTCGGAAAATGAATTTTAAGAGTGGTAACCAGAATTATATATTTCATGGAAATATATTTAACAAGGAAGAAGAGAGCTGATAGTTGCTGAGACCTTCCTGTACTTGTTATTTGGTGGCTATCTCCCCCCGCCCTCTGCCCCCATCCTGTGTTTAATTAAAAAAAATACTTAATCTGGTAGGAATGCCCATACCTGCCTGTCAATTTCTTACTGTGTTGCAATCTTACTGGAAGCTTTGCCAGTGGCATATCACACATAAGCAGGACCAAAGGACCAACTAGGGTGTACAGGTTTCAGTGTAGCTTGTGGACTGAGACAGTTTTGGAAAAAACAGTCTAGGTATTTCTGAAAATTAACCAACAAAAACTTCATGACTCTTAGCAGTTTTAAGTTCTTTATTCCGGACATGCCATCTATCACTGGAGGGATGACATCTTGTTTGGTGAAGTAGCTGGCCAACCATGGTAGTGTAGAACCTCATTGAGATGAAGTGGCACAGTAGTTGTAATGATGGACTGAAGTATTTGTTGATTGTGAGGATGACACAGGATTGGCTAACATTTCATTCTATTGTACATATCATGCTATGAGCTGGAGTTGACTCTGACAGCATTGGTGGGCTGCTTTATTTGATACGGCTCTTCTAGCCATCGTCTTTGTAACTCGCACCAAAAAACTGGGTAGGACCATGCAAATTGGATGCATTTCCTGATGAAGCCTGGTAAGATAATGTCCGAGAAGATGCTGATAATAAGATTCTGTTATGAGTGATTGTTAATAAGGTTAATTGTGATTGTAAAAAGTTGGTAATCTTAACAAGGGGATTGGTCAATTTTCCGATGTAAAAAACAGCAAACTCACTGCCATAGAGTCAATTTGACTCATAGCTATCCTAAAGGACAGAATAGAACTCCCTTGTGAGTTTCCAAGACTTCTGTTTACAGAGTAGAAAACCCTCTCTTTCTTTTGCAGAGCAGCTGGCGGTTTCAAACTGCTGCTCTCACAGATTGCAGTCCAACACATAACCGCTATGTTACCTTCTCTGAAGTAAGAGGAGGACCTCATGATAGTCAGGAATGAAAAACAAGGAATCAAGTATGCTCTTTGAACTCCAAGCTCCCTGCATATTGAACTTCCTTGATCTAGGAGACAGAGCTGTGACACCAGAGTTGCAGTGGCAGCAGCACTAAGAACATGAGAACTTCCTAGCCCATGGGAACCAACTAAGTGCCTTTGTTTGCTTGTGGAGTGGGGTACATCCAGACTATTTATTAATTGGGGAACCTATGTTTGCTGGCTCACAAGCTAGAGATGTGCACCTTTTGGTTTTGGCTTGTGCCATTTGGACATTTATTGATAACACTAAAGGAGATTTGTAACACATAGCTAGACAGGGCAGAAGCCCTGAGGTCTACATGAATGAGAGGCCACAGACCCGAGAGAGATTTCTGAGTAGAGGTGCTCCTCATAGGAATCAGTTTTAGGGTATTGTTGACTTTGATTCTCCTCCTTCCATGTCAAGTCAGATAGTTCAGATAATACTTTTCTGCCATTGTTACTGCAGGTTATAGCAGCAGTAGTAAGAGTAAAATGGTACTCATTACAGTTTGTACTTGATTAGATGATGATGGGATTTTTTTAATCTTTTCTTTTTTTAAATGCTTATGCTGGTAGAATAGTGACTAAGCGCTCAGCTTGCTAATCAAAAGATCAGTAGTTTGAACCCAGCAGGTGCCCTGAATAAGAAAAGTCCTAATGATCTGATCCCATGAAAATTATAGTGTAGAAAGCCCAGTAGGGGACATTCTACTCTGGTATATAGGGATAATTCTTATTTGATTTGACAACAGACAACAATGACTACTCTTGTTGAGGATCTATCCATGTGCTACTTGGCCATTTTTATATATACCCTCTTTAAAGAAGTTTTTATTCAAGTCCTTTGGCCAAATTTAAGTCCTTTGAGTTGTCTTATTAATTTTTAAAATATCTAGATACTAAACCCTTATCAAATAGTTGGAAACCAAGTATTTTCTCTCATTTTGTAGGTTGCCTCTTCAGGTTTTTGGTATTAAATTTCTTATTGCATCATATACTTACTTCTTTACACTTATTTTTTGTTTTTAGGCAGGACATTCAGGAACTAGAGGAATGTGATGTGTGTTTCGTCAGTGCTATACTGCACCTTGGTTGAATCATCCCTTCCTTATAACCCTTGTGGGGGGATATCCAATTATCTACAGATGGGTTTTGGGTCTCCACTCCAAACTACCTTGTTGGCATCAATATAGTTGTTTGTTTTGTATCTTTTGATACCTGATACTTGAGTCCATCTGCACCTATGATCACTCAGGCTGGTGTGGTTCTTCCATGTGGGCTTGTTTCCCTGATGAATGTGTGCTTGTTTAACTTAAAGCCTTTAATACCTCAGATACTATATCTTTTGATAGCTGGGCACCTTCCACTTTCTTCACCACTTTTGCTTATGCACCCATTTTGTCTTCAGCGAGCATGTCAGGTAGGTGAGTAGCAAAGAGTGCCAGGTTATTAGAACAAAGTGTTCTGTGTTAAGGAAGGCCTTGAGTAGATGTCTAAGGCTCATCTGCTATCTTAATACTTAACAAACAAATATGTGCACATTGGTCTCTATCCCTTTCATTATAAATTAGTATATTTACATATATACATGCCTACAGTTATTTCTCTATAAATAATTTTTGCCTCCTATATCCTCTATTTTCTTTCACCTTCCTCCCATCCCACTATCATGTTCACCTTAATTAAGCTCAGTAATTCCTTTCAGATACATTGCACTTGATTAAATCGCACCAGCCATTATATGCCCTCCTCACCATCCATTTTAGATCTCTCTCTCTCTCTTTTTAAATAATTTTATTAGAGGTAAAAATCATCATCATACATACATTCATTGTGTCAAGCACACTTGTACATTTGTTGCTATTATCATTCTCAAAACATTAGCTTTCTGCTTGAGCCCTTAATATTGGTTTCTCATTTTTCCTCTCACTCCCTGCTCCCTCCTCCCTCATGAACCCTTGATAATATATCAATTATTATTATTTTGTCATCTTACACTGTCCAAAGTCTCCCTTTACCCACTTTTCTGTTGTCCATCCCCCAGGGAGGAGGTTGTATAGATACTTATAATCGGTTTCCCCTTTTCTACCCCACCTTCCCTCCATCCTCCAGGTATCACCACTCTAAGCACTGGTCCTGAAGGGGTCATCTGTCCTGGATTCCCCGTGTTTCCAGTTCCTCTCTGTACCAATGTACATCCTCTGGTCTAGCCAGATTTGTAAGGTAGAATTGGGATAATTGGGATCATGATAGTAGGGGAGGAAGCATTTAAGAACTAGAGGAAAGTTGTATGTTTTATCATTGCTACACTGTAACCTGACTGGCTGGTCTTCTCCCCGCGACCCTTCAGTAAGGGAGGGGGGTGTCCAGTTGCCTAAAGATGGGCTTTGTGTCTCCACTCTGCACTCATCCTCATTTACAGTGATAAGTTTTTTTCTTCTTTGATGCCTGATAATCTGGTCCCTTCTGTACCTCGTGGTCACACAGGCTGGTGTGCTGCTTCCATATGTGTGTTGATGCTTCTGAGCTAGATGGCTGCTTGTTTATCTTCAAGCCTTTTAAGACCCCCGACTCTATATCTTTTGATAGCGGGGCACCATCAGCTTTCTTCACCACATTTGCTTATGCACACATTTGTCTTCAGTAAACGTGTCAGGAAAGTGTGCATCATTGAATGCTAATTTAATAGAACAAAGTGTTCTTGCATTAAGTACTTGAGTGGAGGTCCATTGTCCATCTGCTGCCTAAATACTAAACCTATAAATACATGCACATAGATCTATTTCCCCACCATCCTATATAAATATATTTACATATGTACATGCCTGTATTTACACCTCTAAGAATACTCTTTGCCTCCTAGTTCTTTCCTCTGTTTCCTTTTATTTTACTCTTGTCCCACCATCATACTCAGTCTTCATTTGGATTTCAGTAATTTCTCTTGGTTACATTGCCCTTGATGCATCCTTACCCAGGTCTCTCACACCCTCCTTGCCACCAATTTTGGACCACTAGTTGCTCCCTAGTCCCTGGGTTGGTCAACACCACCTCCTTACCCTCATCCACCCTTCTCCCATGTTCCCCCAGAGCCATCAGTCCCATTGTTTTCTCCTCTAGACTTCATGTAGCCTATCTTAGCTTGGGAGATCTGCAGAGATAATTATATGCACCCCAAAAATAGGGCATAGCAAGACAAAGCAACAAAGGAGAACACAATGATGACAACATAAAAGAAAACCAATTACCCATAAAAGAATAATTTAAAAAATTTACAAAGAAAGAAAAACCTGTAAATAGATCAAGGTCTGATTGATTTTTGACCTCTAGGCATGTCTTCCAGTCAAGTCCGATGATGTGCCACACTCTAGCCCCCGAGCCTATCCTTTGCACTCCATTGGGAGTTCTCTGCTCAGCTCCCCCAATGCTCTGCCACACGCCTTTAGTGTTTTGCCTTGGTGTTGCAGGGTCAGTCTGGCCCAGTCCCGACACCGATTCTCCAGGGTTGTCTCCTGTAGGGCCATGGGTCAGCAAGGGATGTCTTCTCTCATGGTGGGATCAGGCATATGGTCCCCTCTGTGCATTGACTGTTTGGAGCGGGGATATCATCATCATCCCTGGCCCACCTCCATGCCTTGTCGGCCAGGATGTGCTCCACTCTCTCTTCCTCCTCCTTCTTTGCTCCCTTTTGCTCTGATCAGATATGTCCCTCTCTCCTAGCTGCAGTTTCTGTTTCACTGTCTCCCCTCTCCATCCCAGTTCGCTGCAATCACATCCTGGAACACTGGATTTAAGTCTGGTCCTTCTTTCCCTGTGGAGGCACAAACAATACCTTCCCCTTGTGTGGGTTAGTGCCCTATTTCCCCGCCATCCATTTCCCCCCCCCACCTCCTTTTTATGGTTGGCTACCACATGCACCCCTGGATTTGGTCTGGTCCCTGCCATACTACCTGGACCTCGCCTGTAGAGCGTATACAGTAGTTTTTCCCTGTGCCCCTTTTGTCTTTTTCTTTTCTTTTTTATAAACTTATCTCAGTGGACTCATGTTGTACTTGTCCTTTTGTGCTTGGCTTACTTCACTTAGCATAATTTCTTCCAGTTCTTCCCATGTGGCAATATACTTCATGCGTTCATCATTTCTTTTTAGCTATACATAGTACTCTATTGTGTGTATGTACCACAGTTTTTTAATCCATTTCTCTGTTGACGGAAACTTGAGTTGTTTCTAACTTGTTGCAATTGTGAATTGTGCCACAATGAACATTGGAGCACAGATGTCTAGCTGTGTTTTTTTTAATGCCTCTTTTGAGTATATGCCCAGTAGGAGGATTGCTGGGTTGTATGGTAGCTCCATATCCATCCATTTTAGAAGTCGCCAAATCAATTTCTATAGTGGCTGTACATACCTTACAGGTCCACCAGCAGTGGATGAGAGGTCCTATCTCACCACAGCGCATCCAACACTTGTTGCTTTCTGACTTTTTGAATTGGGCTATCTTTGAGGGTGTGAGGTGGTATCTCATTGTGGTGTCTCATGTTGTTTGTCTGATGTGTCATTACTAAAGATGTTTTCCCAGTCCATGGACTTTCTTATTAGTCTCTTGGTGAATTCTTCTTCAGTATATCCCATTTGTCAATTTGAACCCCCTCTGTTTGTATCCTTCCCTATTTCTGAGAATCTATGTATTCTCTATTCCTACCATTTATACTCGAATATAAGCTGACCCGAGTATAAGCTGAGGCACCTAATTATTTACCTGGGAAACCAGAAAAACCTATTGACTCGAGTATAAGCCTAGGGTGGAAAATGCAGAAGCTATTGGTGTGTTTCAATAATCAAAACAAATGAAAATAAAATTACTAAAAATTGAGACATCAGTGGGTAATGTATTTAAATATTTATTTTAAATAAAAAACATAAATATAAGGACACGTCATTTAATATCCATAAACCAGCACAGTAAGTGGAAAATAGGTTCAACAAAAACAATAAGGTATCAACAATGATACCTTAAGAGTACTATTTATTCCCTGAGCTCAATCAGCAACCAAGCTAAAATGTAGAGTTAAAATCCTTTAAAACTGGATTTCTCATCATCATCTGTATCCAGATGCAGAGCTTCAGCTGGTGTGGGGTCATCACCATCACTGCTGTCATTTTCAGCAGTCTTGACTGCCATTCACGTCATAGAATGGCTCTGATTGGTTAGATGTGAGTAAACAAACATACATTTAAAGCCCTGCAGTATCAGCGGGGCTTTGAATGAACAATGGAGAGACAGACAGTCACCCGAGAGATGGCGGGTGCTCGTCCCATTACGGGGAGGGAGGGGGGGTTAGGGGAGAAAGCGAGATGTTACAGCTCGCTGGGGTATCACTGACCCATGTATAAGCCAAACCCCAGTTTTCCAGCACATTTTTTGTGCTGAAAAACTCGGCTTATACACAAGTATATGTTGTACATTCTCTAGTTGGTCCCAATTCCCTCTGGTGGCCCTAATAGTTTGGGGTTTAACTTTAAGATTTGTGATCAACCTTGAGTTTATTCTTGTGCATTTAGTGAGATAAGGGTCTTGTTTCATTTTTCTGCTGGTAGATACCCATTTTTTCTAGCACCACTTGTTAAAGACGGCATCTGCTTCCCATTAGATACTTTTGGGCCCTTATCAAATATCAGTTGTCTTTGCAGATGATTTTATTTCTGGGTTTTCAGTTCTTTTTCCATTGGTCTGAGTATCTGTCATTGTACCAAAAACATGCAGTTTTAACAACTGTGGGTGTGGAGTATGTGTTAAAGTCAGGTAAAGTAAGCCCTCCCACTATGTCCTTCTACTTGAGTTCTCTGCTAATTTGGAGCTTCTTCCCTCTCCATATTAAGTTGGTAATCAGTTTTTCCATTTCTTTGAAGAAAGATGAAGGTAATTGTATCGGGATTGCATTAAACTTATATATAGTGCCTTGGGCAGAACTGACATCTTTACTATTTTGAGTCTTCCAGTCCACGAACATGGGATATTCTTCTATTGTTTAGGTCACTCTGGGTTTCTTATAATTGTGTTCTGTAATTTTCCTCATATAGATCTTTTTTTCTTTTAGTCAGGTATATCTCTAGATATTTCAACTTTTGTTTGGCTATTGTGAAGGGTAGCACCCTTTTGATCTCTTCTGTGGTCTTACCCGATGTGTATAGCAGTCTGATGGACTTCTGTTTATTGAACTTTTATCCTGCCCCCATGCCAAACTCCTCTATTGCTTCCCCCTTTGTAGTAGTCCCCCTTTGGAGCTTTTGGAATTTTCCACATATAAAATCTTGTCATCTGCAAATAACGATACTTTCACCTCTTCCTTCCCCCGATGAATACTTTTGATGTCTTTTCTCTGCCCTATGATGTTAGCTAAAACCTCTAGCATGATAATAAATAAGAGCGGGGACAAGGGACATCTTTGGCCCCATTTTTCAGTGGGATTGTGTTAGTCTTTTCTCCATTGACTACCACGTTGGCTGTTGGTTTTTCATATATAGCTTGTATTGTATTGAGGAACTTTCCTTCCATTCCTATCTTCTCAAGTGTCTTAAACAGGAATTGGTGTTGGATGTTGTTGAATGCTTTTTCTGCATCTATCGCTGTTATTGAGTTGTTCTTAATAGTTTTTCATGTCAGTGTGCTAACGATTCTAATGGTTTTTCGTTAATTGAACCATCCCTGCATCCCTGGTATGAATCCCAGTTGGTCATGGTGAATTATTTGTTTTATATACTTTGTATTTTATTGGCCAGTATTTTGTTACTGATTTTTTGCATCCATGTTCATTAGGGATATTGGTCTGGAGTTCTCGATTGTTGGGGGATCCTTGCCCGGTTTAGGTATCGGAGTTATACTAGCTTCATAGAAGGAGTTTTGGGAGTTTTCCATCTTTTTCTATGTTCTGGATGAGTTTGTGTAGGATTGGTGTTAGTCTTTCCCTAAATGCTTGGTAGAATTTTCTTGTGACACCATCTGGTTCAGGGGATTTTTTAGTTGGTAAGCTCTTGGTAACCTTGTCTATTCCTTCTCTTGCTGTGGGTCTGTTGAGATTCTTGACGTCCTTTGGGGATAGTCTAGGGAGGGATTGTTTTTCCAAGAATTTGTCCATGTCTTCTAAATTCATGAATGAATTCCAAAACGAATTCTTGATAGTACTGTATAATTATCCTTTTGATTTCATTAGTGTCTATTATAATGTCCCCTTTCATCCCTCATTGTTGCTATTGAAATTTATTTCTCCTTTCTTGGGTTAGGTTTGCCAGCGGTCTTGTGTTTCTGTTTATACTTTCAAAGAACCAACTGTTCGCAGCATTAATTTTTTCCAGTTTTCTTATTTTTCCTCTCCTGAATCTCAGCCCTGATTTTTATTATTTCTTTTCTCTTGCTATTAGTGGGATTGTACTGCCGACTCTGCTCTAGTTATTGTAAATTTTGTGCTAGCATATCAATCATAAGTCTCTTCCTTTATCTGGTGTGCATGTATTGCTTTGAAACTTTCTCTGATAACTCCCTATGCTGTATCCCATAAGGTTTGGTATGTCGTGTTCTCATTCTTGTTGGGTTCTAGTAATTTCCTTATTTCATCTCTTATCTTGTTTTTGTTCATTTCCAGTCTTATGGCACAGTGGTCATGAGAGAGAGAGAGTTCTGTATGATATCAATGTGCTTAAATTTAGGTAGATTCGTCTTATGCCCAACATGTGGTCTATCTTCAAATATGTGCCATGCAGGCTTGAAAAGAATTTGATTTTTTAAAATATTTGGGTAAAAAGTTCTGTAACTATTTTTCAGATCCAGTGGTCTAATTGTAGTGTTTAGATCTCTAGCCTCCTTGTTGAGTTTCTTTCCCTATGATCTACCTTTCTCAAAGAACGATGTATTGAAGTCACCCATTATAATTAAGATTGTGATTTCTTTTTTTATCTTTTGGAGTGTTTGGTTGACGTATTCTGTGGATCTCTCATTGGGGAGTATCTTTTTTAAAAAACATTTTATTAGGGGCTCATACAACTCTTATCACAATCCGTACATATACATACATCAATTGTATAATATAATGCATGGTGGTTCTTTGTCTACTGTTCCCTTGACCATTATATAGTGTCCCTCCTTATCTCTATTTATGGTTTTCACTTTGAGGTCAATTTCATCTGAGATTCGGATTCTAACCCCTTGGTTTTTGAATTACTATTTTCTTGGTATGCCTTTCTCCAGCCTTTGATTATCTGCCTATTTTAGTCCGTAGCCTTGAGATGTGTCTCCTGTAGGAAGCAGATTGATGGGTTGTGTTTTCTATGCCAGTCTGCTAGTCTCAGCCTTTCCATCTGTTGGCTCTGTGATGTTGTCTTATATCTTTTGTGTTGGGTGTTTTCCTACCTTCCTTTCTTATTAGTGTGTTCTGCATAGGTGGAATTGCCCTGGACAGGTAGATCACTACGGAGGTTGGGCAAAGGTTCCTGCAGTAGCTTAGAACATTGGTGAGTCTTGGCTGAGCTGCCTTAGGCCATGTGAGGCACTAAGGTAGGTGGGAGGAAGGTCCCTCAGTCAGGTGGGGCAACAGAGGAAAAATAGGAGCTTCCCAAGCCACACAGGCACGATCGGGCAGAGTATATCCCCAGTGGAGATTGCCCGGGCTTTCCCCAGCCTCAGGCTATGCTGCACAGGGTGGAGCTCACCTAACTATGTGGGGGGCAAGTGTAAATGCCCTGGGCTAAGGGGCGTGGTCTGGAGGTTGGCAGTGGAGCTTGAGACAACAGTGAAGAGACAAACAAGGTGTCAGCAAGCTGTGGCTGTGTTTAGATTAAGCCCCTGCCCCCGCTCCAAATGGTCCCAGCCAGAGCCAAGGCAGTTGCATGGCTAAGGTCAAACCCTAGCCAGCTTCCACTGCAGTAAGCCAAAAGCCCCAAGCTCCTCAAAAACTTGTGGACCTACTTGTCTTTATTATGCTCCTCCTGTGAACTGGCAGTGTTGAATTTCTCCCTTAGTAACTCTCCTGGGCTGATTTCTGCGGAGTCACTCTGGTGTATGTTACTCCATTGCCATCTTCCCCATATTTCCAATTTTAGATCTATTGTTCCTTTATCTCTGAGTTTGTTATCTCCCAACTCCCCCTTCTCAGCCCCTTCCTCTTCTAGGTCCACCCCTCCCCCTACCCCACCCCCAACCTCTGGTCTAGTTGATTGCTTTTCAGGATTGCTTGTCCTGCCTATCTTATAAAGGTAGACGAGAGTAAAAAAGAAAAACCCAAATAAAACAAGAAAAAAAATAGCTTGTTCTAGGTCAGTTTTCTGACCGTTATGTATGATTTCCTATCACGTCTGCTGACGTGTGAAGTTCTGTCCCCCAAGTCAGAAGTCTATTTTCAGGATCCTTGGGGATTTGATTACTTTGCTCCTCTTGTTGCCCTGTTGCACTCTCTTGCATTGGTACACACACACACTCTCTCTCAATCTCTCCCACCTCTTTCCCTCTCTATATATATCTTTTTTTTTCTCTCACTATATATATCTTAAGTGCTGCCCTCTGTTTTGTCTTCTTCTGGGGAAGGTCTCAACATAGCTTGGCTTGGACCCAGCCCCGTTGTCTTCTTTGTTTGTTGTTCTATGCCAGTGTATTGTCCTCAAGGCTTCGTGCTCTGCGATGGGGTCTGGTATCTCTCTCCCTTTCCTGTGGAGACATACACAATACATTCCCTGTGGTTGTATTGGTGCCCTTGTCCCCATCCGTCTTATTTTAATTTTCTTCTCCTCTTTTTGCTTCTCCTTTTTACTTGGCTTCTATAT
This sequence comes from Tenrec ecaudatus, assembly GCF_050624435.1. NCBI lineage: Eukaryota > Metazoa > Chordata > Mammalia > Afrosoricida > Tenrecidae > Tenrec > Tenrec ecaudatus. Next base: position 144,089,073 of record NC_134533.1, read on the forward strand.
GAATTCCCTTAAAGCGATCTTCTGTCCTGGATTCCCTGTGCTCCCAGTTCCTATCTGTACCAGTGTAGATCCTCTGGTGTAACCAGATTTGTAAGGTAGATTTGGGATCATGATAGTGGGGGGGCAGAGTGGGGTGGCAGCAAGCATTTAAGAACTGGAGGAAAGTTGTATGCTTCATTGTTGCTACACTGCACCCTAATTGGCTGTCTCCTTCCCGCGAGCCTTCTATAAGGGGATGTCGTGTTGCCTACAGATGGGTTTTGGGTCCCCTCTCTATACTCCTCCTCATTCACAATGATATGATTTTTTGTCCTTTGTTGGCTGATACCTGATCCGTTTGAAACTGTGATCCCACAGGCTTACAACAGAGTTTTTTAATGCATTCATCAGTTGATGAAGATTTAGATTGTTTCCCGGTATTTTCGATTTTTGAACTGCGGAACATTGGAACGCAGCTGTTTGGTTCTGGTCTGCTTCTTACTTCTTCTGGGCATATGTCTAGTAGTGGGATTGCTGGATATTAATTATATTTCCATTTGTTTTAGTTATCGCCAGATTGATTTCCATAGTGGCTGCATGGACCTACAGGGCCACAAGCAGTAGATGAGGTTGTCTATCTTACCACACCCTCTTCAGCACTTGTTCCTTTCTGATATTTTGAATTGGGCTTTGAGGGTGATACGTGGTGTCTCATAGTTGTTTTAAATTGCATTTCCCTTATGGTTAATGATCTGGAACATTTTCTCATGTTTATTGGCACTCGGATTTCTGCCCTTGTCAAACTTCTGTTGAAGTCTTTTGCCCATTTACACTTACTTAAAAAATAATTTTAGTAGGAGCTCTTACAGATATTGTAACAATTCATAATTCAATTAGATCAAGCATAATTGTTCAATTGCTGCCACCATCTTTATCTAAGCATTTTATTTCTGCTTGAGCTTTTTAATATCACCTCCCATATATCACCTCCCTCCTCCACTCTACCACCCTATGAACCCTTAATATATTATTATTGCTTTATCTTACACCATCTAATGTATCTTTACACCTACAATTCTGTTATTCATTCTACACTTAATTTTTTTGGTTGATTGTTGGGCATAAACTTATATACAACAAAATATACACTAATTAAAACATTTCTACGTGTACATCTTAGTGACATAGCTTACATTCCTCAAGTTGTGCAATGATTTTCCCCTTTCTTTCTGAACTTTTCCTCCATTATTAAGTTAAGCTTAGGAAACCAAACTCAGTGCCATAGAGTTGCTTCCATCTGTTAGTGACTGTGGGACAGGGTAGAACCCCTTCTATGGATTTCTGAGGCCATAACAGTTATAGTATAACTTTATAGTTGAGTAGAAAGCCTCATGTTTAATGAAACTAAACCTAAGCCTCCAGAATAAGGAACTAAATCCCATTAGGTTTTTTGTTGTACACAATCATCATCAGCAAATATTAGCAGCTTTTTTTGTGGTGGTGGTAGTGGAGGATCATAAATGAAAAGTCGCTTGAAAAAAGTATGCATAAGCTTTTCAGTGACTTCTTCCTCCAAAGAGGGGATCTGAGTCTTTGTTGTCTGTTTGAAACCTGTTCACTTTGGGTGACCCTGCTCACATTTGAAATACCAATGACATAGTTTCCAGCATCTTAACAGCCAGCACGCAAGCCATCACAGTGTGACAAACTGACAAACTTTGTGTTACATACTTTGGACATATTGTCAGGAGAGACCAATACCTGTAGAACGGCATGCAGTTTGGTAAAGTAGAGGGGCGGCATAAAGGAAGAAGGCCATTGGTGAGTGATGCGTTGTCACAGTGGCCTCATCAATGAGCTATGAGCTCAGGCATAGGAGCAGCATGAGGATTCTGTAGGGTTTCCTTTTGTTGTGCATAGCTTCTCTGTGGATTGGAGTCTACTCAATGTAGCCTACCTTACAACAAAGTCAGCTTCAAAAAGTTTGTGGGGGAATTCCACTGTCTTTCTATTCTCCCCCCGCCCCCAAGGACTTTTTATAAAATTTCTACATAGATTGTTCAGTGGCATTAGTTACATCTTTCTCAGGGTGTTCATATTCTTTGTTCCATTTTCAGTACTCTCTTTCCTCTGCCCCTTTATCTCTTCATGTGTATTTTAGAGTAATTGTTGATTTTTTAGTTTCATATATGAAATAAAAAAAACATAGCTGGTTCTTTTAATGCAACATCTTACCTGTCTTTTATTTGTTGTGTTAACTTCGTTTCATTAAAGGTGACTTGGTGGGGGTGTGTGCCTCAGGTAATTTTAGTTTAAAAGAGTATCTCAGCAATTATCCTAGGTTGTCCATAACAGGTCTTAAGCAGTACAATATATCTGGATATTTTAAGAACCTGAGTTTTTTGGTTCATATTTTTCTCCCATTTTCTTCAGGTTCTTCTATACCTCATTGGAAAAGTCTATAATGGTAACTGGGTACCATGTAATTCTAAAAGCCATGGCTCTGTAGGTCATTAGCCTGTTTTTATTTTGTTGAGACTTTGGGTATGGTTATAATAATATTATTTTAAATTGGGAAGTAGTAGTTCATATTTCCCTGGGCAATGCTTTGCGTAGAACCTCTGATGACTTAATTGGTTACACATTGGTTTGCTAACAGCAAATTTAACAGTTAGAAACTAACAAGCCGCTCTGGGGTTTAATAAACAAAAAAAAGGCTTTCAACTCCCATAATGATTTCCAACCTTGAAAACCCACAGACAATTCTGCTCTGTCCTGTTAGGGTCACTATGAGTAAGAATGAACTTGATAGCAGTGAGTTTTTAATTTTGTTTTGTTGTTTGAGTCTTTTTACTTTTTCAATAATCTTATGGGTTCTCAGAGTCCTGTCACTTGCAATTTAATGTAAGTTTTCCTTTATTGGTTAACTCTAGTGCTTCAACATTAAACAACAACAAAAACAATACCTTCCTTTTGAGTTCTTCATGTTTTTCTATATAAACATTCATGTCAAATAAGAACAGAAATAGTTTAACTCTTCCTTTCCAGTTTTGTATCTCTAATTTCTTTTTCTTGTTTGATTTCTATGGCTAGAACTTCTAGCACAAGATTGAAAAGCGGTGGTGGTTTAACTTAATTGCCCTTCATCATGTTGAGGAATTGCTTTTCTATTCTTAGTTTGTTTAATGTTTTTCTTGTGACAGCATGTTAGATTTTACCAAATGCTTTTTATTTGATTGGTGTTGATGTGTTTATTTTTCTTTATTCTGTTAATGTGGTGTATTACATTGGTTGATTTTATTAGCTTGAACCACTCTTGGATTACTAGGATAAATCTTACTTGTTCATAGTGTGCAAGTATCCTTTAAAATTTTGTTGCTTTAAAAATGCAATCTCCTTTTAAATGCCAATAATTTATTGGCAATTTCAAATTTGTAGTCATAAAGGGTATTGGTATGTAGTTATCTTCTCTTGCGGTGTCTGGTAATGTTGGCCACATAAAATGCGCTAGGAAGTGTTACCTTTAATTTTGAGGATAGAATTTGGGGAAAATTTGTTCCAATCTTTTAGATATTTGATAGAATTTTGTAGCGAAGCCATCTGGTCTTTGACATTTATATATTGGAGGTTTTTGACTAATGAGCCAACCTCTTCATTTATTATGAGTCTGTTGAGACTTTTCTCTTGAGCCAGTTTTTTTTTCAGTTTTCTAGGAATATATGTGTCATAATTATCTAGTGCTGCTATTACAGACGTGCCAAAAGTGAATTTTAAAAAGACACATTTTATTGGAGGCTTGTACAACTCATCACAATCCATATGTACATCCATCGTGTCAAGCACATTTGTACATTTGTTGCCATCATCATTCTAAAAACATTTGCTTTCTACTTGAGCCCTTGATAACAGCTCCTCATTTTCTCCCGCCCTCTTCTCTCCCTCCCTTATGAACCCTTGATAATTTATAAATTATTATTATTTTGTCATATCTTACACTGTCTCCCTTCACCCAGTTTTTTGTTGTCCATCCCCCAGGGAGGAGGTTACCTGTAGATCCCTGTAATCTGTTCCCCCTTTCTACCCCACTCTCCTTCTACCTTTCCAGTGTCTTCACTCTCAGCACTGGTTCTGAAGGGATCATCTGTCCTGGATTCCCTGTGCTCCCAGTTCCTATCTGTATCAGTATACATCCTTTGGTCAAGCCAGATTTGTAAAGTGGGATTGAGATTATGATAGTGGGAGGTGGGTGGTGGGGTGGTGGAAGCATTTAGGAACTGGAAGAAAATTGTATGTTTCATTATTGCTACACTGCACCCTTACAGGCTCGCTTTCTCCTGTCGACCCTTCCATAAGGGGATGTCCTATTGCCTACAGATGGGTCTTGGATCCCCACTCTGCACTCCCCTCATTCACAATGATAGGATTTTTTTCTTTGATGCCTGCTTCCTGATCCCTTCAACACCGCGCAATCTCACAGGTTGGTGTGCTTCTTAAGTGGATGGTTTAAAAAAATTTTATTTTCACCTTACAACTGTGTCAGGTGTGGAAGAATGTCCTTGTGTCTTCAGTTTCTGTTTTCTGGTTTCCTGGAGATCTCTATATGCCTGATAACAATATTTCCCCATCTCTTATTGGTAGTTTAAACTTTATTTGCAGATATTAAAGATATACCCTACTGTATTCTTCATTAACATAGCAAAGACAAAGCATTTTCAAGAGGTTAAGATTTATAACACATATTTTTGAGAAACATAGCACTATTATATCTTTTATCTAGTTTGTCATACAATTGTCTCATACTTTTATTTTTGTTGGGTTGCTAGTAATCCTACTATATTTCTGATTTTAGTTATTTGTATTTTAATTTTTTCCATTGTTAGTTCAGCTAATGGATTGTAAATATTAGTGATATTTCCACAGAATTAACTTCTGATTTCTTTGAATTGCTTTTGTTTCTTTCAGTAATCATCACCATCAAACCAAACTCATTGCCATTGAGTCTATTCCGACTCCTCAGAGTCGTGATCGTACCCCCCACCCCCAATGTGCGTTTCCGAGACTAGCTTTTTTCTTCTTGTTAGGTGCTATTGAGTCTGTTTTGACCCATCTGTTATACACAATAGAATGAAACACTACCTTCTCTTGCACTATCTTCACAATTGTTTCTGTGCTTTATCCTATTGTTGCAGGCATGGTTTCAATCCATCTCCTTGAAGGTCTTCCTCTCTTTTGCTTTACCAACTTTACCCTTCAACTCTACCAAACATCATGTCCTCTTCAGGGGAATAGAAAACTCAGGCTTTCTCCAGAGGAGCTGCTGGTGGTTTAAACTGCTGGCTATGCAGTTCGCAGCCCAACACATAACCACTAAGGTGCCAGGGTTCCTCAGTTCTTGTTATTGCCTTCCTTTTGGTAGAGTTTGAATTAGTTTACTCAACTTTTCTCTTTTGAATATATAGGCATGGCTATACATTTTCCTAAGTACTGCCTTCCATGTCCTACCACTGAGGATACCTGGTGGCACAGTAATTAAAGTGCTTGATAGTTAAGTGAAAGGATCATGGTTTGAACCATCCAGTGAGGAAAAAAAAATATGATAAGCTGCTTTTGTAAAGATTTAAAGCCTCAAGCTTATGGAGCAGCTGTGACCTGCCCTATAGGTTCACTGTGAGCGAATTGTGGTGTAATGGTGGCAGAGGGTTTGGTGATTTGGGTCTCTTCTCCCTTCTGGCTTCTTGGTCACTTTATATATCAAAGAGTATTAGTTTAAGGCACATCCCATTAGAGTTGAGTCTTATTAGCATTAAGACCCTAGATTCCTAAATGGGATTACAATCATATAAACTCATTGCTGTCATGTCTGAATCAGCAACCTCACATAGGGTTTCTAAGACTGTAATTCTCATCTTTCTCTCTTGGAGAAGCAGGTGGGTTTGAACCACAGTCCAATTCATTTCATAATAAGTGACTAGGTAATTTCATTGACTGACTAAGAGGGAACTTCAAAAAGTTCTTGTAAAATGGAAAACATGTTGGAATTTCCCACAAACTTTTTGACATGCCTAGGTTTGTAGTTTTGAGGAAAAAATAATTGTATCATTTAATTAAATCCATTTATCTTTTGTAGGCTGAGACGTTGAAAATAAACTCATTTTCTAGAATGTCATGGCCCACGTTACTGTGTTGCACCTAGGCAGATATGAAGGGGTAACCCCCCAAAAAAGGAAAAAAGCTCCACTGGGCAGAGCTTTCATAGTACACATTTTGTCCTGCTGGGCTAGCATAGAGCAGCTTGCTCTGTGTTACTGCACCGAGTGGCGTCACCTGGGAAGGTTCTCTCTGGTCATGGTAATTGTTTTGTAAAAGCGTTTGCTTAAAGCTTGGTTTTTGTTTGTTTGTTTGTTTTTGATGGCTGATTTAAGAGAACAGCCTTGTGACTGAAATTTTGTTTGCTGCTTGGGAAAAATGCTGCAGAAACTGTTGTGATGTTGAATAAAGCTTAGAAGGTCAGTGCTATGGGAAAAACACAAGTGTATGAGGCATTTTTTCATTTCAAAAAAGATGAAATGTCTGTTGATCACAAACCTTGTTCTGGACATCTGTCAACTTCCCAAATGTACGAAAATGTTGACTCATAGTGCATTTGGACTTTATTCCACCAGGTTAGCCTGTTAATCAAGCTTTCAACTTAGAAGTTCTGAAAAGATTGTATAACAGTGTGCGACAAAAGGCTTGATTTGTGGCAAATGAGGGACTGGTTTTGCCACCATGACAATGTACCTGTTAATGTAGCCATCTCAGTGTGCCAGCTTTTGACAAAATACAGCGTACCTCTCTTATCCGATGTACCATACCCACCTGAACTAGGGACTTTTAGGAAGCAGTAGTAAGATTAGAATCTGAAAGGTTTTGGAGTCATCAAATGTTATCACTATCAACCCCTTTACTGTCTAACATATCTGTAGGCTTTATCACATTTTAACTTTGTATCATGATGGCAAGACTTTGGGGCAGAGGGAGAGACTATTTCTGGAGCCCAGGTCACTCACTCAGTGATACCTGTTCTGATTAAAAACCATGATAGAGAGGGGTACTTGATTATGTTGTAAGTTTGGAGCTAATAGATGATAATATATCGGGTGGGGGTGGGGTGTGATGGAGTAAGAACAAGAGGGAAGGATACCTTCTTGTTTGAGATAGTATAAATGGACAAAACAATATGTGAAATGTTAAGTTATCAAGAATTCTATCAAGCAAGAGTAGGGTAGTGGCTTGGAGAAGTACAGGTATGAGCAGAAGCAAATGGGGCTGAAAAGAAAGACTCATCATTTTACCTAGATTAGGGCATGCATGGGAGAGGTGATATAAAGAAAATAAATTAGAAACCCCATTCCCCCATAAGATACTCTTTATAGCTTCTTGGAATTACAGAAGGTGTAGCTCTGAGCAGTGAAGTAAGGAAATTTTTTGGTATTCTATGCAATAAGCTTAAGCATTTTAGGCCCCCAAAAGCTAAGCAAAACATGTTGCCCACAGTCAGTTGTACAGAGTGACTTATATTCTACAGGTTCTAATCAGTAAAGGTTTTGCCGTAATCTTTAAGGGTACCGAGTGTTTAATAAGAGCAGATGACAGAAATACTGCATGTGAATTGAGCCATAAGGAATAAATCCAGTAAGCTGGTAATTAAATATAACAACACGAATTAACCTAATTTCTATGATAAGCTGTGTTAAGCTACAAGTATTATTATATCTTACTTAGTACAAAAGTTTTTGCAGTTACTAATTTGCTCAATTTTTATGTCACATTTAAGGTGGTGCTTGGTGTTGGTAAATACAGGAGAAGAAGAGAAACCTGATCAGAGGCATCCCTGGAGTATATTTAACCAAGATGATTGCCTTGGGCAACTGGTCTGCATGGTACTTCAGTGAGCAGTGATGAAAAGGTATGGTTATGATTGTTCCAAGACTTTTATACATGTAATTGACCTAATATTCTTTTCTATTCCATTTCAGAGTCCGTGGGATTCTATTAGAGATTAGTTTGGCCTATTCTTTAACCTCTTCTATAGTCCTCCTCAAGTTTTTCTCTCCTAAGGGTAAAGAAAGTATTTATTTACTAGGAAGTTTACAATTGGATGGATAATAATCACTTTAGTTAAGAAACAGAATCTTACATTATTTTGATTTAGTCTATACTTACTATAATAAGGTCCTGTTTCAAATCAGTCCTTTAGTACTCATAGCCTCTTAGAGCAAACTCTACTATGGTACCTTTATAGAGTATTAGAGTTTAAGTTATACAAAATGGAAACAGTAAAAAAAATTAAGAATTTCACGTTATGTTCAGTATATAATGTGGTTCTCTTTCAAAATTTCGTTAAAGAATCACCTAATTTCAAACTTGATAGGCATAGTAAATTATAAACTTTGTGTATCATTGCCACATGGTCTTATCACTTAAGTAAATTGTCTTGTGCTGTTTTAGCATAAATAAACCACAAGTGAAGGACTTTAATAAGCAAATTTATTTTTCACAGAAGGCAAAATGTCCAGATTCATGATGCCAGTTCTAGAAGGAGACTTTCCATTTTTCTATCTATTCTGAGCTCCTGTACCTCAGCAATCTTCATGTATCTTAGCATCTGTGCTTACTCTTTGCTTAATATGTGTTTTTCTGCCTCAAAATGAATGATTAAAAAAATTTTTTTGAAATGATTGATTTAAGATACACTCCACACCAGCACTTATTTTTCTTAACATTTTATCACCATCCATCCGTTGTCTCAGCACATTTATACATTTGTTGCCATCATCATTCTCAAAACATTTGCTTTCTGCTTGTGCCCTTGGTATTAGCTCCTCATTTTTCCCTTCCCTCCCTGCTCCTTCCTCCCTTATGAACCCTTGATAATTTACAAATTTTTTGTCATATCTTACACTGTCTGACGTCTCCCTTCACCCACTTTTCTGTTGTCTATCCCTCCGAGAGGAGGTTATATGTAGATTCTTGTAATCAGTTCCCCCTTTCCACTCCATCCTCCCAGTATCGCCACTCAGCACTGGTCCTGAAGGGATCATCTGTGCTGGATTCCCTGTGTTTCCAGTTCCTATCTGTACCAGTGTACATCCTCTGGTCTAGCCAGATTTGTAAGGTAGAACTGGAATCATGATAGTGCGGGGAAGGGAGGGAGCATTTAGGAACTAGAGGAAAATTGTGTGCTTCATTGTTGCTACCCTGCACCCTGACTGGCTCCTCTCCTCCCCACGACCCTTCTGTAATGGATGTCCTGTTGTCTACAGATGGGTCTTGGGTCCCCTTCTGCACTCCTCCCCCTCATTCACAATGATTAGATTTTTTGTTCTTTCATACCTGATACCGGATCCCTTGACACCTCGTGATCACACAGACAAGTGTGCTTCTCCCATGTGGGCTTTGTTGCTTCTCATCTAGATGGCGGCTTGTTTATCTTCAAGCCTTTAAGACCTCAGACACCATATCTTTTGATAGCTGGGCAACATCAGCTTTCTTCACCATATTTGCTTAAGCACCAGTACTTTTAATCAGCGTAATAAAAACCATTCTGAAATAAGGTTCTAACCACTGGTACAAGTAGTGGAGAAGACCTAACAGAAATCTTCTCAGTAAGCATTTTTAAAAATGATGTTGAATAAGTAACTCCTAAACCAGGGATCAACAAACTTATAAAGCTGGAAGAGCCAATCCTGTCCCTTATAACAATTAAAAAAATTAAAGCCATAAATACATTTTTATAAACAAGTGAAATCACCATTATCTGAATAATATTCTGTAAAATTTTACTTCAGAGCATTATGCATGTACTGAAATAGCTGCATACAGCTCTCAAGCTACAGTTTGCTGACCCCTGTTCTACACATTATGGAATAAATGGAAGATACATGATTGAAAATGCAAGAGAAAGGCATGAAAGATAAAATAATTTGTTTTTGGTTTTGTTTGTACTATTTTGTTGTTGGGGGCCATCGACTCGATTCCTACTCCAGTGACCTTATGCCCAACAGAAAGAAATATATTGCGTTCTTCACCAGCCTCACATTTCTTCTTACGCTCGAGTCCATTGTTTTAGCAGCGTGGCTTTAGTTTCTTGTGTCAAATCTGTTCTTCAGATGTTCTTGAAATGCAGGTGGGATAGACTCAAGCTTCCATTTTGGTTCTTAGGGACTTGTTTTAATTTTATTCAGCTTTATCTTAAACTTAATATGAGCAATTGATAATTCTCTTCCACAGTCAGCCCTGTCCCTGTTTTTAGATGCCGAACTTCTCCAGTGTCTTTTCCAAGAGATGTTTACAGTCTGATTTCTGCTTCATCTGGAAAATCGATGGATATATTTGCATTTTGTTTTGTGGAAAAAGGGTATTTTCTATGAACAAGACATTCTTGCAAAATTTTTTTCATGAGTAGTCCAGCTTCATTTCTATCACCAAGTTAATATTTTCCAACTGTTTATTCTTTGTTTCCAGTTTTTGCATTGTAATCACCAGTAACTATCAGTGCATCTTGATTTCACGTTAGATCAATTTCAGACTTAGGTCATTGGTATAATTCTTCAATATCTTCATCACTACTAGCTTTTGTACATGTTGCATAAATTTCTCTACTAGTTATATTGATTGGATTTCCTTGAAGGTGGATAGATGTAATCTTACCATAGACAGCATTTCACTTTAAAATTGATTTGCAGTGTCATTTTTGACAATGAATACCATCTACTCCCTTTGTTTGCATTACTCCATGCATCATAAATAATATTATTTTTAAAATTCAAATTGGCCAAGACTAGTCTGTTTTTAGCTCAAAAATTCTTAGAAACTCGATCGTTATACATTCCATTTCAGTTAAAAAGTTCCAGTTTTCCTTGATTTACTCTTCACACATTCCAAATTTCAGTCATTAACAAATATTTCCTGCTGTTTCTTATGACCCCTATCAGTAAATAAAGATTCTGATGGCTCCACTCTTACTGACTTTACCTGATAGAGACTCAGGGCACCATGGCTGATTCCACTTCAAGAAATCAGTTTCTATTCAGTCAAATTTGAAGTGCCCTCTGACACAAAGGGCCCCTCCTGTGGCACTAACTCTCCCACTGTTCTGCTTTCACTCATTAGGCTTTCAGTATCTGACAGTGTTCTGAAGCTATGCATGAGGTTTTCAGTGGCTCGACTTCTTCCTCCAACGTGGGTAGCAGATTCCTTCTTCAAAGTCTATTCTTAGTCTGGAAGCTCAGCTCAAACTGGTTTACTTTGGGTTATCCTGCTCTCATTTTAAATATTAGTGACATAGCTTCCAGCATCACACAAGCCTCTCTAGTATGACAAATTGACATTAAAGTTATATAGTGCCTAAATTCTAAATTTATTTTTTATTAATTTCTTTAAAGGGATTAAACATTTTTTTTTAAATTTTAACAATTTATTAGGGGCTCATACAATTCTTATCACAGTTCATACATATACATACATCAATTGTATAAAGCACATCCATACATTCCCTGCCCCAATCATTCTCAAAGCATTTGTTCTCCACTTAAGCCCCTTGCATCAGGTCCTCTTTTTTTCCCCCTCCCTCCCCTTTCCCCCCTCCCTCATGTGTCCTTGGTAATTTCTACCTCGTTATTTTGTCATATCTTGCCCTATCAGGAGTCTCCCTTCCCCCCTTCTCTGCTGTCCCTCTCCCAGGGAAGAAGTCACATGTGGATCCTTGCAATCAGTTCCCCCCTTCCAACACACTCACCCTCCACTCTCCCAGCATCGTCCCTCACACCCTTGGTCCTGAAGGTATCATCCACCCTGGATTCCCTGTACCTCCAGCCCTCATATGCACCAGTGTACAGCCTCTGTCCTATCCAGGCCTGCAAGGTAGAATTCGGATCATGGTAGTTGGGGGGAGGAAGCATCCAGGATCTGGGGGAAAGCTGTGTTCTTCATTGATACTACCTCGCACCCTAATTAACCCATCTCCTCTCCTAAACCCCTCTATGAGGGGCTCTCCATTGGCCGACACTTGGGCCTTGGGTCTCCACTCTGCACTTCCCCCTTCATTTAATATGGTATATATATGCATATACATATACACATATATACACACACTTATATCGTTGTTGTTTTTTTTGCATGATGCCTTATACCTGGTCCCTTGGCACCTCGTGATCGCACTGGCCGGTGTGCTTCTTCCATGTGGGCTTTTTTGCTTCTGAGCTAGATGGCCGCTTGTTCACCTTCAAGCCTTTAAGACCCCAGACACTATCTCTTTTGATAGCCGGGCACCATCAGCTTTCTTCACCACATTTGCTTATGCACCCATTTGTCTTCAGCGATCCTATCATGGAGGTGTGCAGTCAATGATAAGATTTTTTGTTCTTTGATGCCTGGTAACTGATCCCCCTGGGACCACTCGATCACTTCCATGTGGACTTTGTTGCTTCTGAGCTAGATGGCCGCTTGTTTATCTTCAAGCCTTTAAGACCCCAGTCACTATCTCTTTTGATAGCCGGGCACCATCAGCTTTCTTCACCACATTTACTTGTTCACCCACTTGGGCTCCAGCCGTTGTGTCGGGAGAGTGAGCATCATAGAGTTCCAATTTAATAAAAGAAGGTATTCATGCATTGAGGGAGTGTTTGAGTAGAGGCCCAAGGTCCTTCCGCCACCTTAATACTTGACCTATAAATATAGACACATAGATCTATTTCCCCATCCTCCTATATATATTTGCATGTACATGTCTTTGTCTAGACCTCCATGAATGCCCTTTGACTCCTAGCTCTTTCCTCCATCTCCCTTGACTTTCCTCCTGCCCTACTACCATGCTTCATCGCCACCTGGGCTAGTGTATACCTCTTCTCTAAGCAACCTTACCCTTGATCATTTCCCACCAGGCCTGCCACTCCCCCTTCTCTACCATTTGGGGTCCCATGTTTTTCCCTTGTCCCTGGGTTTGTTAACACCACTTCCTTACCCCCCGCTACCCCCCCCACCCCAAGTCCCCCCAGAACTGTGGGTCCCGTTGTTTTTCCTCCAGATAGTTCATCCAGCCTGTCCTATTCAGACAGACCTGTGGAGTCACTAACATGCACGAAAACAAGACAGAGGAAAACAAAGCAACAGTATACAACCAGACAACAAAACAACAAAAACAAACCACTGACAAAGAACAGAACAAAACAGTTCACAAGAGAAAAGCTTGTAGTTAGTTCAGGGATCGTTTGCTGGCCATTAGGAGCGTTTTCCTTTTATGGTTAATTTCAGGCATATAAAAACATCACTTTATCATTTGAACTCCCTTTTCATCCATTTTCAATTTGTACTTTTTTTATATTCAGCTTTCTTTTGATTGAGGTTTTTTTGTTTTATTTTGTCATTGTTGTTTGTTTCTTGTTTTTATTTTGTATGTTTTTCTGTTTATGAAATCCAGGATTGGTAAATCTATAGAGACTAACTGGATTTATAATTACCCTAGGGCATGACAGTTGAGATTGGTAGGAGATTGGGGACTAACAACAATGAAAAAGAAATATAAAAATGTTCTAAAATTCATTGTGATGAAGATTGTACAACACCTGATGTGATTGCACTTTTGAACTAAATTATATGGACATTATATACTAATAAAACATGTACATTATATACTAATAAAGCTATGTTTAAGTAAAAAAGAAAATCATTGCTTTTATCAGGTGACCTTTTTTCCCCATTGAAACTGTATTTGTTAATATGGTAAAGTTCCGTCAGAACTTTCAAACCCTCTGCCATAGTCAATTCTGATTCATAGAAAGCTAACAGCACAGAATAGAACTGTCCATTTGGGTATCAGAAACCGTCAATCTTTATAGGGAGCAGGGCCTTATCTTTTCAGCTAGCAGCTGGTAGGTTTGAACTACTGAGTTGTGGTTAGCAGTCCTTGGCATCAGTCACTATGCCACTTTATGGGACTTAAAAATATTTTTGATTTAGTGCAATTTGATCAGAATGTGTTACAGTAGCCATCAGTCTCAGTCTTCCTGAGATACTGATCGTATTGGGAGAAATTGAGGTAACTCACATACTAATGCAGTATTTTAAAGTGCATTACTAAAAGATATGTTGAACCTTCTGGCAAATGGGAAGGGCATATGATAAGATATAACACTTTTACTTTTTACAATATCCGTTCATCTTTTAATGGATCCTTGCTTGTGTTGTGTTTATGCCTTGTACTGCAATATGCATGGTTGGGAGTTTGAAACCACCAGCTGTTCTCAGGAGAAAGTCTGGCTTTTTATCCTGTAAACTGTTATACTCAGAAACCCACAGTGGGGTCGCTCTCATTCAGTATGGTCTCTATGGCAGTGAGGGTTTTTTGGGGGAAGGTAGGGTGGCTCAGTGGGCTATATACTGAACTGCTGACCACAGCATCAGCAGTTAGAACCCACCCCCATTCTGTGGAAGATGAGGGAGGGGAGGATGTGTGCATACATAAAGATTTACTATCTCTGAAACCTACAGCAGCAGACCTGCCTTCTTGGGTTACTATGAGTTGTAATGGAATCAGTGGCAGTGAGTTTGGTTTGGGCATATCTTTTAATAAGTTGGCTTTTAGCGTATGGTTCTGGAATTAGTTTGGGTTCTCCTTCTGCCCCTCCTGAAATAATTTTACTTTTCAAAAACTGTAGAAATTGAGTAGATTCTGACGTGATCGAATGGACAGATTAGAATTGCCCCATAGAGTTTCTGAGCCTGCTATCTTTGAGGCACAGTGGTTAAGTACTCAATAAGGTGGCTCAAGTCCACCAGTCACCCTAGTACAGCAGTTCTCAACCATAGGTCAAGACCCCTTTGGGGGTCGAACGACCCTTTCACAGGGGTCGCCCAATTCATAACAGTGGCAAAATTACAGTTATGAAGTAGCAACGAAAATAATTTTGTTGTTGGGGTTTACCACAACATGAGAAACTGTATTAAAGGATTGTGGCATTAGGAAGGTTGGCAACCACTGCACTAGTAGAAAGATGTGGTTGCCTACTTCCTTAAGATTTATAGTGTGGGGAACCTTAAGGGACAGTTCTCCTCGGTTGTTGTGAATTGGAGTACTGTGAATTAGAATCGACTCTAACAACAAATTGTTTTTTTCTTTTTAATCTTCATGGACTCAAGTTATCCCCTTTTTTCTCTTGCAGAGCCACTAATAGATCTTAACTGCATATCTATTGGTCTGCAACAAAGTAATTCACCACTTGTCCTCAGGGTTTCTCATCCTGCACATTGCTTCCCTAAATCAAACCAGAAAACTAACTGATAATTAACTGTCTAGTTGATTCCAACTCATAACATCCCTATATGCAGATTTTATTCCAATTTCATTTGTTCCACTAAGATCTTTTTCCTGGTCCATGGTTCAGTCTAGGATCACACATAGCATGTAGTTGTCATGTCTTTTCCTTTGACCCAGTACCTATAGTTCCACAGCTCTCCAAATCTTTCATGAATTTAACACTTTTGAAAAGAATTAGAGAATTATTTTGTAAAATATTCCGCAGTTTGGATTAATCTAATATATATTTGTAAATTAATGTTAGACTGTACAGTTGTGGCAAGAATACCAGGTAAATGAAGTTTCAACTTTTCTGTTCATCTCAGAGATATATACCAAATTCTATATGAATGTATATGTCTCATTATTAATGATATGGTTAAGGGGAGGTATCTATTCTTTGTAACTAATTAGGATCTGGTGGAGAGATTCTTTCTTTTGACCATGTGCATTTAAAAAAAAATTTCCTCTACCCTCACAACCCTTCACACATCCAAACCTCGAAACAACATTCCAGCCACCCCAGTGGGTTTCTTGGCAGCCCCTGCCCTCCAGCTTGTGTACCCACTCTCCCCAGTCCCTGAGGAATGAGTCGCCGCTGCAAATACAGTGACCCCCTCTGGACCTCACACAAGATAGTCAGACTAGGTAGGACCCCAGCCAAGGCTCCTGCCCCTTTAAGGGGTCACTTCTTCCAGAAGAATCTTACCCACCCGCACCCACCCCGCAGTGCAAGAGAAAAGAGCTTAATCGAATCTCCTCAGAGATGTGGGGGGTTAGTGCGCCACTCGCGCAGTTAATTTTTTTACCATACTTTGCCTACATTTTTTATTTGTTTCAAAACTTTATTACTGTGATGCTTGTTGAATGGTTACTCTTTTCCTTTCTTTGCTTCTACAATTATTCATTTTATGGAGAAGAATTTTTCATTCCCATTTAGTTTTTAAACGATATGTATTAGTATGTATTATTTCATTTGTCATTGGATATAATCCATTATAGTTGAGATTTTCTGATTGAAATATGGAATTTTCAGAAATTACTTATGATAGTAGGACTATAGGATCAAGAAGAATTTTCCCATTAGTCTATATGAATTTAAACTAAAAATGCAGAATTGAATTCCTTAATCATTATTCAATTAAACAATATTTATTTAGAATTTTCAGTTACAAAAAACTTTTCCTAAACATATCTACAATGTAATGAACCACTGAAATTTTATATCTTCTTTGTGGTATGGACCTCATTATTTTAAAATTCACTTAGTTGTAGTGATTTATTAACAGCCCATGTTTTCTAGATTATGAATCCTTAGAATTTGCTTGTGTGTTAACAGGCATATATTTTTTCTTTAAGAAGTTTTGGGGTGCATATCATGGACTTGTGTCATAATTAATTTTCACATCTGGTAATTATTTTATTTTCGGTGTGGTAATTATCAGACAATGAAAGACTAAACCAGGGATCCTCAAACTACGGCCCATGGGCCACATGCGTCCCCACCAAGGCCATTTATCTGGCTCGCCAGGTGTCTTTGCCCCATTTTATTTTTTACTTCAAAATAAGATATGTACAGTATGCATAGGGATTTGTTTATAGTTTTTTTTTAACTATAGTCCGGCCCTCCAATGGGTCTGAGGGACTGTGAACTGGCCCCTGTTTAAAAAGTTTGAGGGCCCCTGGACTAAATTATTAGCCATTAGAACCCATCCAGTAGCTGTGCAAGAGAAAGACCTGGCAGTCTGTTTTCTGAAACATTATAGCCAGGAAACTTCTATGAGCAGTTCAGCTCTGTCACTTGGATCACTATACCATGGCTCAGTTAGGTAGCAAAAAACACAACTATTTCTTGGGATTTGAAAGAGAAGGCTTTCTTCCCTAAAGAATCATACACTCCCAGAGAGCTTGCAATAACAGGTATGCACCGCTTAATATCCATATGTTCTTTGAAATAGGACGCTATATGATTTGGATGTTGTGTAGCCATCATATAAAACCATAATTATGAGAGCTTGTTTCCAGTCATTATCATCAGTGCTGCTGTTTGAACTGCTGGCACGGCTAGGGAACTGATAGCAGGAGCCAGTGGTTCCACTGTTACCTGAGTAGCAGGAGCAACCCACCATTGGACAAAGCCTGTTGTACAAAGACCCGGAATTCACGCCGAGAGCCGTGTTCCCTACTTGTATCCCACCCATGGTCCAGTGTAGTGTTGTTAGATTCTGGGCTTGGGGTCTTCAAAATTATTAGGAGGAAGTAATGAAAGAAAAGTTGCTTTCCTTTTGATGTGCATATGTGCTTGACACGATGTGTGTATGGATAGTGATAAGAATTGTATGAGCCCCCAAAATAATGATTTTTTAAAAAAGAAGACCAAGAACCCTATGGAGCCATGATGCACATGCAATTGAATGTCTGAATTGAGGTTAATTGATGTATTATGATACAATCGATAGTTAAAAACAATGGCAAGAAGTACGACTAGAGCGGTATGTATAAGATCACTTGAAAGTTTGGGTTAGACTTACCTCTGCCTCAATTTCAAGGTTAGAACTTACCAGTTTGCCCAAACTAAGCGGTAGATAGCAGGTGAGGCAGTTTATGCACATGCACAGAAGTAGGATAGAGCTGGCCTTCTTAAAGAAGTAGCAAGCAGTTTGGAATCGTTGAGTAGTATAGCTGGAGAATAATAGAATGAAAACTGTAGCAGAGCACTAATGTATACACCATGTTGTGCGTGGGAATGTAAAGTTGTGGGAGCCCTGACAACACAGGAAAAAATTGGTTGAAGTAAATTAAACTTGCTTAGAAGACTATGTGGGGGCAGCATTTTGGTAAAGAAAATGAGTGCATTTATAATGGAAATGGGTTTTCTGAAGTTAATAGGTAAAAGATTTGGAAGAGATGATTGGTCAACAAAGAAACAGGTCAAAGCTCTTTGAATATATGAGATTTTCTTTTGGCATAACAGCTTTCTTTAGTGCAGAGACATTCACCTGAATTTATGAGTGTTATTAATAGACCCCTCCTATGAGTGGGCTTTTTCTTTTACTTTCTCCTCCCCCTAACAGTTTTATTGACACATAATTTACATATACAATTCAATAGTTCAGTCATATCAAGGAGAATTGTGCAATCATTACCACACCAGTTTTAGAGCCCCCCCAATGGTTAGATTTCCTTTAAAATGACTTGTGCAATAACAATC
Source organism: Tenrec ecaudatus (assembly GCF_050624435.1). Taxonomy (NCBI): domain Eukaryota; kingdom Metazoa; phylum Chordata; class Mammalia; order Afrosoricida; family Tenrecidae; genus Tenrec; species Tenrec ecaudatus. The sequence continues at coordinate 144,107,597 of NC_134533.1, forward strand.
TATTCTAGTGCTCCCTGTCCACTCCTCGCTTCATTCTTTACTCCTGAAATCTCCTTTCCCTCCCTATCACCCGCACCTACCTTCCCTGTAGCCCATTGTTTCCGTTATCACTATGCATCCACTCCTCCCATGCTTCACAGATGGGGAAACAACAGAAAACAGTAGAAACAAAAGCGCACTAAGGTGGTAAGGATAAAATAATATTACTAGGGGGTATCCCCCCAAAACTGGAAAAAGCACCTCTGGGCAGAATTTTCTTTTATTAAAAATTTAATTTTTTTTGGAACTTCTATAGTATGCATTTTTCCTACCAGGCAAGCTTTGAGCCACTTGCTCTGAGTTCATGCACTCAGAAGGTTCTCTCTGGGCTCAGTCAGTTTTTTTGTATAAGCAGTTTCACTCGAACCTTGTTTTTTTGTGATGACTGATTTAAGAGAACAGTGTGGAACTGAAATTTTGTTTCCTGTTTGGGAAAAAATGCCGCAAAACTGTTGTGATTTTGAACACAGCTTACAAGGACAGTACTATTGGAAAAATGCAAGTGTATGAGTGCTTTTCTTGGTTCAATAAAGGTGAAATATCTATTGATGATGAACCTCATTCTGGACGTTTGATAACTTCCCAAAAGGATGAAAATGTCGACTCCTAGTACATTTTGATTTCTTAATCACCAGTACTGTGCTCACCTGGCCTTGCTCCATGCATCTTTTTGTTTGTGTGCATGAAGGAGGACATAAAAGGATAGCTTTTAATGATATAGAAGAGGTGAAGATAAAACCAGACATCAGTCATCCATGCAGATGAGTTTGAAAAATATTTCCAAGAATGGAATTGCAGATTTGACAAACGTATTAAGTGTAATGGAGAGTACTTTGAAGGTAATTAGGTTTTGTTAAAAAAAAAACAAAAATGTAGCTTGGGAGCAGGGATTTTGGTTTTTGGGGAGAAGGTACCACCTTGTATAAAGACAAAAATGCAAATAATTTGTTAGAAGGAAAAGTCCCCCAGTCGATATTTAAAAAGCTAGGTAAGAAATTTCTTCCATGGACCAAGTAAGAGATATTTGCACCCAGAATAAATTCAAGTTGTGTCTATAGAGAGAGGTAGACTGGCCAAATGTCAAGTTCAATTCAACATAATCAAGAGTACAGTGGTTTATGCCTGATAGTAAGGATCTTCGAGGCTCTTGTGTGGGCTTTTTCAAATGTCACTCTCTTCCATTCTGATATACCAACTTTTAACCCCTTGGAAATCCTAGAGAACAGGTCTCTCTTCTATATAGTCATTGTGAGTTGGAATAAACTTAGTGGCAGTTGCTTGGTTGTTGGAACCTATGTTATGTCCTATAGTCTGGACAAGACCCCACCCCCCACCTTCACCTCTACCCGCAATCTTTGAGAATCATTGCTTTAATGGACCTCCACCTACCCAGTTGTGGTTCAGTCTATTTTGACACCATACTTGTAGAACTTTGAGCCATAGTGTTCAGTGGCTAAGTTTTCAAAAGTTGATCAGGCTTTACTTCAATAGTGCCTTTGAATAAAATTGAACCACTTCCATTCTTTATGCTAATAACTGTGTTAACTGTTTGTACCACCCAGGATCACACTCAGCCACAGTTACTGGGAGAAACTGCTAACTAGTTAACTGTTAACTTGGGGGTTCTATTAACTTTTAATTTTTGTTCCCTGCTTTAAATATAATTAAGTAAATATGTTTATTGGGGGTTCATACAACTCTTACCACAATCCATACTTAAATCAATTGTATAAAGCACACTTGTACATTAGTTACCCTCATCATTCTCAAAACATTTGCTTTCCACGTAAGCCCCTGGCATCAGCTCCTCATGTTTTCCCCTTCCCTCTCCATTGCCCCCTATTTATAAATTATTTCCACCTCAGTTTTTACTTTTCTGTGTATCTATGTATCTCTCCTTTTTGAAATCTATTCCTCCTGCAGCTAGGACTTAATCAAATAATTCCCAGGCATTCTTCCAGTTATTCTTGGTACTATATAATTGAATCTCACAACCACCACATGAAATATGACTTAATCTTTTTTGACAAATTAGAACACCAAGGCATAGTTAGTTACAGAACTAAAACGAAGTGTACTTGGGATAAGGCCCAGATTCTGAAACCACTCAGCTATGTTATTTTTATTTCAAGGTTTGTGTTACAATGATATACTAAGAATGATGGCCAGCTATAATATATTATTTGGAGAAAAAGGGTAAAATAATTATTCAACTTGGTGTTATCAATTAAATTTTCTTCTGACACATTGAGCACATAATTTCTGTTTTGGCTCAATGTATCCTCTCTGTGTAGTATTTGAGATTTTTCTAAATTAATATATATAAAAGATTAACTACTTTTTTATTTCTTAATGACACGTATTTCCTGTTTAGACTATATTTTAGTGTGAATTGCTATGTAATGTAGAAGTCTAATTCTCTTTGAGACCCTTTTTATTCACTAAAAGAGCTAGGAAATCTGTCATTTATAGCCTAAATTATACTGTCGAGAAAGATGTTTTCTAAATTGAATGTTATTTAAATTCTTCTTAATATGAAGATAAAATGAATGTTCCATTGATCATTTTTTCCTTCATTTATTTCATTTGATGTCATAGATAACAAGTGACAATTACAATTCTAAAATACTAAATGAGTTTACTGCTTCTATGTAGATACAAAATAGTGCTTTAAAGAAGCATAAAGAGCAAATTCATATAACATCATTGTTTTCTGTCATTGGCTTGCTTAGTAAATCATGTGGCACCTTGGTATATTTTTTGTTATCGTTTATGGCAGAGTGCACGGCAACCAGGTGACTATATGACATTATGCCTTTTGGCCCATTCTTACACATGTTCAAGTCTACAAAAAATTGCCCAGAGATAAGAAGTGGTATGTGATCACTACATAAACTTCCTGTTTGTTATGTATTAGAAACCTCAATCTGATAAATTGTTTACTAATTTTACCACCATTTTTAATCTCTCAGAAGTTTTAACAAATTAGGGAAGTAATAAAGTTTGTTTTCATTTTATTTGTGAAGCACTGGGCAAATGGAAGCGGTAGGAAGATACCCTGAGAAGTGATCAAATCAGCTTAATAGGCCACACTGATCTCTGTAAGGGTCTATCTTAGATATTATTTTAAAATGTCTTTAAAACCAAGATAACCAAGAAATAAATTTAACACTTTTGAAAATTAAACCTAATGTAAGCACTGAAGGAGGCACCCAGTAAAGTATATGTAATAAATATTGGATATTCATAATATGGAAAGAAAAAAAATTAAAGACAAAGTGTTTGCATTTCTAGTTTAAATAATACCCATTCCTGATAACGTTGTCTAAGGAATAGACAAGTATGTAATCAAAGATTGCTAGAGTATTTTATAAAACATACCCAAAGCATGCTACATAGGATAACGGAGGGAAAGTAAACTGTGTGGAAATAGGATTTCAATAGTTAGGTCCATGGCATTATGTTAGGTTAAAGATTCAAACTAGAGCCTCTAATGTACAAGTATTTAAAGCAGATTTTAATGTACATAATAAAATAAGAGACTCATTTACCACAAAAAGAGTATATGCTGCTAAAGGTAGAAGTATAATTTTATTTATTAAGCTTTATTGTGGATTTTAGATGAAGCTTTCCGGTGCCGATCAGTTTTCCATTCAACAATTCATACGCATTTTGTTTCATGTCATTGATTGTAACTCCCACCATGTAACATCATTTATCCCACTTCCTATTTGTTGCCGATTTCCAGTCCTACCTCTCTCTTTCTTAGCCTTTGTAAACTTTACCCTTGAGTAAATGTTGTTGTTTTTGATCTCTTATGTTGATTTTAAGGTGTGTGTATCTATCTAATATTATTGTTTCCCTGGTAGACTTCTCTATTGTTTTCTGAAAATTGAGCCAGAGCCTTGGGAGTTCCACCAATCTTCATTGATAAGTAAACCCTAGTGTCTTATATAAGATTTTGAGTTTTGTTCTACAGTTTTCTCCAACTCTGTTAGGGCATTTTAAATGTTATGTTTTTGTGGAGCAGTTGGTACTGGTTGCTAGGCACTGTCCTAGTGCTTGTCATTTTGGGATTCATGTTGGGGCCATTAGTCCCGTGGATTGTTTCCATATGACTTGAATTTTCATAACTCTTCTTTTCATTGGGCAAGAAGAGATTAATATTACAGTTGCTCTTTAACAAAGTAAGATACTTTGTTTTGAATTCTGTGTGTTGAGAACTTTTATCTGTACCCAGTGTACATGCTCCAGTCTACCAGAATTGTAAGGTAGAAGTGGGATCATGATAGTGGGGAGGAAGCTCTAAAGAACTAGAGGAATGTTGTGTGTTTTATTGGTGTTATGCTTCACCCTGGCTGACTCTTCCCTTCCTTGTGACTCTTATGTGAGGAAATATCCAACTGTCTACAGATGAGCTTTTGGTCTCCACTCCAACACCCTTCCTTCGCCTCTATATAACTGTTTCTTTTGATACCTGGTACCAGACCCCATTCACACGTTGGGTTCATTCACACGTTGGGTTCACACATACTGCTGTGCTTCTTCCCTGTGGGCTTTTTTACTTCCCTGTTAGATGGCCGCTTGTTTAACATCCAGCCTTTAAGCCCCCATGTGCTCTATCTTTTAATAGCCAGGCCCCATCAGCTTTCTTCATCACATTTACTTATGCACCCATTTTGTCTTCAGATATTGTGTAGGGAAGGTGAGTATCACATAATCAGAGATTATTAGAACAAAGTGTTCTTGCGTTGAGGGAGGACGTGAGTAGAGGCCCAATGTCCATCTGCTACCCAAATTCTTAACATATAAATATATGTACATAGACCAATGGTTCTCAACCTGTGGGTTGCGACCCCTTTGGGAATCGAATGACCCTTTCACAGGGGTCACCCGATTCATAACAGTAGCAAAATTACAATTATGAAGTAGCAATGAAAATAAGTTTTTGTTTGGGGGGGTCACCACAACATGAGGAACTATATTAAAGGGTTGCGGCATTAGGAAGTTTGAGAACCACTGACATAGACCTATATCCCTATCGTTATATATTAATATATTTACATATCTACATGCCTATATTTATACTGGCCTCCTAGTTCTCTCCTCTATTTCCTTTTACTTTCCTTCTGTCCCACTATAATGTTCAACCTTAATTATGCTCTCAGTAATTTCTCTTGGATACACTGTGCTGATTGTACTCCACCAGTCATTCTTTGCCCTCCACCTCATTGATTTTAGATCACTGTTGTTCCTTTGTCCCTGCATTTGTTGGCTGCCCTTCCCTTTCCCCTCCTTCTCCTCTCCCACGTCCCCCTGAACTGGGATTATCATGCTTGTCTTATATATAGATAGACATTAAAAAAAACCCCTATAATTAATCCCAGGTCTGTCTGCCGGCCCTTATGAATGTTTTCTGAAGTGCCAAGACCTGCCCCCTAAGTCAGACGTCTATTTTCAGGATTCCTTGGGGACTTTGTTACTTTGTTCTCCTTATGCTCCCTTGATGTCTCACTCCAGTGTAGAGGGGTCAGACTGGACCCAATCCCACACTGTGTCTCCAGTACTATCCCCATAATGTTGTGGGTCATTGAGGGGACATCGTGTCTTGTGGTGGGGGTGGCCCTGCAGTCCTCTATGTGCATTGACTTCTTGAGCTGGAATGTCGCCATAGAGCAGCAGTTCTCAACCTGTGAGTCATGACCCCTTTGGTGGTCAAACTACTCTTTCACAGAGGTCACCTAAGACACCTAATGCTTATTTCTGATGGTCGTTAGAACTGAGAGATCACTCCTCTATCGGTCTCCAGGTGGGTCTGCCCACATGCAGATACGCCCACATGTGAGTACCATGTAAAAAGTATTACCCATGCTTGAAGGCAAAATTTCATTTATTTGTGATTAGAAGTAAATATTTCATAATATATAATTACATACTTTTTTGTGATTAATCACTATGCTTTAATTATGTTCAATTTATAACAATGAAAATACACCCTGCATATCAGATATTTAAAACAGTAGCAAAACTAGAGTTATGAAGTAGCAACAATAATAATTTTATGTTTGGGTGTTACCACAACATGAGGAACTGTATTAAAGGGTCAAGGGATTAGGAAGGTTGAGAACCACTACCCTAGAGGCTTGGTAGGCCAGTATGTGGTTCATTCTCTTCTCTTCCCTTCTCTCCACCCCCCCACCCCCCCCCTTCATGTTTGCTTCCACATGGTCTGGAAAGTCTTGCCACTCTCTCTGGGCTATGTCTTTATTGCTGTCCTCTGCAGTACATTCTTCTAGGAAGGGGGTCAGCATAGTTTGTATTGGGGCCGGCTTCATTTCCTGATTTTTTTTTTTATAATAGTGGCTCTCATATAATATTTGTCCTTTTGTGTTTCACTAATTTGATTGAAAAATAATGCCCTTCAGGTTCTTTAGTGCTGTGAGCTATTTCACAGATTCATTGTGCTTCTTTAATGTTATGGTATTCCATTTTATTTATTTATTTGGGAGTAGCAGCTGCTTTTATGAAAATGAAATCAGAAAGACAACAGGGACAAGGATAGGTAGTTGAATAGATTGGATTAATAGCCGAAATTGCACAGGACTGCAGACCAATTGAAATGGCCTGGTAGAATAGGCTCGCGCATGAGATTCCTGACTACAAAGTTGAAATAATCAGCTCTAAAAGTGCAAGTGGGAACCCTTTTCCCTCTGACTCAAGTTGACTGAAATATAAGCTATGAAATATTTCCATAAATATTATTAGTGTAAACGGGAGAAATGAAATCACTTAAGGCTCAAAAAGATGAAAAAATTAAAAGCGTGATTAAACCTGTATATTGATATGCAGTATAAAGGTGGAAGAGATGAGAATACCATATGTACTCATGTATAAGCTGAGTTTTTGAGCACATTTCTTATGCAGTTTTGTGGTAAAATTAGGTGCCTCAGCTGATATTCCTGTTTGCTTATACTCGAGTATATTCGGTAAATATCCTAATGATTCACTTATCTAACCAACCATAGACAGGAGACTGGAACTTAGGGTCAACTGAGGGTCATCTTGCCTATGTCACCATGGAAGACAACAATGCCACAAGCATGGATACCTTTAACACTTTTCCAGAAGCAAAGGTTAGGAGAAAGTGAGGTGTCTATAGTGACACAGCCTGGTTTTCAGTGTAGCAGGAATATCCACTGATGTAGTGACATGTAGAGCTCGGGAGTCTGTCTTTTGGGGTCTGGGTACAGAAGACAGGTATAAGGAGAATCAAGTCACTGAGGTAGAACTTTTGATATTGGCTGGCCAAGGTATGACAGTAATGCACAGAGCAATGTATCCTCGTCAGGCCAAGGAGTAGACATTCCCCTCTGGCTTTAAAATCTTGGTGTTCTTAGAGTTCAGTCAAACAGCAGTACTCCAGGATAGGTTCCACTTTAACCAACTAAAGAGACCTTGCCTGCTTGTATCCAGTGACAAACTTATCAGCTGGGGATGTCTGGGCACCCTTGAAGCTTGCTCAGTGCTGAGTTTTTTAGTTTCTGCATGGATGCTGAGTAGTGAGTTAGTGTAAAAAAAAAAAGGCATGAGCTAGGTGCCTGTCACTTCCATGAGAATTGTTCTTGAGGAGCATGAAAAGATTGGCATTGATATTGGCTCTATTGATTAGTTTCATGACAGCCAAGCCATCACACAGAAGCTGTAGAAAATTCTAACTAGGGTGGGAGTGGGGAAGCAGGGTTAGATCCTTGTTGGGGAATTCAAGGGCCCATGGGAGTCGTGGTAGTATAGTGGGCAGTGTATTGGGCTTCAAACTAAAAGGCTGGTGGTTCAAACTCACCATTGCTTCACTAGAGAAAGCAGTGCAAAGATTCATAGTCTCAGGAACGATATGGTGTATTTTTACTGTACTGTAGGATTGCTATGAGTCAGAATCAACTTGAAGATAATGGGTTTGCTGTGGCCCAGCCAGTTGACAAAACACTAACATCGTGGAGCTTTACAGACTGCTCAGTGAGATCCACAGGGTAAGAGTGAAACTTCACTCCACAAATGAGAAAACTGTGGCCAGGACTTAAAAGACAAGTTTCTTACTCAAATGGTAAAATGAGAAAAGCAAAAAGATTTGGATTTTAAAATCAATGCTTCGCTGGACACTGGCCAATCATTTAAGCATACTTCTTAGCCTTTTAACCTCAGAGACTATGAAACAGGTACAACATTTTAGGGCTGTGAAAAGATTATATAAGGCAACACATTTCAATCCTACATCTGACACGGCTAGCTTATCCCGCTCAACTTTATGTCCTCATAGGGGTCTGTGTCAGGGAAAGTGGGCAGAGGGCTTGGGCTGAACAACCATCATGGTTACCTTTAGAAAGAGGAAGTCTCTATTGTGTTTATGTATGATTGCTAGTTTATTTAGTCTTCCCTTGATGGGCATTTGTTTCAGTATTTTTGATGCTGTGACTAGTGCAGTTATGAACATTAGTGTGCATCTATTCATGTCAGTTTTATTTCTTTAGGATATATACCAAGAAGAGAGATTGCTGGGTCATATGGACTTTCTTTTGCCAAATTTTAAGAATGTGCCATATCTTTATCCATAGTGATTGCACCATTTCAACACCCCTACAAGCAGTGCTCATGACTGTCAGTTTGTCGTACTGTGGTGGCTTGTGTCTTCCTGTATTTCTGGAAGCTGTCACTGTCATTTTCAGATACCAACAGGATCAAAGTAAACAGATTTCATTAGAGCTGGTCTAAGAGGAGACTATGAAGAAAACTTTAGTTCATCTCAGAGGAATTAGCCACTGAAAAACTTATGAATAGAACCGAAACGTTGTCAGATATGAAAAACAGCAGAATATTGTCAGAAATAGTGCCAGAAGATAAGTGCCTCAGGTCAGAAGGCACTCAAAATATGGTTGAGAAAGAGCTAGCTGCCTTCTCAAATTAGAGTGCCCCATAATGATGTGGATGCTCTGGGGCCTTCATTTGCTGATGGGGCGTGACTCAAAATGAGAAGAAACAGCTGCCAACATGTACCATATATACTCAAGTATAAGCTGACCCGAATATCAGCTGAGGCACCTAATTTTACTTCAGAAACTGCATTAAAGATGTGCTGGAAAACTTGGCTTATAACCGAGTATATACTGTGTTTTCATTGGTGAACACACATTTTGATCCTGTAAATCATAGGGCTTGCATCTGGGTGTATTTGACCTGCAGATTCCAAAAATGGCCCCAGTTTTACCCTACCTGCTCTAGTTCTTGAGATGCAGAACTTTTTGAATGATGATTCTTTTTTATGATCGTGTCAAGTTTGCTACTTCACATTACTTTAAGTAGATAGAGTTTTTCAATAAATTTGTCCTAGATTTTAAAACTTGGAGGACGGTTTTTAATAGTATTCTGTTTGTAATATTTTTTATTTCACCTGGTTTTGTTTTGATTTCCCCTATTTAATTTCTTGTTTGTTATTTGCATCTTCATATTTTTCTTTGTTAAATTTTCTATGTTGATTTCATTAACCCTTTCAAAGAACAAACTTTCAGTCTGTCTGATGGATTCTTCTGTTTTGTTTTTATTTCTGTTTCTATCATTTGTGATCTATTCCTTAAGCCTCTCCCCACCCTTTGATCATAGCCTTGTTTTGGGTTTGGTTGAATTTAGCATTGAAATTGGTTGCTTATTTTTTGATGTCTGTGTATATTACAACTTGCCCTCTTTGATGTACCCCAAAGTGTTTTCCATTATTATTTGATTTAATAACTTTTAATTTCCTTTTAATTAAGTAGGGTGTTATTAAATTTTTATATTTCATTTTTAAGGTTGATTTCTAATTTGGCTGAGAAGTTGCTTTGTATTAGTATTTCAATGTTTTAAGATTTGCAAAGATTAATATATGGCTTAAAACATGTTCCGTTATGGAGAATGTTCCATAAATTCTGGAAATAATATATATTGTGCTCTTGTTTTATGGAATATTCTGTGTATGTCATTGAGGTTCCATTGGCTGTTTTCATTGTTCAGTTCTTATATATATTTGTTGGGTCTCTTTCTAGTTCTGTCTTTAATCAAAATGGTTACTAAAATCTCCTACTAGTATTATAGGAGCTGTGGTGATGTAGTGGATTAGTAATCAGGTGACTAATCGCAAGATCAGCAGTTTGAAACCACCAGGCACTCCTTTGGAGAGAGGTCAGGATTTATATCCATAAAGAGTTACAGTTTAAGAAACCGATGGAGGCAATTCCACCCCGCTCTATAGAGTCATTATGAGTCATAATGACTCAGTGGCAGTGAGCGAGTTATATTGATACTTCCTAGAGTGAATTTAAAAGGTATTGTATTCTGTGTTTGTTCCCAAGATGGTAGAGTCATATAAATATATATAATATAATCATTTTACTGGGGGCTCGTACAACTCGATCACAACCCATGGATGCATCCATTGTGTCAAGCACATTTGTTGCCCTCATCATTCTTGAAACATTTACTTTCTACTTGAGCCCTTAGTATCAGCTCCTCATTTTCAACCCCCATTGATAATTTATAAATTATTAATATTTTGTCATGTCTTACACTGTCCGATGTCTCCCTTCACCCTCTTTCAGTTGTCCGTCCCCCAGGGAGGAGGTCACATGTAGATCCTTGTAATCGATTTCCCCTTTCAAACCCACTATTCCTCCACCCTCCCAGTATTGCCACTCTCGCCACTGTTCCTGAAGGGATCATCCGCCCTGGATGCCCTGCATTTCCAGTTCCTATTTGTACCAGTGTACTTCCTCTTGTCTAGCTAGATTTGTAAGATAGAATTGGGATTATGATAGTGGGGGAGGAGGAAGCATTTAGGAGCTAGAGGAAAGTTTTATGTTTCATCATTGATACACTACACCCTGACTGGCTTGTCTCCTCCCCAAGACCCTTCTATAAGGGGATGTCCAGTTGCCTACAGATGGGCTTTGGGTCCCCATTCTGCACTCCACCTCATTCACAATGATAATGATCTTTTGTTCTTTGATGCCTGATACTTGATCCCTTCGACACCTCATGATCACACAGTCTGGTTTGCTTCTTCCATTTGGGCTTTGTTGCTTCTCAGCTAATGGCTGCTTGTTTACCTTCAAGCCTTTAAGACCCCAGATGCTATATCTTTTGATAGCCGGGCACCATCAGTTTTCTTTGCCACGTTTGCTTATGCACACATTCAGATTTTTATATTACCTCCCAGGACTATAAAGGATAATGATGATTCTAAAGTGGGCCAGGGACACATATAAACCATCGACATATTAATAGATTTTGAGCTTACACTTAATTTTAAATCCTAATCCAAGAACAATTAGTTTTAATTATGTGGTACTTCTTGATAGTTGTCCTTAGAAGATATCACTGAAGACATGATTGCTGTAGCAAAATGTGGTGAAGACTATAAGATGGTCCCTGGGTATCAGAAAGAATAATCTCTGAGGTATTAAAGACTAATCTTAAAACAAGCAGCCATCTAAGTGAATTGGCTCTCAACTCCACAAAATCCAAAACTAAATAAGAGAATTGTTTTAGAGTTTAAATTTCAGCATCCAGATTGCAGAAGGTTATGGATAAGAATTAAAGCTCAAGATTCATTTGCAGCGTCCCCACATCCGTGAATTCCTTTCACCAGTGACTACGGATGTGAATGGCCTTGCTGTGAAGTAGAGCCTATTGGAAAGTAGATTAATGCCAATGTCATTTGATTACACTTTAACAAAAGCTTTGTAATTTTTTTCTTTTAACCTATTTTAAGTTCTGGTTTTTATTAAAATCTGCTTTCTTCTGGATTGAGTTTTGTTATTTTGTTTTAGGGCTTTTGGGGGGTATGATTTTCATTTATATGAATTTCAGGAAAGGTAAATCTATAAAGACAGTAACTAGATTGTAAGGTTATGGCAGAAGTTGAGAAATAGGGAGCTAATATGAGTATAAGAATGATAACTGCATAATTCTTTTTAAGATGTTTAGACCATTGAATTGTATGGTACATGAAATACATACCACCAGGGTGGATGATACCTTCAGGACCAAGGGTGTGAGGGACGATGCTGGGAGAGTGGAGGGTGAGTGGGTTGGAAAGGGGGAACTGATTACAAGGATCCACATGTGACCTCTTCCCTGGGAGAGGGACAGCAGAGAAAGGGGGAAGGGAGACTCCGGATAGGGCAAGATATGAGAAAATAACGATGTATAAATTACCAAGGGCAACACAATTAAATATTCTGAATTCCCCCCCCCCAAAAAAGAAATACATACCAATAAAACAGTTAAACATTTAACAAATCAACTCAATTTTGCATCCCTAGTTCATTTTCCTTTCCATATTTATATGAGAATCATTGCTAATTTCTACAAAATACCTTGGTGGGATCATTATCTTATATTTTAATTGGTGTGCAGGAAATTATTCTTTTTGTAGTTCTTCCTCTATTTTTTTGACATGTGGATAGACAGATGTAACCATAACCATCATCAGGATTTAGAACATTCCCGTTACCCCCAGAAGTCTATTATACTATCCGTGTGTATTCAGTTGGCAACTACCTATCTTGTTCTTCATCTCTGACTGTAGTTTTATCTTTTATAGAATATCGTATGAATCAAATTATGTAGTTTGTGTGTAATGTATGCATTTGTGACTTATATTTGTGGTATATATTAATAATTCATTAATTTCTACTGTTGACTATAGGGTATAACATAATGTGTTTAATCATATCTTGAAGGCCATTTAAAAAGTATTATATACATAGTTGTAACTACATCAGATTTAATTAGTTGGGGTTTAATGCATATATCATTCCATATTTCAACCATGTCAAATAGAATTGGACAGTTTCTACCACAATGAGTTTCCAACCATTCTTTTTCTACATGCATTCCTTGATATCACCCCCCCCCCAAAAAAAAACCAACTCATGTTACCCCTCCCTCCTCCTCATTGTACTTGCTGTCCTTATAGGTTATAGGGACAATCCTTGGTTTCATATATCAAAAACCAGAAAAACATAACACAGCTTTAGGAGGGTGACCTCCATCGACATAACACATCTGAGATACATTCTAATATGAACAAACAAAAAATAAAGTAATGGAAACAGAAATTTTGGAAACCAGATCAGATCCACCCTGCATCATAGTGGGGGTCTACTGAAAAAGTTTTAACTGTTCAGGTCCTCTCTGTGTAGTGACCACTTTCCAACCTTCCCTCAATTTTAGATAAGGGAGGCTTCTCTGGAGGCTTATTTCCTATGTAGTTCCACAAATGCGTCTTGGGCTCTTAGTGTCATCCATTGCTATCTGCACACTGATTATTGCAATTTGGGCTCTGCTTCAGAACCCTTCTTTGATTTTGGATTGTATGGATTCAAATCCTTTGGTGACTAATGATGGTGTCCTTCTTCCATGTGGACTTAGTTGACATTTCTTTTAGATGGCTGCTTGTTTGGAGACAAGCCTTTCAGACCCCAGACACTATGTGATCTGATAGCCGGGCACCATCTAGATCCTTTGCCATATTTTGCTGTAGTACCCATATCTTCTGTGTTACCTTCCTGAGGGCAAGTATCGAGCAGGGCCTCTTGCAGATACCAATGGTGCTTCGTAGTAAAGAAAATTTTAAAAAATTGTTTTATCATAGGTCCCTGCATAAGGGGCTGATCTTTCTCTTCTAATCTGGTTTTCAGCACATGATCATATGTTTCGTCATTATTATGTACAGGATCTGGCTGAGGGATGGGTTTTGTATATTCACATGGAATGTCTACAGAAGGGTGGTATCTTACTATCTGATTTCTTGCCGTCTGATGTCAAAGCAAGTTCTTCTTTGCAGTTATAGTCATCTGGGAGAGAATGTGTTGATTTATTCCAAACACTATATAAAATTCCATTTTCTTCCCCTTGAGCTTTGCCTGCCTGGAGCCCTCTGCTTCTGGCAGCCAGAATGCAGGGGTAGAGCAGGCTCGGTGGCCCAAGGGGTGGGCGGTAGTGCCCATGCTGGGGCTGCCTGAGGTAAAGGTGCGGGGGGAAGGGGGGGAGGAATGAAAGCCCTCCATTTTGAATGGGAAAGAAGTGTTTCAAGACAGTTCTGTTTGATAATGCCTTTATTACTGCTGCTACTGTTATGGTGGTTCAAGACACAGTATCAGATGATATGGTAAAAGATGTTACGAATAGAAGCTTTTAAAAAATCTGCTTTCAGGTACTTGTTTTTATCCCTTGACAAGTCCTCACAGTGAAACTGTCATCTTGTCTCCTTGAAGGGCATTTTTGGGGATGCTTTCAAATTTAGACTTTTAGAAATAGAGGAAATATATAAATGGTTTTCCACACTCGCAGTGTGTTCATACTAGAAATGTGTGCAATTTCCAATTACTTCATCTGCTTGTCTGGTCTTGAATTGTAGTTGTAGGTTTAGCCGTTCTCCTATGCATTTATGATCTCTAGTAGTTTTAATTTGCATTTCTACAATGAGAAAAATTTTAAGAATGTATTTACATATTTGCCACCATTGGTCTGGTGAAGTGTCTGTTCATTTCTTTTGCCATTTATACAGTGTTATAATTAGACCTGATTTATAAATGTTTTGAAATCGGGCAGTGTGCTTATTCCCATTTTTCAAAATTTTTTGGAGTTTCATTTAGACTTCTCATGTATTTTAGGATCAGTTTATGAGTTTACTTAAAAATTTCAGGAGATATAATAATTTCATCTATAAACCATCTGACAAGAGTATTTGCGGCTTAGCCATTCAGTTTTTTATCAGTATATGGTTTATGTATTAACCATGTGTACACTAGTATCTATAATTATTGATACACACAAATGCATGGACATGTGTGCATGTATATGCATTCTGCTAAATTTGAGTTCATACTGATGCCTCTCCTCTTCTAATTTAGTACTATAGTGATGATTCTTGGCAAGTTTTTAAGATATATCCTGACTATTTTTTATATATATCATTTTATTAGGGGCTCTTGCAACTCTTATTACAATCCATACATATATCAATTGTGTATGAAGCACATTTGTATATTCATTGCCCTCATCATTCTCAAGATATTTGCTTTCCACCTAACTAAGCCCCTGGGATCAGCTCCATATCTTTACGATTATAGTTGTATTTGGAAGCATTTGTGGAGTCTGTGTTGCTGTCTGTTAATGCCAGTGGATTAGTCTTTAAGTTACAAATAGTAATATTGAAGTTGATTTATACTTTTGCTAGTTATTTTCTTACCTTTAGGTCTTTTGGCTCTGGCTTTAAGCATTTTTAATACATGTTAGTACTGCTTACCTATGCTAGATTTTACTCCTAATTCTTCTTTAAAAGTTGATGAATTTTTAATCATTTGGTATTTTTTAAAAAAGAATGTAATATCCCTGTACATTTACTGAGTCACATGATTTTTATACACAAGATCTCCTTAAGTTTCATTCAACATTTCTGTCTGTATACTTTTTTCATGCCTCTTTCTTTCTTTTGAATGTTCTTTCTTGGATTTTTTTTCTTTATTGTTCTTGACTTTTCAACTAATTTTTTTCATCTTTTGAATTCTTATCAACGGATTTCTTAATTTGTGATTTTGTTTCTTTGGCCCTTCCTTATTAGTTCCACTTAGTGTAGAATAGTTTTCATTTTTTTCCTACTTCTTACTTTCCCATTTATATTCAGTGATCCTAAACATTTAATAACTACATAAAAGGTGAGAGATGCACATACCTTAATATTCTCCAGATGTGTAGGTGTGTTTGATTTTTTCCGTTTAATAATGCTATTTTTATCTTTCATAGATATGCTTTCTTTTCTGTAGTCTCTATTATTTCCTTAGACTTGCTTCCTCACTCTCAGTCACTGCAGAGAGGCTAGTCATTGTTGATAGTGTAATGCTATGCCTGCCTAGATTTCTGTGCAATATTGCATTCTGTAGATATATTATAGATTTTACTTCACTAATGGGCCAAATGCCTGAAGTATGTAAAGATCTGTTCTTATTAAGTAATCTTCAGGTGTAAATACAGGAAAGTTATATAATTAGCATCATAGTAAGGATAATGAGAGGAAATGAGGCTGGATTTAAAAGTGTATTCCAAATTATGTGGTAATATAGTGTTCTCTAATTGAGGCAGTGTTTTTGTAGGTTATATGAAGACAATTTTTCAAAAAATTAATAACTATTTCTTTTTATGTGTATTAGAAATTTTAGGTAAAAATTTGGGGTGTCTCTTAGAAAAAGTGCCTTCAATTATACTGGAGAATTCCAAATTGCTAGGTGACTATAATTTTATCCAAATAAGAAGTAAACAAATGTGTGTTTGAAGAAGTACAGCTAGAATACTCTTTAGAACTAATGATAGGGAAATTTTGTTTCCCATACTTACAGTATGTTTATCAGGAAGTCCAAGTCCCCGGAGCATGACCTTAAGTTTGGTGGAAAGTCTGTGGTATAAAGAGGAAGACTAGACCCTCAATGAGATGGATGAGAGTGACTTCAACATCAAGCTCAAAAAGCAATGGTTGAGATTAGCATAGTGTTTCTATTGTCCCATAATACTGTCACTATGTTAATTGGAACCAACTAAAGGACAATTAATTTTAAAAATATATAATCTACGTTCTATTATTTCATTTTTAAACAATTTTCTTCCCTTTCCCCTCTCCATTCACAGATTGCCTTTGAAGTGGTTTTAAAAGTTTTGAGTTATACAGCACATCATTTGTTTGCTCCTTTCTGGATAGACCTCTTTGTAGCAATGATTACTTCGGAGTTACCGGTGTTACAGTAAGTATTGCAGTCTTTTAAAAAAATGAATTAATGAGTGAATGTTTCTTCATAAAGATGCTATCTTAGGTGACACATGTCAAATACAAGGACACATTAGGGTAGGAAGTTACCATAGCCACCCATGGCACTTACTATTTTAATGCCAGCATATTCTCTGATGTTCAACAGGTAAACGTTTAATGTCTTATTTTAGGGGTCATCAAATTATTACCTAGGCTCGAAACCTAGTATGTTGTCTGTTCTATAAATGAAGTTTTATTGAAACATATCATCAGTTATTTTGTTCATAGTGACTGCTCTGTACTTCAGTAGTGGACAACGTTGAGTACTTTTGATAGAGGCTGTATTTGCAAAGCCTGAAAAGTTTGTCTTGAGTTTTCTTTTAAATCATTTTATCGGGGACTTATACAACTCTTAATCACAATCTACACATCTTTCCATTGTGTTAAACACATTTGTACATTTGTTGCCCTCATTATTTCAAAACATGTTTTTTCTACTTGTGCTCTTGGTGTCAACTTCTCTTTTTTTCCTTCCCTGCCTCACGAACCCTTGATAATTTACAAATTATCTTAATTTTTTCATGTCTCACAAAACCGATGTCTCCTTTTACCCACTTTTCTGTTGTCCATCCCCCTGGGAGGGGGTTATATGTAGATCATTGTGTTTGGTTTCCCCATTCTCCCCCCACCTTCTCCTTACCCTCCTTGTATGACTACTTTCAATATTGGTCCTGAGGGGTTTATCTGTCCTGGATTTCCTCTGTTTCCAGGTCTTACCTGTACCTGTGTACATGCTCTGGTCTAGCCAGATTTGTAAGGCAGAATTGGGTTCATGATAGTTTGGGGTGGCATTAAAGAACTAGAAGAAAGCTCTATTTTCATCGGTGCTATATTGTACCCTGGCTGACCCGTCTGCATCCTGGACCCTTCTGTAAGGGGATGTCCAGTTGCCTACAGATGGGTTTTGAATCTCCACTCACACTCCCCCTCATTGACAATGATAAGATTTTTTGTTCTGGGTCTTTGATAGCTGATAACTGATCCTATCGACACCTTGTGATCACACAGGCTGGTGTGCTTCCATGTGGACTTTGTTGCTTCTCAGCTAGATGGCTGCTTGTTTTTTTCCAAGCTTTTAAGACCCCGCTCTTGAGTTTTTAAAAGACAAGTTTGTGGATATCTGTCCCATATCTTATTCTTCCTCTCTGCTCCTTCATTAAGATGTTTGTTCCCAAAGATTGAGATTATTGAGTTATTATGGTTGCCATGGGTTATTTAGGGAACATAAATGTTAATGTTTCTGATGACATCTTGTTGAATTTATTAGTGGTTGTAAGAAAGCTTTAGAAGTCTCATTTTGAATTAGCTGGAAAATGTGGTCACTGTAATTAAAGGGAGAGCATTGATGGTGTAATGGTTATTAGTTTGACTGTGATCCACATGGTTGGCAGTTCGAAACCACCAGTAGCTCGAAACCACCAGTAACTTGGCGGCAAAAAAGATTGGGCTTTCTACTTCTGGAGTCAACACACAGGGTGTTACTACAAGGCAGCATTGACTCAATGGCAGTCACAGGAATGTAATTATAGGGTAGATCTGTTTTCTGCCATAACTTTCATTATGATGCAAATCAGGAGTCTACATATTTTGATCTACTATAACAATAATTTGAATGTAATCAAAGTAATCACCTTTTGGGCAATTTGTTATCATTGTTCCAGTTCACTCATATTCTTCTTTTCTGAGACACTGTAGCAAACTTCTAATTTGTCTTTTGTTTTTCTGCATTTCTTTCAGAGTGCTAAGATAAAAAGCTGTCCCTGTTCTTTCTGTGCTTGACTCAAGTAGAAAGAAAATGTTTTGAGAATGATGAGGGCAACACATGTACAAATGTATGATTTGTGATAGAGTTTATGAGCCCCCAATGAAATGATTTAAAACATTACAGCAAAACAAAAAAATAGGTGCACAGCTATGACTGCCAGCTTGCTAAAAGAAAAAAATTATATATATATATATATATATATATATATATATATATATATAGAGAGAGAGAGAGAGAGAGAGAGAGAGAGAGAGAGAGAGCCCTTTATACCCTCTTTGTTCTGTCTCACCCACTAAGATGTGCACCTTTGTGCCTTGTTATTATATGTCCAGTTCCTATCACGCTATTTCCTAGGCTCTTAATAAATAGCTATTTGATGAAATAAAGAACAGGTGGTAGCTAAATAGAGATTATATTTAAATAAAGGTTAATTTGGCACAATGCTGTTATATTATGCTTTGCTAGTAACTGATATTTTTTTTGAAAAAAGGGAAGACCTGTGTAACATGTCTATAGGTACTCTGTAGTGGTGATCTGGGAGATAAATGAGCTTTTGTTTACATCTATTTGATCTAGCATTCATTTATTGCCTTTGTGATATGTTTGCTGCATTTATTATCTTACTTAATTCTATATTCATTATAGAGTTAGAAAACATATTTCTCTTTGTATTTGTAAATTGTAGTTGTTATCTCTGAAATGTAACATATATTGTAAATTTATACCGAAGATCTTCTTTAAAACAAATAGTGAAAGTTATGATCCAGAGAGTGTTAATATGCAGTTTAGTAATCATTTTTCTCATCTAGATATTAAAAAGGTCATTCTCATACATAATCTTGATTTTTAATTAAGTATTATAATCAGATGAATCTGCTTTATGAGTCTTGTTTTTTTATTAAGCATTGTCAAAATGTTCCATCTACCACATACTCCTGTACCAGGAAGTATGCTGGGTTTTGTGGACAGTCAACATATAGAATAAACTCAGTCCTTGTTGCCATTAACCATATGAAGATAGATATCAAATAATTCCAAACTGCTTTTGGGGTTATAATAGAAAAATAGAGGTTATTAAAGAACTTTAATATGTTTCTTAATAGATTTTTCTAAAGATTAAGGTCTAAAGTAAGAGTTTGGGTTGAATGAAGAATAACTGAATAGAATATTAGTTTCAGACTGGAACAATGATTTATAGATGGAAATTGAGGTAGGGTGAGGAGCTGACATAAAGCATTCTCTCCCCTACCCCCCACCCCCGGAAATCACAGAATTGGGGGAGAATGGCATAATAAGCCTTATGTATAGCTCAACTAAATGTTCTTCTTCAGACACTAACTGCAATAATAGCACTTCTTTCTCTGGCCTCACCTTCTAGAACCAGGTCAGAATTCATAAACTAAAAGGACACAGTCTTTCAGAATGTCAAATAAGGTTCAAGATTTGGTTACTAGCTGTAAGCATTGGAGGCCTCCAGGTTTCTCTTACTTCTGACCTGCTGACCATTAATAGTTCCTACTACGTCAGTATACTAGAAATTAGCTCACGGGTTCCCATCCCCTTGATGCTGACTTTCTGGCACTGGCTACAGCTTTACAATGAATAATACAAATCAAGATCAATATAAAGGAGGCTTGACTACTTTACAGTGCAGAACTGATTTGTCACAAGGAGCATGTATGGTATAGAAAATTACTCTTCTAGCCATAGTCTTTGTAATTTCGACCAAACAACTGGGTGGGAACATGCAAATAGGGTGTATGAAATTCTAATATGGGTATTTGTCAATTTTGCTATTACTTTCGCTATAAAACGAGTCATCTCAGAAGCAGGAATTGGGGCTCATTTTGCCACCAAGAAAGAAAACCCAAATATGGAGTTTTTCCTTTGGATCTTGAGATTCCTGTACACTGAGCCTCCTCCATCCAGGAGACACCTGTGCCACCAAGGAGAACCAAAGAAGTCAGGCAGCAGCACCAAGATCACAAGCCCTGGGCTGCAGGATTGCTTACAGTGTGGGGTGCTTGAGGCACTTAGTTGGGGGAGCTAGGTTGCTGACTCCAGAACTAGAGCTGTGAGACTTTTGGCACAATAGCTTGGCCTTTGGGCCTTTAACTGCAGCACTAAAGGAAATTTGTAACATCGCCCAAGAAAGCAGAGGCCATTGTGAGGCCTAGGACCAGGAAGATGTTTAGTTTAAGGCATTACTGAGGAAAGACTCTCTTGACCAAAAGAGCTGTATTTTGAGCATTTCAGATTTTGAATTTTAGCTAACTTCATTAATGAACCCCATAATCATGAATATTGTCTGAGTTGCATATGGCCATTGCAATAACTTCAAATCTCCACATGCCTTGGCAAGGGCTAGTTGTTCTCAGAGGGTAAGGACCTCCACCTTAGGAATTAGCTTTGAACTGATGTTGCGTTTGATTCTCCTTCCCCTTTGTGAAGTGAAAGAAAGTCAGATGCTCCCCCCACATCATCTCAAGAACGCATACTTACATCTAGAACGCATGTTTTCTCTTCATAAAGAGCTTTTATTGGGACCATATTAAAGTAGTCATGATGAATCTCTCCTAAAATCAGTTCTTATCTTTACTTATTCCATTAGCATAAACTCTAGGGCAGGGGTTCTCAAACTATGGCCTGCCCGTAAGCCATGTGGTCCGCCCGAGGCTATTTATCCAGGCTGCGGGGGTTTTTTACTTCAAAATAAGATGTGCAGTGTGCATAGGAATTTGTTCCTAGTTGTTTTGTTTTTTTAACTATAGTCCAGCTCTCCAAAGGGATCTGAGGGATAGTAAACTGGCCCCCTGTTTAAAAATCTGAGGAACCCTGCTCTAAGGTATATCTTGGAAGTCTGGAGAGAAGAAAGACAACCTCCAAAACTCACTGCCATTGAGTCATTTTCTATTAATAATGACCCTGTGGGGCAGAGTAGAACTGTCCTGGTGTGTTTCAACGACTAACTTTTACAAGAGTGGAAAGCTTCATCTTTTTCACTGGAGCCGAGCCTCTGGTGGTTTCAAACTGCTCACCTTGTGGTTAGCAGTCCAACGCACAGCCATTATACTACCAGGGCTCCTTCAGAACACCTAAGTCACTCAGGAACTTTTGACAGCTTTATCCCTCAGAAACCAACAACGAAGAACAAATTATTTTTAAAAAGAGTAAATCGCACAGGCTATATCCTGGTCTTTGGCCATAAGTCCTTTATATGTTTAAAATATATAGATTCCCCCTCCCCCTTTTTGTTCTTTAATGTACAAAATATTAGGTTCCCCCTCCCCCCCTTTTGCACTTTAATGTCTAGCTATTTGATTGTCCTGAGGTGAGTTTAATGCAATTTCCTAATATTTTTGTCTATTGCTGTTAGTATTATAATCTAAACCACAGTCAGTCTGTTATCATATGACCATAATTTTTCTTGGCTTTACTCTTTTAGGAATCTGGTAGAATCGAGCTAAGGGAAAATAACTCTGAGCTATTTCTAGGTATGAATATAATTTTTGTATTTCCTTCATGTGTAATCCTTTAGTTTTTTCTTTGCCTTGGGCTACTGTTTTTCATTATCTGCTTTTTTTTTGCATAAACACTTACTGTACTGCCCCAGATTGTCAGGGACAATATTAATCTCAGTCTCCTTCTTAATCTGCTCACATTTATTAGCTGTAATTTCTTGCTTGTGAACCATTTCTATCAGTAGCTCCCATTGTAAACACTGTCCTAGGTCCATTGTATCAGGTAGGGATAAGAAGAAAAGTGGAGTAAAAAGAAGAAAAAACCCTCACCTTTGGTTTTAGGCATGGGGAATATGGGGAAGAATTAACTTGTCATATAGCTTTATTTACTATCCAGTCCTATAGGTCATTTTTTCTAAGGATAATTCAACACAGTACATTGACAGGAAACTGCCAGAAACTCAAGCCTGATTTAAAGATATTGTAGAATGAGAGTTATCATTGCTAATTGCAGATGGACGTGGCTCAAAGTGGAGACAACCAGAAGGATGTTCTCATCATTCTTCTTTAACCTATATGTGGACAGATAACCCAAGACGCTGCACTATGTGAAGAAGATTGCAGTATCACAATTGGAGGAATGTATATTAAGAACCCGTGTTATTCAGATAATGACCTTGCGTGCTGAAAACAAGGAAGAATTGAAGCACTTAAAGATAATAATCAGAGACTGCAGCCTTCAGTATAGTTTGCAATTCAGTGTAAAGAAAATAAAATTTCTCACAACTGGATCAATAGACAACATGATAAATGAAGAAAAGATTGAAGTTGTCAAGGATTTCATTTTGCTTGGATTTGCCATCACAGCTTTTGAAAGTCTGCATAAGACTTATTTAGAAAAGTCAAAGAGCAAAGATGTCACTTTAAGGATTAAGACGCACCTCAAGCCATTTTCTGTAGCCTTATTGTATGTGAACGTTGGACATTGGATAAAGAAGACCACAGGATAATTGATGCATGTGAATTACGGTGTTTGCAAAGATTATTGAAAAGTACTGTGGATTGTCAGAAGAACAAACACCTGTCTTGATAAGTAGTCTAAACGGCCTTTGGAATCATGGGTGGTGAGACTTTTCTCATGCACTTTGTCATGTTAAGAGACACCAGACCCTGGAAAACAGCATCAAACTCAGTAAAGTTAGATGGCCAAGTAAAATTATGAGGTAGATTGACAACAGTGACTGAAGCAGTATACACAAATATGATACATGTGAGGATGGTAATGGAGCAGGTAGTACTTTGTTCTGTTGTACATAAGGCCACTATGTATCATAGCTAAGAGTAGACACCAACTAACCATGTTGTTTATTTGCTTGACATGAAGCCCAGATGATTGGTCACAGCTCAAGAGTTGGTAAAAACCCAAACAAAGGGGTGGGGTGGGTGTGGGTGGATGTCAACAAACGCCAGCTAGAATAGAATTATTGAGTGCAATATTGTGCTAAGATTGGAATGGCCAACTTTGGTAGCAAAAAGAGCTGTGAAAGATGTTGCAATATCTAGACTAGAATCAATGGCTACTTGACCTAAAGTGATTACACTGGGGATGAAGAGAGGGAGACAGAAATTCAGAGTTTTGTAAGAACTGATCTGATTTTTCCATTCGCTCAGTTCTGTCCAGTAGGTGGCTGCAACAGTGGGCCTCAAACATAGCAGTTGTGAGAATGATGCAGAATGATTCTGTTGTACGTATGAATGCTGTGAGTTGGAGCTGATATGACACCTGACAATAGCAAACTTATAAAATTGAACATTAACCATTTTCAAGGGTTTTGGAGGATATTTGATCACTTTGAATTTGAAAATCCCTATCCTTTATTATTTTCATAGCATCTTTCCCCGAAAAATGTTTGTTGTTGTGTGATTGAGAGTAGAAGGATAGCGATTTCAGTTGTTTGTAACTGAACAAAAGAGGACCAACCTAAGGGCTTGTTGGGGAAATACATACGTGTTTTAGAGCATTAGTTAGTCGAAATACCATGTATTTATATGGAAAACACTTATTTGAAAATTTTATATATAGTGACTTACATCTCAGTGTCCATGTAAAAGCATAGATATTTATGGCAGGATATTGATGAAACTGCTAATAATATTTATTCTGGAAGAAAGTTTGGAATTGATAGATGAAATGCAGCCTTTTCTTGTATTTTTATATAAATTCTATCTTTTATAACAAAATTTTATATTTTATATTCTAATAAGTACATATACATACTCAGTTGTTTTGAGGAAATTAACTCACCATTTAAATTGGTTGTAATTGGCAAATTTTAAAATAACTTGACTTTTTTTCTATAGTAAATTATATTTCTCAGGCACAAGTTGGTTTCATCAATGGGTAACAACATCGTGGAAATGAGATATGCAAAAGCATTAAATGTGCACTTTATGTTGTCAGTTTCAATTATAATATACAAAAACATAATTGAATTCTGGTATCCTGATGGCAGGAATATGAAACATTAACTGTGAGACCTAACAGGACTACCACGTCATAGCTGTATGACCATACCCATGTTTATCAGCTTTTCAAAGCTTTTATTTTCTCATTTGCAAAATTGGGACAATAAGTTTAATGCATATTTGGGTCTATATTTTGGATAACAAAAGTTCTCATGAAATCATGGTTTATTTGGAATATGAGCGAAAGCAGTATAACTTGTTGTTGCTCTTTATTCGAGACAAATAAGTGAATGGACCTATTGCTCATAAGTTATACACTTACTATTGTAAGTAAAGTATCATTAGAACACATTTATGTCTGTTAATGTACTTGTTATTTACAGCTGTATTCATGCTACACACAGCAGCAAAATTGAGTAGTAACTGTTATGAACTTTTGGTTCATAAGTCTAAAGTATTTACTCCTTGGCCCTTTATGGAAAAGTGTTCTGAACGCTGTACAAGTATTGTTTATGGTTTAGAATCTCATTATCTTAGAATGAGAGTAACATGAAGTAAGAGTGTTACAATTATGTGTAAAACGGCTTGGACAGGGGAGATGGTAAAAGCTGGTCCCATTGAGACTGTTTTGTTAGCAGTGATTATGGCAATTATAGTGGAAAGAATGTGAGGCTAAATTAGTATCCCCAAAAGGATTTGTTTGCAAGAGGGTTGAGAGAATGGTTGGTACATTTCTATGAGTTTTAAGTAGTAGAAAGCATAATGGTTACAATAAAATTTTGTGTAATTATTTAATGCAACTACTTACTAGTTTCATTAATGTTATTGACATCAGAGAGCTCGAAGTAAGTCAGAATTGGATTTAATTTTATGTGTGAATTAGAGTTGGCATTCAGGAGGCATGCCATAATGTAGCTAAAAATCTTAAGAGGCTTGGAATGTGTTCAGATCTGATTGGAATCATGTACATAGAAGTAATATGTCAAGCGGGTGAGATCACCAAGGAAATTTGAATGAAAAGCATAGCAGACTCTGAAGGCTTATATGTTAAAAGATTAACAAGAAGAGGGAATGGGATTAAGAAAACCATTTAGTGAAGCAGATTAAATAATGATTGGCAATAACATAATAAATAAAATTTTTAAAGAAGGAAATATCGTGAAATATGGGTTTACCATTATGTGCAGACTCTTTCTAGTATAAGCAGAGCTTATATGTGCAGTTTATTAGTAATACACAAAGATAAGTCAGAAAGTATTGCTATAGAAGTTTCTAAGCAATGATATTTAAATGTGAAACTATTGTTTATACACTTCTGACAGCCACAAAACCTGAATATGTATGAGGGTAGTTCAGAAAATCCTGCTACAAAAGTATAGAAACCTTTATTAAAGAAAAATGCACAAATGCCAAGCTCTTGATTCTTGACACATATTCTGTCTAGGTCTACACAGTTCTGATAGTGATACTTTTATCTCTCTAACCTGTCCCAAAGAATTCTGCATTTTTCAATTTAAAGCACATCAAAAGAGCAGTTTTAGCATCTTTGTGGAGCTCAAATTTTATTTCTGTGAAATTTCAGAATAAAAAGTATAACTAGGCAGGAGCCCAGGATATGTGGAGGAAGAGTTCCCAATGAATTTGACCGCCCTTGATAACCCGAAAAGAATGAACAGGAAAATAATTCCTTGGCATAGCTTTCTTGACCTTTCTCTCCATTGCAGGTTTTATTTTTATGAAAGCTTTTTCTTAATAAGCTCCTGTGATCATCCTTAGGAAAAGGCCTATCATTTTGTGAATCCTCAAAATCAGTTACTTTAAGCTTCTGAGCTGCTGACCTCTCTTCTTTGGGTGTAATTGATCCTGCAGATCTCTGCAGATGTACCTGTGTTAGTCTGGGTAGAATAGGGAAACAAATCATGGACACTCATATGTGTATAAGAAAGAGCTTTATATAAAAGAGTAATTGTATATTAAGAAAACATTCCCGCCCAGTCCAGATCAAGTCCATAAGTCTGATATTAGCCCATATGTCCGATAGCAGTCTGTAAATTCCTCTTCAGACTCACACAATACTTGTGGAGGTGCCAAGTGTAGGAAGATCATCGTCCAGTGTGAGGGGGTGGGGGAAGAAGTCTTGGGGATCCAGTGGTGGTGGAAAGCAGCTTAGCACTGACGTGTGGGTCCCACTTGGCTCCTCCAGCTCCAAGTCTCTGGCTGCTATAAGTATAGCTCCCATGTGGCTTGTTAACAGGAATTTCTGGAAGGGAGAGAATGTGTCCTGTGTCCAGTGAGCTATTTATCTCCTTGGTGCCTCCAGTTGAGGTCATCAAGATGTGAACTGATTGACAGGTCCCTCCACCCCTTCACTCTTAATAGTCTCAAGTTGGCACCAGACTATTTAACTACCACAGCACCCTAACAAACTAAAACAAATGTATTATAGAGTACATTTGTCTACAACTGTGTATTGATCATAGAAATCAGTTTAAACATGTATTTGGAATAAACCTACAGATAATATGAGCTGGAACCCCAGTGGCAATGCTTCTTCCCTTGTAGAATTTAGGGAATAAATTTGATCATAATATGTGTGCTTTTTCCCTGCTGTGTAGGAACTAGCCCTTCCTGCCCTGTAAAAACTGATAGTTAAAATTTCAGGCATTTTGCAAGCTGGTTAGACATAATATAAAAACCTTAATTAAAATTAAACTTTCTGAAAATAAAGGTGATAAACACTCAACATTTCTCTTCCCAATTATGTTCCTTATTTTATCGATGCTCTATGTTGTTATCAATGCAGATTCAATTTAAAGCTATATCAGACCTACAGTCATTAACCATTAATGAATAGGATAGAAAATTGAGATCAATCTTCCAGTACTTGAGAACTGTTAATAAAAGTAGTTGCGCACACTATGTGAATGAATCTTTAACACATATCTTTGTCCTTTTACTTACATCCTTATTAAAGTAGACAAAAATATCAGCTACCTTGTAAATTGAAACTATTGATTATTTGTAACCATAGATTAGCCATAATTACAAGTTTAGCAACATTATCTTTTTGAAAGAATCTATAAACTACATGGAATTTACAATAGAGTATTCTTTAATTCTTTGTTATTTGTAAATTGTATGTTGTGCAGTGTAACATAATATGAATGGGCAAAATTTTTCAGAGCTAGTTATTAAGCATATACCAGTATACCACTGGTTCTCATGATTTTATAGACTGATGAAGATTCTTCCCAAGTCTTAATCTTTAATGTTTTAATACTTCTTTACTGAAAAATTAGTCTTTCTTCCCCTTTATATTTCTTCTCTCTTTTTTAATAAAACATTTTATTGGGGCTCATACAACTCTTATCACAATCCATACATACATCAATTGAGTAAAGCACCCTTATACATTCGTTGCCCTCATCATTCTCAAAATTTGCCTTCCACTTGGGTTCCTGGAATCAGCTCATTTTCCTTTTTTCCCCCCTCCCACTCCCTCCCCGCTCCCCCTTCCTTCGTGAACCCTTAATAATTTATAAATTATTTTATCTTATCTTACACTACCTGGTGTCTCCCTTCACCCACTTTCCTGTTGCCCATCCCCCAGAGAGGTGGTTATATGTAGATCCCCGAGATCGGTTCTCCCTTTCTATACCCTCTTCCCTCCCGGTATCGCCACTCTCACCATTGGTCCTGAGGGATTTATCTGTCCTAGATTCCCTGTGTTTCCAGATCCCAACTGAACCGCTCTGCATCCTCTGGTCTAACCAGGTCTGCAAGGTAGAATTGGGATCATGATACGGGGGGTGGAGGGGGGGAGGAGGAGGGAGGAAGCATTTAATAAGTAGAGGAAGGTTTTGAGTTTCATTGTTGCTACACTGAACCCTGAGTGACTCATCTCCCCACTACCTCTCTGCAAGGGATGTCCAGTTGTCTACAGATGGGCATTGGGTCCCCATCATGCACTCCCCTCATTCACGATGATATGCTTCTCCCCCCCCCCCCCCGCCTTTGTTGCTTGAAACCTGGTCCCCTCGGCCCTTCATGATCACACATGTTGGTGTGC
Organism: Tenrec ecaudatus; assembly: GCF_050624435.1. Taxonomy (NCBI): domain Eukaryota; kingdom Metazoa; phylum Chordata; class Mammalia; order Afrosoricida; family Tenrecidae; genus Tenrec; species Tenrec ecaudatus. Next base: position 144,136,285 of record NC_134533.1, read on the forward strand.
TGCTTCCATGTGAGCTTTGTTGCTTCTCGACTAGATGGCTGCTTATTTACTTTCAAGCCTTTAAGTCCCCATATGCTATATCTCTCAATAGCCGGGCACCATCAGCCTTCTTTTTTTTTTTTTTAAACAATTTATTGGGGCTGATACAATTCTTTTCACAGTTCATACATATACATACATCAATTGTATAAAGCACATCTGTACAGTCTTTGCCCTAATCATTTTTTTCTCTTCTTTTACATTTTATTAGGGACTCCAACAACTCTTACCACAATCCATACATATACATACATCAATTGTATAAAGCACATCCATACATTCCCTGCCCCAATCATTCTCAAGGCATTTGCTCTCCACTTAAGCCCCTTGCATCAGGTCCTCTTTTTCCCCCCCCCCTCCCTCCCCTTTCCCCCTCCCTCATATGCCCTTGGTAATTTATACCTCGTTATTTTGTCATATCTTGCCCTATTCGGGGTCTCCCTTCCCCCCTTCTCTGCTGTCCCTCTCCCAGGGAAGAGGTCACATGTGGCTCCTTGTAATCAGTTCCCCCTTTCCAACCCACTCACCCTCCAATCTCCCAGCATCGTCCCTCATGCCCTTGGTCCTGAAGGTATCATCCACCCTGGATTCCCTGTACCTCCAACCCTCATATGTACCAGTGTACAGCCTCTGTCCTATCCAGCCCTGCAAGGTAGAATTCGGATCATGGTAGTTGGGGGGAGGAAGCATCCAGGATCTGGGGGAAAGCTGTGTTCTTCATCGATACTACCTCACACCCTAATTAACCCATCTCTTCTCCTAAGCCCCTCTATGAGGGGATCTCCATTGGCCGACACTTGGGCCTTGGGTCTCCACTCTGCACTTCCCCCTTCATTTAATATAATATATATATACACATACATATATACACAAATATACACATACATACACACACTTATATCTTTTTTTTTTTTTTTTTGCATGATGCCTTATATCTGGTCCCTTGGGCACCTCGTGATCGCACTGGCCGGTGTGCTTCTTCCATTTGGCTTATTTGTTTCTGAGCGAGATGGCCGCTTGTTCACCTTCAAGCCTTTAAGACCCCAGACACTATCTCTTTTGATAGCCGGGCACCATCAGCTTTCTTCACCACATTTGCTTGTGCACCCATTTGTCTTCAGCGATCCTATCATGGAGGTGTGCAGTCAATGATATGATTTTTTGTTCTTTGATGCCTGGTAACTGATCCCTTTGGGACCACTCGATCACACAGGCTGGTGTGTTCTTCCATGTGGACTTTGTTGCTTCTAAGCTAGATGGCCGCTTGTTTATCTTCAAGCCTTTAAGACCCCAGTCACTATCTCTTGATAGCCGGGCACCATCAGCTTTCTTCACCACATTTACTTGTTCACCCACTTTGGCTCCAGCCGTTGTGTCGGGAGAGTGAGCATCATAGAGTTCCAATTTAATAAAAGAAGGTATTCATGCATAGAGGGAGTGTTTGAGTAGAGGCCCAAGGTCCTTCCGCCACCTTAATACTTGACCTATAAATATCGACACAAAGATCTATTTCCCCAACCTCCTATATATATTTGCATGTACATGTCTTTGTCTAGACCTCCATGAATGCCCTTTGACTCCTAGCTCTTTCCTCCATCTCCCTTGACCTTCCTCCTGCCCTACTACCATGCTTCATCGCCACCTGGGCTAGAGTATACCTCTTCTCTAAGCAACCTTACCCTTGATCATTTCCCATCAGGCCTGCCACTCCCCCTTCTCTACCCTTTGGGGTACCATCAGCCTTCTTTACCACACTTACTTATGCACAGATTCATCTTCAGCGTTTATGTGAGGAAGGTGATCACACAATGATGGTTTTTGTTCTTTAGTGTCTGCTACTTGATCCCTTCAACACCTCGTGTTCACTTAGGCTTGTGTGCTTCTTTGTGGGCTTTGTTGTGTACGAGCTAGATGGCCATTTGTTTGCCTTCAAGCCTTTAAGACCCCAGATGCTATATCTTCTCTCTTTTTAAAAAAAATCATTTTATTGGGGGCTCTTACAAGTCTTATTATTTTCATACCTTACTTTGTCTGCTGTTTCCCTTCACCTATGTTTCTGTTCGTGCCCCTAGGTGGTGATCGTTGGGGTTATATATTGATTATTGTGATCCTTTTCCTCTTTCTTCCTCTTCTCCTCCCACCTTCCCCCATCCTCATGGTATCCCTACTCCCCTTATTGATGCTGACGGGTTTATCTGCCCTGGATTCTATGTGTTGAGAGCTCTTATCTGTACCAGTGTACATACTCCAGTCTAGCTGGATTTGGTAAAGTAGAACTGGTCATGATACTGGGGTAGGGAGGGGAAGCATTAATGAGCTAGAGGAATGTTGTGTGTTTTATCAGTGCTATACAGCACCCTGACTGGCTTGTGACTCTTCTGTGAGGGAATGTCAATTGTCTACAGATGGGCTTTGGGTATCTACTCCAACACCCCTTATTCACATAGATATGATTGTTTTGAGTCTTCAGATGCCTGATCCCTAATCCCATTGACCCTTTATGATCACACAGGGTGGTGTGCTTCTTCCATTGTGTGCTTTGTTGCTTCCCTGTTAGATGCCACTTGTTAGTCTTCAAGCCTTTAAGATCCCATACACTGTATCTTCTAATTGCTGGGCACCATCAGCTTTCTTCACCACATTTGCTTATGCAACCATTTTGTTGAAGAATTAGTCTCTTGCAGTTACATTTTTCTTTCATATTTTGTGCAGCCGTTGTCATTTTGAGTCTTTTTTCCCCCACCTTATTTTTCTTTTTTTGTGGGGGATGCCTTTTATTAAAATTATGTGATAGTAGGCAGGGTGGATAACATTTTTAATTTGTTGAAGATTACATCTAAAATTAGTGCTCTGTAGTAGGAGGTAAGGAAAATAGTGGAATATAGTTGCATTGTATTTGATAATTAATTTGTTCACTAAAACAATATAATAACATTTTCTAGGGACTCAACTAATGAAACTACTGCCCATTCAGATGCAGGCAGCGAACTTGAAGAAACAGAGGTCAAAGGAAAAAGAAAAAGGGGTCGTCCTGGCCGGCCTCCAGTATGTATTATGCTTGTCTTCTTTGTTTCTGTAATGGTTTTACTAAGTAAATGGGCTTAGTATGATCTGTTTATTAATTCTAGTACTGTTAATAATTTTTATTGGCATCAGATTTTTGCAAGCTCCATTTTTAAAAAAAACTTAGCAATGACTAGAAAAAGGAAATTATATCTTTATTTTTTTCAACTTCTCTTTGAGATAAATAGTAGTGCCCATGAAGGCATAAAGAAAGTGATTAGCATGGAATGAGGCAGTTAATTATGACTGCCCTTCAGAGGCAAGTCTCATTTCTCATGAATTTCTAGGTGTGCCTTTGGTATTCTTAATTTGTTTTTTGGGATCACTCTGGGATAGAATCTGAATGACACATGAATGTGAAATTTAGAAGCACTCTGGGCAGCCTATCCTGAGAGAACTCTCTTTAGAAACAATTATTTAATTAAAGGATGCATATACTCTCAGATAGTAGTATAGATATAATAAGTACTAGTCTATATTCAACATTAACTTTTATGATGTGATTTGCTATTTGCAAGGCATTCCCCCCCCCCCCCATTTTAAAAGTTATTATGGAACTTGTCATGATTTTAGAGCCATAATATATAGTGAACCTTCATTTACTTATTAAACAGCTTTAATAATTAACAAACTGATGAGTTTGTTTCATGTGTCCTTCATCTCATCCCTCCTCTTCCTAATGTTATTTTTAAGGTCATCATCATCATAATTTTATTTGCTGTATATATTTCAGTATATAGCCCTGAAAGAAAGGGTTGTTTGAAATGGTTAAGTTTAACACAAAATTATTATTGGACCTTATGACATAACCATATTAAAACCACCATAAAACTAATGTTAAGTATTACAATAATTTCACAAATGTTAGAATGTTTTACAATAGAGATTATGAGATATCTATTCTTGTAAGAATTTAAAGTCTTAAAAACCTATAGGAATAGTCCTATTTATAGTTTGTCCTCCAAGGCCTCCATGAGTTAAATGGAATTGATGGCAGTGAGCTTTTTTGCAAATCAGGACCTCTAAGTTTGTTGATATTATTTCATTGATGATTTTTATAATTTTAGTTTTTACATTTTGGCATCTTCAGGTCATTTTTATTTATAGTATGAAATATGGGTCCTGTTTAATTTTTCTGCAAATGAGTATTTTGTTTTGTCAGCACTGTTTTCAGCCTGAGGTTAAAATTCATCTATCCATGGATACATGACTCTTATATTCTTAATTCTATTCAGTTTGTGTATATGTCTGTCATACCAACACCAGATCGCTTTGAATACTGTAGCTGTGAAGTAGATTTTTAGTTTGGAAAGTGTGAAAATTGTTGATTTGTTTTCTTTAGTAGTGGCTTGCTTATCCTAATTCTCTTTCTTTTCCATATAAAATTGGTGGTTCGTTTTTTCATCTCTTTAAAGAATGATGTTTAAATCAGGATCTGGATTGTATTTTGTCTGTAGATCATTTTAAGTTGTATTGATATTTTTACAACGTTAAGTCATCTTAACCACGGATGTTATATGGGTTTTTTTGTTTTCATTTTTGCAGGTCTTTTGATTTCTTGTAATAGTGTTCTATAATTCTCTTTTATAAGTCTTTTGTTTCTGTTGTTATATTTATTCCCAAGTATTTTTCTGTTTGGGTGGCTATTATAAATGGTATTGTTTACCTAATTTCCTTTTCAGGTTTTCTGTAATACAAAGGAATCTGACTGATTTTTTTGAATGTTGATTTTGTGCCTTGTCACTTTGCTGAATCTTTTAATTAGTTCTGAGTGTTTTCTTGATGAGTCTTTACTGTTGTTTCCTTTGTTAAGTTCATAACCAAATCAAAACCAGTCTTGCTGCCATTGAATTTGTTCCAACTGATAGTGACCTGATAAATACAAAGTAGAACTTCCCCTCTAGGTTTCTGAACTGTTAATCCTTTTTTTAAAATTGAAACTGTTAATCTGTACTAAAACAGATAGCCTCATCTTTCTCCCGTGGAGTGGCTGATGGGTATTTGAACTGCTTACTTTGTGTTTAGCAACCCAATGCATAACTCACTTGGCCACCAGGACTCAAGCTAGCATGAGGTCATAGTGTCTACAAATAGAGATAATATCTCCTCCTCTTCTTCTTTATCGGCACATAATCCACATATCGTACAATTCAGTAGTTAATCGTATCAAGGAGAGTTGTGCAGCCATTACCACAATCAATTTTAGAACTTTTTCTTCTTTCTTGTACTCATTGTTTTAGCTCCTCATTTCCAGAAACCTCCCCTAGGTTACTCTGTAGAAACATTAGTCCAGCTATTATCTCTATGGATTTATCTATCCTGAATTTAATATGCAGAAATATATGAAATACTCCCACCCCCACCCAGAAACAAAAAGACAAACCAAAACCAACAAAAAAAACCCTAACAATAGCTAAGTAAAACAAAGAAAAGCCACAACAGAAAAATGAAAATAGAAAATAATAAAAACTAGAACAAATTTAAAATGGGTCAACAGGGATATCAAATGATACAGTGTTAATGATTTTGCTTCTTTTTAGACCATTTGGATGTCTTTTATTTCTCTTTCCTTATACCTCTGGCTAAGACTTAAAGCACAGATTTAAATAGGAGTATTGATAGGCATCTTTGGTTCCTATTTGCAAGGAGAATGTTCTCATTCTGTCTTTTGAAGCTAATATTAGCCATTTGTTTATATACTGTTCATAAACTGATTGGAGAATTAAATAAAAAGAAATGAAAATTTTCATGATTTTTAAAAATGTTTTCATATAGACCTATAATTGCCTTGAGGGATTTCCCTTCTATTTCTATTTTGTTGAATATTTTTATCAGGCTTGGTTGTTCACTTTATCAAATGCCATTTCTACTATCATGTCGTTCATTTTTTTGGTTTCATTTATAAAACTTCTAATTTCTAAGTGGTGAAAAATTTCATTAGTATTTTATTAATGTTATTTTTGTTTCTTGGATGAATTGTGTACATATAATTTCTTATACCACTTATTATTTTTAAAACAAAATCTTTATTACAAATTTTAAATATTAAGGGTACATGAATTCGGATCTCCTTTGAAAATGTATTTATCAGTTGGAAATGTATTTCTTTTTCTTTCTCAAGCCTGCTTTGTTCTTGTTTCATTAATTTTTCACTTATCATTTTTCTCAGACTTGTTTTAAGTATAATTTATTTAATATTGGAGAAGAATACCACAACTTTACTAGGCACCTAAAATTTTGATGCTTCACCATTACATTTTCTTTGTCCTCTACTTCCTCCGTATCTCTCATGTAGGTAATGAGATACCAGATCTCATCTTTTTTTGCTTCATCGTCTTCTTTCTCTTCCTTCTTTTGTACTCGCCAAGTTCCTGTCTTTAGACCTCCGTTTATTAAGGATCTTAGCTGTTTCTTCCGCTTGTTAGTTCTTTCATAGTACTTCCAGAATCTCTTTGAAAACTTTTTCAGAAAGCATGCCCAAACCCCAAAACCCACTTATCATGAACTAGATTCTAGTGGTGACCCTATAGGACAAGGTAGAACTGCCCTCGTGAGTTTCTGAGATTTTTTAGGAGAGTACAAAGTCGCATTTTCTTCCCCAAAGAGAGAATGGTGATTTGTAAACTACCAACCTTGTGGTTAGCAGCCCAACATATAACCACTGCGCCGCCAGGACTCCTTCAAAAAACATGCAGTTCTTCTAAATTACCTTACAACAGAGCACTTTTTTTCTCCTTATAACCCTTCATTTAATTAAATAGACCTTTTTGGCCTATCTTTTCTAATTTTGTACTTTTACTTATATTTCATTTTTCTTGAATCTTTACTTCCTTACATTTAGCTTTACTGATTTTTCTCACCTTAAAGACCAAAACTCCAAATCCATTGCTGTTTACTCTATTCTTACTAATAAGTTTAATTTGTAGTTCAAATCTTTTTGTAGTTCTTATCTTCTGTCAGACTTTATCTGGCTTCAGTTGTGTAAAAATTCTTGCCTTTTTAGAAGACTTTTAACATTTATCTTAAACTATAATTTCACAATAATGTATTACAGTGTACTCTCTAACATTCACAGTTGTGTTTATTTTAATTTACAAGGGGACATTAAAATGTTAGTAGATACTGAAATATGGGTATTATAGAAAAGTGTGGTAAAGAACTTGGATTCTGCTTGGCTATGAGAAACAATAGTGTCTATGGTCCTAAAGACTTATCTTCATACAAGCAGCCATTTATTTATGGCATCAATTAAGTCAACATGGAAGAAGCACATCAGCCTGTGTGATACAATGATTGCAAATAATATAATCCATTTTTGAAAGTGGGAATGGTAACAGAACTTAAAGTGTGAACACCCAGTTTGAAGCAGCTGTGCATGACAGTGGAAGCTCAAATCTATTTGCAGGGTCCACAGACTAAGTCTCTGGTGAATCCCCTGTGATCATAGTCCAGGGATGTGAATAGCCTTTTATCAGACAGAGGGTATTGTAGAGACAATTGTAGTAAATATAGTTAGATTGAAATGTAACATCTTATTGAATCTTCCTTTTGACTAATTTAAAAGTTGTATCAGTTCAAAAGGGAAAAATGAAGGGGAAATACAGGTGGATTAATAAGCCTTTAGTGAGTCCTCTCTGAACATAGAGCAGGGTTGTGAATTGCCTTGCTCTCATGTGTGCTGTCATGCAGAGTTCATTTGGAAAGTGAGTTATGGCAGGTATAGTTAGGTTAAAATCTCACACCTAATCGTTTCATCTACCTCTGACCCGCGTTAGAGTTGTTTTGGTTTTTAATATTTTCTGCTTTCTTTTCAAATGAGGTTTTCCTCTTTTTATTTTATTATTGTTAGCATTTTTTGTTTCTGTATGCTTTTCAGTGTATGAAATTCAAAGTGGATGTAGACAATAACTGGCATTGGGTGTCTGGCAGTGGGCGTTAAATGGGGAGATGGGGAGCTTAGAACAGGGAGTTAACAAAAAGAAGAAAGTGTTCTGAAATTGACTGTGCTAATGATAGTACAACTCTTCTTGATTTGCTTGAACTATTCAATTATATGTGAATTATGTCCCAATAAGATTTTTTTAGTGGAAACTGCCTTTTTAATTTTTCTGTAAAATTTTTGAAGTTCACTTTGTATGTAAAAGCTTTACATTAAGCTATCTTAAAACACATTTATGTATATTATTTCTGATAGAGTAAAGGTTTATTTATGGACTCTGGTGCCTCATTATTTGAAATGTTAGGCATATAATCATAAGGTCATTAACTGGAACCCACTAGACACTCTGGTAGAAAGAGAAGAGCTTGAATACTCGATGTTGTAGCGTTGTTCTGTTGTAGAGGGGTCCTACATGAGTCAGAATTGACATGACAGCAGTGGGTTGTAATAATTATTTTACTTAAACCCCATGGATAATATCATGTAAATAATGTCTTTTAAGATTTCATAGTTTCTAGGAAAGCTGAAGACAAGGTAGGCTACACTTCTGATTAGTAAAGCATTCTGTGTCTATCTTGTCTAGAACTTTCGTGATGCAATCATTTTAGTTAATGTTCATACATAGAGCTAACTTTTATTAAAAGTACTTTATTTTAACATTTAACGCAATAAAATGGATTATAGGTGTAATTCATTCTTTTATTTCTTTATAAAAAGTATGAAAATCATAATCTTTACGTAGTTTAAGTGATAATTCTTTGAGTAGAATATAGTTTATCAGAACTATTTTAAGTGAATTTATACATATATTGTAGTAAAATTCTTGTTCTAAACTTTCAGTTAGAAAGTTTTCACATTTTCACATTTCATATCATTTGCACAAAGGTACCATATATACTCGATTATAGACTGACCCGAATATCAGCTGAGGCACCTAATTTTACCACAAAAACGGCATTTAAAATGTGCTGAAAAACTTGGCTTATTCACAAGTATATACAGTAAATTGAAATTTCTTACTTCCTGGGGATATGCATTTATATGAAATACAGTACCAAAAAATTCAGGAAAGCCTTGTTTCAGAGAATGTGGCCTTCCTATGGTTATTCCTCCAGTGTCTTTATTGCCCTTGAATCCATGAATTAACTTCATCAATAGACTCTTGACATTAACTTCTTTATTATTAACCCTATGGAACATAGATACACCACATACATTTACAAAAGGGCATATGAGGGAGCAGTATTCAGTACTCCGCTTTTTAAGTTCTTTAAGATGTTTGACAAATCTGTCCAGTGCTAGGTATATGGATTAACTTTCTCACTTTGGTTGAAAAAGAAAATCTATATCTTAATGGTTTATATTTTGTAGCTCTAATCACTCAGAGTATCAGTGATTTGAGCAGTTAAAACATGTTTCTATTCATTTACTAAATTTCCTAGCATTGACTTTATAATTTCTTATCTATACATATTCTGTTTTATCTTCATGGGATCGTATATTTTTAAATTCTTTCACTTAAGGATTTTTAAGATGTCAGGCTGGACGTTCATGTTTTGTTATTTTTTCTGTTTGTATTTTATTTTCCAAGAACAAGTTTATGATAAGGAAAGATTTAAGTTGTTTGTAGTCTTCCCTTTTTGAACTGTATATTGAAGGTTGCTATCTAGATGCTGTCAAGTTGAGTTCTGACTCAATAGAGAGCCTATGCACAACACAACAAACACTGGCAGGCCCTATAAAATCCTCATACTTGTGTGACCCCATTGCTGCAGCCTCTGTATAAATCCATTTCCTTGATGGTCTTCCTCTTTTGCTGACCATCCATATCAGAATAGAATTGTCCCTTTGGGTTTCTGAAGCTGTAAATTAAAATGTAGTTAATGGTTTCATTGATATGTTTAATTCACATATCATATTCTTCCGTAGTTTAAACCTACTTTAAAAATTTGTGCAGTCATCACTACATTCAATTTTAGAACATTTTTGGTACTCATTATTACCTCCTACTTCCCTCCAGCCCCCCTTGCTATAACTGCAAGAAATTATTAACCTAGTTACTGTATCTATAGATTTACCTAACCTTGATTTCATATAAAGTAAAATACAACAAAAACAAAATCCAGTAACAATTTTTAAAAATCCAGAAAAACCTCAGCTGAAAATGAAAAAATAAGAAAAGTAGGAAAACTGGAACAAATTTAAAATAGGTCAAAAGGGAGAACAAATGATAACAGTGCTAAATTTTTCTGTTGTTAAATTGTAACCTAATTATATCTGCTTTAGTCTACTTTCCAAAGCTGCCTGTCTGATAGTAGGGCTATTCACATCCCCAGTTAGTGGTCAGAGGGAATTTACCAGAGACTTAATCCACGCGGGGACCTGTGAATGGATTTTGAGCATTCACTGTCATCCATGGAGGCTATAATTCTTTACATGAGCAGAAATCTCATCTTTCTCCCATAGGGTTGCTATGAGTCAGAATCGACTTGATGGCAATAAGTTTTTAAAATTTCTCCCAGTTCTGCAGGTAGAGAGAGGTAGCAGCTAAACTCATAACTCTGTATGCCACCAGATTGAAGAAGTAAGATTGCTGTGGTGTGGTGAAATTATTTGGTATAGCACTTTCATCCATTTTTTGTAACTCTCACCAAATAATTGGGTGGGACCACGCAAATATGGTATGTGAACACTTGTTTAGTCGGTGTTGCCATTTCAGTGAGTTTATAAGTAAGCCATCTGGGAAGCACCGTAGAGCAACATCCATGGCTCAAGAAAGAAAGTTGCCAAGGGTGCCAGAGACTGCTGACGTACTAGAAATTGTAGCCCAAAGATCAGAGGAGCTGTACTGAGACCATCAAGCAGAGCAGTGTGCTCTTGGTCCAAGAAACAGGCAGGAGGCAAGGAAGAGGAGATAGACATGCCTGTCAGCTTGGCTAAGAAGAGATAATGCAGACAAAAGAACTCTTCTTAACATTTTGTAACCAAGTAGCTTTTCAAATGAACTCCATGATCATGCTTATTATCTTTATGTTCTGTGTGGCCATTGAAACACATTGTTGAACCCAGCAGAGAGTTTTCACTGTTGGAGAAGAAGACCACAAATCTGATAATAGATATTGAAGTAGAATTGGAGATACCAGAATGAGTTCAAGGTTTTCAAGATATATAAATAGGAAAACAGAGGTAAAGGTAGGTGTGTATGTGTGTGTGTGAGAGGCACACATACACATTAAGAGCCTAGAAATTGATACCTGTGTATGCAAACATACCTAGCACCTCTATCTTGATTTCCATGTAATATTTACCTCCCAGAGTAATCAGTACTCTTCAGAGAAATGGGCGGTCTTAGAACTGGGCCGGAAAAATACCTTTTTGTAATTGTAAGTAAGGATGTACTCAAAGAAAAGATGGAAAATTTAAACGAGAGATAGAAACAGCTTGAAAATAACTTCTGCTGGACGCATCTGGGAAAATCAAAATAAATAATGAAAACAATGTACTCTATATGCCACTAAATAGTCTGAGTTTATATTGTTTTATAGACTGAATGTTATATATACTGAATCTAAAAATTTTGACGGAATTAGAAAATCACTAGTAACTATCATACTTAAACATTTATTCATTGATCATCAGTGATTTCACAGGTGTGATGAGGTGCTATATACATTGTCTTAAAAGAGCTATGTGACTACTGAAGCATTATCTTATCTCAAGTTTTGAGCCTACCCTTTTTTGTTATTGGAATGTATACTGCATGAGGGCTGAGAATATAATTTTGTTTTAATAGTGTTCTCCAGTGTTTAGAATACTGTCCCTCTATTGTGAAATTATTAAAAGATTCAAAATGTATTGAGATTGCAAGGCATTTCATGCATGGTTTATATATAATCTTCATAATTATTATTTGAGGAAATGTATACTATTCCATATAGCAGATAAGAAAACCAAGGAATTGAAGGATTAAGGTACTTTTCTAGGCTTACTAGGAAGATGCCGGAACTCTATTCAGACTTGGAAATTTGATTAAAGTCTGTGTTCTAAACAATTTTTCTGAACTGTCTTTGAATAAATATTTGGTGATTAAATATATGGAGAAATGACCTATGAACTACTGACCTGAGTACATTGAATGCAGTATTTAAGTTGACTGGAGCTGAATCATTTCTCAAGGGCTACTGATTTTTGCAGAAAGTATACACATAGGTTAGTTCTTTTTAGTAGTAGAAGGTAGGAAAATCTCATGCAGTACTCCTTTTGGCTTCTGAGGACAGGCTTCTTTTGTCCCTATCATGATAGGCCTCTTCGCTCTAGCCTAAGCCCCTGTTCCAACCTGGCCTCCTCCCTCCTTAGTCAAGTGTAATCCATTGTTTTTGAGCTCTGCCTGTAAGTGCTCTGACGCACCCCATGCCACCCTTAGCCCAAATATACTCAGGTTCTTTTGCGAGATAGGTCAACATGCCTGTTTTAGCTACTTCGCCTACCTTACTATGAAACCCACTTGCCATCTTCGCCACTCTACTGGTTGTGCTGGTGCTTTCCCCCCTTCTTTTTTGGGCCTTTGTAGCTACTGGTTCTCATCATTATCATGCCATTTCCAGTGTTAAAATTCTCTAGTAGATCTGGGAGATTGTCAGTACAGGGACTGTAGATCCCAAGGGTGTATTCCGCTTCTGGCTTTTGTTTCTTGATAGTAGGGTGATCCCCTCTGCTCTGTGATTGCATCTCTTTTTAAACTTAGTGAAATGGCAAAATGACCAGTGCCCTGTTAAAGGGGAATTATTTGTATGGTCCCATCCTCACAAAGGTTCTATATACCTTATTTATATTTTAGCATGCTGTCTAATACCCATGGTGGGCTACAAGTACCTTATTTGCATAGTATGACCCAAATCATTATAAAGAGCCCTGATGGCACTGTGGATTGCATGTTGGGCCGTTAACCACATGATCAGTATTTGAAACCACCAGTCGTGCTGTGAAAAGTTTAAGTCTCAAAAACCCACAGGGCAGTCCTGCCTTGCCCTATTGGGTTGTAATGAGTTGGAAATGACTCATTGGCAATGAATTTGGTTTAATGCATGTTTTCTAAACTATGCATGGAACTGCAAAGCTCTTAGAATAGCCAAAATTATATTGATAAAGGGTGGTGGTGGTAACCCTCCAAAAACTGATGCTCATTTGTTTGTTTGTTTTTTATATGAGAGGGATAGTGCATTTGGAGTACATTCTACCAGGTCAGATTGTTAATTAGACTTTCTATTTAGAGGTTCTGAAAAGATTACATAACAGTGTGTGACCCAAATAAAAAGGCCTCATGTGTGGCAGATGAGGGACTGGTTTTGCCACCGCGACAATGCATCTGCTCACACAGCCATCTCAGTGTGCCAGTTTTTGGCAAAAAACAACATGCTTCTTTTGCCCCAAGCACCTTACTCACCTGATCTCACTCCGTGTGACTGCTTTTTGTTTCTGCAAATAGAGAGAGACATGAAAGGACAGCAATTTGATGATGTAGAAGAAGTAAGGAAGAAAAAAAACCAAGGGAGGTGCTGTCAGCCATCCAAACAGATGAGTTTGTAAATGTTTCCAAGAATGGAACCACAGATTTGGCAAATGTGTTAAGTATAATTGAAAGTACTTTGAAGGTGATAAGGTTGTTTAGAAAAGAAAAAAATTTAAACATAGCATTGAATTTTTTTTCTGTTTTTTTCTGGGTGCAAAGTATTTCATTTTGATGAAATTCTAATTTGCTGATTATTTCTGATAGGTAGAGCTGTAAGTCATTTTTATTTAAAAACCAGTGCCTTAGATATTGTATTCAAATAAATCTGGAGCTTATTTCATGTTATTAGTTGATAAATCTTAATTATTAAGACTCCAACTTAATCTAATTTGTCCTTTATATTTAGTAAAAAATGTCAAATGAAAAAATTATTAATGGTGAAAGAAAATAAGGTCTAGTATTTCATGTCTGTTGGGGGCAGTTGGGAGTTTCCTTTCATTGAGTTTTCCTGTCTAAATAACCAGAGTTGTTAGCAACATTGAAGTCATCATTAGTACATTCATCAGTACAATACCTATGGCTGAATTCAAGAACTCATATCTCCGATGGAGTTCCTAGCTGTGCAAGCAGTTACTGCACTCAGTTGGTAACTGGCAGGTCAAAAGTACAGCCTCACCTAGCGAGGCCTCAAAAGAAAACCCTCAGGTCTGTATTTGAAAAATTGGTCATTCAATACCCTTTGGAGTCCAGTTCTTCTGTGATACAAATAGAGTACCCACTAAGGTCACTAAGAAGTTCCCCTGTCTTCTGTTACATTTAGATCTGGATTCATTCTGTGTTAATTTTGTATTTTTTATGAGCTAACAGTTGATTATTTGTTTGAAATATTTGATAATAAATTACAGACATGATCCCATTACCCCTAAATAATTCAACATGTATTTTAGAGAGTAAGGACATTCTCTTATAAAAGCTTTTTGTAGTTAGAAAAATAAATAGTACCATTATCTCATCCATAGTCCATTCAAGGTTTATCAGTTGTTTCAATATTGCCTTTTATATATTTTTTTAGTCAACGATTAAGTGAAAAATTATTCAGTGTATTTCTTTAATTTTTCTTTTAAGTTTCTCATAAATCTGCAACATCTCCTTACCCAATGTAATATGTTACTGGATCTTTTGACTGCTGCTTCCATTGGCATTGAGTGTGGATTTCACTAAAATGAAATCCCTGACAATTTCAATGTTTTCTCCACTTATGATTCATATTCATCCAGTAATGTTAGCAAAGTTTTATATATATTTTGCTTATTAAGTTCTTCTCAGATACCATATATACTTGAGTATAAGTCGACCCAAATATCAGCCGAGGCACCTAATTTTACCACAAAAACAGCATTTAAAAATATGGTGAAAAACTCGTCTTATACTTGTGTATAACATCAAAAAGACAAGAAACTTAAAAAATCAAAGGGCAGTGTTTTCTCAAGGACAAAATGCAAAAAAGTAAGGAAAGAAAGGAATGAATAAATAAACAGGATAAAGTTGGATAAGTGATGTTGCATTTAGGAAATTACAATAGATGTTCTGAAACAAAATGTGCATGGCTTGTTAAATGTAAAACTGATGATCCACTTTGTGGACCATTACCGAAATCACAATAAAAAAAGTTTTTTTTAAAAAAAAAGGACAAGCAATCTGGTCATGAAATGGGCAGAGGTTAGGAAGAGACATTTGAAAAGAGTGTCGTGGCTCATTTAGATCAGTGGTTCTGAATCTCTGGGTTGCAATCTCTTTGGGGGTCGAACAACTCTTTCACAGTGGTAGCCCGATTTATAACAGTATCAAAATTACAGTAATGAAATTGCAACAAAAATAATTTTGTGGTTGGGGGGGATTCACCACAACATGAAGAACTGTATTAAAGGGTCGCGGCATCAGGAAGCTTGAAAACCACCTATTCAGATAGATAGATATAAACCTAAGACTGTTCAATTTCACATCTTGATGTAGAAAGGTGCCTCAAAAGTTTGTGAAAAAAATTTTTTAATCATCTTTTAATCCACTCTTCACAACAGCTAAAATGTGGAATCCGCCTAAATGCTCATCAATAGTTATATGGATATTTAAAATGTGCATACATAGAGCGAAGGGGATCCTACTTAACCAGTAGAAGAATGGAGTCCTAATACACGCTGCAATAGCGATAGAACACAAAGACATCATGCTGAGTGAACTAGTCACAAAAGACAAATACTGCCTCACTTCACTCTTATGAAACAGAAAAGAAAAAAGGCAAGTGCATAGAGAACATTGTAATTTTCAGTAGGCTGTACACCTATAAAAAGGTAATTGGGAAAAATTGTATAGCATATATTTATATCATTGTTGAGGCTGCTTATGCACAATCAAAAATTCCTGGTTTCTGGTTTGGAAGTTTAGGGTCATGGTTTCATAAACATCCCCAGTTAATTGCCTTGGTAATATCATTAGTGCTTCTGTGATCTTGAAAGTCTTAGAAATACCTGGGGTTTTAAAAACTTGCTAGTGGCTATTCAAGGCACAACAATTTGCGTCTATAACAGGAATAAGGAGGGTCTGGAAAAGGAGGAGAATATGTAATATGTGGCTAATTGCTTTCTTTGCCATGAGACCAGAAGAACTTGATTATTTTGCCTAAGGTGATCGAAAGGGGGAATTCTCATGGATTTTCTGTAGCTAAGGTGGATGACCCATGCAACTATTGCCCAGAGATAACCTTAAACAGTCTCTTAAAATCAAATTGTTGTATAGCTTGAGTAGTAAAATGTGTCTTCTTTGTGCATTACACTCTTTTGACAACTATGCATTTAGGTTGACAGGAACTCGAGATTAGATAATACAGTAAACAAGTGGGAGATGAGTAAAAAAGGCGAGAATGGTCACTGGACTTGAAAAATATGATCAGTGCCACTGTATTTTAAGGGTAGAAACTATTGAATTGGTTGGTGTTTTGCTCTTCATATTTTGAACAACCGCATAATTCTACCCTGTCAGATGTGGAGTCACAATGAGTGTTCATCAACCCCCTATTAGTACTGGTCTACTTTATTACCCTCTGAAATAACTGTCATCATTCTTGATTTTTAAAATGTCCTCCCCCCAAATCACACCAACCTCAAAACAAAATCCTGTGATTTAAGTAGAATAGACAGTTGTAGAGCATTATTCTTAGGATTGCAAAATTGTTCTCCTCAAGTAGAACCCAGTGATTATTTGTATCCTGTTGTATCTTCACATTGCTACATTCTTTATTGTTAAGGGAAGTCTTTCTGGCTATAACTTGTTGTTTTTGTGTTTCTTCCTCTTTATTTTGTATTATTACTTGGTGGATCTATAGTAGGAAAATATAGACAAGCTCAAGGTTGATCAAATGGAATTTTAAGTTCTTAACACTCCTAACTAATACTAAAAGCCTCCTCTTCAGTTGTGAAAATTCTAGCTTACCTCCCCTTTATTCATGAACTTTACTTCATGTTACATATATGCTACATATATATAACAAAGCATATGTATTTGGTTTTATATGTTTCAGTGTCTCTGGAAGTGGATATTGATTGTTTTTAGAAAAGGAAGTTGGTGACTTAAGGACAGGACAGGGGTAGGAAGATAAGTTTTCATTGTCTTTTATTACCTTTTGAATTTTGAGCAACTTGATAAAAACAAGCTGACTGTCTAGGACAACCTACCTGTTAAACTGAAGAATGAATGAAAAGTGAAGTTTTGTTAAGAAGGGCTAGGATCTAGACGTCAACTAAACCATGTTGAATAGATACTTAAAAAAAATCAGTTGGGAAGATTTACATTTCAGACCATTAGTTCTGCATTTAAATTTTAAACCACTCATCAATCCCCGCTCACGCATTTTTTAAGAATCATTTTATTGGGTTCTCAGACAACTCTTATCACAATCCATATATACATCAATTGTATAAAGAACATTTGTACATTCGTTGCCCTCATCATTCTCATTTGCTCTCCACATAAGCCCCAGTCATCAGCTCCTTATTTTCCCCCCTCCCACCCCGCTTTCCCCTTCCTCATGAACCCTTGATAATTTATAAATTATTATTTTGTCATATCTTACACTGTCCTATGTCTCCCTTCTCCCACTTTTCTGTGGTGAAAAGAGAGGAGGTAATATGTAGATCTTTGTAATTGGTTCCCCCTTTCTACCCCACCCTGCCAGTAGGTATCACCACTCTCACCACTGGTGAGAAGGGATCATCCATCTTGGATTCCCTGCATTTCTAGTTCCTGTCGGTACCAGTGTACATCCTCTGGTCTAGTCAGATTTGTAAGGTAGAATTGGGATCATAATAGTTAGGGGTGGGATGGGAGTAGCATTTAGGAACCTAGAGGAAACTTGTATGTTTCACTGTTGCTACTCTGCACCCTGACTGGCTCATCTCCTCCCGGTGACCCTTCACTAAGGGGATGACCAGTTGCCTGCAGTTGGGCGTTGGGTCCCCACTCTGCACTCACCCTCTCTCAGCCATATTTTAATTGATTGATATGCTGCTACGATTGTAGCATGTAAGGAGAGCTCTGGTATGGTAGATTATGGAGTAGGTAGTAACTGAAAGCCTTACTTGCCAAGCCAAAGAGCTTGGACTTTTAACCTGATTAATAATGACAGTGTAATTGAGGTCAGTTATGAAACAAGGAAGTTATGGAAACAAGTTTGTGTTATGTTAAAAGGGTTATTATGGCTATATTGAATACAGTAGCTATCCAACAGAAATTACAGTGTGAGTTGAATAATTTAAATTTTAAAAATTTTCAGTAAGAATTAAGAAATAGGTAGGATTAATATATTATTTAACTCAAAGTGTCCAAAATATTTTATATGCCCTTTTTATTGTATATCCTCACAGTCTTGTGGCTTCACATCTGAGAGTATATAACTAGTTACATTATAGATACTCAATTTTATTACTTAATGTTACTGGCTGCCATATTACAACTATAGAGAATCTTTTTGGGTCTAGTCAAGAGATCGAATCCTTCTCAGTAATCTGAGTGGAGAAAATTTAATGAAAAATATTAGATGACCACTAACACTTTGCCATATAAAAATCACTAATTAAAACATCAAAGAATTTAACTACACATACTATGTAACTACACATTAATGAAATGATCCTTATTAGAATGGTTGAGGTGGGGGTGGGGGGTGGTAGTGGTGGGTGAGCTGACAGTTCCAGCATGCAAAGCAACAAGAATTCTTTGTTGACGGGGATGCAAAATGGTATTGGCACGATGGAAGACTGTGGCATTTTCTTATAAAAGGAATACATAGTCTTATGTTCAGCAGTGTGACCCTAGAATTATATATAACTAATTTGAAAACTTAGGTTGACAGAAAAACCTATATACAAATGTTTGTAGAAAACAAAAGTTCACTGCCAGTGAGTCAATTCCAACTCAATAGTGACCCATAGGACCCTATAGAACAGGGTAGAACTGCCCCTGGGTTTCCTGAGACTGTAACTCTTACGTAGAGCAGTTGTTTATTTTTGAACTCTTCACCTTGCAGTTACCAGCCCAGTGCTTAACCTACTGTGTCATCAGGCCACCTTAATGTTTCCATAAGCCTTATTGATAATCTTTAAAAGCTAGTGACCAAGATATCTTTATTAGATGAATAATTAAGTAAAGAGTTCTACGTTTCATATAATGGAGTATTATTCAGTAATAGAAATGAGCAGTTCAACACACAGATATGACTGAATCATAAATGTATTTTATCCTGTGGAAAAAAAGACAAAATTATAGAAACTATAATTGATTCCCAAGGAATCGGGAAGAATGCAAGAGGTGTGTAGATGAAGTATAAGATTTTTTTAAGGCTTTCAGATTGTTGTTTGTGGTACTATATTTATTACAGTTATGTGGCACTATGCATTTATCAAAATTGTTACAACTGCACTCACCGCAAAGACCTTTTGTGTCCTCCCCTACAAGCTTAGGGATCCCCAAGGTAGAAGTATAATGCATTACAAATTGGAGAAAGGGGTGCCAACATAAATAACTCTAGAAATAATTCTGTAAGGCTAAGGGGGTGAGAACCACACCTAAAAAACCCCAACAAAAATCAGTACATGAGTGCTTTAATCTAGTTTTCCTTGTGGATATGGTTTAACAGTTTGATATTGCTCTGCATATATGCTGGAATTGAACAGCAACAACCGAAAAATAGCAGCTGATGACAGCCAGATAGCTGTCATATCCAAGAGCAATTTAAGGAGCAACGACAACTAATTGTAACAGCAGAGTTAAGAAATAGAAAGATGTTTGTAGGCAAAAGGGAGGAAATCTGAATAGTATGTAGATTTGAGTTTAATTTTAGTAATATCTATTTAATAATTTCAACAGCTGTGACACCAGTGTGAGATGTTAATAGTGTAGGTAGGTGACATAATGGATATGGACTCTTTGTATGACCTTTGTGGTTTATTGTAATTTCAGAACAGTTAAAAAATGTGTTTAAGAATAAAAAGAAGCTGAATGGTAAACTCATCTGTAAATGCATATTTTAAAAATTGCTTATAAATTTGTTAATCCCCTCCAAAAGTAAAAAAATACTATAAAATGAACAGATACTGGAACCAGAAACAAAGCTCCTCCCTACTGTGGTATCATAACAGAGCTGTTTGCAGGGCTCTGCCTCCCAGTCACAAAGGACAAATACGGGGGAATTTGAAGGTTTGGAGCAATATATTAATAACAGGAAGGAATTTTGTGGTCTGTTAATGTTTCACAAACTGTCAGTTACATTTATCAATATGATGTCATTGGTGTGACTGGTGAAGCAACAATTACGAAATGAATTTCTGTCTAAATTAAATTTTATAGTAGTTAATACTATGTCTTCCCAATTTATTTTTTAAATTGCTCTAAGCTCTGAATGTGAGGCACAGATAGATAAGTAGCTACTGTTTTTTTTCTTCTAATCCTGAATGGAGGAAGGCTATGGAGACTAAAGAACTTAAGCTGCATAGAAGGACCCTTGATGATGCAGTGCCTAAGGGAGAGCTCTGAGAGAAAATTGTGGCTATCTGTTCCTGTAAAAATGTAAACCTTGGAAAGCTGTTGGGGAAATGCTACTGTCTTTCATTACTGAAAACACATTGTAAAGCCTCTTTTTTGAGGGGAGTAGTGTGAGGAATTACTTCTGTATTTAATAATACCCGAAGGAGCGCTGGTGGCATCTGGGTTTAGGCGTTGGGCTGCTTACCTCAATGTCAGAAGTTCAAATCGACAAGCCCTTTACTAAAGAAAGAGGAAGCCGGATGCTTCCTGAAAAACTTGTCTCATAAACCTCTATGTAGGGTCACTTTGAGTTTGCATTGAGTCAGTTGAAATAGGTTTTATTGTATTTGGATACTAGTATTTAAATGTTTTTCATGAGAGGATACAGATTAATTTTGAATATAGCAAAGTAAGCTTGTATTTAATTACATTTTTTTAAAACAACCTTTATTTCAGTCTACAAATAAGAAGCCACGGAAATCTCCAGGTGAGAAGAGCAGAATTGAAGCTGGAATTAGAGGAACAGGCCGTGGAAGAGCTAATGGGCACCCTCAACAAAATGGTGAAGGAGAGCCTGTTACATTATTCGAAGTGGTGAAACTGGGGAAAAGTGCAATGCAGGTAAGTTTTTACCGTTTTATTTTGTGTAAAAGGCAATATAATCCAGTAGAACCCATTAGTCTATCTATTGGAATTTTATATGTGGTCATTGAGTATATAATCAGCGCGTTTATTTGCTCTTATAATGTATTTCAGGAAAACGTTTTCTTTTAAGTTAAATAAACTTTACAGTAAATTGTGTTATATAAAATGAGTTGTACAAAATAGGAGCTACCCAGATGGCTTTTTAAAATTTGCTTTAGTAGTATATATGTTTATTTGATTTTATATAAGTAACATTATATAGACTATTTGAAGTAATGTAATATTAGTGAATTAGGAAAAACCTTAATTGCTTCATAGTTCCTTTAATGGATCTTTACATTATTTTCACCATTTTGAAATTAATTTATTCATGTTTATATCTCCACATATTTGTTCAATATATAGTAGTAGAGAGAATTATTTTGCTTAAAGGTATTTTTAAGCTGTTGTTATAAATACTTTATTACTCTTAAAAAAAACTGTACCAGTATATCTTTCTCTTAAAAAACCTCATCCTTCACTGAGTTTGGAGCTATTACAATGACTCCCACTCCTGACACCAATTTGTGTTATCTTACTTAGTATTCTCTACTTGATCTCCAGGTACTAATATCTATTGCAATGGCTATACAGAAGTCACATACAAAATTCACGATGAAAGAATTTATTAAGGGAGTTAACAAAATTGTAAGGCCACTGAGAATCTGCCCAGGGTTTGGTTGTTTATCAGGATATATCACTAAGTTCTTTCAGTATTGCTAATAAATTTCCAAAGAGACATATTGTTTGGCTGTTAACTTCTACCCTGTAAGCCTATACCCATTCAGTTAACATATCATAGGTCAGCAAGCCGAGCTGCCAGAGGCACCCCATTCCACAAGCCAGCTCCAAGCTCAGAAACACTCAGCTTTACTAGCTCTAGGGGTTAGGCAGCCCATGACTCAGTTCCAACTCTGGCTCACTGTCCTGCTGTTGCTCCTATGGTGCTATACCTGTTTTCGGAATCCAGGATGTTCACTGTGAAGGGATGGATGTCAGGTTCAGAGAACACCCGACTCATGGCTCTTGCTGGTAATGAGATCCCCCACTGTTTGTCATAGGACTGGATGGCATTTGAGGAAATCCTATTCACAGTTATTGACAGGTGGATCATATTAGTATCTTCCCCCACCCTCTTTGCAGACCCAGCCAGGACAAATTTCGTTGGTGGGAATTAGATATTTTGTCCAGAACAGCACACTAAGTAATTTGCTACCCCTGCAGGGGAATTGCTCTGCTTTTGTAAACATTTACAGCCTATAAAAAACTATATAGCAATTACATTCAGTAGTATGGGATCACTATGAGTAGAAATTGAGTAGATGGCAATGGATTTAATATTTACAAGAGCATATTTCTAGGCTTTCTGCAATAAGTTTAACCATTAATATTGATAATTTCATCATTCTCTTTCACATTGATAAAAGTATTGTGAACAGCTGTAAAATATTGCTTTTATATGTAATTGCTTCCCACATGTAGGAAACATGATCATGAAATAGAAGTAGAATTTTTTGTTTAAAATTTTAAAACTGTTCTTCAATATTGCAAGTATAGTGTTTTGTTTTAACTTTATTCAGATAGAACTGTATATTTTATGTGTGAAGGGTGCATTGAAAATGACAGTATTTTCACTATCACATCCTCGTTTTAAACATAAAATAAAAGATAAAGTGTTAGAGAGTACAAATATATCACTAAGCATTTAAAAACAATAAGTTACATATGTATTATAAAACAAAATCATCTGAGTGACAAACAACATACAGAAGTAGGTCCTTGTTGGCACGGATTTGATTCTTCTAAAACGATTCAGGAAAAATACGAGAGTAACAGAGTAAAGCTTATTACATGAAACTAACTAGAGGTTAACATGATTATTTTCATAAAGGAGGTTGATGAAAGCAACTGGTAACTATTGCCGTTTTAATACTTATGTTTGAGTTGATCTATCTCAAGTTATCTTGGGGCCCAGTGCATGCTTATTCTTGCAGTGTATTTATTAATTAAATTCTATAATACTTAAAAGGGTGCTACTTTGTATAATAATAGACTAGAACCTCATTTAAAGGCTATCAAAGATAGAGATCCAGTCTGTACTAATGTAGCAAGTTGTTAGGTGCCATCAAGTGGGCTCTGACTCTTTAGAGATCCTATGCAAAATAGACTGATTCATGGCCCTGTGCCATCCTCACAATTGTTTTGTATGTCTGAGCCCACTGTTATAGCCACTGTCTCAGTCCATTTCATTGATAGCTGTCCTTTTTTTGATTCCCCCGGTCAGTTTTATGTATTTTCAGTAGTAGTCTCCAGCATCGTAATTCAAATGTATCCATTCTTCATTCTTCTTTATTCAGTGGCCCATTACACATGCATATGAGGAGATTAAAAATAATATGGCTTGCATCAGGAACACATTAGTTCTCAATGTATCACCCCTGCTATCTGAGAGCACTGCCTATTGGGAATATAAATATGCATAACTGCTAGGAACAAAATTTTAATAATATCAAGTAAATGGAATATTTATGATCTAATTTTCATTAATTTGGTAAATATTGAGTGAATATTACCTTGTTTTTAGTGAATATAATCACAGAATTAAATGAATTCAATTACTTGATGTATTTAACCTCTAGAGCAGCGGTTCTCAATCTGTGGGTCACAAGCCCTTTGCTTGTCAAATGACCCTTTCTCAGGTGTTGCCCAATTCATAACAGTAGCAAGATTACAGATATGAAGTAGCAATGAAAATAATTTTATGGTTGGGATCACCACAACATGAGGAACTGTATTACAGGGTCACAGCATTAGGAAGGTTGAGAACCACTGCTCTAGAGTAATGCTTGGACATGCTTATAACAAGCCTGTAAAGTGTGTTTGATTTTTTAATTTTTTTAAATGTATATTTGTTGGTGCTTTGCTTGCAATTTAAAAAAAGAGAAGAAACACTTAAAAATAGGTATAAACAAGATACTAGAGCAATAGCATAGTATACACTTAAGTAGTAAAATATGTGAAGTAGAGCTGAGCCATGGTAGTGTATTGGTTATAAATTGGACTGCTAACCAGAGTCAGCTATTCAAGATCATTATGCGCTGCATGGGAGAAAGATTAAGCTTTCAATTCCTGTAAAGAGTTACAGTCTAAGAAACCCACAGGGGCTGTTATAGTCTGTACTATAGGGTCCCTGTGTGTTGGCATCAACTTTATGGTAGTGAGTGCATGAGAGCTGTAGTTCCATATGGACAAATTTAAGAAATGGAGAGACCAGAGAAACTAATCCCACGAGACTCGTGTATAAGAAAGCGATTTGAGACAACACCCATCCCAGTCCAGATCATGTTCATAAGTCCAATATTAGCCCATGTGTCCAATACCAATGTATAAATTCCTCATCAGACAGACACAACACATGCAAATGCAGGAAGATGACAGGCCAGTGGGTGGAAAGTCTTCTGGATTCAGTGGCAGTAGAAGGACAGGGGAAGGTGGGGCAAAGGAAGGGGCTGTCAACTAACGCAGGGAGAAGGAAACAACCAGTGATCTAAAATCAAGGTGATAAGAGCATAGGATGCCTAGTGGGGTTTGATCAAGGGCTATAGAGCTGAGAGGAACTACTGAAACCAGAATGAAGGCTGAGCCTGATAGTGGAACAAGAAGAAAGTAAAATGAAATAGAGGAAAGAAGTAGGAGGCAAAAGACATTTATAAAGGTCTAAGTACAGGCTTGTATGTGTAATATTTATAATGATAGGGAAATAGATCTATGTACATATATTTATATGTTAAGTATTAAAGTAGCAGACAGATATTGGGCCACTACTCAAGTTCTCTCTCAACACAAGAACACTTTGTTCTCATAACCCAGCATTCTGTGATGCACAGCTTCCCGACACAATCACTGAAGACAAAATGGGTGCATAAACAAATATGGTGAAGAAAGCTGATAGTTTTCGGCTATCAAAAGATACAGCATCTGGGGTTTAAAGGCTTGAAGATAAACAAAGCAGCTGAGAAGCAACAAAGCCCACATGGAAGAAGCACATCAGCCTGTGTGATCATGAGGTGTTGAAGGGATCAGTTATTAGGCATCAAAAAAACAAAACAAAAAATCATACCATTGTGAAATAGGGGAAATGCGGAGTAGAGACCCAAAGCCCATCTGTAAGCAACTGGACATCCCTTTATAGAAGGGTTGTGGGGAGGAGACGATGAATGGCAACGATAAAACATACAACTTACCTCTAGTTCTTTAATGCTTCCTCCTCTCCACTATCATGATTCCAATTCTTCCTTACAAATCCAGCTAGACCGGAGGATGTACACTGGTACTGATAAGAACTGGAAACAGGGAATCTAGGATAGAAAATCCCCTCAGGACCAATAATGAAAGTAGTGATAGGAGGAGAAGGGGGCTTAGAAAGGGAGAGCTGATTACAAAGATCTTCATATAACACCCTCCTTGGGGACAGACAACAGAAAAGTGGTGGAAGGGAGATAATGGACAGTGTAAGGCATGACAAAATAATAATAATTTATAAATTATCCAGGGTTCATTAGGGAGGGAGCGTGGGAGAGGGAGGGTTAAAAATGAGCTGATACCACGGCTCAAGTAGAAAGAATATATTTTGAACATGAGGATGGCAACAAATGTACAAATGTGCTTGATACAATGAATGTATGTATGGATTGTGATAAGAGTTGTATGAGCCCCCAACAAAATCATTTTTTTTTAAAAGAAGGTGAGAGATACACTGAAAATGCACAAAGGCCTTCTTTGACCATGGGATCATGAAAAGTTTACAAGTGTGGCTGGAACTTGTGATCACTGATGGGTTGGAATTATACAGTAGAAGAGGGCATCAGATAGTCAAGTAAAATAGAACTAAGAGAGAAGCTAGACTGAACATTGAATGCTTTCAGTTTGTTACTCATGTCATAGCAATTAAGTGACATGATTATCATATTTTGTATTTGAAATATCTTTTTGGAAAAATTGAGAAAAGTTGTGACAGAACAGGAAGAGTAAGGTTGAAATTAGGGAACAACTGCAACTCAATTAAAATTCAATTGAGAAGTAATGAAACGTCAAACTTTCAGTGTCAGAGAGGATGCAGAGGTGACAGATTCTGTAAGTATTATGGTGTGGAATAATTTATAGAATAAATCTAGGGTGAATCCCTAGTTGATTGATATAGTGTTCTTCATTGAAGACAGATTTGTAAGAGTTAGGTTTTATGTTGGTTGGTGACTTTGGGAATAATTTGGTTTTGACATTCACATACATCACACCAGATACATTTTGAATTTTGGAAGATTTGAGCTTTTCAATTAATTAAAGTTATTATTTTGCTTTAACAACTAAGTTAATAAGTATTTAAATTAATTTTTTTGATCTATCAGCATTTCTTCCCACTCTCTTCCCCCCCCCCCACCCCAAATTACAGGTAAAAATGCTCTAGAAAAAAATTTTATTTGGAGCAGACAGTGTTAGATATTGGGTTAATTTTGAAGGATAAAAAAAAAACTTGAACTTACCTGATTCTTGCCCTCATGGGCTTTCCAATCTTAGAAGGCAAAGATGTTCCATTTTAAGCAAATCATCGGTTAATACATAGTTACATACTTTGCTAAGAAGAGTCCTTTTGACTTTAGTGTCCTCTTAACAGTTTATGTGAGAAGACACTTTTTGACAGCAGACACTGAAATGAACTGATTTCATCTTTGTAAAGATGATTTTCTGTGTCTTAGGAAATAGTCTGTGGTCAGTCATATTCTTTCCCTTAGGGAGGAGCTTATTAAACGTTAGACATATAGTGATGCTGATTTATAAATGGGTTGGATATCAAATCTACACATTGAATGCATCGGGATTCTCCCTCAAGATGTAGCTGGTTATAAGTATTATTCTGAATGTACCAAAGAAAGAGAAAAGTAGCTGTAATTGTATTAAAATCTTTCTTGTTAACTTTCATGTTTGAATTGACTTTTATAGGAATTAATAGGTATTTCAGAACCAAAGAGTAAACTGAATAAAATGTTCATAGCCATTTTGAATGTTTATTGGCTTAAAGCTTAATCGTTTTAAGAAGTATTTAAATGGTTGAAGACTGTGTGACAACTTTGACTAATTTTAAAGAAATGTTAAGATGTTAGAGAAGAGAGCAAATACATTGCTGACTGTCATGAAGTTTTATGACACAGGCATCTGAGGAAGGAAATTCTGCATTGGAGATGAATGGAGTAAAATCTTACAGAGTTAGGAGATATAAGTACTGGAATTCTTATAAAAGAATATATATTTAATACAAGAGACATGTTTTAATAATTTTAGCCATTACAGCACAAGATACTAGAATCAGGATTTACAGTTGTGTAATAAAATATGCTAAACATTTATGTTTACTTAAGCAATAGGGAAAAGTGGAAAACTGAACATAATAAATCACTAAACAAGATTGAAATTTATTTTACTCCTATATAATAGCTTACAGATAAGTAATTTCTATGGAAGTAGATAGATTATCAAGTAAATGAAATTAGTGAAACTTTAATGTTGTGGTTAGTTGCTTTAAGTTGATTCTGATGCATGGTAGCACCGGAGTGCATAGTAGAACTGCTTGATAAGACACTTAACTTTTGTGATTTAAAAAAAATTTTTTTTTAGAATCAGCTTGGCAGGCTTATCTTCTAAGACACCACTGGGTGGGTTTGAACTTCCTTTGGCTAGTAATTCAATACTTAGCCATTTGTACCATAATAGTATATTACTTTATTATTATTTTATTTAGTGGCGGCTCTTAGAGTTGCTATAACAATCCATAAATCAATTATATCAAGCGAAGTTGTACAGATGTTGCCATTCCTTTGAAAACATTTTCTTTCTACTTGAGCTCATTCATCTCAGTTCCTCTTTATTACCCCCACTCCTGCCGCCACCACCCTGGTGAATCCTTAATAAACTTTCATAACAATATAAGGAATCCAGAACACATGAACCACCTAGGATCAATAAGTGGAACAGCAATAGTAGGAGAGTAAGGAGGAGGGGGCGGGGCTGCTGATCACAATGGTTGATGTGTGGTCCTCATCATAGGGGGACTGACAGCAGAAGGGTGGGTGAAATGTGACAATAGTTGGTGTAAAACATGGAGAGAGGGGAAAAAAAGAATAATTTATAGATTGGGAGAGGGCTGGTGGGAAAGGGAGGAAGGGGGGAAATGGAGGTGATACAAGGGACTTAAGTAAAAAAATGTTTTGTAAAAGATGACAACGTATGTAAAGATGTGTTTTACAAAATGAATCTATGGATCGTGATAAAAGCTGTAAGAGCACCCAATAAAATAAAATTAAAATTAAAAAAATAAAGTAAACTTTCATATCTTACACCATCCAATGTGTCCCTTTATCCACATCTCTGTTCTTTCCCCTCGAGTGGGTTATACACCCATCATTGCTATCAGTTCCCTCTCCCCCCCTCTCCATAATAGTATTTTTATAATAAAGTATACATAATCGTTAACTTTCACAGCTTAACCTTTTGATGTTTCCAAAAACGATTTTGCATTCATGAAAGAAAGTAGCTGTCGGACAATACAGTTGTATGCTTTCACTCAAGTGGCATTCACAATGCTCTAAGCTCTACTATATATTTGACCTGTCCATTTTTTTCATTTTTCTGGTCTGATCGACGTTGAGTCTGAGCCAAGGAAGAAGAGAGCAGACCTACTCGTACTAAGCAGTGGACTATTGAGATGAACTGCTGAATTCTACATCTCTATGTTCCTCCTAATAATTGACATGTGTAACCACAGGAGTCTATAGAACCTGGTGAGACCTAGTAGGCAGAACTTTGAGCTGTTGAGGGCCTTTACAAACCTAACTATGATATATATTTAAAGGATCACCCGTGTAACCAGATACCCATGTGCTAGTGAGTGAACTTGATGGACATCTATGATTTGGATACCAAAGACCAAGTCTAAATATAAACTCTTGTTACTAAGCATCAATTTCATGCCATAGAAGAAACCTCACAATAGATTCTTGGTGAGCGTGGCACTCCTAAGTACTCTGAG
The DNA here is from genome assembly GCF_050624435.1 of Tenrec ecaudatus. Lineage (NCBI taxonomy): Eukaryota > Metazoa > Chordata > Mammalia > Afrosoricida > Tenrecidae > Tenrec > Tenrec ecaudatus. Next base: position 144,165,673 of record NC_134533.1, read on the forward strand.
AGGAGGACTAGAAATGCATTATTCTTCCATAGCTGTAGCAGTGCAGTATTCTGGTGTGTAAGGCCCTCCTGCTATTTCTTTGTGGATAAGAAATTTACTACCACCTCAAAACAGTTGACAACCAACCTCACGATTCTCACTGTATTCTCATTGATTCTCTTTGATTCTCAAAGATCCTGCAGCCATTGTTATTGGCTATGTAATGGAAGGGCAGCACTACTCAGCTCTACGTTGACTTCACAAGAGTAAAGGAGAATGAAACTCAACATCACCTCAAATTGCTTTGTGATGAAATTCAGACTTGTTTTCACCCTCTTTACCAATTCTGACACCAAGCATCCTGGATCGCTTCACTGCTCTGCTAGGTTCAAAAATTCATTGCAGTGGCCATACAGAACTCACAGACCATACCATTTTGAGATTTATTAGGGGAGTTAGGAGGTTACAAATCAGGGTCAGAAATGCTCAAGATACAGTTCTTCTGGTCAAGAGCACCTCTTTTCAGCTTTTCTTGGCCTCTTGGTCTCTTTCTTGCTTGGCGATTATTGCAAGATCTTTTAGTGCTACTGATAAATGCCCAAAGGGGACACTACTATGCCATAAGCCTCAGCCTCAAGGTGTTCAGTTCTAGCTCCATGGAGCCAACTCCCTTAATTAAGTACCTGGAGGCATCCTACTCCTCAATGAGTCTCTTGCACAAGAGCAAACAACAGTACTCTGTGAGCCAGAAATTTGCTGTTCTTGGTGCTGCTGCCTCTGTTGCCACCACTTCTCTGCCACAATTTAGATGGCAGAGTTGCCTCTTGGAGAATGTTCCGTTTGTAGCAATCTTGGGATGCAAAGGACAAGTTCCATACTTAGCTCTGTTTTTTAATCATAATGAGATCCCCTGTTTTCTGCTTCTAAGTAATTCTTTTTCGGGAGCATGCTGATGGAGTGAGTTGGCTTTTATTTTTATTATTTTACACTTTTATTGGCATATGATTTATTTTCCATATAATTTGGTGGTTTAAACATATTAAAAAGAGCTGTACACAGTGATTACAATTAATTTTAGAACATTTTCTTTATTCTTGTACCCATTATTATTAGCTTCTCCATTACCTTTGAACTTCCTCTTCCATAATCCTCAGGAACTACAAATCTAGTTATTGTCTCTGAGCGTTACCTATCTTGAATTTAATGTAAAGAAAATCTTATTTCCCCCTACCCCCAACAACACCAGAATAAAACAAAAACATGAATCCAAAAGAAAGCATAATAAAAATATAACAAATTAAAAATGAATCAAAAAGGAAAGTAAGTGATAATATGTTAAATTTTAAGCAACCAAGATCTGTGGCATCTACCTCTTTGGAAGGAAACTCGTTGGAAAATATGATGTTGATGAAAGAAATGAAACACAGGACTAAAGACTTCATCACACCACAAATAACTTTTTGTACCAAAATAAAAGATGACGATTCACATGGACTTCTTCTGGTGCAATACAGAAATCTCTAGATAGAGTACTCAGAAATCAAATTGACTACACATTGGGTGTAAGATATTTTTTTACTCAAGTTTATTGCCTACAAAAAGATTGTCATTATCGTAATACCATAAAACTAGTTTTTGTGATCTCTGGATGAGAAAAAAATTTGGATTTATTTGGACTTACATGAAATCTGTCTTTAGTGTCAGTTATACCATCATCACATGTTTCTCACTTAAAAAGACATCACTTTAAAAATCATTTTATTGGAACCTCATACAACTCATCATAATCCATACATTCATCAATTGTATAAACCACGTTTGTACATTCGTTGCCCTCATCATTCTCAAACATTTGCTCTCCCCATAAGCCCCTGGCATCAACTCCTCATTTCCACCCCTCCTTCCCTGCTCCCCGCGTCCTCATCAACCCTTGATAGTTTATAAATAATTATTTTGTTATGTCTTAGACTGTCCGATATCTCCCTTTACCCACTTTTTTGTTGTCTGCCCCGCCGAGAGGAGGTTATATGTAGATCCTTATAATCAGTTCGCCCTCTCTACCCACCCTCCCTCCACCCTCCCAGTATCGCCACGCTGACCACTGGTCCTGAAGGGATCATCCTTCCTAGATTAGTTGTGTTTCCAGTTCCTTTCTGTGTGGAGGGGAGGAAGCATTTAGGAACTAGAGGAAAGTTGTATGTTTCATTGTTGCTATATGACACTCTGATGGGCTCATCCCTTCCGTAAGGGATGTCCAGTTGTCTACAGATGGACTTTGGGTCTCTACTCCACACTCCCCTTCATTCACAATGATATGATTTTTGGTTCTTTGATGCCTGATACCTGACCCTATCGACACCTCGTGATCACACAGGAGGGTGTGCTTCTTCCATGTGGGCTTTGTTGCTTCTGAGTTAGATGACCACTTGTTTTTCTTCAAGCCTTTAAGACCCCAGACACTCTTTTGATAGCCAGGAACCATCAGCTTTCTTCACCACATTTGTTCATGGACCCATTTGTCTTCAGTGAGCATATCAGGGAGGTGAGCACACAATGATATGATTTTTTTTTGATGCCTGATAACTGATCCCTTAGGCACCTTGTGATCATGCAGGCTGGTGTGCTTCTTCCGTGTGGGCTTTGTTGCTTCTGAGCTAGATAGCCGCTTGTTTCCCTTCAGGCCTTTAAGACTCCTGACGTTATATCTTTTGATAGCCCGGCACCATCAGCTTTCTTCACCACTTTTGCTTATGCATCCATTTGTCTTCAGCGATTGTGTCAGGGAAGGTGAGCATCATGGAATGCCAGTTTAATAGAACAAAGTGTTCTTGCATTGAAGGAGTACTTGAGTTTACGCCCCAGGTCCTTCTGCTACCTTAATACTAAACCTATAAATATATGTACATAGCTCTATTTTCCCAATCATATATAAATATATTTACATATGTACACACCTTTATTTAGACCGCTATAAATGCCCTTTGACTCCTTGCTCTTTCCTCTATTTCCCTTTAGTTTCCTCATAAAGAAATCTTACTTGAGCAGCCTAATCACATTTTTTTTTCTTTCTGAGACAGCCCAGAAAGAGCAGTGTTTATTCTTCAGCCATTATTTTAAAGGTTTTCTTCTGTAAAATCTGTTGTTGTATTGTCTTGTGAAGTGGGTCATTTTCTTAATATAAAACTTTTAATTATATTAAAAATATATGAAAAAGAAATAAACAAAATATGGGATTTGAACTAGGGACCAGATTATGGAACAACCACCACCACCAAAAAAACAAAACCTTGGTGGAGAGTTGTATTAAATATAATATGGAATTTATTTAATGTTATAACTATAATATACTGATTTATATCTTGTGAAACCAGGGTATATATCTGTAACAACTATTGTTTCAGCTCTCTTAAAGAGATTCATCAGGATTACCTTGAAAGTCCTTCATTGTGTAAGGTCCATGGCCACTATTCAGCATCTTGAGCATATCTTAAGCTGGCATTTGGACGCAATCCAAGATACTTCACAATCAGCTTAGTGGCACCTCACTATCTCTTAAAGCTTTATTCTTAAGTTGTGTGCAAGCATTAGAAGGTGCTGAACTATTAAACTGCCTGTTAACTTTTGGATTAGTTATATTCATATTTTAATTATCAGTTTATCAAGCTTATGTTATTTTAATACAGGTTCCAACCACATTAGAGAAAGAAGAGTAAGAATTGTGTTTTTCGATTGATTTGGAAATGTGTTAGGAATATTTGTATGAGAAAGACTTAATAGAATATTTATTTGCTAAACTTCTGATTATTTCTTGGGTTTGATTTTTACTTTTGCTCTGATCTCATAATGTGATTATATGGGAATTGTTTTTTTAAAACGCTGATATTCATATTTCATTTGTTTTATTAGAATTAATTACACTATAGTTTATTTAATGACAAAAGATATATACTGCTAATTCAGTTTCAGAGCTGTGTACAACTTCAAATGATAGGTTAATAGTTACTTTGGAGAAGTAATTTTTGAGTACATAATTAGAAACTTAAATAAATTTCAATATTTTAACATGTCATTGAAATACTGGTAACTGCATATACATATTGGGTAATGGTTTTGTTTTTATTAGATACCTGCCTTTGAGTTGGTTCCAATTCGTAGTAACCCTGTGTACAACATAATGAAATCCTTTTTGATCCTGTACCATAATCAAAATTGTTCGTGTTTGAGCCCATTGATGGTGTCCACTGTGTCAGTCCATCATACCTCCACTCTACCATGCTTGATATTCTTATTCAGGGCCTGGTTTCTCCAGACAACATGTCCAAAGTACATGAAACAAATTTACATCCTTGCCCTTAAGATGAATTCTAGCTGTACTTCTAGGACAGATCTGTTTGTTCTTTTAGCAGTATGTGGTACTTTGAATATTCTTCACCAACTTCTTCACTCAAATGCAATAATTCTTCAGTCCTCCTTATTCTGTGTCCAGCTGTCACATGCATGTATGGTGATTGACAATACAGTAGCTTGGGTTTGGAGCACCTTATTCTTTAAAGTAACACCCTTGCATTTGAACACTTTCTCTTTAACAGGGTTTTACCTAATGCAGTGCATTGTTTGATCTATTGACTGCTGCTTCCATGAGCCTTGATTGTGGATCCAAGTAAACTTGTATAACCTGATTTGTATCAAGAGGCAGTTGTGGAACAAAACAAGACCATACTACATAATTTAAACTCAGGAAAAGTTTGGGACAGGGTTGTATACTCTCATCATACTTCTTTTCAATCTGTGTGCTGAGAAAATAATCAGAAACTGGATTATATAAAAATGCAAAATCAGGAATGGAGGAAGGCTTTTTAACAACCTGTGATATGCAGATAATAACCTTGCTTACTGAAAGTGAGGAGGAATTGAAGTACTACTTGCTGATGGAAATCAACGATTGCAGCCTTTAGTATGGATTACAACTCAGAGTAAAGACCAAAATCCTCACAATTGAACCATTATGTAAATGGAAAAAATATTAAAATTGTCAAAAATTTCATTGAATGTGGATCCAGAATCAATACTCATGGAAGCAACTTAAAAGAGATTATATGACACATTTATTGCATCAGGTAAGTCTGCTGCACATGACCTCTTTAGAGTGTTGAAAAACAGGAATAAGATTCACCTGACCCAAGCTATGAGATTTTTTTTTTTAATCGTTGTATTAGGGGCTCATACAACTCTTATCACAATCCATACATACATCAGTTGTATAAAGCGCATTTGTACATTCATTGGCTTGATCATTCTCAAAACGTTTGTTCTCCACTTAAGTCTCCGCTCTCCGCTCCCCACTCCCTCATGAACCCTTGATAATTTATAAATTATTATTTTGTCATATCTTGCCCTGTCCGATATCTCTCTTCACCTACTTTTCTGTTGTCCATCCCCCAGGGAGGAGGTTACATGTAGATCCTTGTAATCAGTTCCCCCTTTCCAACCCACCCTAGAGGAAAGAGCTGGAAGGCAAAGGGCATTTATAGAGGTCTAGATAAAGGCATGTACATATGCAAATATATTTTTGTATGAGGATGGGGAAATAGATCTATGTGCATATATTTATAGGTTTAGTATTATGGTAGCAGAAGGACATTGGGTCTCCACTCAAGTACTCCTTCAATGCAAGAATACTTTCTTCTATTAAATTGGCATTCTATGATGCTCACCTTCCCGACACAACTGCTGAAGACAAAGCAGATGAATAAGCAAATGTGGTGAAGAAAGGTGATGGTGCTTGGATATCCGAAGATACAGCGTCTGGCGTGTTAAAAGCTTGAAGGTAAACAAGTGGCCATCTAGCTCAGAAGCAACAAAGCCCATATGGAAGAAGCACACCAGCCCGTGTGATCATAAGGTGCTGAAGATAGTAGTTTTGAGGCATCAAAGAAAAAAAATCATACTGTGTACTCACTTCCATGATACGATCTCTGAAGATAAATGGATGCATAAACAAATGTGTTGAAGAAAGGGGATGGTGCCCGGCTATCAAAAGATAAAGCGCCTGGGGTCATAAAAGCTTGAAGGTAAATAAGCGGCCATCTAGCTCAGAAGCAACAAAGCCCATATGGAAGAAGCACACCAGATCACAAGGTGTCAAGGGATCAGGTATCATCAGAACAAAAAAATTTTACCATAGTGAATTTGGGGGGAGGGGGGGGTACGGAGTGGAGACCCAAAGCCCATATGAAAGCCACTGGAAATCCCCTGGCAGAGGGGTCTCGGGTAGGAGACGAGCCAGTCAGGGTGCGATGTAGCAACGATGAAAAATACAACTTTCCTCTAGTTCCTAAATGCTTCCTCTCCCCCCTTCCCCCAATATCATGATCCAAATTCACACTTGCAAATATGGCTAGACCAGAGGATCTGGAAACACGGGAAATCCAAGGTGGATGAGCCCTTCAGGACCAGTGGTGTGAATGGAGATTTTCCTTCATTTATATGCATATGAAAGCTGGACTTTCATTAAAAATGACCGGAGAAGAATCCATACATTTCAATTATCTTGCTGGCAGAGAATTTTTGACCAAAAGAAACCACAAATATATCTTGAAAATAGTATATTCAGAATACTCCTTGGAGGCAATGGTGGTGATTCTTCAAGTAATGTACTTTGTACATATTTTTAGAAGAAATACGTCCTTGAAGAAGATGCTCACTCAATAAGTGGGAAATGGGAAAAGAGGAAGGTCCTTAGCAAGGTAGATGACACAGTGGCTGCAAGAAAGGGCTTGAGCCCATAGGAAAAATTGTGAGGATGGTGCCGGACTGGGGATTGTTTCATTTTGTTATGCATAGAGTACTCTGGATCAGTATTGACTGACACCTAACAACATTTATAGAGAACGAAAAAATCTAGATAGAGAAAGAGATAAATTCTTTTAAGTTCTTAGACTGTCTCGCCAGTCGTGAATTGGGCTGCTAACCACAAAGTCAGCATTTCCAAACCACTGGCATCTCTGAGATACAAAGATGTGTCTTTGTATTCCTGTGGAGATTTACAATTTCAGAAACCCACAGAAGAAGTTAGTGGGTTATAAATTGGGCTTCTAACCATAATGTCTGTAGTTTTAGCACACTTTCTGATCCAAGGAAAAAAGATGAGAATTTTTGCTCCTGTAAAGATTCAGTCTCTGTGGAGGCTAAGCTAGTGGAGTTTGGATTGGTAAGTAGTTTAAACTGTTGAATACAAAGTCAGTTATCTGAAACATAGCCCCCCACTCAACTCACAACTAAAAAATATGGTTCAAGATTTACAGCTTCGGAAACCAAGGAGGGCAGTTCTACTCTGGCCTGTAGGGTCATTATGAGTTAGAATTGTTTATATGCTAAATCATAAGGAGGGGTGTTTTGGTTTTTTGTAAGATGCTAAATAATAGGAATTTGAGATCATACCAGATAGTTTGGAAATGTATTATATTAAATATGTAAGTACCTAGAAGTCTAATATGTGAATAGAGTTTAAAATAGAAGTACTAATGGTCTTCAAATCTTTAGCAGTGTAAAAATTATGAAGATATTATTTGCAATAAGGATGTTGGAATTATTTGAGATGATGGCTTAAATTAGGACAGAGTAGAATGTGAATCACAAAAAAAATTTTCATTTATTCACCCACAGGAAGTGATTCATGAAACTGATACATTATAAGCAATACACATATTGATAGAAATATTAGCTACTTGGCATGCGTCTAAAAATCCAATCAGTTGAGAATGTTTATATAGCAAAAATGTCCTGACCAAAGGTAGGTGACTGGCTACCATAACACACTAAAAGGAAGTAGAACAATGGTATGAGGCCATAGGGAAAACAGCCCAATTTCAGATAGAGCCACAGAGGTAGAAGGAGATCTCCTTGTTAACTGGTTCAATTTGTAGAATTTTAGAGTGAACTGCTAGTTCCAGATGTTCTCAGTGGAAACTATTGGGAAACAGATCTGTTAAAGGAATTAATTAAAGAAATTGAAAGATTGAATTCCATGAGCTCAATGGAATTTTTGAATATAGGGTAAAAAAGGAGAACTTTGTGTTTTTAAATGGTTATAGATGATGATGACAAAGTTATTTTCAGAGATTTGCTACTTCAGAAATTAGAATAAAATTAAGATTAGAAATTATATAGATATTCCCTGCAGACCTTTTAGAGCTGTTAGAGCGGTGGTTGCTGACTGTAAAATATCCCCCCCCCCACTGCGCGCCCCCATATTATATAGTTCAAAGAGTACGAGACTGTTAAAAGACAAATATGCATATATCAATTGTTCAATTGTGGTCTTTGGCAAGTCATAAACATTTTCTACTCAAGTCTTCCTTATTAATTGATATCAGTACAAATACCAGCTTCTGTTGGATCATTTTGACTCGAGTTGACCTAGATTTAGGTTTCATAGTGGTTGTTTTCCAGAGGTATATTCCCTGTCTCTTCTGAGAAACCTTTGGGTGGATTTAAGCATCAATCTTTCAGTTAGCTGCCATGTTAACTGTGCCACCCAGGAACTCCCCAGCTTTTCAGTTGTTGAGAATCAAATTAGATGACGAGAATCCAGTGAGACTGATGTGTGTTGGGCAGTCAGTTTCAAAAATGACATCAAATGTCATGTAAACTATTTTAATTCTATTTGGATCTATGTCTTAATTCAGAACTCACCTTCCAGTTACCTTAATGACATTCTGATTTTGCAGATTTAACATTTTATATTTGTAAATATTGTATTAAATTCTAGAAGCCATGTTAAAATTTAGGCTATGGTTGGCAGGGGAAACTTTAAAGAAAGTATTTTATGTGGTTTTATTTTGGGTAAGGGAATATATTCCTATGGTATATAATGCCTCTTTCTTCTAATATAAGTTTATATTAGAGAATTTACCTAAGAAACCACTACTTAGAATAAGATTTATCAGGTTACCATATATATTCGAGTATAAGCCGACCCAAATCAGCTGAGGCACCTAATTTTACCACAAAAACTGCATTAAAAAATGTGCTGTAAAAACCCAGCTTATACTTGAGTACATACGGTAATTAAATAACTGAACTCCGCAGTCCTGGTTGATTTCTTTTTATATTATTATATCTTAAGAGTTTGGAGAGACTGTACAAAGAAGTGTCATAGTTCCGAAAATTTCACAAAATCTTTGCCTACTAGTCCATGTAAAAGTAGAAATGTAAGAAAAGATAGTTTGTATCCATTCCGACCCTTTTTTGTTATGTTTTCCTTTTACTATTAAACGAGTTAATTTTGAAATTTGCTGATTTGTAAAATGCAAACATCTTAAAATCACTCATTTATATGATTTAAATGCAAAGTCTGACTTATTTTTAGCAAGTAGCAGAGAGTATTTTCTTTTTTTTAGTTATCAGTTCTTTCTGATGATGGCTTTATGGAAAATAGATGGTTAAAATAAAGTTAACTGTCACTTGGAAATAATTGTTACATGTGGATCCGGCACCAGAACTAAGACACATGAGTTTTCTTTTTAAACAGCTTTAAAGAATTGTTACAGTTGTGGTGAAAGTGTGCAGAATAGTAAAACATGCCATCTTAGTGGTTTCTACATGTACAGTTCAGTAACATTGATTGTGTTCTTCAAGTCCTGCAATCTCACTGTCCTTTTCCAAAACTTTCTACCACCATTAACAGAAACTCAATATTTCTTAAATAAAATCTCCTCTTTTCTAAGCTCTTATTTCTTTTGCTAGTAATCTTAATAATAAACTTTAGTTCTCTATATTTGCATGTCTCCTAGCAGTTACATTATTTGCCTTTATGTGACTGATTGATTTCATTCAACATGGCGTTTTTTACAATTTGATTATAGAACTTCATTTCTCGTAAGAAGAGTAGTGCTTATACATGAGTATAATATTCCAGTTTATATAAAGCACATTTTATTCATTTATTTAACTGGACTTCACCTCACAGACTTCAGCCATATTATCAGGAGCAACCAGTCTATGGAAAAGGATAGCGTGGTAAAAGAGAAGTCAGCAAAAAGAGGATGACCTTTGATAAAATGGATTGACACAGTGGCTGCAACAATGACTTAAAGCAATTTGTGAGGATGGTCAGGAGTGAGCATTGTTTTGTTCTGTTGTACATAGAACAACTTAATAGTGCCTAACAACATAGTCCCAGAGTCCATGCTTCATTTGGTTCGGCATCATAATCAGCTACAGTGATAGATTAATTTTTTAAGGCTGCTGCATGCTAGCATTCCAGTTCCTTGGAAAGAAACTTTGCCCTGTGATTAATTCCATAAACATGACCAAAATATCCCGTGATCTTATCTTTATAGGTCTGTCACCTGGAGCAAGTGTATATCTAGTTTTAGTCAAGAGTCAAAGATCATACAGTAATTTGAAATGATAAATTTTATTAAAAATACTAAAATATTGTCTAGGAATATAAATATAACACTAAAGTATACGGTAGGGTTGATGGAAATTTCCTAGGAAAAGTAAAACTTGGAAGAGGGGTCCCCCTCTGCTCTTTGGGAGAAAGTATGGTTGCAGAACCTGTGTGCCAGTGGAGAAGGTACCTGGGTTGTGAGGGTCAAAGCTGCTTCATAGTTGATATATATGAAGAAATAACATTGTAGAATATAATTGCAGAGTGTAATACATGTTTTCAGAGTGCGATTTGAAGAATGCAAATGTCTGTGTTAAAAAACAACGAACTCAGTGCTATCAAGTCAATTCCGACTTATTTAATGTCCATGGTAGGTAGAATTCATCAAGAAGTTGGTCACTAGTTCAATGCTGTAGCTACAAAGGCTGCACACCCTGTTTGCTGTAGGGACAGATCAGCATGTTTCTCTTTATAAACTCTGCTATTATATCCTGAAACAAATGTCAAAAACCAAATCCTAACATGCCAGTAAGGAAACAGAATCAGTATCCTTTCAAAGCTTTCTGATAACATTGCTTACACAGTTAACTTACTCTTGCAGAGCAGATTCCAAAGGGTAAATTTGAAGCTGAAAGCTAGTGCATTGATCATTTGTGCAGAGGTTTCCTTAAATGTCTTAAATTCTTCTTGATTATTTGCTTATTTCGAGTGAAGAATTGAATGAGAAGAGATGCTTTTCTCTCTTTGAATTAGCAGTTTATACTCCTAGATGTTGTCTGGATTGTTTTCTTTTGGGTCCTGATATTTATTGAAAAATTTTTTTTCTCCTTAGTGTCATGGTTATCTAGTGCTACTCTTAACAGAAATACTGCTAGTGGGCAACTTTGACCAAATTTGGGATGCCGGAAGTCCAAATTCCAGACATTAGTTCAAGGGAAGGGCTTACTTTCTCTATTGGCTCTGGGGGATGTTCTTTCTCTTGTTACTTGTTGATGTTCATGTTTCATCCCCATCTGAATTTTCCAGTTGTATAATCTGTTTTATATGTCAAAAGTTAGTGATTTCAGATGCATTTTATACTAATACTGCCTCATTAACAAAGAAAAACCATTTCCTAATGGATTGTAACTATAGTTTATGGATTAGGATTTACAGCACATATTTTGGAGACTGGGTAGCCACAATTCAATCCATAATATTTGGCATTCATAAATTTTACCTGAATAAAATTACGTGATTTTCATCTTCACCTCCAAATGAAGATAATCAACATTGGAATGTAATATGAGCTTCTTGAAAATGGAAAGAAATTTAGATCTTTGATTTAGACTTTTCTTTTATATAGAAATATATTTACAGATTTAATATTTTCCCCTAATCACTGCTTTAGATACATTCTACCCCACAGCCACATCTCACTCACCACTCCCACTTCCAGTTTTTTTTCTAACAATTTATTGAAAGGTTGGGGTCAATTTGTTACAGAGCACATTATTACTCAACAAAATATGATGTAGAACACTGTATTTTTTAGACTGTGTTATATATGCAATTGAGTAGATGTCTTCTGAGACAATGGTACTAAGCTCTCCAATCTGACTCAGACTTTCAGAGTATTTGGTGACAGGTGAGAAATTTATCTAACTTTTGCCCTCTGTGTATCCTAGTCTAAACGTTAATATGTTTGCAGTAAGAACATAAGCATTTGTATCTTCAAAATACTGTCTTGTTACCCAGAATAACATTTAGGGAATATTTTACACAAGTATCATTATAAAACACTAATTTCTAATTTAAAACCATTGTAGCTATGCAATATGCTTTGTGTTGTCAATCCATGACAACTCATCGAGACTTTTTAATGGTCCATTTTAGTGAGTGTTTTTATGTATTAAGAATGCTTGATCTGTAATTTATGGCACCGTGCTTATAAATGTTGATTAAGTCATATACTCATCATAGTGTTAATTTCTATGTCCTTTTGGTCTTTATTTCTTCTATCGATTATTGAGAGAGATGTATTAAAAATTTAAGCAATGATTGAGAATTTGTCTATTACTTCCTCTGACAATTTTTGCTTCATGTATTTTAAGGCTCTTATTTTTTGCTATCTATAAATTTACAATTCATTTTGTTACAAAATATACATTTTAGCAATAAGTTTACTATAGTTAATACTTGTATTCAATATATATTTTCTTTTTTTTATTTGTTGCCATCATCATTTTCAAAACATTGTATTAATGCATACGATAGTAATCTATGCATTCCATTTCATTTTTAATGAATTCTAATTTTCTTAGATTCTTGGAATACACAAAGTATGAATCAATGTATATTTTCATCCTGTTCGTAAAATCTACTTCAAAGAATCTTTGTAAACATCGTGTACTTCGGTCTTTTTATTTAGTCATGCATCATATGCCTTTGCAGAAGAATATGTAGTCCACTTGTATTTGATGTTATGTGGTTAGTTATAAATGTTTCTTACTGTTGTCATATGCTTTTTATTTTTTCATTTTATTTAGGTCTTTTTGTGCTGCACAAGACTTTTTGTTTTTAATGTATTAGTATTGGTCAGGGGTAGGCAAAATTTCAGTAATGCTGTAGCTATTTTTTATCTTTAATATCAGTGATGTCCTCCTTTGTTTAATAGAAAATTGCATACTTGAGTTTTTCTGTTGTTTTTTAATGATTAGATTATACATTGGCAACTGAACACTACGTATGCAATATTGTTTCCTTCTGAGATGATCACATCTAGAGCTATACCATATCCATTTGCTACTAATTGATGATGTTAATTTTGGTCAGTAAGTTCGTGTATGATCTACATTTTCCACTGTATAATTACTGTGTCCGAACCACCTTTGCAATATATGTGTGTCTGGGTTAATATTTTAAGACCATGCATATATACTAGCCTTCAACAAGATTGCTTTGTTCCTAGTTTTAGCATTGATTAGATCACTGGGTACTTTTTTTTTTTGCCTTTCCTTTTCAGTGTGATTGTAGTATTCATTTGGAGTAAAATTGGGTTCATGTTTACATTTGTTTTAATGTTTAGTTTTTTCACCTGTATTGATTATGAGTTTTTGGCATTGTAGAATATTTCTATTGAACCTGTTCTTCAGTCAAGGATAATTTCCTTTAGTATGAACAAGTCTCCTGGTAATTTTCATCAATCTTTTATTTGTCTGAAATTATTGGAATTTCTTGATATTGAAAGATAACCTCCTCCCTTCCCCTCTACCCCCGCAGCTCCATTAACTGATCTGGTGTTGAACATTGCTTTTTGTCCCCATTTTCAAACCCCTTTTGCTATTTTAAAATTGTTCTTCCATCTCCTGGCTTCCTTTGCTTCTGCTTTTCAGTCATTCTTAATTGTTGTTACCCTTATTATATATAACTCATGTACTCAGTCCTTGTTAATGATTTTTAGATTTTGTCTTTGGTTTTGGTTTTCAGCCGTTTTTGTATGCTATACCTTGTGTTACCTCGCTTGAATCCTGTTGGGGTCTTTGATTGAGCTTCTTTGATCTGCAGGTTATCTTCTGCAGTTTATGAAACTGACTGCTATACTGTTAAGCTTCTGCTGTGTTCATTCTTCTTCTGGAAACAATTACCCACATTATAAGTTTTGTTTTGTGTTTATACATAAGTCTTTCATGCATTAGTTTGAAATTAATTTTCTTTATCACTGTCGGCAAATTTTATTGACCTCTCTTAGAGTCACTGACCTTTTTCGGACACATTTATTTTATTGCTGAGCCTGCCAAATGGATTTTTATTTTCAAATAATTAGTTTTTTAACCTAGATGGTGCTTTTTAACTTTTCAGTTATTCTTATTTAGTATTCTAGTTCTTCTTGCTTTGTGTAATTACATATTTTCATTTAGTATTTTTTAATAACTGAATATTTTATTTAAATGTCTCATAATACATTTTTTCTATTGACACATTCACATAGGCTTTTTGTTTTGTTTTTAGTTATTTTGTGTATTTGAAAGATATTTTTGAAAGATATTTTTGCTGGTTAAAAACTTCTGAATTGACAGTCTGTTCTTCACAGGATTACATTGTTCTTTTATAGAAATATTTTTACCCTTTGCCCTCATTGTATTCACTTATTACTTGCCCTAAAAATATTTTTTGTGGACATTCATCAATTAATTATGATGTACTTTATATGTTTTTTTATATACATATCCTTAACCCAGTGAAGGTCTTCTATGTAGTATGACAGGCAATTTCATATACCCACCTGTACTCAAACTTAGTATTGCCTCCAGGAGTCACCAACTGCATGACTCAAAATGGTCTCATCCTTTCTGGATTTTGTTAATAATAAGTAATATGTGCTGTAAGTAATATATACATGTGTGTGGAAAATAAGAACGTGCACATTCTTATTGTACAGTTTACTTTTAAAATATATTAAATGTTTAATATTTGCATTAAAATGCTGTTATCCATTAGATTACGGTGCCTCTAAAATTCTAGCATTTTTTTTAAAGTTTTGCTTTATTTCTGGATGAGTAATCATGTATATCACTATAGTTTATAAATAAACTCATCCTTTTCTAAAATTTAAAGGTCTATTTTGTCATTAATTCTGTATGTTCCTGGGACAATTTCTAGGTAGTTTTATCATTTGTAATGCAAGTTCCTGATCACTAATCTTTATTCAAAACATTTTGGTGTCTTCATTAATAATGATGGGAATATAAATTGACAAGATTGTTTCAGAATTTGATGTTTGTGAGGCCTAGCAACTGTATAGGTCTTTATGGAATCAGATCTCTGGAATCTTTCTCCCGTAGAGCTGCTGGGTGCATCGCTGGTATTTTAGATAACTGCTGAACACTTAACAATTGTACCAATAGGCTTCTTTACAGGAAAAGTTTGAGTTTCTGTTAGTTTTTTTTATTCTGTTTACTAAGATTAGTAAATTATTGGATAAAAATAGAAAGAAAAATGTCTTATGTTCGTTTATTTACAACAAATATATTAATACCTTTTTTCATATCTTTTTAATGTCACATCTAGTTTTAATTTCTCCAGAACTTTTTTTTAGAAATGGCTGCAAAATTTAATCGTAACTTTTTGAGATGTTGTAATATTGCGTAAAATATTTTCTTTTTTGTTAAATCATTTTACACCTCTTATCACAATCAATACATACATCCATTGTGTCAACACATTTGTACGTTTGTTGTCACCGCCATCATTCTCAAAACATTTGCTTTCTATTTGAGCCCTTATATCAGCTCCTCATTTTCCTCCTCCATTCCTGTTTCCCCCTCCCTCATGAACCCTTGATAATTTATAAATTATTATTTTGTCATATTACACTGTCAAACATCTCCCTTTACCCACTTTTCTGTTGCCCATCCCCCAGAGTGGAGGTTATATGTAGATCCTTGTAATTGGTTCCCCCTTTCTACCCTACCTTCCCTCCACCCTCTCAGTATCGCCACTCTCACCACTGGTCCTGACGGGATCATCTGTCCTGGATTCCCTGTGTTTCCAGTTCCTGTCTGTACCAGTGTGCATCCTCCGTTCTAGCCGGATTTGTAAGGTAGAATTGGGATCATGACAGTGGCGTGAAGGAAGCATTTAAGAACTAGAGGAAAGTTGTATGTTTCATCTTTGCTACCCTGCACCCTGACTGCCTCGTCTCCTCCCCGTGACCCTTCTTTTAGGGGGTGTCCAGTTGTCTACAGATGGGCTTTGGATATCCACTCTGCACTCCCCCTCATTTACATTGGTATGATTTTTTTTTCTTTGATGCCTGATACCTGATCCCTTCAACACCTGTGGTCACACAGGCTGGTGTGCTTCCATGTGGACGTTGTTGCTTTTGAGCTAAAAGGCCGCTTGTGTATCTTCAAGCCTTTAAAACCCCAGGCACTATATCTTTTGTCATCCAGGCACCATCAACTTTCTTCATCACATTTACTTATGCACGCATTTGTCTTCAGTTATCATATCAGGAAGGTGGGCACATACTGATAGGAATTTTTGTTCTCTGATGCCTGATAACTGGTCCCTTCTACATCTTGTGGTCAAACAGGCTGGTGTGCCTCTTCCATGTGGGCTTCATTATTTCTCAGCTAGATGGCTGCATGTTTACCTGCAAGCCTTTAAGACCCCAGATGCTATATCTTTTGATGGCTGGACACCATCGGCTTTCTTCACCACATTTATTTATGCACCCATTTGTCTTCGGCGATCATGTTTGGAAGGTGTGCATCAGGGGATGCCAATTTCATGAAACAAAGTGTTATTGCATTGAGTAAGTACTTGGCTGGAGGTCCAATGTCCACCTGCTACCTATAATATTATAATACTTAGCCTATAAATATATGCCTGTTGATTTATATATATCCTATATAAATATATTTACATATATACATGCCTGTATTTAGACCTCTATAAATGCCCTTTGCCTCCTTGTTCTTTTATCTATTTGCTTTTACTTTCCTCTTGTCTCACTATCATGTTCAGCCTTCATTTGGGTTTCAATAATTTCTCTTGATTACATTGCCTTTGCTAAATCCCTACCAGGCCTCTCACACCTTCCTTGCCACTAATTTTGGATCACTTGTTGCTCCCTTGTCCCTGGGTTGGTCAACATCACCTCCTTTCCTCCGCCTCCCCTTCTCCCATGCCTTCCCGAAACCATAGGTCCTGTTGTTTTCTCCTCCAGACTGTTCATCCAGCCTAATTTATCTAGATATATCTGTAGAGATAATAATATGCTCAAAAAAACAAGGCATAGCAAGGCAAAGCGACAAAAGAGAACACAATAATGACAACAAAGAAAACCAATGATCAAGAAAGGAATAAATTAATAAAAATAAAAAGAAAATACTGTAAATAGATCAAGGTCTGATTTTTTTTTACCTCTAGGCGTCTCCTCCAGTCAAGTCTGTTGTGGTGCCACGCTCTGGCCCAAAGTCTGTCCTTTGCACTCCCTTGGAAGCTCCCTGCTCTGCTTCCCCCATTGCTCTACTGCATGTCCTTAGTGTTTTGCCTCCAGTGTTATCCCCCATAGGGCCGTGTGTCAGTGAGGGACATCCTGTCTCATAATGGGATCAGCCATATGGTCCACTCTGTGCATTGGTTGTTCAGAGCAGGGATATCATCCTCTAGGCCTGGTGGGCCAGGATGTGCTCCACTGTCTCTTCCTCCCCATTCATGTGCTCTGATCAGACCTGTCCTCCTCCCAGAGCTGCAGCTTCAGTGCTGTCCTCTAAAGCAAATTCTTCTGGAGGGAGGGGCAGTTGTCCACATAGTTGAGATGGGGCCTGAGGCCTTAGGCCCTCCACTGACTCCCCTCTCCATGCTGACACTCTGCATTAGTGTCCCAGAACAGGGAATTTAAGTCTGTTCCCTGTGGAGACACAAACAATAGCCTTCCCATAGGTTGGTCAGTGCCCTATTCTTCAGCCACACATCTCTATATTTTTATTTCTTTATTCACCCCCACCCCCACAATCCGTTTTAGTTGGCCACCATATGTACTCGTGGATTTGGTCTGGCCCCTGTCATACTACCTGGACCTCACCCCTGGAATGTTTGTATACAGTAGCTTTTTCCCCTGTGCCCCTTTTGCATCTTTCCTTTTTATAAACTTACCTCAGCGGACTCATTTTGTACATGGCCTTTGGTGCTTGGTTTACTTCACTTCGCATAATTTCTTCCAGTTCTTTCCATGCAGCGATATGCTTCATGAGTTCATCACTGCTCTTTATCTATGCATAGTAGTACACGATTGAACATTTGATTTCTGAATATTGAGGATTCATTACATTACAGTCCTGAAAAATATTCCATTTGTTATGTATGATGTACATCACTTTTTACTGTTAGTAGAATAGATTGTCTGATACTTTATGTAGAAAGTTTACATCTAAAAATAGTGTATTTTTTATTATATACTTGGTGTTTGAAAAATGAATATCTATAATTAATTACCTAGTTGCTTATTCATATAACCTGGGATTGATAAAGGTAGGTGTATATTGTACTCTGGTGTACAGTGTGCAACAATCCCTAATTTTAATAGCCTTTCAAAGTAATGGAATCTCTACTTTGATTGACTTTCAAAAGGAGTAATAATTTCAGGTAAGTAATTTTCTTGTTCAAGTACTCACACACAAAGAAGTTACATAAGTTACATACGCTTTTTCAAAAATTTATTTATTATTTATTTTTAAGTTTACACTTTTATATTTTTTCCCACAGTCCGTGGTGGATGACTGGATTGAATCATATAAACAAGACAGGGACATCGCACTTCTGGATTTAATCAACTTTTTTATCCAGTGTTCAGGATGTCGAGGTACAGAATCTTGTAATAAATTATGCACATTAAGCCTGTGAATCCAGCACTGTGGCTTTTATTTAACTTTCCATTAGTGATACGTAAATTCATCCTAGAATTACATGCTAATCGTTTTTATAATAGAGAATATGAATGTTAAGTAAGGATATTTTATTTTCGTACTGCTTCAGTTTTTTCCTTTATGAAATGAACATTTCTTTATCTTAAATTATGAATGAAATCTGAAATCCATGGTAATTAATTTTAGAGTGGTTATTGAAAGTATAACCTTTTAAAAGCTCTGTATTTTAGGAGTATCACTAGATGCTGATGTTAATTTTCACTGTTTTTGTTCTTCACCTTATAAATGAAATGCTTGACAACCAAATTTTTTGGTTAATATAACATGAGTATCAGAATCATGTATTTGAATTTTATGGTCATTTAAAAATTCATTTTATAATGTGTGAAAGTAAAATTTTGTTTTTATTATTTCACTAGATGATATCTAGTATATATTTAAGAATAGATTATTTTTAACAGGTTAAGTTGCACTGCATTGTGGTGAAATGCATTGGTAAAGTACTATTGTTTGCTTTCCAATACAAATAATGATCATTTAGCTATCTGATCAAAATTATTTGTCAATAATTGTATATTCACAATGTTGAAGAATGTTAAAAATTATCGAGATATTTTCTTGCCCCCAATAATTGGTTAGAATATGTGTAATTTTTTGATTCAGCCTTCAATATGAGTAACAAAAGAATTTAACAGTTGAGTAATATCTTTAGTGCCATGATGAAAGTGATCAAATTAATTAGTATCCCATAAATGTTTTACGGAAAGACCTAGTTCTTTTCAACATTCTCAACCACTCCTTTATTCATTTTTGTCTTATGAATGATTTTAAAATAACATGTCAGTAGTCTTAGTTTTACTGCTGTTATGAGTGATGTTTTAGAATTATTTCTGGTATACTCTTATTTCTCTGCTAATAGCCCTAGCTAATTTTTTATTGGCAGTTTTATTTTTTAATCATTTAATTGAGGCCTCTTACAGCTCTTATCATGATCCGTACATACATCTCTTGTGTCAAGCACATTTGTATATATGTTGCCATCATCATTTTAAAACATTTTCTTTCTACTTCAGCCCATAGTATCAGCTCACTTCTTCCACTCCCTCCTTCATGAACATTTGATCATTTCTAATTGTTTTTTTCTTCCCTGTCTTATACCACCTGATGTCTCCCTTCACCCACTCCCTTCTCCTTTCTGTTATCCATCCCCCTGGGAGGTGATTATGTGCAGATCATTATTATCAGTACCCACTTTCTCCTCTCACCTTCCACTTTCCCTCCTGGTATTGCTACTTCCATTATTGGTGTTCAGGGGGTTATCTGTCCTGGATTCCCTGTGTTTCTAGCTCTTATCTGTACCAGTGTACATTAGCCGGATTTATAAGGTAGAATTGGAGTCATGATAGTCAGAGCGGGCAAGAAACATTAAAGAACTAGAGGAAAAGTTGTATATTTTATCAGTGCTATACTGCTTCCTGACTGGCTTGTCTCTTCCTTGTGACCCTTCTGTAAGGGATGTCCATTTGTCTACAGATGGGCTTTAGGTCTCTCCTTCGCATTTTACCTTATTCACATTGATAAGATCTTTTGACAATATTCATAGAGAATGCTATCTTTGAGGAAAGGGCATGTGACAAAATTCACTCAAATATTTTAGTAAAAGAGGTATAAACTTGTATTTTATTAATATGATTAGCATAAATAAAAGCGTGGTTGTTTTTTTACATTAGTAAAAGTTTAGGAATAGACCCAATAACTTTGATAAACAGATCATGGCACATATGAAAAGATGCTCATTTTACTTAAGATTTGAACTGAAACTACACAGGGATACAGTTGCCCCCCGCCCCCCCACCTGGCTCACATATCTGATTGTTAAAAATTATAATAGAAGACCGCAAACGCACAATTATATTGATATGAACGAGGAGTGGAGTTTAGCCACAAAGTTGTAGACATTTGGACATCCCTCAAAGAAGGCTCAACAGGAAGGGATGAGTCGGAGTACAGTATAACACTGATTAAACATAACAATTTTCTAGTCCTTTAATGCTTTACCACCCCAACCCCCACACATACACATACTATCATAACCCCAGCATTACCTTACATATCTGGGTAGACCAGAGCATGTACAAATAGAGCTTTTGACACAAGAAATCCAAGACAGATAAATCCCTCAGAAACAATAATGGGAGTAGTGATACCTTGAAGGTTTGGGGGAAAGGGACAACTGATAGCAATGATCTACATATAATTTCCCCCAGCCAGGGTGATGAACAACAGAAACATGGGTGAATGGAGACAGCAGATGGTGTTAAGATAAGAAATTTATGATTTATCAAGGGTTCATGGGAGGGAGGAAAAATGACAAGCTAATACCAAGGGCTTAAGTAGAAAGAATATGTTTTAAAAATGAGAATGACAGCATATTTACAAATGTGCTTTACACAATGAATGTATCCATTGATATAAGAGCTAGAAGTGGCTCTAATAAAATTATTTTTAATAAAAAATAGTAAATGAAAGTACTGTATTTCTCTTAAAAACATAACACCCAATATATTCAGAGATAGTTTATTTCATCTAGTTAGTACTTATATAAGAACAGTAAAAGAGATACACAAATTGCCTTTTCTGAGTTTTAAAATATTAATTCAAATTATAAATAACACAATAAAACTGCTAAATATTAAAATATATATAACAATACTCTTATAGTGACTGATGAAACCCTGTTCATTAAACTGCAAATTGGTATGGCTTTATGTTTCTCTTTTTACCAAGCCATCCTCCTTCTGAGACTTTTTCCTTGAAGATTTATCTCCAGCAATACTAATGTAGCTCAGAGTTACTTATTTATAACTTTTTTATCAGTGCATAATATTAGGAATGATCTAAATGCACATATATGACAGTCATTAGGTAAGTTGTGGTTCAATAAGGTTTTATGTCACTATAAAAAGATTATCCATATCTATGTACAGGTACAGAGAGATTTCTGGTATATATATTTTTTCATTTGTTCATATACTTAAACTATACTCAACAAAACATGTACCAATTCAACAGTTTCTACACATGCTATTCAGTGGCACTGATTTGCATTGAAGTTGTGCTGCTAACCACAGGATTAGTCGTTCAAAACCACCAGCTGCTCTGTAGGAGAAAGTTTAGGCGTTCTACTTTTCAAGAATTTATAATCTCTGGTGGTAGTGAGTTTGTTCTGAATTGTTATTTCCCCATTAACATGAATTAAAGCCACCTATTTGCATACTGAAGATTGTTAATAAACCTCCCTCCAACCCTGATACCTCATTCTTATAATCCAGCTCCTCTGATTATTTGCTCAGCATACAGATTGAGTAAATGTGGTTAGAGGTTACTACTTGACACACACCTTTCATGGTTTTAAACTATGCCTATTTCCTTCTTCGTTAGAACAACTGCCGTGTACAGGTTCTACATGAATGTAATTAGGTGTTCTGGAATTCCCAGTCTTCGCAAAATTATGCCTAGTTTTTTATGATATACACAGTCTTCATAGTCTTCAGATGATACAACCTTGCTTTCTGAAAGCAAGGAAGACTTGAAGCACTTGCTCAAAAATATCAAATATTGCAGTCTTCAGCGTAGATTATAACTCAATCTAAAGAAGACCAAAATCTTCACAACTGGACCAATAGGAAACATCATGAGAAATGGAGAGAAGATTGAAATTGTGAAAGACTTTTGCCTTGCTTGGATCCAAAAAGTATTGCTGATGGAAGCAGCATTCAGGAGTCCCAAAGAAGTATTGCATTAGGTAAATTTGCTGCGTAAGACTTCTTTTAGAGTATTGGAAAGCAAGGATGTTACATTGAGGACTGGGCTGCACCTGACTCAAGCCATGGTATTTTCAATTGCCTTATACGCATGTGAAAGTTAGATATTGAAAAAGAAAATCCACAAAAGGATGGATATGCTTCAGTCATGATGCTGGGAACAATATTGAAAGTATCATGGTCTACCTAATCTGTCTTCGAAAAAGTGCATCAAGAATGCTCCTTAGAGCAATAATGTCACATACTTTAGACATGTCAGACAAGAAAGCAGTCCCTGAAAATGACATCATGCTTGGTAAAATTGAGGGGCAGCATAAAAAGGAAAACCCTTCACAAAATTCATTGACATACTGACTGCAACAATGGGCTCTAACAGAACAATTGTGAGGATGGTACAAGACTGAAAGATGTTTTGTTCACGTGTACATAGAGTCTTTGTGAATCTCAGCCAACTTGATGACATCTGATGTTTCTTGAATTTTGTTAGTTTGATCACTAGACCGATGGCAGGGAATTTAGTTTTGAGTTTGGCTGTTTCCTGTAAACATTGTTTTATGGTTTAGTTAAATAGGTGTTTGGTTTTAAAAGTTTTCAAAGGATACTCTTAAGTGTTAAAAATTACTTCAGGGCAACTGTTTGGGGGCTCCAGAAAGCCTGGATTTCTTGAACATTTGGAATGCTGTTCCTTATTTTACTCCTTTTTGATCGTGATCAAAATACTTAGTAATAGTACTCAGGTACCATCTACTTTTGGTCTCATGGCAAAGGACGCTGTTATTTATTGATGCAATTAGGCACACATTCTATATCTTCTTTTTTTTTTTGAATCCCTGTTCTGTTTAGTTCAATTACTCAAGGTGATTAGTGAACAATTATTCCTTGGGTGGCTGTTGGCAAGCTTTTAAAACCTCAGGCATACATGGAAGGAGGTGAAACACAAGGGTTAGGCCAGTTACCTGGCATATCTTATCAAACTACCACCTTAAATCTCAAAACTAGAAGTCGAAATTTCAGATATAGTTGTAAGGTTGAATTGCAGTGTACATAAACGTATTTGTAGTATGCGACCTTGTCTGGTAAGAAAGAAGGAGAGAAATCCTGGAATCTACACATATATTTTTTATTTGACAAAAAAGGAACAAGGGAAAGATGTGATGTTTAACTATAATTTGGGAATAGGATGAAAATTTAAATGGAATTGGGATATTGACAAGGAAGGGAAGTTTACTTATTGGGTATATATATTTTAATAGTCCTATTAGAGTTGTCATTGTTTAACACACTAAAAGGATAAATAAACATCAGTAGAACCAACTTAAATGCCAAAATGATGAGTGCTTTATAAAGCAAGTAAAAAGAAAGTATTCAAAGAAAACAGAAGGATTTCTTTGTAACATTGGAAAAGGAGGTGATTGTGATTCACAGTGACCTTGTAGACGGGGTAGAACTGTCCCTGTGGCTTTCCCAAGATTGTAATCATTTTTTAATTAATTCATTCATTTAAAAAATCATTTTATTGGGGGCTCATACAACTCATATCACAATCCATACATCAGTTGTATAAAGCACATTTGTACATTCGTTACCCTCATCATTCTCAAAACATTTGCTCTCTACATAAGCCCTAGGCATCAGCTCCTCCTTTTTCCTGCTCCCGTCTTAAGTGAGTCAAAATCCTCATCCTATCCTTGCTTCAAAGAAACATTCTGTCTCTTTTTCTGCTGGCATTCCATTGCATAGTTAATAACCTCTGACAACACCATAATCTAAAATCTAATTCATTGTCCAGCTTTCACATGCATATAAAAATACCATGGCGTGGGTAACGATACCTTAGTCTTCAAGGTTACATTTTTGTTGTGTGTCACAGAAGAGATCTTGTGCAGAACAACTGCCTGATATAATATCTTGCTTCTTGCCTAGTGATTCCATGGATGTTGATTGTGGGTTCAAGTAAAATGAAATTGTTGTTACTTATTGGTCCAGTAGTAAAGAGCTTTGTTTTCTTTATGGTTCAATGCAATATAGCATTAAGGTACTTTAATCTCAAATCAGTAAATGCTTGAAGTACTCTTCACCTAAGTTAGTATGGCTATGTCATCTCCATATTCCTGGTTGTTAAAGAGTTGTCCTTCAATCCTAATGGCAATTTCAGATTCCTTAGCATTGATAAATGATTCAACTATTTATTTTCAGTTAGTATTCCTGAAGCTTTGTTTTTCACCAGTTCATTGAACTTTAACACATATTTATAATTTTTGATTATATATTCCTTAAATGGTTAAACCACATCCAATTTTTGCATAGTATATTAGGTAGTTCATGTTATATTCAATGTTTATTTCCATCACCGTAACTGTAAGGCATCAATTTTTTTTTCGGTCTTTCTCATTCATACATATGAAGTGATTGAAAATACCATGGCTTAAACTTCCAAATGATATATTTGCTTTTTTATACTTTAAAAGAAGTCTTTTGCAACAGATTTGTTTAATCATATAGGTCATAATTTGATTTCTTGACTTACTTCTACTGGCATGGATACAAGTGAAATGGTCAATCTTACTTGCTTATAGTGTTAATTATTCGTACAATTAGGATTTGTTTTAATGTTGAAGTGTAATCCATACTAAAGATTGTGTTTAGTCTTTTATATTAATCAGTATGTTCAAATAGTCTTCTATTTCAGCGGTTAAAATCATTTGTACATTTCAAGTCATTGAGGAATCTTCTTCCATTGCTAATACTATGTTCTTCATGTAGTCCAGCTTGTCGAATTATTTGTTCAGCATATAGATTGAGTAAGCATGGTCAAAGAACACAATACTGCACAGGAAATCCAGGACAGAAAACCCCCTCAGGACCAATAATGGGAGTAGCAATACCAGGAGGGTAAAGGAAAGGTGGGTCGAAAGGGGGAATTGATCACAATTATCTACATATAACCCCTTCCCTGGGGGACAGGCAACAGAAAAGTGTGTGACGGGAGACATGGGTCAGTGTAAGACATGAAAAAAAAACCCAATTTATAAGCTGTCAAGGGTTCTTGGGGGAAGGAGTGAGAAAAAATGAGGTGATATCAAGGACTCATAGAATAAAATTGATGATGGCAGCAAATGTATAAATGTGCTTTACAGAATGCATTTATTTATGGATTGTGATAAGAGTTGTACGCAGACATCAAAGGGAAAAAATCATATTGAGAATGAGGGCCAGTGCGGAGTGGGTACCGAAAGCCCATCTGTAGACAACTGGACATCCCCTTACAGAAGGGTCACGAGGACGAGACAAGGCAGTTAGGGTTCAGGGTAGCAATGATGAAACATACACCTTTCCTCTAGTTCTGAAATGCTTCCTCTCTGCCACTATCATGATCCCAATTCTACCTTACAAATATGGCTAAACCAGAGGATGTACACTGGTACAGATAGGAACTGGAAACACGGAATACATGACTGATGAACCCTTCAGGACCAGTGGTGAGAGTGGAGGGAAGGTGGGGTAGAAAGGGGGAACCGATCACAAGGATCTACATCTAACCCCCTCCCTGAGTGTTAGACAGACAACAGAAAAGTTGATGAAAGAGCCATCGGACAGTGTGAGACATGAGCAAATAAGAATAATTTATAAACTATCAAGAGTTCATCAGGGGGGGGGGCGGCAAGGGAGGGGAAAATGAACTAATACCAAGGGCTCAAGTAGAAAGCAAATGTATTTAGAATGATGAGGGCATCAAATGTACAAATGTGCTTGACACAATGATGGATGGATGGACTGTGATAAGAGTTGTATGAGCCGCCAATAAAATTATTTTTTTAAATACACTATCCTGATGCACACCATTTCCGGTTTTTAAAATTTGTTTATCTATTTAGTTATTTATTTACTCTGAATACCCAAGGGGAAAAATCGCCATTTACTAAGTTTCAGCAAAGCGTTGTACTTTTGAAAAGCAACTTTCAGTGAAGTTTCTTCAACAGTCACATTCTATGCTGAAAACAAAAGTCAAAGTTTCTTTTTATACACAGAAATCAAAACAAAAACTACAAAATCAACAGTATCTGCCGCGCCCCCTTCCCCCCCATTTTACAATATCGGGGTTTTTTGTACAACTTGATTCTAACATGGGAAGCTGTATGTCTGATTGCAACCATGCACGCAAGCGCGGGTGCTTTCACCAGCATATGTAGGAGCACGCACACAGATGTTCACCTGTATGTTCCTGTGTTTGGTGCTCGTATGTAGGTAGGAGGGCATCACATACAGAGGATGTGTGTAATGGCCATGAAATGCTATCACTCTGAAGAGGCGCACAGAGCTAACGACACTAGGAAACCGTGCGCACAAGAGGTAAACAGAGACAGACAAGTCTGGAACCCAGTTTTGTGCAGAGTTCATTATCCTCTGAAAACCAGCTTCCAGAGTCTGCGCTCCTGCAGCACCTCCTTTTAGATTTTTTCATTTTTATTTGGATAAAATGATTAAAAGCTAATTTTAAAATGCAATGCCCAAGTTTACTGATGAGACAGGCAGAGCTCACAATTCTTTTTCTGATTGTAAATTGTGTAGTCACGCTAATGCAGTCACTCGTAAATGACTTGCTTAGTCTGTGAATAGATTCTTTATGTGTCTAATTAACTGTTCTGGAATTCTCTTCTCAGTGTTAGCAATAATTTGTTGTGATTCATATGGTTGAATGTCTTTGCACTGTCAGTAAATAACAGGTAAACAAACATCCTTCTGGAGTTTTCTGCGTTCAGCAACATTTATCTGGCATTAGCACTGATAATTCCGCCGTCCAGGTCCTCTTTTGAATCTAACTTTAATTTTTGGCAGCTTCCAGCTATAACCATTTAAAAATATTCTCCAAAATATTATTTGCTTATGGTATTAATGATACTATTTGATAGTTTCAGCATTCTATTGGATAACTTTTCTGTGGAATGGGTACAAATTGGATCTCTTCAAGTTAGATGTCAATTGGCGGTCTTCCTAATTTCTAAGCATAGACAAATGAGTACATTCATTGTTGTATCTACTTGTTGAAATGTATGTTGGTTTCCATCAATTCCTGGAGCCTTAGTTTTTCTTAAATCACTCCATACAGCTTGACTTCTCCTGTCAATACCGTTGGTTCTTGATCATGTGCTACTTTTAAAAATTGTCGAACTGTCAACCAATTCCTTCTAATACATTGACTGTGTATTCCCTCCTCTTTAGATATTAACTACATCATTCATTATTTTGTTCATAGAATCTTTCAATATTGCAACTCAGTGCTTGAATTTTTTCCTGCAGTTCTTTCAGCCTGAAAAGTACTGAGCCTTCTTCTGCTTCCTTGTTGGTTTTTTTAATTCCAGTTCCTTGGACATTTCATTATAATACTTTGTCTTCCCTGATTGCTGTTTAAATTTTTTATAATCTCTTTCACTGCATCATTTGTTTTATTATTTAGTGACTATTTGAAACATGTCCATAATTACCTTTTGGTTTTTGATGTATGATATCCGTCATGACAGTTCACAACCTACCTGTTCTTTAATTATTATTATTCAATGTGTCGATTCTGTTCTTGAATGGTTTCTAAATTGAGACCATTATTCTTCACATTAATGAGTATACACTTTAAGGATTGCATTCATTTTTTGAAACATCTCCATAGATAGTTTGCCAATTTCTAGAGGATTGTTGGTCACCCATGACTTTGATGTAACTTGAACTTCTTCCTTCAGTACTATTTTTTCTTGATTACCGTGTATGCTCGAGTATAAGCTGATCCAAAAATCAGCCAAGGAACTTTAGTTTTACCGCAAAAATTTTGTTAAAAATGTGCTGAAAAGCTCGGCTTATACGTGAGTCTATACGGTGTATCTATGTATCCTCCCTCCTGAAATTATTGAATACCTGGGAGCTCCTTTTGGCACAGAGATTCTGTGTGCTCCTTTTATCTGCTTTTGCTGCTTCCTCTTTGTGGTTGGGCTCAGACAGTCCTCCCACATTGCAACTCAAGTTCCAGTGTGCTTTTCAGTTTGAGAACTGCCAGAAAATTTCTTTTGGCTTACCAACTCCAGGTCTTCGCACATTTAATTTTAATTCTGTCTTCTCCAGACACCTTTAAAATCTTCTGTTTGGTTCTTTTCTTGATTTTTTTTTTCTTCTTTTACATTAAAGCAAGTTTTAGAGTCCCCTCTGACATGGTTTTCTCTTTTATTATGACATTTAACTTCTTCATGTATGGTTTCCTTGATGTCATCTCACAACTTAACAAGTCTTACGTCATTAGTTGTCAGTCTATCACATCTATTCTTTTTCCTATTTAAAGCTTATTGGTTGTGATTTGGGTAAAAATTTACACAATTGGCTTTACATTCAGCAATTCATACAGCCTACAAAGTAGCATCCTTCTTCCACTTCCACTCTGTTTTCCTCCTTTTCTATTTTTGCCTCGAGTTCTTGAGCCCTCAAGCCTACCAGATAAATTCCCTCAAGGGAACTAGGTTATTGCAAAGACGTTTTCATCACTTTCCTCTTGTCTACTTTCCTATATTCATGGATATCATGTTAGATCTGATCTTGAGTTAGTCTGTATATCCATTGAGATACACTCCCAGTTGTACTTTGGCTTTCACTGACTTATTTTAATATTTTCCACCTTAAACTATGTTTTCCAATTTTGGCACTTGTTCTTGTTCAGTCAGATGATTATTGAGTTTCTCCACGGTTTCTTTATATATAGATGTAGTTGATTTGATTCCTTTTTATAAGATCTTTATTTATAGTTGTAATTTATTTTGTTAGAAACTGATATTTACAATGATTAAACTGTTGGCCTTACAGTGTTATATCATGTAATCTGCATTATTTGTATTTTCAGTTATTGATCCTTCTGCTTTGTTCCCAATTTTCAAATAACCACAAGTGTATTTTTCTGTGTTTGACGAGTTTTAGAATATAGAAGTTAGTAAAAATCTTTAATTTTTTTCATCTTTGGGATTATTGATTGGTATACAAATTTGAATAATAGTATTTCTTGAATAATAGTATTAATTGGCCTTATTTGAGTGCATGTGAATATTCTCTTATCATTAATAGTATTATATTTCAAGCCAGTTTCTGAAATTTTTTATTTTGAATGAGGAATGCTATGTCATTTCCTCTTCTATTTTTCATTCTCTGCATTGTAGACCATATGATTCTCTGATTCCAAATGTCCAAAATATGCACATTTCAGCTCACTAAACCTAGGATATCGGGCTATGTGTTTTTCATTTTATTTTAAATAACTTCCAAGTTTTCCTAACTTGTTCCTTATTTCCTTCTATTCTTACTTAGTACATTCCATATTCTGATTTTGATGGATATTTGTAGCTATTCTCATTTTGAGTCAGACCATGTCCACAAATGAAGATCCAGATAATTTTACTCCATCCATATTTTTAAGGATGGAGTAGTTCCACAGGTTGTATTGTCAAACCCTGGTTATGAGTTGTGCTGCAGAACAAGGTCAGCAGTTTTAAACCACCAGCCACTTTGTGGGGAAAAGATGGCACTTTCTACTTCTATAAAGGGTCTTGGAAACAACCTACAGGGGGAAAAAAGAAAAGAAAACTCACAGAAGTAGTTAGTTCTACTTTGCGCTAAAGGGTTGCTATGCTAATCTCGACTCAGTAGCAGTGTTTTTAGTTTTTCCAACATAAAGGGCTGGCTCATCTTCAGTAACAGTATCAGACAATGTTCATATTATCCATAAGATTTTTACTGGCCATTTTCTTCAGAAGTAAGTTTTTGTCTTGTCTTGTAGATGTACTGCCTAGTCTGTCTGAGTCTGTGTGTTCCACTGACACACATGCACCTATGAGAACCTTGCTGTTACTTTAAATACCAATGACATAGCTTCCAGCATTCCATAAATATGCAGGCCACAACACTATGACAAGTTGGCAAGTTTGACAGTCTTCTTCCTCCAAGTCAGCCATTGAAACCCTTTGGAGCACACTCCTTCTGATACACATGAGGTCACCTCGAGGCTAGGTGTATTCAACTGGTTTGAAAACTCAAAGAAAATATTTCAGCAAATGAATGTATTGTTACTTTTTCTTAAAGGAAGTATGGTGGTTTTCCAGATTTGCAGAATGAAAAGTGGATAATGCTACTATTTACTCTCTGTTGTATGGAAATTTTTGCTCTTGTGGAAAGGATCTTCTAAAATATGTACCAAGAAGGGAATCCTAAGAGATGCATATCAGAATTTCTAGATAATATCAAAACTGTTTTCTGAAGTAGTTATAATTTTTAAACTCTGATTAACTAATGTTGAAAAATTTGATGGCTTCAAATTGGTTGTGTATAGTATTGTCAACTTTTAAAATTTTACATAGTTTGGTAGATGTCATTGTTTTAATTATTTTTCTGAATATTTTAAAAATACAGCTTGCTTAATTTCTACTAATTTCTCTACTAGATTTTCATTTCTTTGTTGATATGAAGGAGTTAGTGTTTTAAATGAATTTATTATGGAGTACATGTATTGGGAAAGTTTTTTTTTACATCTTGTTTCTTTCCCCTTTTTACTTACCATTAGATAAACTATTCCTTGTGGGCAGTGAGCTTTGTCTATTTTGTTCTCCATTTATTCTCATCACCTATGAATTTTTACTGAATGTGGGAATGAAGTAAACTTTTTAGTACAATTGATTCTGTTACTGTTTATGAGATTTCATGCCTTGTTTAAGAAATTCTCTAACTTCTAATTGTAAAGATGTGTGATGTTAAAAGATTTATAGTTTTTTGAAATTCAGGCCCTTTCATCATCTAGAATCAGATTTTGCAAAGTGTTGCAATATTAGGGTCCAATTTTTCTTCTCAGTTTATTCCAACACCATTAAATTATTCTTGTTTCACTGCTGCGTGATGTAATCAATAACATGTATTAAGCATCCATTTATGGAACAGTTTTTTTCTGGATTCTATTCTAGTACATTATTTTGGTTCTTGACTAGAAATATAGCCTTTTCTATTTTTTTTTTTGTTGTTTTGTTTTTTTTCCTTTTTGTGTTTTCATTTATTTTAGAGTTAGTTTGTCTAGCTCCATCAAAAAATTATTTGAATTTTAAATGCAATTCTATTGAATCTGTAGATAAGGGTTACTTCTATGCCTTAACAATGTTGACATTTGTGTTGAGTAAGTATCATTTTTAAATCTCCATATGTGAAAATTTTTTATTAACTTTGTGTATTGATATATATTTTGACTTAATTGCATTTGAGACTTGAGAAAATGGCCAGTATGGTTTCAATCCTTTTTTGTTTATTGTCAAGTAACCATATTTGCAAATATGTCATTTATTTTTATAAAAAGCCATGTGCATCATGCATTAACAAGTTTATTACATTCTCCTTATCTCTGCCAATACTTTAAGTTAATTTTATTTGGATGTGCACTAACCTTAGTTTTTCAAGGCCTACCATTTCAATTCTTATGCTTTGATTGTTCTAGTAGATATCTTTTAAAAACAAATATAGTTGTATTTTCTAATTTAATTCACTGAAAAATTTTTGTGTTTTAACTGTACCATTTACCTTTTGGGGGTTTATTATAGTTACTGAATATTTAGGTTTATAATGAATCAATACTTGTTCTTCTTACTGCCTATTTTAATACCTTTTCCTTTCTTCTATCCAAAATAGTTTCTTTAACAACCCCTTATTTCTTGGGATAGTTTTGATTCTTCCCATTTAATATTTTCCTTAGAAATTATCAAAACCTTATCTACCCTCTTAAAAGCTAAAGATAATTACCACCTTTACCAAATCAAACAAACAAACAGAAAATCCTATAACTATTGCCAAGGGCTCAAGTAGAAAGCAAATGTTTTTAGATTGATGATGACTACAGATGTCCTTGACACATGGATGTATGTATGGATTCTGGTAAGAGTTGTACGAGCCCCCAATAAAATGATTAAAAAAACAAAAGTACTGCGATTGAGTCAATGCCAACTTTTAGTGACCATATTAGATAGGGTATAACTTCCCCTGTAATTTTCCAAGATTAACTCTTTATGGGAGTAGAACTGGCCTATTTCCTTAGATGTGGCTAATGATTTTAAACTTCTGACCTTGCTGATCACAGCCCAATGCATGACCACTGTGCTACCAGAATTCCTTCGCCTGGGACAGAACATTTCAATTTACTTCGTGGCTATCCTGTAATTTAAATCTACTTAGTTTTCCCACAAATTATTGTTAACAATTAAAACTCTTTTACTTTTTACCATGTATAGGTTTTTGTATTTTTTTTTCCTGTCACATGTGTGGGATCAAATTAATACATTTAAAATTATTTTGTGTCATTAATGAAGGACTCTTTCTTTGAAATTTTTATTTTGCCTTAGTTCTTTTTTTGCCTTTAATTCTTAAAATATATTTTTGTATAGATAACTTAATAATGGCAGTAATTTTTTGTAGCACATTGAAGATATCTCACTGCCTTATCGCTTATTTAATTATTGTGAATTTGAAGCCATTTCCCCCCAATTTTTTGTTAATACTTATTCTTCTCAAATTTTAAAGATTTTCTTCTGCAAGTTCGCTTTTATGTTTAAGGTATTGAACATCCTTTTAATTGGTGCCTTTTATCAGTTCAAAAAATACTCAACTATTATATCTTTGGATATCGCTTCTTCCCTTTCTTTTATCTTTTCCCTCAGAAACTTTGCTTAAATTTTGTATATTAACTGCTATGTACTTTTCCATTGTTTTCAGTTCCTGAGTATATTTTTTCTTCTATCTTTCCATTTAATTTTTTTCTTGGTTATATACAAATTTCTTAAACTTTCTTATTTCAGGTGCTGATTATTCATACTTGTAGAAATTCTAGGTACTTGGTTTGTTTCAAAGAAATTTTTCCTATCAGTAGCCACTTTTTAAAAAATATGGTAAGTAGATTTATTTTGCGATCTGGATCTATTATAATATTTTTACTTTTTGAGTTTGTTTTGATGATCTTGATTTTATTTGCTCTGCATTTGCCACTTTTCTTGCCTGTTCAGTTACTTTTCATTTGTGTGTGTGTGTCTGTGTGTGTGTCTGTGTGTATAAGAAAGAGCTTTATATGAAAGAGTAATTGTATTAAGAAAACATCCCAGCTGAGTCCAGATCAAGTCCTTAAGTCTGATATTAGCCAATATGTCCAATAACAGTCTGTAAATTCTTCTTCAGACTCATGCAACACATTCAATGACACCGAGTGCAGGAAGATTACAGGGCAGTGGGTGGAAAGTCCTGAGGATCCAGTGGTGGTGGAAGCATCACAATGCTGGCATGGGTCTCCATGTGGCTCCTCCAGCGCCAAGGCTTTGGCTGCCAGCACTATAGCTTTATGTGCCTTGTCACCAGGAATGACTTGCTGGGAGAGTCTCATTTACTTTTCGTTTTAAACTCCAACTAGTCTCCCACCCCTATCATAACAATATATTAAAGAATCTTTAGCGTTTGCCTGCAACCTTTACCAGTTGAAGAACTTTACCAGTTCAAGAATCAGTTGCAACTAAATGTTGACTTTGGGATTTCTTACCAGTTTATATAAATTTAAGTTAAACAATAAGAACTTTTCTTTCAGTCTCTAGAATATCGAGATTGTAGAGTGTATTAAATTCTGATTTAGTATTAGCCTAAGGATGTAACTAATCTTTTGAACTCCGGTTTAAAAGAATTTTTTCCTTCTTTTTTTTTAGTTCAAGGATCTGTTTGTTGGCCTTTAGGAGTGTTTTGCAGTCCAGTCTGTTGGGGCACCACGCCCTGGCCCCAAAGTCCACCGTCAGCATTCGCTGGGTACCTTGCCACTCCATTCCCTTGCTGTTCCGCTGCACTTTCCCAGTGCTTTGCCTCGGTGTGGCGGGATCAGATCAGGTGCAATTCCCACACTGTGTCTCCGGTGCTGTCCCCCGCAGGGCCATGGGTCAGTAAGGGGCATCATGTCTCAATATGGGGCCGGCTATGTGGTCCTCTCTGTGGATTGGCTGCTCTAATTTGGGTCATCGTTGTTTATTTTCTTTTTTAAAAAAATAATTAATTTTTTATATTTTATTTCTTTCAAAACCATTTTATTCGGCGTTAATGCAGATAATCATATTCCATAGTTCAGTCACATCAAGCAGTATTGCATAATTGCTGCAACAGTGAGTTTCTTTTAGACCCTTTATCTAAGCACTTAGCCAGTGTCAGCAGAGAAAAGTGATTTCAGTATTTGTGTTAGGCAGGATTCTCTACAGAAACAAAACCAGGAGAGAGAGAGATAGAGATTGATTCATACTACACCAAGAAATATAACAGCTAATTAGTCCACAGAGTACAGAAGGATCATTCAGTTCAATTCACTTCCATGGAACAGTTAATATTATTGGAGCCCCTTCAACTTATAAGTGCTGCCCAGTCCAAGGTCAAGGAATCAAACAGCTGAGTCCTCCCACGGGCAATGTAGGCAGAGTCCACCTAAAGGACTGCAAACAGCATGGCAGGTCTTCAACAGTCAGCAGCTCAGTTGCTTAGTGAAGCAGTCTTAGATGGAATATCGAATGCAAGCAATGCACGACAGCAGGATCCACCAGCCTCAAGCCCAAGTGATGTACACACCAGCAGGGTGGCGAAGGAACCTCGAGGTTTTAGCTATTGGATCCATGGGTTGACTTGTCCCACATAAGTTGAGGCAGAGAACTGCACGCTGCTCCAGTCACCAAAGGTTGATTAGAGAAACAAATCCAGAGAAACTCGTGTGTAAAAGAAAACTTTATGTCAAAGAGCAATTGGACATTAAGAAAACATCCTGGCCCAGTCTGGATCAAGTCTGTAAGTCTGATATTACTCCATATGTTGATACTAGTCCATGGATTCCTCATTAAACTCAACGCAACCATACAATGACACCAAATGCCGGAAGATGACATACCATTGGGTGGAAAGGCTTATGGATCAAGTGGTGGTGGAAGCATCTCAGCGCTGGTGTGGATCTCCTTCAGCTCAAGGACTCTGGCTGCATTAGTGTAGCTCCATGTGGCTTCTCAGCAGGGAGATCAAGCAGAGTCTCGCACCTCCAGGGAGGAATATAGGAGTTCCCAGAATTCTCAGAAGAAGGCCATACCCACACAGAGGCTTCATTGTCTATGGCTTGATTGACAGACTAGACTCTACCCCTTCACAACTTGATAGGAGATTATGTAACTGCCACTATTTCTTCTATGTTTTAGGTTTTTCCTTATACTTAGCATTTATCTCATTTTATCCTGGTAATTCTTTATTACCTTAATAGTGTTTTCTATGCTTTCAAATGTTTTTTATATTATTTTTATCATTTCAGGAAAAAGGGTTCATCAGTAATGCCTTATTATAGTTAGAATTTATCTGTATCAATTTCAAATTATCTTTTTTTAAGATTTTAAAAAGACAAAATTTAATTATACTGATATCATTTAAAATACTGTTAATACTATTCCTTCCAGAGTCTATATTTTTCTTTTTTTTAAAATCTTTTTATTGGGGCTCATAGGGCTCTTATCACAGTCTGTACATACATCAATTGAGCAAAGCACCCTTATACATTCGTTGCATTCGTCATTCTCATAATTCTCCTTCCACTTGGGTTCCTGGAATCAGCTCGGTTTCCCCTTTTTCCCCCCATCTCCCTCCCTCCCTGATCCCACCCCTGGTCCCTTGATAGTTTATAAATAATTATTATATCTTATTTTACAGTCCCCGGCATCTCCCCTCACCCGTCTCCCCATTGCCCATCTCCCAGAGAGGAGGTTACACATAGATCTCCAAGATCGGTTCTCCCTTTCTACACCCCCTTCCCTCCTGATGTCGCCATTCCCACCGCTGGTGTTGAGGGGTTCGTCTGTCCTAGATTCCCTGTGCCTCCAGATCCAAAAATTATTGGAGTGTGTGTGTGTGAGAGAGAGTGAGAATATGCCACTCCTAAAGGAAACCCTTTGAATTTTGGGGGTGTTTTATAAATAGATAAGTCATTTTTTAACTTCCATGCCTTTGGCATAATTTATGTATTTATTTTTGCTATTGTTATAATTTCTACTTTCATCAATTATATTTCAAAAACATAAGTAATCCTCTTTAAGACTTTCCATGAACATATAAACATATAGGTACTACTTTAGGTATAAAAATTAATTTCCTCCAAGATGATTCCAACTCATCACAACCTTATTGGACTCAGGACTGCCAGTTTCCAGGGCTATGAATCTTTCTCTCTTTTTGGGAGGACTATAAATCTTTACAGAAATAGACTGCAATAAGGCTTTTCCGGCATAGCCCCTGGTGGGTTTGAATTACCAGCCTTTTGATTAGCAGGCACGTGCCACTATCTAGTATTTTAGCTATATTCCAATAAAAATGATAATATTGATGAGTTTTAATTTAGATAAAATTGTTGGACATACAGAGAATAGGGTGAACATTATTAAAATAAAAGAGACTATACAGTATTCCCCCCCCCACCCTTGGATTACAAGGAAGCTTCAAAAAACTTGTGGAAGATTTTTTTACCTTTGAAGTTTATGCTTCCATAAACATTATGAACCTCTTTGATACATAAACCTGATGCAACCAAATTATTATTTGAAAATACTGTAGGGGCCCATGCAAACATATTAAGGTGATTTTTAAAAATGCACATGATAGTACATATTTTAGATAGGAATGATAATCTTTTCAGTAAATGGAATAATTGGGTATCTGTATGCCAAATAAAAAGAACCTAAACATTGGCACACACCTGACATAAAAATAATTTAAAAATACATCATAGACCTAACTGTAAAATGTAAAACTAAAATATTTTAGAAAATTTCCACATGATCTTGGATTTAGGTACAAAATCAGAAGAATGGTCCATGAAAGGGGGGGGTGGTGGAGAAAAGTAATCATTTATATTTCCCATAAATTAAAGATAAATAATTATAAACTTTAAAATGTTCTGATCTTTGAAAAGAAGTTATGATAATGAAAAGACAATCAGAGTAGGGGAAATATGCCAAACATTGATAAAGTCTGTATATCCTTATCTTAAAAGAACTCTTAAAATAAAGAAATAAATCAATTAAAATGGGAAAGGTACAGCTTGAGTATAGTTGATGTCACTGAATTGTAAATGTGGAAAATAGTGAATTGTCAAATTGTCGTTTATATTTTCACAAAAGACAAAAAAATTTGGCATAATGTACAAAGAGATGTTTCACCAAAAAAGATATACCTATGGCAAATGAGTACATGAAAAGATGCACATAATTTGTCTTTGCAATCTAAGACACCAGTGATAAACCATTTCATATTATTTATAATGGCTAAATTCCCAAAGACAGACAGTACCGATTACGGTTGAGGATGTGAAACAGCAAGAAATTATTGCTGGTGGGAATGCAAAATGGTACAGCTACTTGAAATACAGTTTGCTAGTGTTGTGCAAAGCTTATTGTAGTCTTGCCATACAATCCAGCAACTGTTCTTTGAGGGGTATTTACCCTAAAAATTTTAAATTTTTGTCTACACAAAAACAAGTCATGTGTATGTTCATAACATTCATAATATCCCCAAACTGGAAGTAACAAAAATATTCTTTAGTAGGTGAATGGATCAGCAGTGGTACATCTCTGTAAGTGCAATGCAATTCAGTAATATGAAATTAAGGTAATAAAGTCACACAGAAACAGGTGAGCTCTGAGATTACCCCAAAAAAAGGCATAACAATAGTCTTGCTGAAAAAGACTGCAGCCATGCCTGAACTGTGCCTGCTGCATGCCCAAAGACAAGGCCAGTAAGAAGTTGGTAATAGAAACAGTGGAAGCCACAGTCATCACATCATTCCCCAAGCAACTGTCCTCGACACATAAACGTTTCCCAATCTGTACGTGAAGCTACGTTATTGTGTGAGTTGTGCCATTCACAGCAAGGTGGTTAGGAACCAGTCATTTGAAACCCAAAAGGACTGTACCAACCCCAATTTAGACCCACAACCTCCTCCAAAGCCTATGTAAAAATTAGAACCTGGAGAAAAACAAGCCTGAAAGGAAATAAATTGGATAATGTTGAGTGAAAGAAGCCCATCTTAAAAGATGGAATAATATGTAGTTCCAGTTCGTATAATATTCAGGGAAAGAGCAAAACCAAGATGATAAATAGATGAGTGTCATTTCCAACCTTCCCTTCAGGGCTTTGAGAAAGGTAGATAATTGTGTAGCTGAAGCACAGGGTATGTTTTAGGCTAGTAAAATTACTCTATTATATTTTAATACTGAATACAGAACATTATGTAGTTGTCAAAACCCTTAGAACTCTGCAGTATAGAGTGACCCTTACTGTATGCAAATTTTAAAAAATCACCTAGAAGATTAAGTGACCTCAGAATAGAATGTAGACCAATAAAAGAAACTGGCTGTTAAAAGTATATTAAATCTCAATGATGTGAGTAGGGAAGATACTGACTCTAAGTATAAGTAAGTAGAGGCCGTTAGACAAAAGGGTCAAGGACTACAAAGGAACTACATAAAAAACATTTAGGTAATA
Source organism: Tenrec ecaudatus (assembly GCF_050624435.1). NCBI lineage: Eukaryota > Metazoa > Chordata > Mammalia > Afrosoricida > Tenrecidae > Tenrec > Tenrec ecaudatus. The sequence continues at coordinate 144,204,858 of NC_134533.1, forward strand.
AAAGTATTTCTCATCGGGTGTGGATACCAATTCTAAAATTACTATAAATGTGTATTGGAATTAACAAGTAATGACATTTGGGGCATCCTGATTTCTCGCTCTTGTAATGAAAGTTTACAGAAAAGCAAGAGGAGGTTCTAGAATACTCTTTATGGTAATGGAGTTGAAGATGTTGGTATAATTTATGTTATACTTATGATAGGTAAAGATGGTTATTAGAAGGTATGGAACCCCTTTGCAGTAGATGATTTGGCCTTTTCGGCCTAGTTCTAAGGACCATACTTGAGGTCAATCACTGTGCACTTACTTAACTAAAAGGGATTACCTGATTGCCTAATGATGACGAAGCCTGAGGAGTGGAGACCAATAGAACCCTTTCAAGATAAGAGACTCACTGCTTTCCAGGTTTGGAGAGAATGAACATTCTGCTGTCAGAGGATGGGTGAACTGCAAGAAAACACCCACTTTAGTCCTTTTGTAGATTGTAGGTATTAGCCCGGTAGTAATATTGGAAATTTATTCGAAGGGACAGGCGCACAGTACTGTGTAGGTGACCAAATTTTAACATTGGTAAAGCAGGACACCATTCATAAAACTCATATCCTGGTGAAATAGCCACATGGCAGCCAAAAACCGTATACCCTAGCTTGTCGTGCATTCTTTCAAAAAATCAGAACTTTTTAAAAATGCCGCAGGATGCGGGGAAATTTGTTAAAAATCAGGATGTCTGGTCACCCTAAGTAGGACCAAGAGAAATTGCAGCAGAAGCCTGTGTCTGCTGAGCAGCAAAGTAGCCCAAGCAGTGTAATACGTTCATGGTTGTGGCAGCACCAGATTATGGTGGTTCAGCACCTGCATGGCAGAAACTCCTGCTAAGAACTAGAGGCCCAGAGTCATTAGCAGAAACCCCACCTGAGGTGTGTCTTCCATCCAAATGTGCAAAGCTTGCTCTGGCCAGAGAGGTGTTGGGAGACTGTACAAATTGTGCCCACAGAAAGAGCAAGCAAGCTTAGTCGAGTCTGTAGTTTACCTGGCAATGTGAACCTTGCACCTAAACCAGGACATACACCTGTTCACATCTAAGAAGGTCCACTCAGTGAAGTGTGAATAAATATTGACTGTTAATTATTGTGATACTCTTAGTTAGAGAGTTAACATTGATTTATAGTATGCTAATATTTTGGGAACATCTAGTATGTGCTGGATTGGTTTAAAGCGATTCATATGGCGATTACTCTTTATGAATAACCTGTGTGTACCCAATAATAACTATCGTTTAACCCGTGAATGTACTGCAGATGGGTATAGAAATAATTATGTGTCTAAATATAGGTTATTATACATATGCATTTTCTTGTTCTGTTACCTGACGGATCTTAGATGATATTCCAGGTACAAAAGTATACCTACCACTAGGTACAGATTTTAATAAAAGGACCAGGACCCTTGGAGAAGTAGTCGATTCTAACAGTAAGGCAGGGTTTATGAAATGAATCCTGAGTAGGTCATTGTGTCAGAAAGTAAGGAAGTGCTCAAAGAAAAACAAACTTTAAAACACAATAATAGAATATGCTAGAGTGACCCTCAATGCCCCAAACTGGAATAAAATGAGCAGTAAATTAACGTACAATTGGCTATAACCCAGATTATAAAATGAATATTTATGAGGCCATTCTGTTATAAATAAATGACAACAGACAATTCTATACTGAATAAAATATTGTTGACACTACATCTCCAAATCAAGAAGCATAGCTATATCTGCACGAGTGACTACCTTTAAAAAAAAATGCAGTTTGGAAAGAGAAAAAGAAGAAGATAATTTCAGGGGGGGAATTCAACTAACACCTTTATGGTCAAGGTTAATATCAAGAGTGCTTAGGCCGTGCTGGTAGCATGTGTCCTGTTGCTCTAATGAGGATGCTACATAGCTTCTCAGGTGTTCCCTCTCAAAAATTCATAGCCGGACAAATTCAATTTTCGGTCATTCTCCTACATACCTAGCTACAATGCAAAACTGTCAGACATAAGACAAGGAAAATCTGAAAAATTGCTAATTCTAGGAAAACCTAAGGATGCATGTTTACTAAACTTAATGTCTTAGGGGATCCAGGAGACAACAGCAGAACCTTAAGTTAAAAACCAAGAACAACTGGTGGATTGGTCCAGTTAGTGTTAAACTTCTAATTTCATGGACCACAGGTCAGACCCACTTACCACTCTGGTAGGAAGAAGAGGTGATCTGCTTCAGGAAAGATTTTCAGCCTCAGAAAACCCTACGGGAATCCACTTGATGGCAGTAGGTCTGGGTTAAGGAAGTCTTAAATAAGGACTTTATTTTAAAATAAATATTGGTTTATTTTATCTATATTAGTTCACTATTTGTGAGAAATTTAATGTGCTACTAGATATTAGTATCAGAAAATTGTTTGATTACAGGGGAACTCTACTGTCTTTGTAACTTTTCTATAACTCTTTAAAATACTCTAAAATTTAAAAGTATATTAAAAGTACTGTGGGAATCTTATAGTTGTAGGAAATTATCTTGTTATTCTTACTAATCCAACCAACCAGATTTTTAAAAATTCTACATATGAAAGCTATATAAATAAAACCCAATAGTATTTGTATTCTAGATAACTGATTAATAGATAAAATCTCTGTGACATCCAAAGAAGAAAACTGAGAGGGACTTCACAAAAGTACACTTTGAATTTCACGAAGAACTCTTTGTAGTAAAAGGAGCCCTGATGGCAGAGTGATTAAGCACTGGATTGCTATCCAAAAGGTTGGTAGTTTAAATCCATTAATGGCATTGCAGGAGGAAGATGTGCCAGTTTGCTTCCATAAAGATTTACAGACTTGGGAACTTTACCGGGTACTTATTATACTCTGCCATATTAGGATCACTGTGAGTCAGAATCAACTCAATGGCAATAGGTAGGTTGTAGCAGATCTTGAAATAAGTAAAAAAAAAAAAAAAGTTGAGATTATCAAACAAAAGAATTTACTGTCTCATGCTTGAGTTAGTTCTGGTTCATTACCAGATTGAATTTTATTTTAATTAAAACTCTATATCTACCTTGGGGAGGGGGAGACTGTTGCATGTAACAATTACATTTACTATTAGGAACTCTCTTTGCTAATTATTCAATATTAGTGTATTTCAACCGTATTCAGCCTTCAGTAAACCACAATATCTTAAACTCTATAAAACTAAAAGAATCTTTTGTTGTTGTTAAATGTAGCTAAACCATTTTGGTGCTAAATTCTACTTGCCTTCAGTCTTTTGTGTACCTGCTTTTGTTCCTATTTAAAAGGATGCAAAGAAGATTAGAATTTTTACTTTAGTTGACATAGACTACAGTAGGGAAAGGCCTGGTGTGTGTGTGCCACACAGGATCTTTAGAAAGGGAAATAGAATTAAAGGGTGATGGGATTATTCCAAGAATTTGTGGAAGCTCCATTATATATGTGTGTTTGTTTTCTGACTGCAGCTTACTTATTTCCTAACAACCCCATCCCTGTGGCAGGTTCTAGGCATTTTTGGACAGTAGTGTGTTTTAGGACTTAGAGTTGGGGTGATAGGAAAACTGCTGGAATTAGCCATGTTCTGAATAATAGCAGTTTCATCGAAATAACACAGACCTCGCATAAGTAAGAGTTTTTTTTTTAATTTAAAAAATCAATTGACATATAAATCACATATACGCTAATCTTATCAGTCATATTAAGAAGAGATATACAATCCATTTCAGAACATTTTCTCCTTCGTTATACACATTGTTCTTAATTATTCCCCATCATGCCCATGTCCCTAGTTAATTATTAATCCAGTTATTTCCTCTGCAGATTTACCTATCCAGGATTTCATATATAAAAAATGACACAAAACAAAAATAAGAACTCCAAAAAATGTGAAAACAAAAACTTCAGTCAATAAAGAAAGCAGATAATATGAAAAACAGAAATAAAATCAAAAGATGTTACATTTGAATCTAACTATATCTGCTATAATTGATTTTATAATGCTCTTTGTCTGATAGCAATCCTATTAACATCCCTGGATTATGTTTAGATAAGATTCATTTGAGGCTTAATCCAAATGGGGATCCTGCAAATGGATATTTCATCTATAACCTGGATGTTGGAATTTAAGATGGGAGTGCTAATGAAGCTCAATTTAGGAACTAGAATGTTTAGCTTGGCTCCAATATGGCAGGGATATCTGTCCGAAAATGAATGTTCCAAGTAGGCAAATTCAACCTAACTGTGCATTTTATATGCTACAGGTAGAGTACTAAATATTCTTTTAATGTCATGCAAATCAAAACATATTTGCAATGTCTCATATGCTAAGCCCTGTTAGAGGAACGAAAAATTATAGCATGGACTGAAGGAACGTTCTTTGCAGTGGATTTGAAACCTATCTTTCTAATGTAGTTCCAGTGTCTCTTGGTGGAGCAAATACGTTAGCCACACTAGGATTCCTCCCTGAGGCTTCTGGAGTAAATTGCGATTGCTGTGACCATAAATACAAAATCTCCTTTTATTGTTGTCATTCTAGCTAATTATGTGGGAGTGTTTTCTCCATCTCTATTTTCATGTTGCTTTTAAAGTCTGTCTTTCATAGTTTTTCTTTTATCATTTTATTAGGGGCTCACACAACTCTAATTACAATCTATACATACATCAATTGTGTAAAACACATTTACACATTCATTGCCCACATCATTCTCAAAGCATGTGTTCTCCACCTAAGCCCCTGGTCTAGCTAAAAATTTTAAGGTAGAATTGGGATCGTTATAGTGAGGTGTGTGGTGGGGGAGGGAGGAACATTTAAGAACTAGAGGAAAGTTGTATGTTTCATCGTTGCTACATCACACTCTGACTGGTCTTCTGTACGGGATGTCCAGGAGCCTACAAATGGGCTTTGGGTCTCCACTCAGCACTACCCCCCTCATTCACAATGATATGTTTCTTTGTTCTGATGATGCCTGATACCTGATCCCTTCTGTACCTCATGATTGCACAGGCTGGTGTGCTTCTTCCATGTGTGCTTTGTTGCTTCTGAGCTAGATGGCTGCTTGTTTACCTTCAAGCCTTTAAGACCCCAGACACTATATCTTTTGGTAGCTGGGCACCATCAGCTTTCGTCACCACATTTGCTTATTTACGCGCTTTGTCTTCCATGATTGAGTCACAAGGTGAGCATCATAGAATGCCAATTTAATAGGAGAAAGTATTCTTGAACTGAGGGAGTACTTGAATGGAGGCCGAATGTTTACCTGCTACCTTAATACTAAAGCTATAAGTATATTCACATAAATCTATTTCCCCATCCTCACATATAAATACATTTACATATGTACAGGCCATTATTTAGACCTGTATAAATGCCCTTTGCCTCTTTGCTCTTTCCTCTATTTCCTTTGACTTTCCTGTTGTCCTACTATTATGCTCAGTTTTCATTTCGGGTTCAAGAATTCCTCTTGGTTACATAACCCTTCATCATGCCCTGCCAGGCCTCCTATACCCTCCTCACCACCGATTTGGATCACTTGTTGTTCCCTTGTTCCAGGGTTTGTTGACACCACTACCTTCCCCCAACCTCCCCATCTCCCATGTGCCCCCGGAACTGTTGGTCCCATTGTTTTTTCTTCCAGATTGTTCATCCAGCCTATCTTATTTAATCAGACTTGTGGAGATAATAACATGCACAAAAAAACAAGACAAAGCAAAAGCAAGCATGTTTTATAGCCATTTGAAAACATAAAAATTAGCATTTCTGGGAAAGTTTTGCCTGGTCTACTTAGTCTTATGTGTGCATACAGGTAGTACGTACACAAATGCTAGAAAGGCAAGTTTTAAGAGAAGTCTCTTACAGTTTTAACCTTTTATTTTTTGAGATTTATTATGTTGCTTAATATATTCATATAGATAGCTGATATTTTAAAATACAAAATAAATCGTAGATAACATCCTCTCATGTCTCTAAATCTTAGCCACACATTTGTCTTTCCCAGAGATAACCAATTTTATTAGCTACAGGTGTCTTTCCAAAATTTTCCAATTTAATAGGCAATCAAATACAGATATTCCTCCCCTTTTCATTTTCAAGTCATATCCCAGAGATCTTTTGATGTCACTCGTAGATCATTTTATTTGACATAATTTTAAATTGTCAATAATTTGATAATACCTTTGTAATTTTACCTCATTTTCTGGAATTATTCATAGTTAAAATCAATAATTTCAAGAGTTCTTCCTTTTTCTTTATTAGTACTGTCCTTTCAGGCCAGACCCCTCAAATTACTTTTTTAAAAATAGGATATATATGATGATAGGTGATTATTTTGGAATCCTTGCAGATAACATAACTTTTTAATGTTTAAGCATGTGAAAAATTATCTTTATTTTTCATATTTTATCTTCAAGTATTTATGTGAATTGAATTATTTTAAATTATTAATTTAATTTTATTATCTATAATCTTAGGACATTATCTTTTAGAATTCTGTCATTTAGAACCACGACTGCAAAGGGAAATAGTTTATCTGTTTAACTTGACTCATACCTTACCATCATGATTAGTTTTCACAATCTATGTCAGATACAGTTGACCTGTGAGGAACATAATCTTACTGATCTTAAGGTGCAAACTAAATCATCATCTTTTGATTTTTTTTCTCTTAAAGCTGAATATGAAGAGAGAAGAGTTCAAGATATTAGGCATTGTCCAGGGGACTGAGGGAATGCAAAGATTAATAAGTAGTGGTCTCTACCAGACTTTCCTCTAGTGCATGAGTTGGAGAATGTCAAAAAGGACAAAGAACAGATGAGACAGACCTTTGGAAATTACGGTATCTACTCAGTTAAATGAATTAAAGTAAGTGAAAGAGATCAAATAAGTGGTCCACAGAACATGAGAATATAATTTTAGAAGCAAATATAGAGCAATTACATTAAATATATTTGAAAAGTTTGATACAGCAAGTAAGGAGATCATTTATATTAGAAAGTAATTTCAATATGGAATTGTGGATTCCAACTGGAGAAAAAAATTAATACCCTATGTAACGTATAAGCCGACCAGAATATCCTCTGAGGCACCTAATTTTACCACAAAAACTGCATTAAAAATGTGCTGAAAAGCTCGGCTTATACTCAAGTAGATACGGTCATTGAAAAGTAAGGAAATTACTGTCTTTGCAATAGTCATGGTGGCAAAATAAGGACTTTAGTCTTTTATAATCTAAGAATCAAGATTCTGTTCATTGTCAAAATTGGGGCTTTAAAAAATATTTCACTAGTAGTAGTTATTTGTACATGGTTCTTGCTGTTAATTACCATCATGTCAATTACATTCAGAGCAAAGTAGAACTGCTCTATGGGGTTTTCATGGCTGTGACTCTTCAGAAGCAGATGGTCAGAAGTTTCTTCTGAGGCTTGCATGGGTCAGTTCAAATCCCCAACCTTTAAGCCAGTAGTCAAGAACTTAATGTTTCTGCCACTTTATGGGACATCTTTATATGTAAAAAATATATCCATAATCTACTACCATTGAGTTGATTCCAACTGAGTTTGACAACATGTAGGGTTTCAGCTTTGTCCCACATACTGGCTGGTGGGTTTGAATTGTCACACTTGAAATTAGCAGCTTAATCTTTAGCCCACTGTACCAGCAGGGCTCCTTTCTGAACGTTATAGTCACCTTTAAAGATGCTAAGCACAAGAAATTTAAAACATTTAATACTAGTTACTATTCCTCATTTTATGACATAAAATTTATGCAGAGAAATAGTCCTTACACATACACAGCTGGTCCTTTGTATAATTAAAGTCCCATTGTCTATGAAAACTTCTATATTGATCATAGACATAGAAATGAGCATTATTTACAGTGAAAGTATCTGTCAACGTGTAAATCATTACTGAATTGTTAAAGATTGTCCTTTTTCTTGAATTTACTTAGATAATTTACCTTCTTTAAAATCATGTTCACAGACTAGTACTTTTTGACAAAAGTGTGTATTTGTATAACCACAATCCAATTTTTAAAATTTATTGTCTCCCAAGAAAGTTTTCTCAATTTTTAGTGAATTTCTACCCTAATCTACAAACTACCACCCACCTAAATATCCCTGGTAACAGGGAATTTTTCTGTGGTTTATCTCACTGTAGTATTTGTGATCAACTGAATCATACAATATGTTCATTCTCAGTAATTTTTTAAGCCATTGGCTTCAAATTCTCCATGCTGATGTGTATGGCAGTCATTTTATTTGATTGTTGATTAAGTGCCACATTTTGTTCATTTCTAGGATTCTACTTTTTTAACCTTTTTTGTTGTTTGGGGGAGTCCTATTCTGAATAACTCCCTTAAGGACATTGCAGAAGCAGTGTTATATTGCAGAAGAGTGTATTGGCTCTTCTGTCCAAAGTTTTTAACTTCCTTTGCATGTGTCTGGGAAGAAGGAGACAGAGAGGTGAGGAAGAACAAGTGTAAACATAATATTAGGATTTACGTGTGAGTAATTAGTAGGATTCCCTGCAGTATGGTCATCCTTCTGTGTATAAAATGAACCCGCTGAGAAGCAGGCGCTTCACTATCAAAAGCCAGGCGTGTGTTGTGTTAGCATTGAACCCCCTGAATTCCTGCTGTACCATTAGAGAAGCAGCAGCAGAATTAGAGGCAGCTGAGTGATAGACTTGACAGATCCCAGAGCAATTAACCCGAGTGCTTTTGTGCATTATGCTGGCTTGCAGAATGGGGTGCCTCTGGACACTGAGATTAGAAAGTTGGGTTTGCTGAGCCAACAGCTGAGTGCCTTCAGGCTGTGGCTTTCTGGAGTAGGGTGGCTCTGAGCACCTAATTCATCTAGAGCTGAATGCCTCTGGGTTGAGGCTTACAACAGAGTGGTATACCCTCTGGGCATTTATCAGTTGACTTCACAGAAGTTTGTAACATGCCTTGATAAACAAACTCAACTTGAGATTCGCAGTTAATACAATTTGTTAACTTTAATAAATCTTTTTATCGTGAATTTTGTTTATGAGTTTGTGTAGCCATTTCAAAGTTTATTAGAACCCAGAGACGTAAAATAGAGAATATTGATTAAGACTATGTAGACTTTTCTATGCAAGTAGTTTTGTTTTTTTAATATACATATTTGTACTTGTCTTGAGTAAATGGAGAGGAGTTGGTCTTTTTTCAAAATTGTGTTACAAATATTTAAATATTGTACTATTAAATATTTTAATGGATATACAAACTTTTACCGTACACATTTCTCTGGCAATTACCAATGGAATTTTATTCTACTTATATTAGTAATCTGTTGTATAGCAAATTACCACATACTTTATTAGCTTATAAAAGCACTATTGGTGTTTCTGTAGGTCAAGAACTTGGGAGAGGTTTAACTGGATGACTTAAAACATTCTAATTATGCTTTTGCTAAGCTAGAATTATCTTTTTTAAATAAAGCATTTTATTGGGGCTCGTCAGCTCTTTTTAAAAATTCAATCGTTTTATTTGGGGCTCTTATGACAATCCCTACATACATCAATTGTGTAAAGCACATTTGTACATTCATTGCCCTCATCATTCTCAAAACATTTGCTCTCCACCTAAGCCCCTGGCATCAGGTCCTCATTTATTCCCCTCCCTCCACACTTCCCTCTCCCTCATGAACTCTTCATAATTTATAAATTATTATTTTGTCATATCTTTCCCTGTTCGACGTCTCCCTTCACCTACTTTTCTGTTGTCTGTCCCAAGGAGGGAGGTTATTTGTAGATCATTGTAATCGGTTCCCCTTTCCAACCCACCCTCCTGGTATACCCACTCACACCACTGGTCTTGAAGGCATCACCCGTCCTGGATGCCCTGTATTTTCAGTTCCTATCTGTACCAGTGTACATCCGCTGGTCTAGCCATATTTTTAAGGTAGAATTGGGATCATGATAGTGAGGGGGTGAGGAAGCATTTAGGAACTAGAGGAAAGTTGTATGTTTTATCGTTGCTACATCGCACCCAGACTGGCTCGTCTCCTCCCCGAGACATTTCTGTAAGGAGCTTCCAGAAGGGCTTTGGGTCTCCCCACACCACACTTCCCCCCTCATTGACAATGATAAAAATTTTTGTTCTGATGATTCCTGATACCTGATCCCTTCAGCACCTCATGATTGCACAGGCTGGTGTGCTTCTTCCCTGTGGGCTTTATTGCTTCTGAGCTAAATGGCCGCTTGTTTATCTTCAAGCCTTTAAGACCTCACACACTATATCTTTTGATAGCCGGGCACCATCATCTTTCTTCACCACATTTGCTTATTCACCTGCTTTGTCTTCAGTAGTTGTGTCGAGAAGGTGAGCATCATAGAATGCCAATTTAATAGAAGAAAGTATTCTTGCATTGAGGAAGTACTTGAGTAGAGGCCCAAGGTTCTTCTGCTACCTTAATACTAAACCTATAAATAAATGCACATAAATTTATTTCCCCATCCTCATAAATAAATTTTCATATATACATGCCTTTATTTAGACCTCTATAAATGCCCTTTGCCTCTTTGCTCTTTCCTCTATTTCCTTTGACTTTCCTCTTGTCCCACTGTCATGCTTAGTGTTCATTTTGGTTTCAGGAATTCCTCTTGGTTATAGTATCCTTGATCATGCCCTACCAGGCCTCCTATACTCTCCTCACCACTGTTTTGGACCCCTTGTTGTTCCCTTGTCCCTGGGTTTGTTGACACCATTACCTTTCCCCCACCTTCCCATCTCCCATGTCCCCCCGGAACTGTCGGTCCCATTTTTTTCTCCTACAGATTGTTCATCCAGCCTATCTTATTTAGACAGACCTACAGAGATAATAACATGCACAAAAACAAGACAGAGCAAAACCCAGCTACAAAATAAAACAACAATAACAACAAACCAATGACAAAAACCAAAATAAAACACAAGAAAGAAAAGCTTGTAGTTATTTCGAGGATTGTTTGTTGGCCGTTAGGAATGTTTTCCAGTCCAGTCTTTTGGGGCACCAAGCCCTGGCCCCAAAGTCCACCTTCGCTATTCCCTGATGACCTCGCCGACACTCCTTCCCCTTGCTGTTCTAATGCACACCCTTAGTGTTTTGCCTTGGTGTGGTGGGATCGGATCGGGCACAATTCCCACACTGTTTCTGCAGTGTTGTCTCCTGTAGGGCTAAGATTCATTGAGGGACGTCTTGTCTCATAGTGAGCCTGGCCATGTGGTCCTTTATGTGGACTGGTTGCTCCAATCGGGAACATCATCCTCAAGGCCTGGTGGACCAGAATGTGCCCCACTCTCTCTTCCTCCCCCTTCATTTGCTCCCATGTGCTCCGATCAGACATGTCCTTCTCCCGGAGCTGCAGATTCAGTGCCATTCTTTGAAATAAATTCTGGGGGGAAGGGCAGGTGTCCATATAGAAGTTGGGATTGTGGTTGACCCCTCAGAGCTCTCCGCTGATTCCCTACTCCACACCAGCGTGTTGTATTCACCTCTTGGAGCACTGGGTGGAACTCTGTTCGCTTTTTCCTTGTGAAGATATGAGCAATACCCTCTCCTTGGGTGGGTTTGTGCCTTGTGTCCCCGCTACCCATTTCTTTTTTATTACTATTTTTTTCCCTTTCCCCACCAACTATTTAGTTTGCTACCATATGTATCCCTGTATTTTGTCTGGTCCCTGCCATACTACCTGGTCCTCACCCCAGGAATGTTTGTATACAGTAGCTTTTTCCCTATGCCCCTTTGCAGTTTTTTTTTTTTTTAAAGCTTACCTCAGCGGACTCATGTTGTACTTGTCTTTTTGTGCTTGGCTTACTTCGCTTAGCATCATTTCCTCCAGTTCTTCCCATGCAGCAATTTGCTTCATACGTTCATCACTGCTATTTGCAATGCGTTGTACTCCATTGTATGTATGTACCACAGCTTTTTAATCCACTCGTCAGTTTCTGGAATTTTGGGTTGTTTCCAACTCCTTGCAATTGTGAACTGTGCCGCAGTGAACATTGGAGCACAGATGTCTGGCATTGGTTTGTTCCTTGCCTCATCTGGATATATACCCAGTAGGTAGATTGCTGAGTCGTATCCTAACTCGATTTCCATCTGTTTTAGATATTGCCATAACAATTTCCATAGTGGCTGTATATACCTACAGGTCCACCAGCAGTGGATGAGAGGTCCAGCCTCCCCACAGCCCCTCCAACATTTGTTGCTTACTGATTTTTTCAATTGGGCTATCTTTGAGGATGTTAAGTAGTATCTCTTTGTTGTTTTAATTTGCATTTCTCTGATGGCTAAAGATCAGGAACATTTTCTCATGTGTTTGTTGGCCATTCGGATTTGTGTACCTGTGAAACTTCAGATCATTGGCCATCCTCCTCAGTGGGCAACTATTTTTTTCTTTTTGGAAGCTAGAGTATTATAGATTTTAGTAATAAGGCCTTTGTATGATGTGTAATTGCTAAAGATGCTTTCCCAGTCAGTGAACTCTCTTATTACTCTCTTGGTGAATTCTTTCGATGTACACAGGTGTTTTATCTTCACTATATCCCATTTGTGTCTCCTCTGTGTTTGTGTCCTTCCCTATTACTGATAGCTTATGTATTCCTTGTCCCAAAGTTCTTAAATTGATCCAAATTCCCTCATTGATTGTCCTAATATTTTGGGGTTTTACTTCAAGGTCTGTGATCCACCTTGACTTTATTCTTGTGAGATAAGGGTTTTGCTTTCTGCAGATAGATATCTAGTTTTTCCTGCACCACTTGTTAAAGATGGCATCTGCTTCCCGTTTGATATTTTTTTGGCCCTTAACAAAGATCAGTTGTCTTTATGCTGATGATTTTATTTCTGGGTTTTAATTTCTTTTCCATTCGCCTGAGTACCTGTCATTGTACCAATACCTTGCGGTTTTGACCACTGTGGCTGTTTATTATTTGCTAAAGTCATGTAAAGCAAGCCCTCCCACTGTGTCCTTCTTGAGTTGTTCCCTGCTAATTCTGGGCTTCTTCCCTCTCCATATGAAGTTGGTAATCAGTTGTTCTATTTCTTTGAAGAAAGATGAAGGCAATTGTATCAGGATTGCATTAAACTTATATCATGCCTTAGGCAGAGCTGACATCTTTACTATATTGAGTCTTTCAATCCATGAGCATGAAGTATTCGTCAATTTGTTCAGATCACTCTTGCTTTCTTGCACTAATTTTCTGTAGTTTTCCCCATATAGATCTTTGGTTCTTTAGTCAGGTATATCCCTAGACATTTTAATTTGTGTTTGGCCATTGTGAAGGTTGCCACCTTTTTGATTTCCTCTTCTGTGGTCTTCTGCGATGTGTATAGCAGCCTGATGGACTTCTGTTTGTTGATCTTCTATCCTGCCTCTGCCAAACTCTTCTATTGTTTCCAGTACTCCCCTGGTGAAATCTCCAACATGATATTAAATAAGAGTGGGGACAAGGAGCTTCCTTGTCTGGTCCCCTTCTTTACTCTGACTACCACATTGGCTGTTGGTTTTTCATATGTTGCTTGTATTGTCTTGAGGAATTTTCCTTACATTCCGATCCTTTCAAGTGTCTTCAGCAGGAATTGGTGTTGGATGTTGTTGAATGCTTTTTCTGCATCTATCGCTGTTATCATGTTGTTCTTAATAGTTTTTCATGTCAGTGTGCTAATGATTCTAATGGTTTTTCGTATGTTGAACCATCCCTGCATCCCTGGTATGAATCCCACTTGGTCGTGGTGAATTATTTGTTTTATATACTTTTGTATTCTATTGGCCAATATTTTTTTAAGGAGTTTTGCATTGATGTTCATTAGGAATATTGATCTGTAGCTGTTGATTCTTGTGGGATCCTTGCCCGGTGTTTGCCATCTTTTTCTAAGTTCTTGAAGAGTTTGTGTAGGATTGGTGTTAGTTCTTCCCTAAAAGCTTGGTAGAATTCTCCAATGAAGCCATCTATCTGGTCAAGGGCATTTTTTTTGTTGATAGTCCCTTCATAGCCTGTCTATTCGTTCTATTGCTATGGGCCTGTTGAGATTTTTGACATCCTTTGGGGACAGTCTAGGGAGGGATTGTTTTTCCAAGAATTTGTCCATATATTCCACGTTGGTGAATTTTTTAGAGTACAATTCTTTGTAGTACTGTGTAATTATTCTTTTGATGTCGTTAGGGTCTGTTGTAATTTACTTTCGTTCATCCCTTATTCTTGCTATTGTAATTTGTTCCTTCCTTTCTTGGGTTAGGATTGCCAGCGGTCTTTCGATTCTGTTAATCCTTTCAACAAACCAACTTTTAGCAGCTTTAATTTTTTCCATAGTTTTCTTATTCTCCCTCTCCTGATTCTCAGCCCTGGTTTTTATTATTTCTTTTCTTTTGGTATTAGTAGGGTCGTCCTGCTTCTCCTCTAGTTGTTGTAAATTTTGTTCCAGGGTTCAATAATGAGTCTTTCCTTTCTCAGGTGTGCATGTATTGCTGTGAAACTTCCTCTGATAACTGCCTTCACTGTGTTCCATTAGCTTTGGTGTATCGTGGTCTCATTCTTGTTGGTTTCTAGAAATTTCCTAATTTCATCTTTGAAATGTGCCAGTACACACTCCTTTTACTGTAGACAGATTTTCATCCTCCAATCATTTGCTCTTGTTTCCTTCATCTTCCTTTTGTTGATTTCCAGCCTCATGACAAAGTGGTGGTCAGAGAGAGAGAGAGAGAGAGAGGTCTGTATGATATTAATGTGCTTTAATTTATCTAGACTTGCTTTATGCCCCAGCACATGTTCTATCTTTGAATATGTGTCATGTGGCCTTGAAAGAATTTGAATTTTTTTGTAGTTGGATCAAAAGCTCTGTAACTGTTTATCAAGTCAAATTGTGTAATTGTTGTGTTTAGAGCTCTATTCTCCTTGTTCAGTTTCTTTCCCTGTGATCTATCTTTCTCAGAGATCAGTGCATTGAAGTCACCCACTATAATTGTTGAGGCTATGATTCCTTTTTTCATCTTTTGGAGTATTTGGTTGATATATTCATAGGGTCTGTCATTCGGGGAATATATATCTATAATGCTTAGTGGTTCTTTGTATACCATTCCCTTGAGCATTTTATAGTGCATCTTATCTCTTGATGGATAGCATCTTATCTCTCTTTATGGTTTGCACTTTGAGGTCAATTTCATCTGAGATTAGGATTGCTACCACTGCTTTACATTTTTTTTAATTCCTGTTAGCTTGGTGTAGGACCTTCTCCAGCCTATGGTTCTCAACCTATTTTTGTCTGTAGCCTAGAGATGTGTCTTCTGTTGGCAACAGATTGACGGATTGTGTTTTTTTAGCCAGTCTGCTAGCCTCAACCTTTAAATGCCTGAGTTGAGGCCATTGATAGTCAGGGTTATTATCTCCACCTGAAGACTCTGTGAATGTCATTTTATAACTTTTGTAATGGGTGTTTCCTACCTTTCTTTATTATTAGTGTGTTTTGCGTGTGTGTGCACATTATTCTTTACTTATTGCCATCCTTAAGCCAATGCTCTCTTGGGGTCTGTTTTCTCATTGTGGCCCACTCAGTCAGATTCTATTTGGTGGTTTCTTATTTATGCTTGGTGAGTGTTATTCTTCTGCCTATAGTGGGTCTTCAAGGTTCTTTTCTAGGGCTGGGTTTCTTCTAACGTATTCTTTGAGATTTTCCTTGGCTGGGTAGAGTATTACTGGGATTCCGTTGTTTTCCTTCAGTTTTTGGAATATCTTACTCTACTCTCTCTACTTCATAGTTTCTGCTAATAGGTCTGAGCATATTCTTATTTGGGAACCTTTATATCTGAGTTTGTTTTTCCCTAGTTACTCTTATGATTTAATCCTTTTCCTCTTAGTTGGATAGTTTAACTATTATCTGCCTTGGTCACTTCTTCTGGAGATTCATTCTATCCTGTGTTCTTTCAGCCTCCTGAATGGTTTTCTGGTTTTCATTCATTAAGCTGGGGAAGTTTTCCTTCAAGAATTCTCTTACTATTGTTGTAGATGACTTCTTTCTTGTGTCTTCCTCCGGTAGTCCTATAATTCTTATGTTGTCCCTCTTTGAAGCATCAGACATAGTTCTTAGGTTTTCTTCAGCTTCTCTGATGATCTTATTAGATTTTGTTCGCATTTGTTAACATGTGCTTGGCTGTCCACCAAATCACTGGTTCGGTTCTCTGCTTCCAGTTGATTCTCAGTCCATGTACCTGCTGCTGAGAACATGAACTCAATCCATGTTCTCTGCCCTGAACTCTTGTATTTCCCTTTCTTGTATGGACTTTATCATTTCATCATATTTATGTATTGTTTCCTTCATGTACTGTATGACTTCAAGCAGCATTCTGAAAATTTCTTTCTGTGGCAGCTCAATGTCTGCTTCTTCTATGCATGTCATTATGTTCAGGACATCTTCTGCCATTGCCTTTTGTTTCTCCTGTTTTTTCATTAACGTCGTTGGTGCTGATGGCTGTTTCTGTTGGCGTTATTTTAGAGGAGCAAGGTGACATTTTCCAGGGAGTCAAAGAGCACTGGCTCTCTCTGGGAGACTTGTCGGAATGCTTCTTTGAACTGCCTACATCTAATTTCACTATGGAATTAACCCACCACTTTATCTTCCTGTTGCTTCCCTCTCAGGGGAGTGCCCCAGAAAGCTGGTGGGTTGCCTACTTTGGTGTTACAGAGGCGGGAATTTCCCAGTAAGAAGTCCAGCAGAGTATCCCTTTGTAAAGGTTGTCAGGGCATTTCCCAGCTTCTGGCTAGCTGCACAGGGTGGAACTCATCTAGCTGGGTGTGGGGCAGGCATCAATTCCCTTTGCTAAGGGGAGTGAAGTGAAGGTCAGCTGTGGAGTATGACAGAACAGGAAAGAGACAAAGAGGAGGAAAAAAAAATTTTTTTAATAAACTAGCTGAGACTGTGAGTGGATAGAGAGAAAAGAGGGAAATCAAAGTAACAGTGTAGCTAAGCACCTTCCCATCCCATGGGGCTGCAAGAGTTTAGTGCTTTCCCGGAGGCATGGACAAGCTGTGGCTGTATTGAGTTTAAGCCCTATGCAGGCTCCAAATGGTTGTGGCTGGAGCAGAGATGTGGCGAGGCTAAGGTAAAGTCCTAGGAGCCTCCACTGTGGGAAGCCAAAAGCCCCAGGCCCTCAAAACCTTTGGGTTTGTTCCTACTTACCTTTATGATGTTCCCCCTGAGACCCAGCAATATTGAATTTCCCTCTTAACAACTCTCCTGGGCTGATTACTACTAGAATTATCTTAATGAGTCCTGGTGGCATAATGATTAAGTGCTTTCACAAATTGAAAAGTTGGTATTTAAACCTAGTTGAAAAGTTGTGAGTTAAAAACCTACTCAGCGACTCCACATAAGAAAGACGTGATCACCAGCTTCCATAAAGATTACCTCTAAGAAAACTCTTTGGGCATTTTCTATCGTATCATTTAGGGCACCATGGATAGGAATTCATAGCACCAGCTACAGTCATTTTCTGAGTTCTCTTCCAGCAGTAGTCCTTCATTCCTTGTCACTTAGATCATTCCACATGTGTAAGTATTTTTATTACATGGTAACTGATATCGTAAAGATCTAGTTAGTTATCCAAGAGAGAAAAACAGTTATATAATTCTCCCCACATCTCAAGTCACACATGCTTAATCTCTGTTTCCTTATTATATATGTTAGATAAGAGTCATTAAATTCATCATTGTCCAGTGGGGATTACATAAAGATGGAAAATAGTTAAAAGCTGGGTCCCAGATATTTTAAAATAAAATAAATCAAAATTATATATATATATATATACAGATTTCCTTTTATCTACATGACTTATTCTTTAGCAAAGAAAAGGAATATGAGGTTTTAAGACAAATTAATTCCTCTTCATTCTAAATCCTGGACTAATAGAAAAACAATAAATTCTTCGGTATACACATCTGAGTAAACCTGTATGACAAGTATATTTTTTACGTGAGTCAAAATTGACTCGGTGGCAGTGAGCTAAAGCTTTTTGGTTTTATACTTTATAGGTAGTGTTTTCTTTAATTTTGGCATCTACTAGTATAAGCCATGTGTGTCATAAATTATACTTGATCTCTAAATATAACAATCTGTTGGCTTTATGTGTATATATAAATTAATGGTGAAATATTACTATTTCATATTGAGTTAGAATTTTACTTGATGATCCTTTAGAACAAAACTTGTAACCTATTCAGAAATGACTTTTTAAAACCTTTTTACTCTATTATTAAAACTTCTGTTTTAAAGTAGTTGATAAGTCTCTAGCTTAGCTATACTGCAGCATCACACATTTCTCTTGCTTCTTTTATAATCAATGGTCCTTTGTCTTGAAATGGTAGGCAATTGCATTTGCGGCCCTCAATTTGTGGCACGTGCTTGGGAGCACTTCCAATATGACTTTGTATTAGCCCCCTAGTATTATTCAAGGTTTTCAGTTTTGTACTAATCAGTGAAACATAGTGAGAATTGTCAAAAGACCCCATTTTACTGGGTAGTGAGAATAGCTTATTCTGGATTACCGATAAAGTATAATACTCCAAATTCCTCTGTTCATTTAATTGTAGCAGTACTTTCAAACTTTTCCAGGTTCCTTTTTCTAAAATCATTGTATTGGGGCCTCGTATAATTCTTATCACAATCCATACATACATCCATTGTGTCAAAAACATATGTACATTTGTTGCCATCATCATTCTCAAAATATTTACCTTCTACATGAGCCCTTAATACCTGCTGCTCATTTTCCCTGTCCTTGCCCCCACCCCATCTCATGAACCCTTAATCATTCTTAAATTCTTATTTTGTCATATATTACACTGTCTGACGTCTCCCTCTGCCTTCTCTGCTGTCCCTCCCCCAGGGAGGAGGCTATACGTAGATTCTTGTCATCATTTTCCCCCTTTCTACCCCACATTATCTCCACCCTCCAGGCATCACCACTTTCACTAGTGGTCCTGGAGGAGTCATCTGTCCTGGATTCCCTGTGTTTCCAGTTGCTATCTGTACCAATGTACATCCTCTGGTCTAGCCAGATTTGTAAGGTAGAATTGGGATCATGATCCAAGTTCCTTTTCTGTCTTCTCTTTAATCTTCAACATCTTATTGCTTTTGTTATTCAAACTTTAAAAAAATTTATTTTAAGTAGAATTGTGGAAACAAAGTTGAGATGAGTGTCTATCGCTTGATGATTGTTTTAGAGCATTTTGGACAATTATGTGGAGTAGCCAAGAATATTTAATAATGTAAAACTAAGTACATTTTATAGGTAATGTTTTCACATTTTTCTGAAAAGGTATTGCATATCTACTTGCTAATTGCATTTATAGGTTAACTGTATTTTGTCTAGATTGTTTTAGATCAGCTAATGTTATAAATATATGAGTTTTAGAGCTGATTGGATTGAAAGAATGACTGATTTTGTATATATCATCTTGTATATGCACTCATTTTTTTTCCTTGAAAAGTGGGAATATCTAGATAGATTGGTCATTGTCATTATGTAATTGTACAGATTTAATCTTAAAAATTCCAAAATTTAGTCTAAAACATCAAAAGATTTTTAATGGTCGAAATTTAATGAATATAATTCTAAACCAAGCATCAAAAGATTTTATGCTCAGAGATCAAGTATAATTTATGATACAAATGGTTCTACTAGTATACCCCAAAATTATAGAAAACACTGCCTATAAGTTTTGAAATTTAATTTTAAAATAAAGCCATTAAGAAGAACCTTTGTTATTTTAATCTGATCAACTGTTTCAACTTCATTGTCAATAGAATTTTATGTGTATGTATAGGATTCCTCAGAGTGAAAATTGACTTGATGGCATGCAACAACATATTAATATAAAAATCATTTTCATATGTATTAAGTACATATTTCTTTATGTAGTTACTAATGACAATTTACCTATCAATACAATGACATGTACAAATCTGTGGTCATACTTTTTCTTTATGGCAATATACTTTTGAGATTTATAAACTGCTTCTATGATTTGAACAAGGTTAAATACCAGTGATGGTGTATGTTATTTAACAGTACCTTATTGGTTAATTTTAGGAATTTTTGAGAGAAAGTTGTTTTTCCGTGAGATCCATAATTTAAGATACACAATTTAATGGAGATTTCATGTATATTGAATTTTAAATTTTCTTTCAACGCAAATAAAAGTCGGTATTAACAAATAAACAGAGTATTAATAAATGACAGTATAAATGGCTCTCTTGTTATACTGGTTTTAACAATAGAGAAAAGGGAACTCCAAAATGTTAATGGATAAATGAAATTTTATTCATAAGCTTTTGATTATCCACCCTTCACCTGCAAAAAAAGTTCATGGTATACAGGTTTACCATTTGGGTAAAAATAATATGTTGAGAACATCTATTAAAATATTTTCCTTTTTTCACCTGGTCCCCTTAAGTTAGATGTTATGATCTAGTTTGTTATTGGGACTATCTCATGGTCTATTATAATCCAAAATTTTTTTTGGAATTGACATTTGTAATCACTGTCAATGAACATGTCACAGGTTGTGACTCCTACTGATTTAGTAAATCTTAATCTTAGGATTCTTAAACTTCTTAATTCATAAAAATACAGGTGAAACTTAGCTTCATTTAATTGGCCAAGGGTTCGCAGCATCCAAGTTTAATTTTGAGTTTTAGTTCCATTTCTTTAATTTTTTTAAAGAACTTTTCAAAATAAACTATTCTGTCTCTTAACTTTATATAAGAAGTAATGTTTTGGTGGGTTTTTTTGGGGTTTTTTTTTGTTTTTTAAGATCATTTTATTAGGGGCTCATACAACTCTTACCACAATCCACAAATAAATCAATTAAGAAGTAATATTTATAAACTTATATTTGAAATAGAAATGAAGTGATTACAATAATCGAGCTATATTACTGCCATAGAATCTATTTCAACTCATGGTAGTCCTAAATAACTGAATAAAACTGCTCTCTACGTTTCGCTGGCTCTTTTTTCACCTACAGAGTGACTGATGTGTTTGAACCCTTTCTGTTAGCTAATGTCTAATGTTTAATCCACTACCTCCTAGTGTTCCTTAGCTAAAATACTATGAAAGAAAGAGATGAGAAAGAATTAACTTTTACTTTGATTGATAATTAGATAGAAATTACTAAAAAATTACTAAGCCACTTTTGATGTTCAGTTAATGATGATTTTACTGAAATGTATATAAAAATCAGGATATTTAATCTTGGTTTACTACAAGAACCATAATCGAAGGAGATAGATATACTCTGTTTGGAGCTTTTAAGGAGTAAGTCTGCCAGTTCCTATTTAAATCTATCCTTAGGTCCTTTCCTAATATAAATTTATTGTTTTATGGTTGTGCTATCATTCATTCCTAACCTTCCTCTCACTATTTTTCTCATACATATCTACTTAATGGAATATTCAGTTGTTTTAACGTTGCAATCAGAAGTTCCTGTACATGACAATGGGAATGTAGGGCAGAAAGAGAATTTAGCATTTAACTATATAGGAAAATAGAATAGAGAAAGATTAACTATAAAATCTGTTGTTCTACAGGTACTGTGAGAATAGAGATGTTTCGAAATATGCAGAATGCAGAAATCATCAGAAAAATGACGGAAGAATTTGATGAGGTATAGTATTTATACACATTTCCATTTATACTTTGAAATTATGAATATTTTATGTTTTGATTTAGAGCCTAGTGTAATGGAAAAATAGCATTATTGATATGAAAATTCATTCTACTAGTTCAAAAATTAATTGTAATTGGAGGTTTTATTATATTACATGGAGAATTAGTATTGAATGACAACTAATAACATACAATGTTAAGTTATTCAAAGTAAAAAGTTATTTTTGATATTATCCATTCTTGAAGTCCTCATATACCCAAATTCAAAGATGTTTCTTGAACAGTTTCATTATCTGTAGTATGCTTGTACCACAAAAAAATGAAAATTTAAATAATAAGCTGTTTAGAACTTAAGAAATTATTATTTTCTTTAATTCCATTTTTTCTACAAACTTTTTGAAGCTCCCTTATACTTATCATAGAGGTGCTTAGAGTGAATCATCATTTTTAAAGACTTGGAGAACTAATGGAAAAAAACAGTTTAAATGTATTTAACCCAGAAATTCTCAAAATTATATGAGGTCCTCTTTATTATTTACGTATAACCCTTAAGCTCCTAGTTGGGATACTTTACTTGAAACCATTTAAATTCCCATGTAGCTTATATTTTTTTCCTTTACTTGCCTTCTAGAATTAATCACCTTTAGACAATGGACTGTGTAAGACATGAGATAACAATAATAGTATATAATTGAACAAGGATTCATGAGAGTAGGAGGGGAATAAAGAGGAGCTGTTACTTACGGCTCAAGTAGAAAATGTTTTGGAAAGATTGATGGCAGCATATGTAGAAGTACTTAATACAATTATAAGATTTGTAAGAACCCCTCAATAAAATAATTAATTAAAAATCACCCCCTCCTTTTGTTGAAATGTTCTTTTCATTGCAATGGCTAAAACACTTTCCCGCGTTTATCTTTTGTGTTTCATTTGTGGTGAGCCCTTTGTGTAATACTTAGGCCATCACCAGTTCTAGCATTCCGTGTTTTATTGTTAGCCTTTTTATATTGTTATAGATGATCTTTTTTTTCAGCTTTAAACCATAACCTCAGATTTTTTGTTGTTGTCCTAAATCCACTTGGTTTGGAAATACGGGAGCTCAAGGTTTTTAATGTTATTTTTAATTGAGAGATGTAATTCAAGTAGATGATGAAACATTGACATTCAAAAGTGCATAGCAAGACATAATTCTGGTCAGGTATTTTCCTTTTGTAGCATTATAAAACTTTCCTTTTGAATAATAATTTATAAATTATCAAGGGTTCATGAGGGAGGGGGTGTGGGGAGAGGGCGGGGGAATGAGGAGCTGATGCCAAGGGCTCAAGCAGAAAGCAAATGTTTTGAGAATGATGAGGGCAACAAATGTACAAATGTACTTGGCACAATGGATGTATGTATGGATTGTGATAAGAATTGTATGAGCCCCCAATAAAATGATTTAAAAAACAAAACAAAAAAATAAAACTTTCTTTTTATCTAGTCATTTTGTTGGGGGCTCGTACAACTCTTATCATAATCCATCCATACATCCATTGTGTCAAGCACATTTGTACATTTGTTGCCATCATCATTCTCAAAACATTTGCTTTCTACTTGTGTCCTTGATATTAGCTCCTCATTTTTCTCCCTCCCTCTAAAAACTTTATGTGCAACTTTATAGAAACAATTTTAAAGTAGCTTTTACCCTATTTTCGTCCCATTCCTTATAAGCTATGTATTTTAACTTGTGTTCCAATGTATATATTCTTGATCAGTGGTCCTCATTTTTATAATCCCAGGAGTTCTTAAATTCAGAGTATGTAATTGTAGAAAAATTTGGTCTTTGCATGAGACTATTTAAAATTTTTATTTAACCCAGTAAGTAAAAATATTCATCTATATTGCTTTTGGAGGTACAAGGGGACTTCTAAATGTTTGTGGAAATTTTCCATTTTCTTTTTTTAAATCATTTTATTGGGGCCTCTTACAGCTCTTAAAAGAATCCATACACACATTGTGGTGAGCACCTTTGTACATATGTTGCCATCTTCCTTTTCCAAACATTTTCTTTCTACTTGAGACCTTTCTATCAGCCCCTCAATTTTTCCTCCCTTCCTCATTAGCCCTTAATCATTTATAAATTATTATTTTCATACCGTATACTGACTGCTGTCTCCCTTCACCCACATTTCTGTTGTTCTCCCCCCTTGGGTATACATCAATCATTGTGATCTGTTCCTTCTCTCTCCCACCCACTTTGCCCTTATCCTCATTTTATCACTACACCCATTACTGTTCTTGTGGGGTTTTTCTTCCTTGGAGTCCCTGTTCCAAGAGCTCTTATTTGTACCAGAGTGCATGCTCTGGTCCAGCTTGATTTGTCAGGTAGAATTTGGATCATGATAGTGGGAGAAGGAAGCATTAAAGAACTGTAGCAAAGTTGTATGTTACTTTGGTGCTATACTGCACCTTGGCTGGTTCGTCCTTTTTTGTGACCCGTCTATGTTTCGGGTCTCCACTCCACTCCTTCTTATCCCCTTCTCTTTCACATCAGTATGATTTTCTTCCCTGGGTCTTCTGATGACTTATGCCTGATCCCATCAAAACCTCATGATCACACAGACTGGTGTCCTTCTTTCGTGTGGGTTTGGTTGCTTCCCAGCTATATGGCCGCTTGTTTATCCTCAAGCCTTTCAGACCCCAGATGCTATATCTTTTGGTAGCTGAGCACATCAGCTTTTTCACCACATTTGCTTATGTACCCATTTTGCCTTTAGTGATCATGTTGAGAAGGTTAGCATCACCAGGTTATTAGAACAAAGTGTTCCTGCCTTGATGGAGTACTTGAGTAGAGGCCCAATGTCAGTCTACTACCTAATTATTTAACATTTATATACATAGAACTATGTCACTATTGTTATATAAAAATATATTTACCTAGGTACATGCCTGTGTTTATACTTCTATAAATGTCCTTTGCCTCTGAGTTCTTTCCGCTTTCCTTTGACTCTTCTGTCTCACTATCATGTTCGACCTTCATTCGGCTCCAAGTAATTCCTCCTGGCTACGTTACACTTGATCAAGCTCCACCAGGCATCCTACGCCTTCCTCAGCATCAATTTTAGATCACTTGTTCTCTTGTTGGCTCCCCCCTTCCTCCTATCCCATGTTCCCTAGAACCTTTGGTCTAGTTGTTTTCTCCTCAAGATTGTTTATCCTGCCTTACCTAGATAGTCATGGAAAAACAAAACAAAAAATGGGGTAGAGGGGTAGTGGGGAAGGCCATAAATGTCTCATAATGGGCCAAGCCCTATGGACCTCTCTGTGCATTTGCTGCTCTGAGCAGGACTATCATACTCAGGGATTGGTGGACCTGGTTGCATTCCATTCTTTCTCCTTTCCTCTTAATTTGCTTCCATGTGTTCTAAGTAGTCATGGCCCTCTCCCTGAGCTGTAGGTTCAGGGATATCGTCTGTAGTTCTTTCTTTTGGGGAGAGGGTTCACGCAACTGGTACTGGGGCCAGCCCCATAGGCCTCATGTAGCACATTCTGTTGCATGTGTTTAAATAGAAATTATATATATTCTCGTCTTCAACTTGAAACCTTGAAAGTTTTAAAATAGTTCCATGGGTCTGGTCACTAAAATATACTTAGCTTCTTTTTGATCTTCAAGAACTTGCATGTGGCAAATTGAAGATAACAAAATCAATGTGTGTGATAGATGTACTTCTTAAACTAGCAACTTCACTAATTTATAGCCTTGTAAATCAGGTGTTTCACATTGTATCTTTAAAATTTGTAAGCGTTGTAGACCATAAGGGCACTAGCAAATGCTAGGCCATTCCTTAAGAGTGTAAAGTTGTTAGGGTCACCTGGAGAACTTTTAACAAAATAATATATCTATTGCTTTCCTCTAACTTCCAGATATTCAGATTTAATTAGCCCAAGCTAGGCATAAGACTTTTTCCAAGCGCCTCAGTGCAATAAAGTTTTGGTAAAACTGGTTTAATTGAAGTAGAAGAAAGTCAAGAATTAAAGTATTAAAATACTTAACATAGATAAAAAATTTCAAAGACACATGGAAAGAATGAGTCCACTGACCTTGCCAACATCAGTCTCAACAATCTTCACACTAGAACAGCGGTTCTCAGCCTGTGGGTCATGCATGACTCTTTGATGGTTGGATGACCCCCTTCACAGGGGTCGTCTGATTCATAAAAGTAGCAATTTTTCAGGTATGAATTAGCAATTAAAATAATTTTCTGGTTCGGGGTGTCACCACGACATGAGGAACCTGTATTAAAGGGTCGCGGCATCAGGAAGGTTGAGCCATTGGACTAGAGAACTAGAGTGTACCCAGCTACCACTATCACCACTCTGAAAAGAATTACATTAGAAGGTCCTAGATAGAGTGGAAGGAAAATGAAGCGCAAAATTCAAAATCCCTGAAAAAAATTACATTAGGAGGCCCTGGATAGAGTGGCAAGAAAAATATAACGCAAAATCCAAAATTATTAAAAATAAAAACAAACAAAAAAATATGTTTTCTGTGTTGCTCTAGACTTGTGGACAAGATTATGGTCCTTAATCACCATTCAAATCTGGAAATGAACTCAACACCTGGGAATCAATTTTCACCCAAGCAATAATTCTCTAAAGGGTTATAATCACATTAGTTAGTATGTACCCTATAGAATATTCAACTGTATGAGATTCAGTGATCTGCATTTACCGAACTACAAATATCAGAAGGATAAGAGAAGAGGGAAGAAGTGAAACTAAACACAGAAGAAGTGTGATACATGATATTACACTGTGAAAATTGGCAGTTGTTAAATGTATGAATTGTTGAACACTTAACCTTCACCCAATTCACAATAATTTTTCTAAGTTTGTCAATGCTGAAAAAAATGAATACATTTTGAAACTGCAAGAAATAATCACATTTGTAGTAAATTTTTCAAGTAATTAGCAAAAGGATGAGGAATTTAGGGAAATGAAGGTCATGCTATGCCAAAGAAAATATTCATTAATATTATCCTCCTCAAAAGACCCCTTACCTATTGCTATTGAGGTAATTCCAACTCGTTCAAGGTGAATAAAAAAAATAGTAAACCTAACAAAATTTATAATGGGTTAAAAATAGAGCTAGCAATGAAAATTATTCTAAAGCTTTCATTTCATATTTCTAAATATTGTCCCACTATGTGAGATGAATGATCTTATTAAAGAATATTAGATTTTAATCATTTTATTTTCCCCCCTGATTAACAGTAGTACAATCAACACAACCTTTTAAAATCATTTTATTGGCACACACTTGACATATACAATTTAATCACTCAATCATAGTAAAATGAATTATGCATTCATCAACAGTCAGTTCTAGAACATTTTCTTCTTGCCCATACCCATTGTCAGCTCCCCATGTCCCATCGACTGGGCCTGCAGTTCCCCTCGCTAATTATTAGTGCAGCTATTGTCTCTGTAGTTTTATCTGTCCTAGCCCTTAAACTATCTACATTGACTAGACACAAGCTTTATCAAAAAGAAAACCAATATTGCATGCTGGGTCAGAAAAGGAGATCAAATGCTTAGTTGTTACATTTTAGCTAAATGACATCTGCTGTACTAGACTTTAAAAGGCATTCTGTATGATCATAAGGTTATTCACATGTGTGGACCCAGCGAATGGATTTCAGGCTTCCACTGCTATTCATAGCCTTCTGGAAACCACATGTGGAGAATTTAAGACTTAATATCATGCCTTTCTTTGGATATAAAATACCTGCACCACCTAGTCTGGTGTGTTTCTTTCATGTGGACTTTGTTAAAGCTTTAACACCATTTTAATTATGACTAAAATGTATTTATGTGAATGAGAATTATACATTCACTATTTTCTAAGGCTGGCCATTCTATAATCAATCATATTAACATATCACTCTTTTAGTAATGAATATACACGTAAACAACTGGCTTTAAATGCTTATATCATTAAAATTTAAGTGTGTTTTCTCCCTATTCCCAATAAAATGCTATATAAGTCATTCAATTCTTTAAGAATGGGGATACTTAATAAATTACATTTTGTGGTGGTGTTCTGAAAAGTCTGGAAACAAAAGCCTGGGAAAACATCTGGTCACCTGGTGTACCCCCACAGTACACCAGATTTGATACATTGAACACTAATGACCAAAAGCCCGATGAGATGTGGGATGGCATCGAGGAGGTCATCAAAGATGTGGGATGAGATATAAAAAAATCAAAGGTCACTTTATAAGATAGTAAAGAAAAGACCAAATTGGATGTCAGTACACACTCTGAAACTTGCTTTTGAACGTGAGTAAATAAAGCAAATGGAAGATAATGATGCTTTAAAATTGCTACCCAGAAGATTTCAAAGGGCAGTGTGAGAAGACAAAATAAAGTATTAAAATATGTGCAAAAAACTGGAGTTAGAAAACAAAAAGGGAAGACATGTTCAGTATTTCTGAAGCTAAAAGAACAAGCAAAAATCCAAACCTTAAATTGTAATACAGAAAGATTCCATGGATAGTAAGTAGTGTCAGGGTTGAAGGAAGACATTAATAACCAAATGTGTGCAAATAACACAAACTTGTCAAAAGCGATGAGAATTTGAAGCACTTATTGATGAAGATCAAAGATTAGTGTGGATTATATACTATAGATGGCTGTATAGATTATTTCTCAACATAAAATCCTCACTGAGCAGCTGATTGCCGCATCATAATAGAGAAATAGAGAAAAGATTGACGTTGTCAAGGATTTCATTTTATTTTGATCCACAATCAACAGCCCTGGAAGCAGCAGTAAAGAAATCAAGCAACAAATCACATAGGCAAATCTGCTTTAAAGACCTTTTTAAAGTGTTAAAAAGCAAAGATGTCACTTTGGAGGACTAAAGTGCTCCTGACTCCAGCCCTAGGGTATTTTCAGTTGCTTAATATGTATGTGAAAGCTGAGCAATGAATAATAATTAAAGAAGAACCAAATTATGGTGATTGGCAAATAATATTAAATATACCTGATCTGCCAGAAGAATGAACAGATTTGTTCTAGAGAAGTACAGCCAGAATTCTCCTTGTAAGTAAAGATGGTGAGACTTTTGTCTTGTATACTTTTACAAGATTACCAGAAAAGACCAATATCTGGAGTAGAACTTTTTGCTTGCTTGCTAAAATGGAGGGTCTGCAAAATGTGACAGCAAGGAAGGGATCAAACATTACAATTCCATATGTTAAGTATAGCTTGTATGTAGCAAAACCTTTGCAATGGAACACAATTTAATGTATTATTTAGTGCTATAATTCTTGTCTGTTATTTTGTATTGTGTTGCTTTAAATTAATACATAGACATTGCATATTATGCTCTGTTGCAGTAATTATAACTTATCCTGGAACTTTATGCTTCTTTCTTCCTTTTATTTAAAATCATTTTATTGGTGGCTCCATACAGCTCTTATCACAATCCATCCATCCAGTGACTCAAGCACATTTGCACATTTGTTTCCATCATTTTCAAAATATTTTCTTTCTACCTAAGCCCTTAGTTTCAACTTTTTTCCCCCTCCCTCTCTCATCCTCACTCCCTCACAAAACCTGGATAATTTATAAATTATTATTATTTTTTCATATCTTATACTGACCAATGCCTCCTTTCCTCCACTTTTCAGTTGTCCATACCCAAGGGAGGAGATTATATGTAGATCGTTGTGATCAGGTCCCCCTTTCTCCCTCTATCCTTCCCTTATCTTCCTGGCATTGCTACATTCACTATTAGTCCTGAAGGGTTTATCTTTCCTGGATTCCCTGTGTTTCCAGCTCTTCTCTGTACCAGTGTACATCCTCAGGTCTAACCAGATTTGTAAGGTAGAATTGGGATCATAATACTGGGGGAGGAAGAAACATTAAAAAACTAGAGGAAAGTTTTATGTTTCATTGATGCTATACTGCACCCTGACTGGCTCATCTCTTCCCTGTTACCTCTATAAGGGGATATCCAATTGCCTACAGTTGAGCTTTGGATCTCCACTCCATACTCCCCCCTCATTCATAATGATGCCTGATAACTGGCATTCTTTGATGCCTGATAACTGATCTCTGCGGAACCTCGTGATCACACAGGTTGGTGTGCTCTTCCATGTGGGCTTTGTTGCTTCTGAACTAGGTGGCCGCTTATTTATCTTCAAACCTTTAAGACCCCATACGCTATAGCTTTTGATAGCCGGGCACCATCAGCTTTCTTCACCATATTTGCTTATGCACCTGCTTTGCCTTCAGGGATCGGGTCAGGAAGGTGAACATCATGGAATGCCAGGTTAATAGAACCAAGTGTTTTTGCCTGGAGGGAGTACTTGAGTACTCCTAATGTCTATCTACTACCTTAATACCAACCCTATAAATACATGCACATAGATCTATTTCCCTGTTGTCATGCATATTTACATATGTACATGCTAGACCTCTGTAAATGCCCTTTGCCTCCTAGTTCTTTCCTCTCTTTCAATTTGTTTTCCTCTTGTCCCACTAGCATGTTCAGCCTTTATTTGCGTGTCAGTAATTCCTCTCGGTTACTTTGCCCTTGATCAAGCCTTCCAGGCCTCCTACACCCTCATCACCATCAATTTTAGATAACTTGTTCTCTTGTTCTGGGTTTGTTAACACCCACTTCCTTTCTCCAGCTTTCCCCTCTGTCATTCTCCCCTTCTCCTCAACACTCAGTGCTCTTATGCTTATCCCACCTGTCTTATCTAGATATCCATGCAGAAATAATGATATGCACAAAAAACAAAACAACAAGAAAAAGAAAACGACAAAAAAAGAAAAGCCTGTAAATAGTTCAAGGTCTGTGTTGACCTTTAGGAATGTTTTCTGGTCCAGTCTGATGGGGTGCCACCCCAAAGTTTATTTTTGGTGTTCTCTGGGGACTTTTTTATTCTCCTCTCCTAGCTGTTCTGTTGTAAGCCCTTAGTGTTTCACCTCAGTGTGGTGTGATCAGATCGGGCACAATTCCTGCATTGTGGCTCCATTGTTGTTCCCCATAGTCTAAGGGCCAGTGAGGAACTTTGTGTCTCATAATGGGACTAGCCTTATGGTCCTCTCTGTGCATTGGCTGCTCTGAGGAGGAATATCGTCCTCAGGGCTTGGTGGGCCAGGTTGTGCTCCACTCTCTTCCTTCCCCTTCATTTGCTCTTGTGTGCTCTCATCAAACATGTCCCTCTCCCTGAGCTGTAGTTTCATTGCTATCCTCTGAAGTGAATTCTGCTGCAGGGAGGGTGGACTTCCCATGTAGTTGGGATTGGTACCAGCCCCTTCTATTCTTGTTT
The DNA here is from genome assembly GCF_050624435.1 of Tenrec ecaudatus. Taxonomy (NCBI): domain Eukaryota; kingdom Metazoa; phylum Chordata; class Mammalia; order Afrosoricida; family Tenrecidae; genus Tenrec; species Tenrec ecaudatus. The sequence goes on from NC_134533.1 coordinate 144,235,877, forward strand.
CTAATGCTTATGTGCATTGTAAATAATAAACTTAGGTCTCAAACATTTCATTCGATGATGTATTTAACTTTTTTTTTAAGTCACGGGATTATGAAAGCTAAATGTTAAAATGGTTAAATAGTATGCAACCAAGAGAAAGTTAACAGAAATGCTAAATATAGCTCAAGTTTTCATCTTTTCAAAATGATTGTCTTTGCCTTGCCTTTGTCCTATTCAAAGTTTAAAAGGTTTGGACTCCTTAATATATGCTTGAATGTGAAGCCATTTCCCACATGAAACATGTATCAAGCATCAAAAACGTCTTAAATAGTGAAGATATTGAAAAATGGTTTTACAGATTTTCGAGAAAACTAATTTCCTGAAATCACTAAAAGTTATTCTAATTCTAGAATTTCCATCTCTACATTTTCTCAGCGTTTAATATATAAACATCTAATGTTTAATAAAACCATATATATGAATTTATATATCACCATGTGATCAGTAGATCATTTTCTTTTTCCTGATATAAAATGTTAGAATGCATAGGCCTATGTCAGTGAAACAAAGAATATGCTACCTGACTTTGAGAAGTTCTAGTAGAAACCCTTTTTCCAAAACAAAACATTGAGCGGCCTAAATGAAATTCATCATTAAATGCATTCTTTGGACTTTCAGTTTTAAGTTCTATGTTTGTACTTAACAACAAATAATTTTAATAAAGTTTATGTAGATTATTTGATTAACTGTTTTAACATAATTAAGTAGAAGTTATTCTTCATTATTAGATCACTGCTAATTAAGCCTAACATACCTTTATTTCTTTTTAAAAATCATTTTATTGGGGCTCATACATCTCATCACAATCTATATATACATCAAGTTGAAGCACCCTTGTACATTCGTTGCCCTCATCATTCTCAAAATTCGCCTTCCGTTGGGTTCATGAAATCAGCTCATTTTTCTTTTTTCCCTCCACTCCCTCCCCGGTCCACCCTCCCTCATGAACCCTTAATAATTTATAAATTATTATTTTATCTTACACTGCCTGGCGTCTCCCTTCACCCACTTCCCTGTTGCCCATCCCCCAGAGAGGAGGTTATATGTAGATCCCCAAGATTGGTTCCCCCTTTCTATCCCCCTTCCCTTCCGGTATCGCCACTCTCACCATTGGTCCTGAGGGATTCATCTGTCCTAGATTCCCTGTGTTTCCAGATCCCAACTGAACCGCTCTGCATCCTCTGATCTAACCTGGTCTGCAAGGTAGAATTGGGATCATGGTAGTTGGAGGGGAGGAAGTGTTTAAGAACTAGAGGAAGGTTGTGAGTTTCATTGTTGCTACACTGAATCCTGAGTGACTCATATCCTCCCCACTACCCCTCTGCAAGGGATGTCCAGTTGTCTACAGGTGGGCATTGGGTCCCCATCATGCACTCCCCTCATTCACTATATGATTTTTTTCCCACCGCCTTTGTTGCTTGAAACCCGGTCCCCTCGGCCCTTCATGATCACACATGTTGGTATGCTGCACCCATGTGAGCTTTGTTGCTTCTGGGCTAGATGGCTGCTTGTTTACTCTCAAGCCTTTAAGTCCCCAGATGCTATATCTCTCAACAGCCGGGCACCATCAGCCTTCTTCACCACACTTACTTATGCACACTTTCGTCTTCAGCGTTTATATGGGGAAGGTGATTACACTATGATGACTTTTGTTCTTTGGTTTCTGCTACCTGATGCCTTCAACACCTCGTGTTCACTTAGCATAACTTTTATTTCTGTCGGAGCTTCCTAATGCTTAAATGTCAGGAAATTAAAATAAAGTCTTCAAATCAAGAGAAATGTCAGATTTTTTTAGGTTAACATTTTATGTGACTTATATGGCAATGAGACTTTAAAAAACTATGTGTCAGTGGTTCCTCTTATTTAAAATAAATCACTGCCATCAAGTTGATTCCAACACTTAGTGATCCCTGTAGGACACAGTAGAACTACACCCAGTGATTTCTAACACTGGAATTCTCTTGGGAGTAGAAAGCATTGTATTTCTCCCATGACAGCGGCTGGTGATTTCTAACTGCTATTTTTATGGTTAGCAGTCCAGCACGTAAGCACCATGCCGCCAGTGCTGCTTTTTGTATCCTTTTATCTTCTGCGTGCAATTTGACAAGAACATAACATTTTCATTCATAGTTGTAGTTATTCTCCTAATTGCTAACTTGGTTGCAGCTTTATTCTTAATTAAATGTAAGTGTAGCAGGAGCAAAACCTAGAGGTTTACACCAAGGGTTTAGTCCACTTGCCTCTTAAATTTTTATTAATATTTAGATGTTTAAAAATTTGATAATGATACATATTTCCTAACTATATGGTCAATATTTATATTTTACTATTTTCTAGGTTATTACATGTTGAACCCACTGTTTGTTTCCACTAAACATCAGGATCATTCCTTTTCAAAAATTAGCCAAGAAGGCTTGTCACTGGAGATACTTAACTGAAGTTTTGTTTAGGGTTGATTTTTATTTTGATTTGCATTACTTTTGTAGTGAATTTTCAGCAGGTCTTTCAGTTAATATTAATTTTTATTGATCATCGATATTTTTAGGTCTTATCTATTAATGGTTCTTATTTTCATGATATCTTAAAGATACCTGCTACAATAAACCACTGGGCAGAGCTTTTGTTGCAGTTTTTTTCTTTCACCAAAGAGGAGTCATAAAAAGGACAATATCAGTTTTCTGGAAACCGGAAACAGACTTCTGAATAGCACTGGTTGTACCATTGGATTGTTATGAAGAAATTGATCTGTTCATTATTCCTGATCTAAGATAAATGGAACAAATTAAACATAAGACTGAGTGGACTAAGAGACTATTACGGATTTTATGTGGGGAGATTTTACTGGTGCTTTTAATGTTCTGTTTGTATATAACTAACTTTTTCTCCATAATACTAAATAATTACATAATTAGGAGACCTAGTGGCGGGTTGATTATACATTTGGCTACTAACTAAAAAGCTAGTAACTTAAACTACCAGCCATTCCATTAGAGAAAGATGAGGCTTTCTGCTCCTGTAAAGAATTACAGCCTTGGAAACCCAGAGTGACAATTCCATACTGTAAAGATAAGAAGAAACCTGCTTTCATTAAGTCAGTTCTGACTCAAAGAACTAGAGGAAAGTTGTGTGTTCCATTGGTGCTATTCTGCAAAATGTTTTATTATATGATTGAAAGTCTATAAGTTGAAAGAGCATCAAAATTGCCAATATTATTTTCCCAGGAATTTGACGGTTACAAACTTGCACTTATGTACAAAGGGAATTGAAAAAGTTCTCAAGAACATGAAGACACTCTCACTCACTTACTCACTCACTCTCTCACTCACTCTCTCTCACACTCACTCTAGCTAATTCAATTACTCCCTCACTAATTCACTCACTCACTCTCACTAATTCACTCACTCTCACTTACTCTCTCATTAATTCACTCACTCAACTCTCTCACTAATTCACTCTCTCACCCACTCACTCTCTCTCACACTCACTCACTCTCTCACTAAAAAAACAAAACATGAAGACAATAGAAATTTTCTGACAACTTTTTAAAGACCCCTCACTTGGCAGAATACAATAGTTATTAACTCAAACACAAGCTCATTACCATCTAGTAGATTCTAACTCAGTAGCAATCCAGTAGGCAGAGGAGATCTGAACCCATGAGTTTCTAAGACAGTAACTCTTCAAGGAAGTAAAAAGCCTCATCTTTCTCCCATAGACCTGCTGTTGTCCGTCCCCCAGGGAGGAGGTCACAGGTAGATCCTTGTAATTGGTTCCTCCTTTCCAACCTACCCTGTCTTCACCCTCCCAGTCATAAGTTTTCCTGTTTGATTATGGTATTTCCTTGCCTTTGGTACTTTCATTTCCAGCTTTGTTTCCTTATTTGTTGTTTACCTTCCTATTTCTGAAGAACTTTTCAAAGTAATGTATGTTTAAAGAAGCAAATTGGGGTATTGAAAATAAAATTAAAATTTGCATTTATTTTTATCTTAAAATGCAAGAAAAAATAATTACTAGTAATAGTTTATACTGCCAGAAGAACAAACAAATGCCTGGGAAGAATGCTCCTTATAAGTGAGGATGGCAAGGCTTCGTCTCATGTACTTTGCTCAGGTTATTAGGAGGAAAGAACCAGTCCCTGCATAATGACATCATGCTTATTAAAGTAGAGGGTCAGGTGAAGTAAAATGAACACCCTTAATGAGATGAACTGACAGGGTTATAGCTAATACCCAGCCATTGGTATTTTTAATGGTCTCATATGCATGCAAAAGCTGAATAATAAATAAGGTAGTATGAAGAATTGGTGCCTTTGAATTAAAACATTGCCAATAACAATTGATGCCTGTTTTAGACAGCGTATATTTCAAACAGATAATATGTGGTGTCTGTGTGTTCTTTTGAGTTTACATATTTTCCTTGTTCCTATTTGTACCTAGGGAAATAGAAATCAACAATTTATGACTAATTAAGGTGAATAATATAGGGAACTTATTGATTGTCATTTGTAACCCTTTTGATATAATTTTTTGTGGTGATGCATTAATTTAATCAAGAAATATTTTAGTCTCTCGTAAGGTCAAAGCAAACCAGGCAGAAATTTCTCTGTATAACTTAATAACTATTTGAGAGAGAAAGCCAACATGGAAAACGCATAGCCCTAATGTTCTTATTATAAGTGCTATAAAGGTAAATAATATAGAAAAGAGGGGAAGAAATATAGGAATATGTCATTTTAAATAGGTATGGTCAGCAAGACCTCGCTAGCACCACAATCTTGAACAATTACTTAAGAATAGTGACAAAGGTGGCTATACCTATACCTGGGGAAGATCATTCCAAGCTGAGAAACAGCAATAATTATACGTTCTTTATATTATATTATGTTAAGAAATGTACAGTGTCAAATTGTCCACTTATTAATAGTACTACACTTGAACAAAAACCCAAAACACCAGTTGAGTTATAGTTAAGTCAATTTTGACTCTTCTAGATCCTAAAAATAGTAAAAGTGCTCCATCGTTTTTCTAAAGCTATATGTAATATTTATGCCAAATGCTGCCACACCACAGCAAACCTAATTTCTTGAGTTTTCTGTTGTGTTGTGTTTTTGTTTTATGTAGAGCCAATGTGGTCTAAAGTTTGAAATATGATATTTCATATAAATGAATATTAATTTTAGCATGTATTGGTCTATCCTTATATTATTGTTTGATTATGCATTTCTAAGCAAAAAAATTGGTTCTCATACAAGTTAGGAGCAAGATTCTCTTTCTTTAATTACTGTTTAGAACCATGGCCTCAAGTCAACAGTGAAGCGGGGTGTAGAATTCCTGGTGGAGGTAGAGCAGCGCTGTAATCTAGCAGATAGAAATTGCTAAAAGGCAAATGAGAATGAGGTGTACACATAGACATTTACTTATGTAAATATATTAATGCAAAAATTAGTGTAATGGATTATATACATATATATTTATATGGAAACACATTGAGGTAGTGGACAAACTCTGGGCCTCTACTTAAGTATTTCTTCAACATAAGAACACTTTGTTCTAATAATGTGGTACTGGGCATTGCCCAGTACTTTAGAATACAAAGTATTATCATGTGCAAAAGCCAAAAGGGAAGAACTCATTCAGCATTCCTCCACTTGAAAGAAGTGAACAAAAAAATTCAATCTGGAATTGTAATACTGAAGTATTCCATGGACAAAATAGTGAATGTTGCAGGAAGCATCAAAAGAAGAAATAAAGTACACATAGAATCACTATACCTAAAAGAAGTGGTTCATTTCCAACCATTTGGGGAGGTAGCATTTGATTAAAAACCAATGGTAATGAAGGAAACTGTCTAAGCTACAGTGAAGACATTAATGAAAAACAGGGATCTATAAATTGACAGGCTTTATGACCAATTTAAATGTTTCAGCAAACTGATACAGCACTGAAAGCACTCACTCTCCATGCCATTCTTCCCAAAGTGATCAAAACTATCCCCTGGGCTCTCAGATAACGCAGCAGTCCTGCAACAGCATATCCTAGTCTTTATCCAGGTTATGGGCTATGGTGCATAAGGATTTAATTGGCAGGGATGGAGTTGGGAGCCACTGAGGATTTATTTTTATTTTCTTCCCTGAATAAGAAGCAGTAGGCCAAATAAATTTCGGAACCAATGCTCTATATCAAGTCATTTAGAAGACAAATACCCTGCAAGCCTGGAGGAGATCCAGATCTGTACCCATTCCAAACAAAAATGTGACCCAATAATATCCTGGAATTATCCAACAATATCATATGAAAGTAAAATCTTACCGTAGATAATTTTGAAGCTTAAGTCAGAAGAAAATAGAGAATGAGGAAGGGATACCATCGCTGGCCCCAGATAGATCTTGGCTCTGAAAGCAGAGAGTATCAGGGAATAAAATGCTTATTTGTGTGTGTGTTTTTTAACTATGCAAAGGCATTTACTGTTTGAATCATAGCTGGATAACATTGAGGAAAAAATGGGAATTGCAGAACACTTCGTTGTGTTCATGTGGAACCAAGAGGCCATCAGACTAATAGAATAAAGGAAATACTTGATGGTTTAAAAACAGGGAAAGTCTGTGCCAGGGTGGTATCCTTTCAACATGCTTACTAGATCTGTACGCTTTGCAAATATTACAAGAGGCTCAACTATATGAAGAACACACCATCAGGATTGGAGAAAGGAGCTTGCTGAAAGTGAGGAGACCTTTTAGGCACTTGCAGAGAAAGTCTGCAGCCTTCAGTATGGATTACAAGTCAATGTAAAGAACGCCAAAACTCCCTACTATTGGGCCAAGAGACGAAATCCTAATATATGGGGAAAAGTTTGAATTTGTCAGGGATTTTCTTTCCCTTGGATCCACATCAGAAGCAGCAGTCAGTAAATCAAAGGATGGATTACACTGTTCAAAGCAGCTGCACACGACCTCTTTAAGTTGTTATAGAGCAGATAATGTCACTTTGGAGGCCTAAGATACACCTGACTGATGACATGGTATTTTGTTTGTATGCATGTAAAAAGTGGACACAAGAAATGCTAGAAACAGTCAATAGGCCTGTGAAAGTCTACTTTGAAATAAAATGATAACTCTTAAAAATAAACCTTCTATTGCTTATTCTCATTCATTGAAACCCCATCCATATGTTATAAAAGGAGTGCTATGTAGGTTGAACCATCAGGTTCATATTTGAGTATCAGCTGTTTACAAAAAAAAACTAGCTATAAAGCTAAGAGGGAAAAAATAACTTGGATCAAGCATTTCATATATTATACTTTGTATTTTCTTTTCTTTTTAGGACAGTGGTGATTATCCCCTAACCATGCCTGGACCCCAGTGGAAAAAATTTCGCTCAAACTTTTGTGAATTCATTGGAGTTTTGATTCGACAGTGTCAATATAGTATAATTTATGATGAGTATATGATGGACACAGTAATTTCCCTTTTGACTGGTTTATCAGACTCCCAGGTCAGAGCATTTAGACATACAAGTACACTTGCTGGTAAGTCATCAGCATTTCTTTTCCATTTACTATCTTAATGTGATTTATTCTAGTTAATAGTTCTCTTTAAAATATTGATTTTAATTAATAAATTAGTTTTGGAAAATAACATTTCCCCCCAGATTTATCTCAATAATTTTATGTCATTTATTTGGGTAAAATGTGTACCTAGTTTGATAATGCCCTTTTAATAATTTTGTAAATGAAAATTTAAACCTTCTGACCAGTGTCAACAATTGCTTAGGTCACTTTCTACATTTATATTTTGTAGCAAACAAAATTGTAGAAGACTGTTGGTGTAGTGGCTACCACGTTGGCTTGCTAGTCACAGGTTAGGAGTTTGAAAGCACTAACATCTCCTCACGAGAAAGATGAGGCTTTCAACTCCTGTAAAGAGTTAGAGTCTTAGAAACCTAGAAGGACAGTTCTCCCCTATCCTCCCTGTTTAATAAGATTGCTGTGAGTCTGAATTGAGTGGATGTCAGGAACTGAGACCATATTCTTTAGTAAATCTAAATGATAACAGTTGTTATCCATAGTATTTCATTTTCACTTAAATGTCATTTTATTGCTAATTGTTGTACAGATGTATATACGTATGTAAATATTTCTGTATATATTTGAGAAACATTTCTGTGATATAAGGCAGCAGAGACATTCTTCTTATTCATATTAAAAAGAGTTTAAACATATTTATGCCCAGTGTTTGCAGCTGCTAGAGATACCTACATTCCACACTTCCATGCACTCCATTCCTGAACAGTTGACAAAGCAGCTTTCACTCTGGCAGCAGGTAGAATTGTTTAAACAGCTTCCCAATTAAGGAAAGTTTTGGTAATTTAGGAGTTTGTCTCTTCACCCTCCCCCCACCCCACCTTGACATAAATGCTTTCAAATTAATAAAGACAATAAATAATGTTTAGCAATAACTTTCCATAATCATCTCAATCATTACAGCAAAATGATTCTACTTCATCTGGCCTTAAATTTGAATTTCTCACTTATGTAATATATTTAAAACACTGGTCCACAAACTTAAGAATGTATCCGATTCATCTCTACAACCTGTTCAAACCAATTGCCGAGGGTCACTCTTGGAATTTGACATTTATAATGTGAGAATAGACTCATTGTATTTTTCCAATTTGATGGCATTTACTTATTTCATGAAAAAATATTCTTTTTTTCCCAAATCAAAAATAAATAATACATTTATTTTACTTTGTTCATCCCTATTATTAAGATAATTCTAGTCTTAAGGAATCTTTTTCCTTCATAATTTTAGCCTCTTCATGTTTTTCAGGGTTTATTATAACTATGTGCTCTAATGTGGTGTTGACATCCAGATTTTATTTGATGGTAATTTGCAGATAAGTAGTAGTAGTCTTAGTTTCACTTTTTAATCATTTGCTATTTTCTCACCTATATAGTATTTAATGTTCTAGCTTAATACCATCAACCTCTCATTTTCAAGATGAAAATGAATCAAGAATAGAAAATTTATATGAATAATGAATGCATTGAGATTGATTTTAATTTTAGGGGAAAATAAAATGAGAACTGTGGTTAAGATCATCTTATGACAAGCCAGTGATTTCCACGGAGACAAGCAGGCCAGTATCAAAACCCTAACTACACAAAGAATCTTCAATAATTATTGAATGAGAATATATTTATTGTGAATTGATATGATTCAAATAGGGCATTGTTAACCCTTCTCAGAAATGTTCATAAAAGGGGGAGCAGTGAAAGAAGTTATATAAGTGTGTGTTTTGTTAATTTCTCATACATCATCTATGTATGAGCACAGTTTCAGGGTCCCTCTGTAGTACAGAATCACCAAGGACATGCTTTACACCTAAATTCCAGAGTTCTTTTTTTCTTGAAGATGACTACACATAGATAATTTCTATAAACCCCATGCCTTAGGTTTAACATCTTCCCCTAAATTACAGTTACTAAACTATTTTTTGACCTGAAGGTGGCTCCAGGGAACCACCATCCTTCCCAAAGTATGCCTAAGGGCACATGGCTTGTATGGGTAACATCAATTTTATAAACCCAAAAATCTGGAGTCCAGGAGCATCAAAATTATTTTGATACTAGTTTTTATCAGTGTCTAATAATAGGTCATTCTCAGCCCCTTGAGAGATTAAATATACCTTTTTGTTTAGCAGTTTTATATTGATGTGTTGTGTTTAGATCCTGTGTACAACAGAAGGTGAACACTACCAGGTCCTGCACTATCCACACAGTGTTTTTTTAATAAATCTTTTTATTGGGACTCATACAACTCTTATCACAATCCATACATACATCAATTGAGCAAAGCACTCTTATACATTCGTTGCACTCGTCATTCTCAAAATTCAGCTTCCACTTGGGTTCCTGGAATCAGCTCGGTTTCCCTTTTTCCCCCCTCTCCCTCCCTCCCTGTTCCCCCCTTCTCCCTGGTCCCTTAATAGTTTATAAATAATTATTATATCTTATCTTTCACTGCCCGTCATCTCCCCACACCCACCTCCCCATTGCCCATCTCCCAGAGAGAAGGTTACACATAGATCTCCAAGATCGGTTGGGGTTCGTCCGTCTTAGATTTCCCTGTGTTTCCAGATCCCCACTGCACCGCTGTACATCCTCTGGTATAACCAGGTCCGCAAGGCAAGGTAGAATTTGGGTCATGATAATTGGGAGGTTGAGGAAGCGTTCAGGAACGAGAGGAAGGTTTTTAGTTTCGTTGTTGCTACACTGAACCCTGAGTGACTCATCTCCTCCCCACTACCCCTCTGCAAGGGATGTCCAGCCGTCTACAGATGGGCATTGGGTCCCCATCCCGCACTCCCCCTCATTCATGGTGATGTGATTCCCACCACCACCACCCCACCACCCGCCTGCCTTTGTTGTTTGAGACCTGGTCTCCTCTGCCCTTCACGATCAGCTATGTTGGTCCACACAGTATTTATATTCGAGCTCATCATTGCAGCCACTGCGTCAAATTTTCTCTACTTTTCCTTTGAGGAGATATATGGCATATAAATTTACCTTTTCTTAAATCATAGATTAAAAATAAATTTGCCACAGAAAGTTGATCTTTGTATGGCTTTCATTTCCAAAACCTCGTAATGTTTATAAAATAGATTGTAGAACCAGATATTCTGGATTCAGATTCCTGCCTTACTATGCTTGCCTTGGAAAAATCCTTGACTTATTTGGCCTCACTTTTTTAATATGCAAAGTAAAGAGATAATGGTAGGTAAACTCTTCATTAACTGACACTCAAAGTGGTCAGAGTATTGCCTACCATTTAGTAAGCTGTTGCTTTTATTCTCTAAGGACAATAAAGGCTACTGCTGTTTGGCAATGGTTTCCTTTATTCTTTTGGGGCCCATTGTTGTAGCCACTGTGTCAATCCATCTCGTCCAGAACTGTTCTCATTTTTGCTGCGCCTCTACTTTACCAAATCCAGTATTCTTCTCTAGGGGCTGCTGTCTCCTGATTGCATGTCCAAAGTACATGTGATAATCTCTCACTATCCTTGTCTACATGGAGCGTTCTGGCTGTATTTCTTCCAAAACACATCGATTTGTTCTTTTGAAAGTCCATAGTACTTAAAATATTCTTTGTCAACACCATAGACCAAATGCATTGATTTATTTTAATCTTTCTTGTGCAGTAACCAACTTTCACATGCATATGAGGCGATTGGAAATACCATGGTTTGGGTTAAGCACACCTTCGTCCTCAAAGTAACATCCTTGCTTTTCAACACTTTAAAAAGATGTTTTGTGCAGCACATTTACCCTGTGCAATGCATCATTTGATCTCTTAATTGCTGCTTTCATGAGCATTGATTGTGAATACAAACAAGATGAAATCCTTGACAACATCACCCCTTTCTTATGATGGTACCTATTGGTCCAGTTGTGAGGTTTCTAGTAGTGAAGAATTCCAGTCCTCTTTACATTGCTTTGGTCTTCTTTACATCAGGGTAGGTAATGCCGAGGTCTTGTGTTCCATAGTCACGAAATGGCATCTTAACATCACACACGTTTGAGTGGGAAGTGAGGCTGCTATTTGAGTGGTATATTTCAAAAGGTCTTTTTTAGGACAGGCTTGGTGTGCCAGAACCAAATATTCTACTTAGAATATTCCCTAAAATTGCTTTTCTGGCAAACATACTTAAAAGAAACAAGTCAATAAAATAACTGTGTGCGTGTTTTCTTCAATAATTACTTTGATTTATATGTACTGTATCATCTGTGTTCATATATTGTGGTTTCAAGTTACAGTTATTGCTGAGTTCATTGAAGATGATATTTTTCCCATTGATATTTTAGTTTTTGAGAAATGGGTTGGTTGTTATTCGGTATATTTACTGTTTCAAGACAAGTTTGCAACAAATCACTCAGCCCCTTTTTCACAAGATTTTTTAAACTGAAGAAGGAATATGGCCATACATCTCTTGAAAGTTTAATTTGTTCCATTTTCAAAAATACTTCTAGAATGTATATATTTGGTTTTCAAAATATATTTAATTAAGCTTCTTTTACTTTTTTTGTTTCTAACCCCAGTAATATAAATGTTTTCTATACCCACACCCTCGGCCATTAAGTCAATTCCAACCTTTATTGACCCTATATAGGAATTCTGATACTATAAAACTTTATGGAAGCAAACAGTCGCATCTTCTACAGTTTGTCTGGTGGGTTTGAGCCACTAACCTTACATTAGTAAGTCAGTGTAACTCACAGCTTAAATCTTTTGACACTATTTTTTTGTTGTTGTTGTTCTTCATATCTTTTACTTCTTAGGAAAAGCTTAAATACCCACCTTTTCTTGGCTGTATGCACACATGCCCAAAGCCTTGTTGCTATTGAATTGATTCTGATCCATGGTCACCCTGTGTTTTCCAGAAAAGAACTCGGCTCCATATAATTTTCTTGGGTATAAGTTTTGCAGAAGCAGACTGCCAGGCTTTTCTTACGTGGTGCAACAGCTTTAGTTAGTTTGAACTGGTAACTTTTCAGTTAATATCTTCGAGAGCAAACCACATGAGCCAAACATCAGAGTGTGCCAAAAAACTTGTAGACATGGTTAGTCGTTCCATTTTTTTCTCCCAAGTACATCTTTATGTACTTTAGCGTGCTTTATCAAGCATATTACATGTAGTTCCTGACTCAATAGAGTTACATGAATTGCACTTATGACTGTGATTAGTTATTGTTGTTGTTGTTTGGTACATCATTAGTAATAGGAGTGTTGGTGATATAATGGTTATATATTGGCCTGTGATCTGCAGGGCCATCAGTTCAAAATTAACCACTAGTTCCGTGTTAGAAAGACGAGGCTTTCTAGGCCCATAAAGAGTTATTTATAGTCCTGGAAACTCTCAGGGCAGTTCTACCCTGTCCTATAGGGTCACTTTGAGTCAAGAGGAACTTGGTGTCAGTGAATTTGGGTTTTGGTTTTTATCTTTAGTAATATATACTACATATAGTAATGTAGTACGGAATTTGTCAGTGTTAGCAATAGAAGATGTTCTCTCAAAGATGTTGTGGGATCAGATTTATAATAAGATACTGATGATGAGACAATAATAATAAAAATTTAAAGAAAAAAAGTATTCCGCATAGAAATAACTTGCAATGGCATGGACCCTATTATAAGTCAAGGACTTCCTCCAAGGGAGTGGTTCTCAACCTTCCTAATGCTGCGATCCTTTCATGCAGTTCCTCGTGTTGTGGTGATCACCCAATGATAAAATTATTTTCATTACTACTTCATAATTGTAATTTTGCTACTTTTATGAATTGAACGACCCCTGTGAAAAGGTTGTTCAACCCCAAAAGGGGTCACGACCCACAGGTTGAAAACCGCTGCTCTAATGTATCCATTCTACTTGGTGAATACTCCGACTTTCTCAGAAGATTATTTCAAACCTCTTTAAATCAGTAGTATCTCCTTCTTCTCAACTGATTATCTTGATTTTTTTTTTTAATCAAAGCAGCCAGAAGACAACCCTTTGTGCATTCTACCTACCTTTCTTCACATCACTCTAGGTTACAAGATGATAACTACAGGTATAGAAGCCTCATCTTTCTCCTATGGAGTGGCCAATTTGCGGGGTTTTGATTTTCATACTATTGATCTTGTCATTAGCTATGACTTGTAATCTGCCTAATGACTGTGAGTTTTGTTGTTTTTTTCTATACTATTTCTTTCATGCTGACTCATAGTGACCCTTATTAGACAGGATGCAAATGCCCCTGAGTTTCTGAGACTAACTCTTTACAGTATCAGAAAACCTCCTCTTCGTCCCAGGGAGTGACTGATGATTTCGAACTGCAAACCTTGCAGTTAGCAGCCCAACTCATATCCACTACACCACCAGAATACCTCCACTATAAGTCAATATTCTTACCTTTAGGCAAGAAGAGACTAATAATTTATAGGTCATTGTGATTGGTTTCCCATTTCTCCCCCGACCTCCTCCTATCCTGGTATCGCTACTCGCAATATTGATCCGAAGGGGCTTTCTGTCCTGGATTCCCTGTGTTTCCAGCTCTTATCTGTACCAGTGTACATGCTCTTGTTTAGCTGGATTTGTCAGGTAGAATTGGGGTTACGATAGTCGGGAGAAGGAAGCATTAAAGAACTAGAGGAAAGTTGTAACTTTCAACAGTGCTACACTGCCCCCTGACTAGCTGATCTCCCCGCAGCCCTTCCTTAGGGGGATGTCCAGTAGCCTACAGATGGGCTTTGGGTCTCCACTCCGCACTCCCCCTTCATTCACAATGATAGTATTTTTCTTCTTTGGTGCCTGTTACCTGACTCTATTGACACCTCATAGTCACACAGACTGGTATTCTTCTTCCCTATGGACTTTGTTGCTTCTCAACTAGATGGTCACTTGTTTAGCTTCAAACACTTAAGCCCCCATATGTTAAAATTTTTGATAGCTGGCCACTTTCAGCTTTCTTCACCACATTTGCTTATGTGCTCATTTTTTCTTCAGCGATTATGTCAGGAAAGTTGAGCATCGCCAAATAATTTGATAACTGAATCAAGAACTTGTCACCTGTTTTTATACAGTGGTTGTACCAATTTAAAGTCCCTTCCGCAGTCCAATCTATCACCAGCTTTAGTTGTTTGGTATATTACTGAACTTTGCTAATATTATCAGGAATAAGATGATGGCTCCTTATTGTTTTGCTACACATTTCTCATTTCTTTAATGGTTAATGGTTATTGGTATCTCACATGTTTGTTGGCTCCCTGAAAGTCTTTGCTGAAGTATCTGTTCATGTTTCTTGCCCATGTTTTGATTAGATTGGCTTTTGACTGTCGAGGTGTTAAAGCTTTCTATGCATTATGTAATAAGTTGCTACCAAAATGATTTCCCAGGCTGTAGGTTCTCTTTTTACTAATTTGTAGAAATCTTTTCTTATTCTCATAAGTGTTTAAATTTTAGGAGGTCCTGGTCATCTGACTTATTTTTTCCTGTGTGTATTTTTGCTTATGTTTGTAGACTATTTTTTGCCATAAATTAGGACTTTTGTCTACTTTTTAATTGTTTTTTATAGTATTAGGTTTGTGTTCAGATGAGTTGTAATTGTCAATTAACATGGCCCTTCTTGCCACAATTTCTTTTTGTAATTCTTGACTTAATATGCCTGTGACTATATGCCCATTTTTGAGGGCCTTATCTGCCTCATTTGCATAGAGTTTCCGAGTTAGGCTTCAATCCATAAAGTTAGCAGTTCAAAACTACCAAGTGCTGTACTAGAGAAAGATGGGGCTTTCTGCTTCCACAAAGAGTTACAGTCTTAGTTACTTCTACCCTGTCCTGTAGGGTAACTGAGTCAGAATCCACCAAATGACCGTTTAGTTTTGGGTATCTGCCAACAATCAGGGTTGGGAAGTAATTAGAACCCGACTGTAGTAGAGGGTGTGAATCAGGTTTGATTCTTTGTTCAGTGATTATCTTTGATATGTTACTTGGCAATGAATGTAAGGAATGATAGCTATAGCTGAAAGGAGAAAAGCTACTTCTGGAGTTTCCTGGGAAAAACCTAGCTGATTAAAATTAGAAGGAGGCCAGTGCCTACTGGAAGCATCCTAGAAGAGGTCCCAGGTCATATGTGCATAAACAGGATATAGTTCAGGGATAGAGAATTGATCATTACACGTGGGTCATTCAAAAGGTAAAGGGGTTGTTAGCACCCACAGATCCAGGGACAATGGCCCAACATATGATCCAAAATCAATGGCAAGGAGGGTGTAGGAGGCCTCCTAGGGCTTGATCAAAGACAGTGTAATCCAGAGGAATCACTGCAACCCAAATGATAAACATGATTGTGGGACAAGGCGAAACTAAAAGGAAACAGAGGAAAGAACTAGGAAGCAAAGGACATTTATAGAGGTCTAAATACAGTCATATACATATCTACATATATATGACGATGGAGTAGATCTATGTGCATATATTTATAGGTTTAGTATTAAGGTAGCACGTGGACATTGGGACTCTACTCAAGTACTCCCTCAATGCAAGAACACTTTGTTCTATTAAACTGGCATTCCATGATGCTCACCTTCTGGACTTGACAAAGCGGGTACATAAGCAAAAGTGGTGAAGATAGCTGATGGTACTGGCTATCAAAAGATATAGCGCCTGGGGTCTTAAAGACTTGAAGGTAAACAAGTGGCCATCTAACTGAAAAGCAACAAAACCCACATGAAGAAGCATACCAACCTGTGTGATCATGAGGTATCGGTAGGATCCAGTATCAGGCATCAAAGAACAAAAATCTTATCATTATGAGTCAGGGGGATTATGGAGTAGAGACCCAAAGTCCATCTGTAGGCAACTGGACATCCCCTTCCAGAAGGGTTGTGGAGAGAAGACGAACTAGTCAGGGTGCAGCACAGCACCAATGAAACATACAACTTTCCTCTAGTTCTTTAATGCTTTCTCCTCCCCCCCAACTATCATGATCCCAGTTCTGCCTTACAAATCCGGCTAGTCCAGAGGATGTACACTGGTACAGATCAGAGTTGGAAACACAGGGAATTCAGGACAGTTAAACCCCTCAGGACCAATAATGAGAGTTGAGTTATCAGGAGGGTAAAGGGAAGGTGGGGGAGAATGGGAGAGCCAATCACAATGATCTACATGTAATCTCCTTGCGAGATGGAAAACAGAAAAGTGGGTGAAGGGAGACATAAGACAGTGTAAGATGTGGAAAAATAATTATAAATTACCAAGGGTTCATGAGGGAGGGAGAGGGAAAATGACATGATATGAAGGGCTCAAGTAGAAAGCAAATGTTTTGAGAATGATGATGGCAACAGATGTGCAAATGTGCCTGACAAAATGGGTGGATTGTGATAGAGTTGTATGAGCTCCCACTAAAGTAATTGATATTAAAAAATAAAAGGTGATGGGTTAGATGTTATTTTAATTCCTTTATTGATACTCAGTGTAATTATCACCAAATGATTTACCCTGCATGGGCCTAGTAAGATAATGGGGGGGGGGGGGAAGATATTACTAGAGTTTTCCTGTGAGTAATTTTGTTTAAATACCATCCTGCTGCATATAAAATAAGCCCTCTAAGAAGCAGGGCATGTTATCTTATCACTGGGAAAAAACAGGAGGTGGAGTACATCTGTCATCTGTTAGTTCTTTGGATTTTGTACTGAACTGCACCTACCACCACATGAGATATTTCCTCAAACATTTGTGACTTTCTTTGGGATTCTGCAGAGAATTACCAACCCAGAAACATTAGGGAATGTACATAAGGGAGGAATGGAGGGAAATAGAGCTGAAATGCATAATGGAAGAATTGGGCATCGTCAATCTCCATCTCCTTGGCACTAGTCTGTTATTAATTCTTCTTAAAAGACATTATTACAAAGTACCTTTTTGTTATTTGTGAGGTATGGATCTAGTTTCATTTTTTTTCTTTTATAGAAAAGTTTTAAATATGTAACTTCAAATAACTATAAATGGGTTAGCAATATTATAAGTTAGTTACATCTCAAGTATCATTTTTAAACTGATAAAGCATCAAAATTATGAAGTCTCAAAAGAGATCTATATTTTAGGCATTTCTGGTGTAAAGAGAGGCAAATGATAGGAATTAAATCTTTAATAGTAATTCTTAAGCTGCCACCTAGTTTATAGATCTAACCTTGGATAGCAATATTAGTGATCAGGGGATTGGAAATCATATAATCTGAAGCCAAAGGAGGGAATCATTTCAAAGCCTCAGTGGTGAGATTCTGGTTTGCAGAAGGCTGTGGATGTTAGTGGAATTTCAACGTACATTTGTGAGATCAACCCAGGAAATAAAGTCTGGTGATTTCCCTCTATCCAACATAGAGGGATGGAATGAAACAGCTTACCAAATAGAGTGCATGGGAGAGATGACTATAGGAGATCAAAATGATAACCTGAATTAAACGGGTAAAAGCTTGCCAGTCTAGTTTCATTTCTCTGCAAGTGCATATCCACTTTTGCCAGCACCATTGTAATGAGACTGTCTCTTCAATGTGTATTGTGGTTTTGGCCTTTGTAGAAGATTAGATGTCTACCAGTGGATGGAATTACTTTGGGGTTCTCCATTCTACTGGTCTACATGTTGTTGAACCAGTACCAGGCTGTTTTGGTCATATAGTAGGTTTTACTATCACAAAAAGCATGGCCTCCTATTTGTTGTCTCTGTTCGTGATAATTTTCTTATCCAGGGCCTCTTTCTATTTAAAGTTGGTGATTTGTTTTTCCAGCTCTCTAAAGAAGAGATGTTGGTGGAATTTGGATCAGAATTATGATAAAGCAACAAATCGCTTTGGGATATTCACAATTTTGTCTTCTCATTCATGACCATGATAAGATTTTTTGATTTTTCACTTGTATATAATTTCTTTTGTTTTTTGCAGTAGTGGTTTGTAGTTTCTTTGTAAACTTTTTGTAACTTTCTTTCAGTTTATTGCTAAACAATTTATATTTTGTGGGTTGTACATACATAATCTTTTCCTGATTTCTTATTCAGAGTTCTCTTTGTTGATATAGAGTAGTTTTTCCCAAAGTGGGTGATATTGCCCTCTGTGGGCGGTACTGGAAAGATACCTTCACTTTATCCAGCATCGTGGGTTATGTAGTACATAAGATTTTAATTGCCAAGGGAGCACTGATTTTTTTTTTCCTTCTAAGGGGCAGGTAGGCCGAATAAATGTAAAGGGATCTGACTTCCTTTTATATCTTACTTTTCTGTGTACTCTGCCATTTTGTTGATTTTTTCCAATATAATACTGAATAGGAATGCTTGTTAAAGGCATTTTTGTCTGGTTGCCATTCCTAAGTGGAATAGTTTCAGTCTCTTTCCATTGAGACTTTTGTTGGCTTTTGTCTTTGGGTATATGCCCTTAATTATATTAATTAAATTTTCTTCTTTTCCTATTTTACTGAGCGTTCTTGTCAGGAATGGGTGTTTGATTGTATCAAGTGCCTTTTTGCATCAATGATCATGTGGCTCTTTTTTTTTTTATGTAGTGGATTATATTTACGTGTTGCATTGGGAAAATCTGCTCTCCCCAAAAACTCTTTTAACATGTTAAAATGCAAGGATGTCACATTGGGCCTTACCAAAACCAAGCTATTTTTAATGACTTTATATGCATGCAAGAGGTGGGTAAATAATAAGGTAGACCAAAGAAGAATTGATGTCTTTTAATTATGATTTTGGGAAAGAATATAAAAATATAGCATGACAGCCATAATGGTGTAGAAGCAAAGAAGTTGAAGCTTTGTCTCAAGTACTTTGAACAGGTTATCAGACCCTCGAGAAAGACAGACATCATGCTTGATAAAGTCAGAATCAGTAAAAAAAAAAGAGGACAACCTCCTTTATATGGATTGATGCAGGCGCTACAACAATTAGTGTGGAACAAGTGAGAGGATGGTTCAGGCAGTGTACAGAAGGTCTCTGAATTGGAATGGACTCCAGTATACCTAAAAACAATGGATTATATAGACTCTCTTTGTAACATTGAACCATTCTTACTTACCTGGTGTGAATACCACTTGGTTGTGATTTTTATTAATTGTTTTGTTACATTGTTGTATCCTCTTGGGGAAGAAAGATGAGACTTTCTACTCCTTAAAATGTTGCCATTTTGGGAACTCACAAGGGTAGGCCTATTCTGTCCTCTTAGGGTCACTGTGAGTTGGAATGGCCTGGATGGTAATCTGTTTAATTGGTTTGGATTCTGTTGGTTAGGATTTTTTTATTTTTCCATATGTGTTCCTAAGAGTTTGGTCTATAGTTTATTTAGTGGTGTCTTTGGCTTCAGGGTTATGCTTGCTTCCTTAAATGAATTTGGGAGTATTCCTTGTTTTCTATGTTCTAAAATAGTTTAACTAAAATCAGTGTTGCCTTCTTTGAAGCCTTGACAGAACTTCCCATTATAGACATCTGAACCTGGACTTTTTCCTGTTCTAAGTTCTATTTTATTTTAAATTTAGTTTTACTGACATCTAATTCACATATGGTTTGGTAGTCTAAACATATTAAAAAGAGTTTTAGCATCATCACCACAGTCAATTTTAGAACATTTTCTTCTCCCTTGTATTCATTATTATTACCATATATACTCGTGTATAAGCCGGGTTTCCAGCACATTTTTATGCAGTGTTTTGGGTTTGTTTGGGTTTTTTGCTTTTGTAAAAGTAGGTGCGTTGGCAGACATTCAAGTTGGCTTATACTCGAGTATATAATGTAGCTCCCAAATCCCCTCCCTCAGCTTTCCCCTGCCATAACTGTAAGAAACTATCAATCTTTATATATTTATCTGTCCTGCATTGTATAGAGAAAAATTATATTAAATGCAAAGCCCACATAAATATATAAAACAGAAAAACCTTAATTGAACAGAAAATAATAAAAACTAGAACAAATTTAAAGTGGGTCAAAGGAAAGAACAAATGATAAGGTGTTCAATTTTAGCCTAAAGTGTACATTAGTCCACTGCCTAATAGCAAGACTATTCACATCCCTGGTCAATGGCCAGAGGGTGTGTACCAGAGGCTTAATCTAAGTGGGAACCCTGTAAATGGATTTTGCACTTTGAGTGTCATCCATAGCCTTCTGCAAACTGGGTACTCAGAATGTAAGCTCTAAGTTTGTTCTCTCCTCTGGTTCTGGATGTTATCATTTACAGTCCTTGGATTACACCGGCTGATGTGCTTCTTCCATGTTGATTTACTTATTTTTTTTAATTCATGTAGTCCTTTTGTTATGGATTGGTTCAAAGTTTCTACTTGTTTTTATTAATTTAGACAGATCATGTGTTTGTAGACATTTATTGTGTCTAGATTTTCAAATTTGTTGAATTAGTCTTCTCAGTATTATTATTTTTCAATTGGTTCTGTTTTAACTATAAATGTGTTTGTTGTTTTCTGTCCAGAAAATCCTGTCTCAGGTTTTTTTTAATGACTGAGTAATTATCTGTTGGTTAAATGTGTTATTCACTCTTAAGGTTTTATATACCAACCTCTTTATAACTTTTAAATATTTTTTTCTTCTTAATGAACTTACTGTATTTAGCAAAAATAGAAATTAATGCAAATGGGGATATGGCAGTGGTGATGTCCTTCTTCTGGAATGTTTTTGTGCACCGATGGAAAATTCAAAGCTCGAAGGCTTTCTCAGTGCTTATAATTACAGGGTTTCTCCATTGTGCAAAATGTCACAGGAATCCTTAAGGAGAAGGGCCACTGAAGGCTTCCATCACCTTTTGTATCCATAGAATCAAGTCACAAGATGTTCCCCGGATCTGTGCGTTTACATGATGCTTCTCTGGTAGGGTTCTTACATTTCAGTAGTTAATACAGAAGGCTTTTTCATATACATGAGTGTCATTGAAAGTAGGAAAGAAACATTTTCTAACATTCATTACATTCATATGGTTCCTTGGACATATTAATTTTTTCACGAGAAAAGAAAAAGGATGAAAGATATCCAACATTACTTACATATATATTTCTCTCCAGTATTCCTACTAAGATCTGTTGCAAAGAATGAAAGACTTCTGAGGACATTTCAGCATATTTTACATCAGTAAGTCCTCTGGCCACAGTGATGCCTTTTGTGTCTAGTGAGGTGTGAGGAACAAGTAAAGGTTTTCCCACATTCCTTACTTTCAGAAGGCCTCTCTCCATTGTGAGCTCTTATATGTGTAGTAAGAGATGAGAAACTAGGAAAGGCTTTCCCGCATTCCTTCCATTCATAAGGTTTCTCTCCACTGTGAAAACTTATATGTCTGGTGAGGTAAGAGGAATAGCAAAAGGCTTTTTCATATTTCTTACAGTCATAGGACCTCACTACACTCTGAGTTCTTGCCTTAGTGAGGCATGAGGAAGGTCTAAAGTTTTTCCCACATTCATTACATTCATAGCCCTCTTTTCACACTGAGTTATTATATGCTTATTGAGAGATGAGGAACCACTAGAGGGTTTTCCAGAATTCTCACATTTGCAAAGTTTTTCTCCAGGAAGACTTCTAACAAAAGGTTTCAGATAAGAGCGGCAATTGTAGTCTTCTCCACATTCCATATATTGATAAGATTGGTATCCAATCTGTGATCTCATTTGAGACGCAGATGTATGGACCAGGAAGGCGTTTCCATACTCAAGACATTTAGAAGCATTTACTTCAACATGAGTTCTCTTAGGCCTAGGACGATCTGCAATCCAGCCGAAAGTTTTCGCATACTGGTGACCTTCCTGATTTTTCTTTCCTAAATATTCTTTACTCTCATGAAGGCTTTCTAACATATATCTTCTCGTCAAGTTTCCCTGGCGGTAGAGCTGCTCTGTTAGGTCATGGCATCCATACAGTCCTCGTATTATGGAGGACCAGGAGTCATTATTCAAGGACAACCTTGTTTATTATTATTCTGTTGAAAAACTGAGTCCAGGTTCCTGAAGGTTTTCATCATCACATCTCTATAGAGTTTCCTCTGAGAAAAAAACAGCAAAGCCCATTCTTCCTGGGTGAAGCTGACATCAATAAGCATGGAGTCCATTTCCTTGCTCTAACTTCTGGAATTCTAAGTGAACGTCCTCGCTGAGTCTAAATGGCCACTTCAGGAAGAGGATGGGAGTGGAACCACACCCACCAGGCTATTCCAAGGGAGATGGCAACCGTCTACTCATCACAGCCACCCAGAGCAGCTGAAACCCTTCTTTGTGATGGCATGGATAGGCAAGGCAGTGTCTACTCTGTAGACTGGATCAGTTCTCTCAGAGGCATACCTGGGACCTCACACCACAACAAGAATGCGATAGAACATCAACTTAAAAAAATTTTTGGGGGGGATTGAGATAGTTAAAGTTTATTGTGCCAACCTAGCTGATAAACACATTAATTTATCTAACATCTCCATATTGATTCCTTTAACAATAATTTGAAATAGTCCTTCCCTTTGTAAAATTTCCCTCATTAAATCTTTAAATATTTTGTTGTACCTTCAGAACATATTTGTTGTCTGAGTATCTCTACAAACTGCTACCATTTTAATCCCAGCCAGCATCATCAGTTCACTGAAATAATCAAGGCCACAACTTTAGAATTGTCATTCTAAAATTTTGACAAACTACTTTCATCTCAAGTGCAGTGTCTTTTATATTGGTTACCTCTTTGCTTCTGCTTTGACTCTTCCATTATATGTTCACCTCTTACCCACAGCAGACCCTCCGGTAGTTCTCACCTCACGTAGGTTTAATTCTGGAATCCTAACCTGAGCCTACGCTACTAAATAATGATTTTGTAATCTGAGTTTCCTTTTCTACCTTTATCCTCCTATCTCTATACCTTTCATAAATGCTATCCTCGTAATAAGTGATGTATAACCTTTAGAGTTTTTATGTCTTATCCTTGGAACATTGTTTTGTTTATGCCTTTATTTTATGCTCAGATTGTCAATTCTTCAGAGAAATTCCCTGGCTAACCATCTAAATACCACCACTCTCTAACATTATTACCGGACTTAAATTTTTTTTTTAGAACATTAAAGTTAACTGGCATACACACATCCTACCCCCCACCCTCGATGTTATCTTTTTGATTATTGTCTTATCTTTCTCACTAGAATGGTATTGCTTCTGAGGACATGGCAGGTACTTTGGCTTCTTGATATTGTTTTCTTCCTATCACCTAGAATTTTACTCATTATCTGGGAGCTTGATAGAGTAATGGAGGAATACTAAAGCATTATTTGAACTATCTGTGGTAGAAGAGCAGTTTTAAATTATATCTCATGAAAATTAAATATTGTTACTAGATTCAACTGACAGGCTGTTAAAACTTTCCTAAATACTTTTAAGTTTTGTACTTACCTAATCAAATTGATAAGAAACAGTTTTCAGTTAACACCTATTTACAAAAAAACCCACGCTGTAATACCATACTACTGAAACCTATTCACCATTTTGTACTCATCAATTAAATTGTGAGAGCTAATGATGCACTTTTTTCCCTTGGTGTTCAAGGAGAAGCCTCTGCAAAGCTCATGTCACAATATCAAGGCTGAATTTCTGTACACATAAGAGCATGTTAATTTTAAAATGGTACTGTGTGCTAGTAATGTCAGTAAGATATAATAAGTAATCACTATATATAGGAATCATTCCTTTGCAATGTACTTCCAAACTTTTTGAAGTCTCTTCAATATGTTGGTAAATGAAATGAAAATTTAAATGAACTTTAAATTCAAGAAAGCTCTACCTCACTTTCTTCTGGCAAAGTCCAGATTAGCACCAATGTTGGTGCTAATTGTAACAATTTTCAGTATTTTCATTTAGAAATCTAAATATATATGCTTAATTAAGCTTGGTTTAGATTCACTTTGCTCACATGGGAAAATTGAATACTCCAAATTCCTTCTTTCCACCTATTATTTTTTTTTTCCACCTATTATTTTTATAGAGTAATTTTTAAGTATTTAAAATATGTTTAACCTTCATTGTAATAGTTAAATATCCTGACAATACACAAAACTGTAAAGTTACGAGCTTGCATTTTGAGACACAGAATATTTTTTTAACATGACATTTACTTTTATTTTAAGGGGTTTTTTATTTTTTAATCTTTTTATTGGGGCTCATAAGGCTCTTATCACAATCTGTACATACATCAATTGAGCAAAGCACCCTTATACATTCATTGCACTCGTCACTCTCATAATTCACCTTCCACTTGGGTTCCTGGGATCAGCTCGGTTTCCCTTTTTTTCCTCCCATCCCCCTCACTCCCCAATCCCACCCCTGGTCCCTTGATAGTTTATAAATAATTATTATATCTTATCTTACACTCCCCGGCGTCTCCCCTCACCCGCCTCCCCATTGCCCATCTCCCAGAGAGGAGATTACACATAGATCTCCGAGATCGGTTCTCCCTTTCTACACGTCCTTCTCTCCTGGGAGACACAGAATACTTTACAGTTTATTTAGACATTGTATTGCAGGAAAAGAAACATTCATGTTGAAGTTCTTTCCTAAATGGTCATACACTTTAAAATTTTTTTACAATTTTTTTAATCTAAACCTTTTTTATAGGGCAACCGCAATTGCTTAGTGTGGATTTGACAAAAATGTAGGTACATTTTCAGAATAGCAAACTGATTACCTGTCTGTGTGTGTTTTATGTAAAAGAAAAATACTATATATATATATATATATATATATGTAAACTTTTAAATAAGCGTGAAGCTCTGTTTTGTCAACATAGCCTCCTCATATGTGCACACACTTCTAAAGGTGGTTTTGCCATCCCTTCTGAACCCTTCCAGAAATAATTTGGCACTCTTCAGTTTATACCACATGAAACTAGCAGTTTGAACATTTATCAAATAATAGGTTATTTTAATAGTTTTTGCATTTAGAGAACAAAAAAAAGGTCTCTTAGGGTAAGAACAGGTCTGTAGGGAGGTTGGAATGAGGTTTCCTTTGCTACCTTCCTGAATGGGCAGGTGTATTAACAAACAAACAAACAGAAAAAAGCTCTGCTCAGGGACCTTTAATAGTATGCATTTTCCCATTTGTCAATCCATCAGGCAACTCTCTCTGAGTTAGTGCACACAGTGGCATCGCCTGGGAAAGTTCTCTTTAGTCACAGTGCATTTTTTCATAAAAGCTGTTTCACTTGAAACTAACTTTTTGTGATGACCGAATTAAGAGAACTGTATGCGACTGAAATTATGTTTGCTGTTTGGGGAAAATGCCACAAAAACGGTTGTGATGTTGAACACAGGACAGTGCTATGTGAAAAAAAATAAAGTGCATGAGGGGTTTGCTCATTTCAAAAAAAGGTGAAATGTCGATTGATGACAAACTTCATTCTGGATGTCCTTCAACTGGTTTTGCCTCCAAGACAATTCACCTGCTCACGCAGCCTTCTCAGTATATCCGTTTTGCCCCCCCCCAAAAAAAGCATGCTTAAAAATAAGAAAACAAAAGAGCACACCTCGGCCCACGCATCTTTCACTTGACCTTGTACTGTGCTACTTCTTGAAAAGAGCTATGAAAGGACAGCGATTTGACAACATAGAAGAGGGAGAAAAAAATGAGGTGCTGTGCTGTCAGCCATCCAAACAGATGAGTTTGCAAAATATTTCCAAGAATGGAATTGCATTAAGTGTAATGAGGAGTAAGTTACTATTGAGGTTCTTTTGTT
Organism: Tenrec ecaudatus; assembly: GCF_050624435.1. Lineage (NCBI taxonomy): Eukaryota > Metazoa > Chordata > Mammalia > Afrosoricida > Tenrecidae > Tenrec > Tenrec ecaudatus. The sequence continues at coordinate 144,262,180 of NC_134533.1, forward strand.
TTGATAGGGTTGATTTGTAAAAAAAAAAAATAATAATAATAATACATAGCTTTGGAACAAATTCTGGGATTTTTAGGGTACCACCTTGTATTTGCATTTTTTCCCAAAGTACTTATGTTTTATGTTTTTTAACTTAATATTCACATATGTAGAAGCTTAGCTTACAAGAGAAAATATACAAATATTGTTATTGTTTAACAATGTTTTCTACACTTTTTCATATAAATATAGATGGAGAAATATAAGGTTTATGTCATTTCTGTTTTTAAAAGAACTTGAAATAGAAATTTGAAAATATTTAACAGAATATACAAATACAAGTGTATACTTCAGAATACTTTTATGTTGTGACTGGCAAATGTAGGTTGATTGGAAGTTTCTAGAACTTTCGTTTTAATGAACTTTATGATTGTCCAGTATTTCAGTAGTTGTAGGTGGTGCCCCTCACGGTGAAGAGGAACACCAGGCTATGATCATCTTTGGAGCTAAATATCAAAAAATTGATCAGTTTGCATGGCAGGCATAGTTGCAGTTGCCAGGCAACCCAGCTTTGAGAAAGATCTAGGTTCCCCACAGCATCCAGCAAGTGCCCTCCCACACTGCCATGATGCCTTGAAGCTATGGTTCTCAAACTTCCTAATGCCTTGACCCTTTAATATCTCATGTTGTGGTGACCCAAACCATAAAACTATTTCCGTTGCTACTTAGGAACTATAATTTTGCTACTATTGTAAATCAGGTGACAGCTGTAAAAGTGTTGTTTGACCTCCAGCGGGGTCACGACCTCCAGCTTGAGAGCTGCTGCCCTAAAGAAAAGTAAGCTCTGAGGAAGGGCTGGTGAATGAGGGGTCGAAGAGGAGATCAGCGAGTTGTCAGTGAAACCTACGTCTGCACAAATGAGATAAGCCAAAAAGGGCAGCAGGAAATGTTCTATAAATCTTTAGACAAAAAGTGCAAGTATATGGGAACAGGGGAATAAAGAGAAAACAGGTTAAAGTAGCTAACCAAGAAACTAAAGAATGTTTACCTGCAAAAAATGGAGAAATGAAAAACGAGGAAGTCCAGCCTGTGATGCAGTGCGAGAAAAAGAAACAAAGTTTGATTGTTGTTTATGTACCATGTTTTATCAACGGGCCAGTCTTGTACAAAACAGAGGAATGTTTTTATCAACTATTTTGTAAATGCAAGTTTTTTATTTGCTTTAGAAACATTTTTAAGGAAGAGGAAATCCCACTTCGAACCATTTTTTTAAATTGCAAATGCTTTCTTTTTAAGATGTGAAATCATTTACTGATTGTCTCTTTTTTTGGTACACCCAGAAAATAGTGGGATTATGAATTGTAGGAAGATTTGACTCTCTTGGTTGTCAACATAACATTCCTTGGGATGGGGATAGAATAGTTTTTCTATTCCTAATACAAAACATGCATAATGGTAATTTGGAGTCACTGTTATGTATTTATGTGACTGGAACATTTTAATTTTTATTTCTATGTTTGTTTTTAAAAACAGAATTGTGTCTGAAACATTTCTGTAATCATGGCTTTCTAGTCAAAACTACGTGTATTCTGTAACACCTTGGGTTGTGGTCTTCCAATTTTCCTGATAATTGATTTATGTGCTGTGAAAGGTTGAGAGTGTAGTATGTGACATTAAATTGTGAATTAATGGTACTTGATAATCTCTTTTTTTTAAATTACGCCAAATTTAAAGCTGGAAAGTCACTGGAATTTGGAAGCTAATTGTACCATGCCATTTTAGGATTTTGTTATTCACCTTTAAGAATTGTATACAAATTATTTCATAATCTCTCTGTACTGATCTCAAAACAACCAATAAAATGCCAGTTATTAAAAAAAGTCACAACTTGACTTTAGCATTTCACGTACTTGTGATATTTTCATAATATTAACAAAGTAGTTGTATGTATAGGTATGGTGGTCCCAGAAAATTTAGGCTTGAATAGTATTTGCTTATTCCGGTGCCTATATTTGAGGATAAAGAAGAGTTGTTGAAGAAGCTGCTTAAAACTGTCCTATATGTAATTAGTATCAAAGATGTTTTTACATGTGTCTCAGCAGGCCAAGCTTTAAGAGCACTCAGGATGAGAAAATTGAGTTGCAAACCAATAAGATGGGGGTTTTTTCTGTTTATTTATTTAAATTGTTTCTGAGTTATAAATCATAAAATTGATTCACTTCTTTCCTTCATTTTAGGAATCTGGTGGGTAAAAGTCTAATTCATAGGTGAATGATAGCATCTTCCTTTATTTTTTAGCCATGAAACTCATGACTGCCCTGGTGAATGTTGCCTTAAACCTCAGTATTCATCAGGATAATACACAGAGACAATATGAAGCAGAGAGAAATAAAATGATTGGAAAGAGAGCCAATGAGAGGTTAGAATTACTGCTTCAGAAACGCAAAGAGGTAAGTTAGTTTTACATAACTAGTTTGTTTTTAGAAAATATGTTGTTGTTAGTTGTCATCATTAAATATAACTCATGACAGTAAATGTGCCTAAATAAAACTGTGTTAGGTCTTTCAAGGCTGTGACCTTTTGCAGCACATCACCAAACCTGTCTTCTAAAAAACTTCTGCATGGTTTAAGTTCACCAACCTTTCAGCTAGCAGTTCAAAACTTAAACTGTGCTACCCAAAATTCCAAACTCACTACTCCCCAGTTGATTTCAACTCACAGCAACTCTAGAGGGCAGAGTAGTGTGGCTCCTTTTGTGTTCTGAGCCTTAATCTCCAAGCAAACTATCTCAACTTCTTCCTGGAAGTACCTAGTGAGTTTGAATTGACCTTGTAGCTAACAACCCAACTCATAACCCAGTACTACACCACCAGAATTCACCCAGGGACTATTGATTGTTTTTATTTTACTTCATAAAGGTTTGTGCTTATGTTTTTATTCTTTTCTTTTCTTTTTTATAAATCATTTTGTTGTGGGCTCTTACAGATCTAACAACAATCCATTCATTAATTAAATCAAGCATGTTTGTACATATGTTGCCATCATCATTTTCAACACATTTTCTTTGTACTTGAGAGCTTGGTATGGGCTGCTCTTTTTCCCTCCCTCCCAAAATATTTTCTTAAAAGTTAGATTGCTTGATTTCATAATTTTCAGATGAAAGGAGAAAGTTGATCAAGTGATTTAGTGTTACATAATGGCAGAAGGGAGTCACAGAACATCTTCCCTTGGGAAGATTATCAAGGAATTAGATTTTGCAGTAGTTGTGTTGCTATTCGCTCAGTCAAAAATGGATTTCTACAACACTGTATTTCTAGGAAAAAGCCTAAGATAATTAACTGATGTGTAAGGTATTCCTATAAATAAGATTGATCCCTCTTTTAAGTGAAAATTTCCTATATGTGTTAAAAGTGACTTTAAAGTGGATTTTTAAAGAAAAACATTTTTATTTACCTAGTCGAAAATAAAATTTTAGATCTACAGTACTGGCCTACTTTTTAATCTTGAGGGTGTTAGAAGGAAATACTACATGGCTACAAAGGAACTGTTGTCAGTGAGCAATAATTTACAACAGAAGACAACCCACAGTAAACTTAGAGTTAAAATTTAACTTTGCAATATGTGTAATACTATGGAAGTAAATATTTGTAGTATGCTTCAGTGAGTATTGCCAACCAAAATAAATACATCTATTCTTAATTCTTTTTATATGATAAATGCAGAAGCTTTATTTTTTTAACTTTAAGTTTTAGTAATGTGAATGATTTGTTGTAAAATTAGTTCTAAGCCTATTTCAGTAAAACCTGAAACAAATAATATAGCGAAACAATCTGTAGGAATTTTATTTGTTAAACTTATGCATATAGTAAACAGAACTGTTTTCTTCAATAGTGCTACACAGACAATTCAAGACAAATGAGAATGAGAAAAATGCCTTGAATGTCACTTTGTACAAGGGCCTTTGTTAATTTCATTTTATTGCTCCATTTTTACCACTGTTGATCACTATCCTTGTAGTGATCCCTGTCCTCCTCCTATTTGTTGGACTTGACTTACTCTCAGTGATACAAGCTAATCTGATACAGACTAAAGTAATTGGATACTTTTCGTGAAGTTGAAAGTTCTTGTAAAGTGGTAATCCCAGTTGATCCATTATGAAAAAATACAGAACTAAATTTGGCACCTGGCTTGCATTCCAGAAGCATTGAATTGTGGCATTATCCCAAAGCAGGTGGTATTTTGAAACTAGGAGACTAGAACCCTTGGTTGCACCACCTCTCCCTGTTAATTAATGTCTGTGGGAATGAGTATGTGTGTGTCTGTGTTTGAACTAGAGAAATTAATAAAGCCACTGTAGTAAAGCTGTGAAATAATGTAAGTATACTGGTGATTATAATAAATGAGTAAAAGAATTAAGTAATCCAAATGAAACTAAAACAGGAATTAAGTATTGTGTAGTACTTTAATTTTTTTGTCTTATTTTTTTGTTTCAGCTACAAGAAAATCAAGATGAAATTGAAAATATGATGAACTCTATTTTTAAGGGTATATTTGTTCATAGATACCGGTAAGGGATTTTTAAAAATCTAATTATTGCTTACTTATGGTCCTATCTATTTACAAAACTATAAAATTCCTTTTTATGATTTCGTTTTGTCTGTGTTGAGAAAACAACTTTGAATACTAAACGTTAAGTAAGTGTAGAACATTTGGGTACCACTACTACCCTGCACTCATACAAATGCAGACCATAACTTGTAGAAGGTAGCTTGTCTACTTGCATATGCACTGATTAATGTTCATTAATAAGATAGCATTACCTTAACATGACCTTAATATTATATCATTGATTATCTTGACATTTGAAAAATTAAATTTCCTACATTTTTTCCGTGCAGTGTTAGTCATTTTATTCCATGGGAAATTAACCAACTGTTGTTTCTTTAATATCCCTGTGAACTAAGGTTCACCCATGTGAATAATGCAGTTACTTTATACTCTTATTTGCATTCATAATACAAGTGAAAGTAATAGCTGTTCTCACATTTTTGTTAAGATTCTTTGTAAATTGGTGTATCTTCCTTTGATATCTGAAAACTTTAAAAATATGAGTTCTAATTTTTGAAGATAATATTTCACATAAAATTAATGAATCACATATATTGTTAACTTATCTTAAGTGTGAAGTGTTTCAGTAGATGATGATAATGCTGTTAGGTGCCGTATGTTCAGTTCCAACTCTTACTGACCCATGTACAATGAAATGAAACACTGCTCAGTCCTGTGCCATCCTCACAATTGTTCCTTTGGTTGAACCTATTGTTGCAGCCATTGTGTTGGTCTATTTTGTCAACGGTCTCCTTTGTTTGACTGCCCTTCCACTTTACCAAGCATGGTGACCTTCTCCAAGGACTGGTCTGTCCAAAGTATTACCATATTCACCTCTAAGGAGCAATCTGGCTGTACTTCTTCCAGGTCATATTTGTTCTTAGGGCAGTGCATGGTATTTTGAATATTCTTCCACCAGCACCATAATTCCTAATGCAATGTCCAACTTTAACATGTATGTGAGGCAATTGGCTTGCGTTAGGCACACTTTAGTTCTCAAAGCAACTTCCATGCTTTTCAGCAGATAATTAGGAATGCTGTTTTAAATCATATTTGAGACTATAGTTGGCCTGTTAATTAAAACAGAAGAATCATAAACAAAATGAAATATACATATGTCTTTTAATAGAGATTAAATTTATTATGATGTTCATTCTTTGCTTTCAGAAATACTGTACTGATCTTGCACACTTTCTTTCAAATAAGAATATTTTAATTTATTTGGTGCTGTTACATGTGGTACTAGCTTTATTAAATTTTCTGTCTTCAGTGATTTTATTGTTAGCTTATAGAATAGTACTCAGTACCGCTGAATGTGGTCTAAGGGCATTTAGATTCTGGATGCTCTTAGGACAATCAAGTATTTTTCAAAGGAAGATAGTTTTGCTGCCCCCTTTCAAACTGACGGCGTTTTATGGTTTCTCTTGCTCTGTTGCGTGATGAGAGCCGACATCCTTGATTTGTTTCTGATTTTACTGGCAGGAACCTTTCATCACATTTCAGGAATTTCTGTTGCTGGTTTTCAGAAAGTTTTTATTAGGAATGTATATTGGGTTTTTGTCAAATGCACTTTTGAATCTATTTAAACCATTGTTTTGCTTTGCTTTATTTTTAGTGCTTCATATTTGTTTATTGTCAAATGTTAACAAATTTGTGAATTTATGGGATAAAACCCACATGGTCAGGATGTATCATCCTTTTTGTATATTGTTGGGTGAAATTTGCTAAAATTTTCCTTAAGAACTTCTGTGTCATCTACACTGATAAAAGACATACATATTTAACATTTTATATCTCTATGTCCAAGGAATCAAGTAATGTTACTGTTTTAAAATAAATTACAGTGTAGTCACTTCTCTCAAGTTTTCTGGAAAAATTAGGTATTACACAAGCTTCTTCCTATAGAAATTCTGTTGAGCCTAGAGTTTTCTTTGTGGGAATGTTTAAAGTACAAATTAAATTTTTCTAAGAAATAGAAGGCCATTCGGGTTGTTTCTCTTATGTGACCTTTGTTTATGTTTTATGTGTCATGAATTCATCTAAGTCGAATTTATGAACATAATGTTTTTGATTTTTCATTGATGAATTCACTTCGTTCTCAATACCAGTAATTTGTATATGTCTTTTCTGTCTTCCTATGTCTCTCCCTCCTCCCTTCCTTCTTTTTCTGTTCTTACCTCTCCTCCCTTATAAAAAAAATCATTTTTTTCTGATTTATCTCACAAGAACAGCTTTTTGCTTATATTGAGTTTCGTTTGTGTTCTTTTAAATTTCACTGATAATTTTACTTTATTATTGATTCCTTGCTTTTTTGTTTGTTTGATTAAAGTACACGTATCATCCTTCTTTCTTGGGTAAGGAATCTAGACACTGCTTAGCTGCATCTTCAACCATGGCCTTTAAAAATATACATTGATGTTTGCTCTCTCGGCACTGATTTAATTGTGCCCTCTAAATTTGGACTTGCTGTATTCTCTCATTTTCATACAGTTCAAAATATCCTTTTGGTGTTTTTTTCTTTTAACTGATGGGTTGTTCAGAGGTGTCATGTTATTGTTTGTTGATAAAGATTTGGGCATATTCAGTTAGTGATTTTTAAATGTCATTGTGGTCAGAGGGTGTACCTTTTATTATTGGAATATTTTGAAGTTTTGTTGCTTAGGAAAGGAGTTCTGCTTTTCTTACTTAGTGTTGTTCTTTTGTTCTTTTTCTGTGTTGTTTGAGCCTTCCTTATATTTAGCTTATTTTCTACTAGCTTATTTTCTAGCAATTATTGAGAGAAGGGTATCATAAGAATATTTTTTGTGTGAGTATTTTTCTTAGTTAGATGATTTGCACATCTTCTCACCCCATAAGCTAACCCAAAGTTTCCTGTTGTGTTTTATTAGAAACTTTCATCATTGTCTTCAGTTTAAACCTGTGAGCCATCTTAAATGACAATTAGGTAATTTAATTTTGTATAAGAATCAAAAGTCATAACACCATTTAGTATAAGACTACCCTTCCCCATTGAATTAACTTGCCACTTTTCTAGAAAATTTATTTTCCATAAATGCAAGAGCTTATTTCTGGATTTTCTAACCTCTCTGTACCCATGTCATCTGTAATATTTTATAGTAGCTCTAAAGTAACTTTCTTTTTTATTGGATCACATATATCTCTCTATTGTGTTCTTTTGAAAGGACGCTGAAAGCTTCTTAATGTTTTGTTGGTGATTGTGATGAAGCCTTATTTCTATTTGCATTTCTAGTCTGTGGGCATATAGAACAAATAGCGAAGAAAAAATATTTGTGTGTCCTTTTATATTTAGCCTCTTCCATTTCTGACATTCTTCAGTTTTTCTATGGCTGTCAAATTTTTTTGGCTGTTTTTTCTTTTAACTTTAAGGACTCCCTTTAACAATTCTTATAAGGCAGGCCTGTCAACTACAGCTTTACTTTATTTACTTTAAAACATTTTTTAACCTTCATTTTTGTAAAATCGTTTTGCTGGATATATAATTCTTGGTAGGACAGGTTTCTGCATGGCTTTCTTTTTTCTTGCAACATGTTTATGCCATTCGTAGCCTACTGACCTTTATTAGATCTAGTAAAAAGTCATTGATCCATTTGCTCCCTTATATTTTAGAGTTTTTCTCTGTAGCTCTCATGGTTTTCTCTTTGACTTTCAGCAGTTTGCCTATTATATAAGGGGACACCAAAAATAAACTGGAATCCCCCACTCCCCCTAGCCCCCACCCCGTGTATTTTTTAAAAACACAGCCTTATCACATTCAAAGTACTCTCCATTACACTTAATACATTTGTCAAATCTGTGATTCCATTCGTGGAAACATTTTCAAACTCATCTGTTTGGATGGCTGACAGCACAGCTCCCACCTATTTTTCTTTGCCTCTTTTATGTTGTCATATTGTTGTCTTTTCATGTCCCTCTTCTTTCACGGAAACCAAATAAAAAAGAAATCAAGTGGAGTGAGGTCAGGTGAGTGAGGTGTGTGGGGCAATAGAGGAATGCTGGGTTTTGGCAAAAACTGGCACATCGAGATGGCTGTGTGAGCAGGTGAATAGTCGTAGAGGCAAAACTAGTTCGCCGTCTGCCACAAATCAGGCCTTTTTTGTTCCACACTGTTCCGCAATCTTTGCAGAACCTCTAAGTAAAAAGCTTGATTAACAGTTGATCTGGTGGAACCAACTCTAAATGTACCATCCCCTTATATAAAAAAACACACAAATGAGCATCATCTTGATCTCTTTTTCACTTGACAAGCTTTTGAGGGGTGAGGTGATGATGGCGTTTTCCACTGACTTGATTGATGTTTGGTCTGGAGGGTGTAAGAATAGTACCATGCCTCATTACCCAGTAATGACCTTGGACAAAACATCTGGATCGCATCGGAGCTGTTCTTTCAAAGCACTGCATGTTTCCCTCAATGCTCTTTTTCCTGGTCACATAGAACCAGAGGCACAAATTTCACAGTGACCCTTCTCATTCCCAAATCTTCCATTAAATTTTTGAACCAAGCTCCAAGATAGTATGGATAAATTGCATGAATTTTGTTGATATTTTCATCCATTTGGGAGTTGATGGACATCCAGAATTAGGTTTGTCATCAATCGATATTTCACCTTTTTTGAAACAAGCAAATCCCTTGTACACTTGATGTCTTCCCATAGCACTGTCCTTATAAGCTGTTTTCAACATCATAGCTGTTTCTGCAGCATTTTTCCCAAACAGGAAATAAAATTTCACAGCTGTTCTCTTAAATCAGCCATCATAAGAAACGAGGTTCGAGTAAAACTGCTTTTACAAAAAAATAAATAAATTCACTGTGACCACAGAGAACCTTCCTAGGCAAAGGTTCACTAACTCAGAATGAGTTGCTTGGTGTTTGCTTAATAGGAAAAATGTATACTACAAAAGCTCCACTCTGCCTAGCACAGTTCTGGTTTTGGGGGGTACCCCTCATAAGTCTTAAATGTGAATATTATTATGTTTATTCTGCTAGCATTTATGAGACTTTTTCACCATTTTTCTCATAATTATTTTAATCCATTCCTCTTTTTTGGATTCTTGTTACACATGCTTCAGGAAAAAGATGAGGCTTTCTCCTCCCATAAAATTATAACATCAGAAACCCAACAGGGCAGTTCTACCCTGTCCTACAGAGTCACTGTGATACAATAATACTAAATTTGGTTTGGGTTTTATTGTACAAGCTAGTAACTATGATGTTGCTCCAAAGGTCTCTGGGGCTCCCTTTATTTTACTTTATTATATTTTGTCTTTTCTTTACATTCTATTTACCTATATCCAGGGGTTCTGTTTCTTCTACAAATTCAAATATGGTATTGATACCAAATAGTGATTTTTAAAATTTTTTTCTGTTATGGTGACATAGTTTTTATGCATTGGCTGTTAACTCCCTGCCAACAGTATGAAATCACCACCTGCTCTGCAGGAGAAGGATGAGGTTTTCCACTCTCGTGAAGAATTTCAATCTGGGAAACCCACATGGGAAGTTCTGTCCTGTCCTGTAGAGTCACTGAATCAGAGTCAACTCGATGGCGGTGAATTTGCTTTTTAGTATTTAGTTTTTATTATTATTGTGCTTTTCAGTTGTTTGGTTTGTTTTGCTTTTTTAATTATATATTTTTATTATGGATATAGTGGGGATGTATACATTTCAGATCATCTACTCTGTCTTTAACAGTTCAAACCCCTCATCACCCTTCTTCTCCCTCCCCCATTCTTGTTTTGTACTCTTAAGTCCATCCAGTTTTTCTCACTGGTGGTCCATCATCGTTCTTTTCACACAAGTCAACACCTACCAACCTTTGAGTCTGTTAATTAATCTTCCCTCCCTTGCACCTACCTCCCTTGGTAACCTCCAAAGCTTATTCCCCTTTGTATATAAGTTTTGGTTTTTATCCTTAAAGTAATGGCTTCATATAATGTTGTCCTTTTGTTCTTGGCTTACTTCATTCAGCATAATGATCTCCAAGTCCAGCCATGTCATGTCACCCGTGTCATCATTGTTTACAATACATGGTTTTCCATTATATACCATTGCATATAATTTTTCCAATTTTATTTTGTAGAATTTATATAGTAAAACAAATAGATTCTACATGTATAATTTCGTGACTGATTACATTGAGTTGTACAACCATTTATCCCTCTTTATCATTAGCAAACTCCTTGCCCAGTAAGGTTTCTGTTTAATCTTTCAAATATGTATTGTCAGTTTGATCCCATTTAGACAAATTGTAAAATAGTATGTTATGAAACTACTGTTCATGTAATTATAAATAACATTTGATTTTATACTCTACTTTTTTATATATAGTCAATGTAGCATAGATTTGAAAGAAGAGGTGATCTGAAAGTGAATTTTGGACACATGTTATATAAGGTGTCTACTTATCAACCTACAGATTTTAACAATTAAGTAAACAAATTATATATATTGGGGGGGAGTATAATGCTCAGATGGGCTAAGCTGATTTAAAGAATATTTCAGAGGTTATTTTTGGTTTAAGTAGAAAAAGATTTTAAAATAATTCTAGATAGCTGAATATACTAATTTGTGTAAACACCGAATCTTAAAAAGAAAAGAAACATCCAATCTTGACAAATGGTAGTTTCTTTTGTCATAGTTTTCTATTCTCTCCTAACACAAATACTAAAAGCACTGGTTTTTAGTAATAGAAATTAATTTATTTACAGTGCTAGAAGCTAAAAGATCCAGATTGTGGTCTTAGCTGGGTAAATTTTTTCTTGTGGGTATAGAATCAGGTGTTCTTTGGTTCTTTACATGACTTCACATAACATCTGTTTTCCCATGTATTTTTGTAATTTGCTCTTGTTATAATTCAGAAATGATTAAACTTAGAGCCCTTCTACTTTAGTATTAAATAGCATATCAAAGAAAATTTTTTCACATATAAATATAATAGTAAAATTCTAAAATATCAAAGATCAAGAGTAAGACTTAGAAGCAACCAAAGGGAAAAGATTAAAACTATTATTTGCATAAGTATTAAAAGGATTTTTTAACATCTTAAGAACAAAGTTAATGGTAAAAGATCACAATAGAGAAAAGTTACGAACAACTTTAGAATGAAATTGGAATTCTTATATTTCAACTTTTACTCTAAAAGATCTCAGCATGTTTTTAGAGATTTTTTCAGATAACACCAAAGTATGATATGCTCCAAACAAACTCATTCCATTTTAATCTCCTTACATCAATTGGACATCGCCTTACAGAAGGCATCACAAGGAAGAGATGAGTGAGTCTGGGTGCAGTGTAGCACCGAGGAAAGCACAAACGTTCTTTAATGCTTCCTTTCCCACTGTCACGACCTCGATTCTTCTACCTTACAAATCGGATTAGACCAGAACATGTACACTGCTACGGATATAAGGCCAAAACACAGGAAATCGAGGATAGGTAAACCCCTCAGGAGCAACAATGTGAATAGATACTGGAAGGATAAAAGGACAGGGGAAGGGGGGAGTCAATCACAGGGATCAATCTATAACCCTCTCCCAGGGGGTCAAACAACAGAAAAGTGGGTTAAGGGGTAACAGGATTATGTAAGATATGAAAATAACTATAACCTATCAAGGGTTTATGAGGGAGGGTAGGAGGGCAAAAAAATGAGATGCTGATATCAGGGGCTCAAGTAGAAAGAAAAATGATTTGAAAATGATGATGGATACATATGTACAAATGTGCTTGACACACTGGATGAATGTATGAATTGTGATTGAGAGTTGTAAAAGCACCGAATAAAAGTATTTAATTTAAAAATTTTCTATGTGACCTATAAATTGACAACAAAATGTGAATATTTACTAAGATATAGCTTTGAAATTTATGTATTGATATTTGATTTTTAATGTTACTTTTTAATATTTAGAGATGTTTTTTAAAAACAGAGGCTAAAATTCTATGAAAATATTAAGGAATAATGTAGATAGTCATGTAACCTGTTTTATATGAGACTTAAATTCCTTTATATTTTCTCTTTTGAAAAATAGTAAAATTAGATGAACAATTTTTCCGATTTTGTAAGCTTATTAATTAGTAATACATTTAAACTAATTGATCAGCTTAAAATAATAACATAAAAGAATTTATTTTACTTAGTGCAAGACTTATCAATGACTTTTAAGCTGTTCCTTTCTCACTCAGGCTATTTCCTATAGAAATATCCTCATAATTGATCTATTGATCTACTTTGCGGGGGAAATGATATTTTTTATAGTCAGATCGTAAGGACAGTTTGGTTAAGACAAATTCATTATGTGCTGTAATTTAGATAGTGGACCTTTTTGACACTCATAATTATTTCTCACTCAAAAACTCTCTTGAGAGGTTGAATAATTGTGTCAAAACATCTATCCAAAAGTTATTCTTCAGAATTCATGCTGTAATCATTTTATTTTAGTCTACATCTCTACTGAGAAAGCTTCTGGAAGGACAGTACAGGAATCATTTAAGTAACATTCCCAAGAGTTCATTTTAATTTTGTTGTAAAAGAAATTTACTACAATTCTAACTGCCAAGAAAGTAATGCAAAAAAGAATATTTAAGCTTAAATAATAAACTAAAAGTTTTTTTCTCCTAGAAAGACAGTGTGGAAACATACTAAATTATTGAATCATTGTTTCATCCTGTAAAATAGCATTAACAGTACAAGATTCATATAATTATTCCAGGCTTATTCCTCCCTCGTTTTTCTTTTTTGTAGAAGCCAAGTTAAGAGTATCCTAACTTCTTTTTTAATTCTTCATTTCAAGGCCCACAAACCACAATGCTATGAAAATTGGTCTAATTGTATGGCAACAGTTCAAATCAGTCAATATCTCAAAGCATGCCACATTGTTTGTAATAACCTCTTAAGTAGAATGTTAATCTCCAGAGGGGAAAAAGATGGTTTCTGTTAGTAAGATGATGATAGAAATGATGAAAGAATACTCAGTGTATGTAGGTGATCACAGTAAAATGAGGGTAGTGTGGGCAATAGGAATAACTGAGAGTAATGGGTACGCATATGAATAAACCAAATGAAAACAAGACAGGTTATGGAGACATTACTAAGAGTCTTTACACCTGGACAAATAATGTATCAGTTACCTTTTTCCATTTAACAGTTTATCCCAAAACTTGGCAGCATAAAACAACATTAGCTAGTTTTTATGGGTTAACAAATGAGATTAGCTGATGTTTATGACTTCACAGTCTAAGATTGAATTCAAGACATCAGTTAGAATTGCAGCCATCTGGGGGCTTGCTTGGGCTTGGAAGATCTATTTTTAAGATGGCTTATTCTCATAGCTGGTAAAAGAAGGCCTCAAATACATACAAAGTTTTACATAACAGAGCTTAAATATGCTCAATACGTGGCAGCTGCCTTACCCCAGAGGAAGTGACCCAAGACAAAGAAAATAAAATCTTGATTTCTTTAGGATTCTCAGGAGTCACAGTTCATCATTTCTACTACATCATAATCACTAGATCCAAGCTGTTCAGTCCATGCACAATCAAGAGAAAGTAGATTAGTCTCCTCTAAAATGAATATTTACAAATAATTTGTGGACATACTGTAAAACCGTAACAAAGGAGTTTTAATTTTACTATCTAGTCAGTCATTACAGACTATAATCACAATAGAGAATGATTAATAGAGCAAGGTGGTTTCGGGAGGCAACGTGAATTGGAGCAGTAGAACCCAGATAGAAGACAAGAGCTAAGAACTTTTTTTACGACAGCAGGTTAAGCTTTCTGACTACAAGTGATCAAATGGTAAGTCTAGAAAAAGAATATTTAAATGTTTAATATCCAGGTGGGAAGGGTTAGCCTTAGCATTTGAACTAGAAAAAAACTAGAATTTAATCAAAACAAATTGATTCAAAACACCAACAATGTACATAGAGGGGAAATCTCAAGAATATACGCTGTTTAAGACTCTAGTAGTCTAGACCAAAAGGCATTAAATGAAACCAGGCACAGAAGTAAGGATGAGTATAAGAAATATTTTGATCTGGATGACAATCTGGAGGAGAAACAATGAGACCGACAGTTGGGGCGGGGTGGGGGATGGAATAGGGGAAGGTGGGTGTTATGTAAGGAAGTGGTGTTAACAAACCCAGGAACAAGGAAACAACAAGTGATCCAAATTGGTAGTGAGGTGGGTGTGGGATGCCTGGTAAGGCATGATCAAGGGCAATGTAACGAAGAGGTATAGCTGAAACCTAGGTGAGGATGGAGCATGATAGTGGGACAGGAGGAAAGTTAAGGGAAATAGAGGAAAGAGCTGGGAGGCAAAGGGCATTTATAGAGATCTAGATAAAGACATGTATATATACAAATATATTTATATGAGGATGGGGAAATAGATCTATGTGCCTATATTTATAGGTTTAGTATTAAGGTGGCAGAAGGACATTGGGCCTCCACTCAAATACTCCCTCGATGCAAAATGCTCACCTTCCCGACACAACTGCTGAAGACAAAGCAGGTCTTAAAAGCTTGAGGGTAAACAGTGGCCATCTAGCTCAGAAGCCCACATGGAAGAACACACTAGTCTGTGTGATCACGAGGTGCCAAAGGGATAAGTTATCAGGCATCAAAGAACAAAAAATCATACCACTGGGTGCATACCTCCATGATACGATCGCTGAGGACAAATGGGTACATAAGCAAATGTGGCGAAGAAAGCTGATGGTGCCCGGCCATCAAAAGTTTTAGCATCTTAGGTCTTAAAGGCTTGAAGGTAAACAAGCAGCTATCTAGCTTAGAAGTAACAAAGCCCACATGGAAAAAGTACACCAGCCTGTGTCATCATGGAGTGTTGAAGGGATCAGGTATAAGGCATCATCAGAACAAAAAGATCTTACCATAGTGAATGAGGGAGGGAATGCAGAGTGGAGACCCAAAGCCCATTTGTCGGTCACTGGAGATCCCCTTACAGAGGGGTCTAGGGGAGGAGACAAGCCAGTCAAGGTGCAATGTAGCACTGATGAAAAATACAACTTTCAAAAAAAAACAAAAACTTTCCTGTAGTTCCTAAATGCTTCTTCCCCCCGCCACTTTCATGATCCAAATTCTACCATGCAAGTATGCCTAGACCAGAGGATGTACATCATACAGATAGGAACTGGAAACACAGGGAATCCAGGGCGGATGATCCCTTTAGGACCAGTGGTGTGAGTGGCGATACTGGGAGGTTAGAGGGAGAGTGGGTTGGAAAGGGGGCACTGATTACAAGGATCTACATGTGACCTCCCTGGGGGACAGACAACAGAAAAGTGGGTGAAGAGAGACGTTGGACAGGGCAAGATGTGATAAAATAATAATTTATAAATTATCAAGGGCTCATGAGGGATGGGGAGCGGGGAGGGAGGAGAAAAAATGAGGAGCTGATGCCAGGGGCTTACGTGGAGAGCAAATGTTTTGAGAATGATGAGGGCAATGAATGTACAGATGTGCTTTACACAATTGATATATGTATGGATGGTGATAAGAGTTGTATGAGCCCCTAACAAAACGAGTAAAAAAATACATTGAATAAGAGTTCCCTGCTAAAATAAAGCTGGCTTATTATATTCTGTCAGTTAAAGAGATTAGCCACCTGTAACTTAAATAATATCAATGATTACCAAGGGGTCAAATAGAAGGCACATAAATAATGATAGCAAAATATGTACAAATATGCTTGATACAATTGATACATGGATTTTATAAGAGCTGTAAAAGCCCCCAATAAAATGATCTTAAATATGTGGAGGGTGTTTGTGTATATATATATATATCAGTGGTATTCTAAGAATGATAGTAGAATGGTTGTGCTGAGTGTGTATCTACAGTTACTAGGTAATCATTATCATTTTAACCAGTATACCACACCTATTGATTTTGCCCTCAATCTCCTTCTCTGGGGTTTTGCAACAGAATTCTTGGCCTAGCCTTTAATTAGGATTGATTTTTTTTTCCCCCAAGGGAAATGAAGTAATAAAGTAATGACTCTTTAATAAAGATGTCAAACTAATTATTAGAACTGACAGGTAAAATGAATGATTTTGAGTGTTTTGTGGTTTTGTGAGGCAGGGGCAGAGGAGTTATTTTGTATTTACTACTGTAGCATTTATTCTTTTATTTGGATAACCCAGGAAATCAAAGTATATCAACCAGCTGTTCACATAAATGTAAATTTACACTAAAAGATAGGATCATACTGTCTTGGGCAAGGAGGTAAATCTTTGAGTTTCTAATTTATTTATTCCTATGAAGTAGAAGATACCCATTTTTCTCACCCAGTAACTTTACCCTTACAGACTTTGATGGCATTTCTGCATACCAAGAGAAGAGAGGCTTGCAGACCTTACTGCATATGAAGCACTTTAATATTTCTTATCCTATGCGTTATTAACTTATGTTGCATTCACAAAATTTAATTCATAAAGTACTAACAAGTATTGGCAACTCTTGGAAAATATTTTAGTTGTCATCAAGTCAACCCTGACTCATGTACAATGTTGCTAGATCTTGCTTTTGGATTGGTTTTTGGTGATCTGTAAGGTTATCATTCACTGGTTTGGGGAAATAGCTTGCCGTACCTTTCTCCTTCATCTAAGTCTAAAGGTTCCACTGAAACCTGATTACTATCCTAGCAACACATAAGTCTGCACTGACAGACAAGTAGTGGCTGCACGTGAGGTGTCTTAATGGGAATCTAACCCAGATCTCCCTTGTAGAAAGTGAAAATTCTACCCTGAGCATTTTCTGAAGGAGATTCTCACACATATAGACAAAGAGGCATGAATATGCATGACTGTTCCTGGAATTATTAATAAAAGCAAGTCTTGGGGACAACCTAAAGGCCTGTTAGAAAAAAAGTGCATAAACAATGTTTAATATATTCATAGAAAGGAACCTTGAGCAGTAGATAAATGCATTAGAACTACATGAAACTGCATAAATTGCAACATAGCTTATAAAAAGCAGGTTGGGTAAGGATACTTAAAAGACATTTCTGTAAATTTCAAAATATGTAAAGCAATGCATTTAGTAAAGGCATAAACATACAGATGAAATGATATTCACTGAATCAAGGATAATATTTATGTTTGGGAACTGCATCAATAAGAAATATATAGGAAGTTATATCTGTAATGCTTAATTTCTTAACTAAGTACTAGATAATACAGGTATTCATTATATACAGGTTTTCATTCAGAGTTTCATATCTGAAAAATTTAACATTAAGACAAAAAGAAATGTCCTTGTGCCATTCACACCCAATGTGTAAAGGTCTAGAAACAGCCTCTCACAATTTTTGCAAAGTTCCGTGTTATGGTCTATGAATGTTAAGGTGAAAAATTAAATGAAAGATGATACTACCAGTTTGTATTTTATCACAAGAGGAAACTAAGAAAATGGCTTTAATTGACATTAAAATATAGTACCATGACAATTACTGTTTTGAATAAATTGGAGAATTAAAACTTAACCAAAATTTTAACTTTTAAGGATATTATTTTTAAGCTAGAGCTAATAACCTTATGAGCTAATTCATATGGTATTTGTTCATGAATCTTAGAGCATAGAATAGGAAAACAATTCCAGGACTTAGTTCACATGCAATAAAAAGGGAAAAGCCATTGGGCAGGAAGCCCGAAAGCAGACTGCGATCATTCTCACTGTGATCCAACATGAATTATTCTTTTCTCTGATTCAATCTAAAATGTAAAAGATGAAAGAAAAGTGACTTGAATGGAATGAGGAATGCTTTTATTAAAAAATTGAAGATACATCATTTGTCAATACGTTATGTGAAGATTATGGAGTTATTTTCAAATGAATTCACTTCTTTTTTTAACCCTTTCTAATAATTATTTCTATACGATTTTGTCTGCTCTATAACTAATTTTTGTCTTGGTTATAATAAAAACACTTTTAACTCATTGATTGTGTGCTAGCTTAAAAAGTGTAATAATTTCTTAGATAAATAATTTTTTAGCTTCACATTATTTTATACTTGGTTATTAGTTTCCTCAGAAACTTAAATATTTGTTGACTCCCTAAAAGCTCTCCAAAGCTACAAATGTCATTTCCTAGTGCTGTTGAAGTTGCACAGTTGAGCCAAATAAGATGATTTCTGTAGACATTTAAGTATTGTCTTGATAGGCGATACTCATAGAACCCATTTAAAAAGCAGAAGATACTCAATGTAGTGGTCATTGAATAAAAATATAAATACTCTGAAATAATTCTAATATTTCTTACTAAAGAGTGATCATGAACTTTAAGTATATTCTAAGTTTGGATATTAATCATATTGGGTGGGTTTTGTTTCGTTTGTATTTTCGGTTTTAGTGATGCTATTGCTGAGATTAGAGCCATTTGTATTGAAGAAATTGGCGTATGGATGAAAATGTATAGTGATGCCTTCTTAAATGACAGTTACCTAAAGTATGTTGGCTGGACTCTTCATGACAGGGTAAGTTGAAGTAGAATCACACAATATTTGTCTTTGAGTCTTTCTAATTACTACTTCTCAGCATGATATGTTTAATGTCCACTCATGTTAGTATGTATCGGAATTTTATTTCTCTTTGAATAAATATTATTCCATTACATATTTACATCAATGTTTTATATATCCATTCCTCTGTTGGTTGGACTTATTTCCAACTTGTAGCTAATATGAATAATGCTACAATGAACACTGACATACAAATATATGAGTCCCTGAATTTTCAGTTCAAGTGGGTATATACCTAGTTGTATAATTCCTGAATTATACATACATTAGTTCTGTATTTAAATTTGAGGATTCGCCAGTTTGCTTTCCACAGTGACTGAGACATTTTACATTCCCATCAGCAATGAAGAAGGTTTCCATTTCTCTGTATTCTCACCAACATTTGTTTTTTAGTTTTATGCTTTTGATAATAACCATCAGTATTTTATTTTTATTTTATTAACAGTTTTTATTTGTTTTTTACATCATTAAATTTTATGTTTCAGAATCTTTCCCTTTTTTGACCCCTTTATTGTAAGCTCAGTGAAACTTTACTGTGAAAATTGTTTTCCATTTAATAATTCAAACTCCTGTTTTGTGAGACTGATGGAAACCCCATAATGTAACAGTGCTCTTTGAATTTCCTGCCTGTGTTTACCATTTTATTCATCCTTTTTTCATATCCCTTGTTGCTTTCTGAACTTTATCCCTGGTCACCTGCTACACCTTTGATATTGTTAGATTGATTTTTCTAAGGAGTGCACAACTCCGTAGTATTATTGTTCACCGTTTGTGAGAGAGCTTCAAAGGCTTATAGAAAATTACATTATCTATTAGTGGAATTTTTCCAAAATTGTTGGAAGCTCTCATATAGGCTTTGTCTCTTGTTTGGCTAATAATTGAGCCACAAAGTTGAGTTCCAGTCAAGGCACATGGAATCTCTAAGGACCATAGTTTAGAGGTTTCACTAGTTTCTATCAGACTAATAAGCCTTTTTATAATGTTGCCATTTATTCCACATGTTTTGTTTTATTCCACAAGTAAATTTGAATTTACCAATTTTAACAGAACTTTATGTGTGATCACCAACTCCTGAGGAAAGCACCAACTTCATGTGACTTAGAAAAAAGAATGAGCCTTTAAAGAATAAAGCTGAGACTAAGAAACCCCTCATGGCTTGGACGGACTTAGAGAACTGAGTGAAATTAATCAAGAATAAGTGTTTTCTGATTCCAAGATTATAAAGAAAAATATCCAGACATGTTTTAATACCAAAGGAAACAAATTGATTACCCAATGGGGGTAGGAAAGGCAGGAAAAGAAGATGAAGCAATAGATAGGCTCAACTGTAGATAGGTGTTAACTTGGGCGAAGGGAAAGCATATTCCACCAGAATGAAATGAAAAATCAACTGGTGTGAAGCAGTAGGTTTGAATATAAAATTGTTGTGTACAAAAGTGTGGTACTCCTCTATCATCCAGTAGTTGCCAACTCATAGTGACTGCCCTGTGGATTTCATAGATTATTACTGTTAATGGGAGTAGAAAGCACCTCTTTTTCCTCTAGAGTAGCTGTTGGTTTCAAACTGCTGACCTTGAGGATCACAGCCCTACACAGAACCACTACGTCAACAGAGCTCCTCTGAAGTATAACCACCACCATCACCACCCCACCCAATTTATAATAAAGAATTATATTAAGGAAACCAATCCATCATCTATTAAAACACATCAATAATGTCCAGATTAAGGAAGAGATAGGATTCCCTTTTACATTGTTAATTAAATCATAGGAGTATAAAGAGTATTGTGTTCAGTGGAATTATTTTAACCTGTCCAAATTATTTAGAAGAGGAAATGTATGTATGTTAAAATAATAGCTTGTAAACATTTCTTTTTGTCAATCCTACTTTAATTTCTTTGACATTCTATTTCTAAATAGTACGATCATTTGCTTTTCTTTCCTTTGAAGCTGCTACCTTTATAAGACTACGCCTTCTGCCATCTAACTTATGCACAAATTAACTGATAAAGAAGTTTTGATTTTAGAATTTTGGAAGTTTTAGCCGGATTTTCCTTCCCAAATAAAAATTTTAATGTTGGCAGTTTACATAATATTTTAGAGGTTTTTCTATTTAGAAAATCTCCGACAGCTACACCTCCAGAATTAGTTTCTCTCTATAGTTCTCTTTTAAATTAACTTTATTTATTTTGAAATGCTCTGCTTTTAATTCTGTCCTTGAAAATGACACAATAAGTGTAATTGATGTATATTTAAATAGAAGTGTGTATGTATAGACAGTTATCTGCAGTAGTTATCTCTGTTCTAGGATAAATGTCTTAATCTCTTTTTGGTTTTACTCATGATATCTCATACCTTCCTCTGTACATTCTAGTTTGACAATTGCTCCTGTTCTTCTATCTTACATGTGCTTGAATCCTCTTATTAAAATCTCTGTAGCACTGTGGGTATAGGATTTATTGTTGGGTATTCCATTCTGTTTTGTTTTCTCTGTGTTGGCTCATCCCATAGCTTCTTCCTAATTTCACCCAAAGCCTTTTTAGATCTCTATACAAAAGGGACGTTAAAAGTTCATGGAAAAATTCCATTATCTTTTCATTCTACTTTTCCAAGAACTTTTTGAAACCCTCTAATGTAATTCTTTTTAATTCAATATTAATTCTTCTTTCTGTTCACTTCTTACCCCTGCTATATATAGATCCATTCATTCCTTGACAAGCTGTATGAATTTAGTTCATTATGACTCATTCAAAAATTCCCATGATTCATAATACAAATGTGCATTTAAATAACAATCAGTTTTCTCTCCCAGAAGCATCTATTATTGTCTCTTAAAAACTCAACTAATTAGAAATTCATACTTATAATTATTGATACATAACACTATTTGCTTTGCATACAATTATTATAAATAGCAGTTTAGAGTCCAGTGCAATACTTTTTTTTTGTTAAGATTATATTCATTTTATCTGTTATCTTTTAACAGGTTTATTGGTACTTTATTCACTTCATAATTTAGTAATTCCATCATATCAACAAGAGTTGTGCAATCATCACAATCAATTCTAGAACATTTTCTACTTCCTACTCATTGTTATTTATGTTATTTCCATTTAATTGTGGTAAAATATACACAATGAAACATTCTCCAATTCCACAATTTGTACATTCATAATTCAGAGTCATTGTACTCATCATCATATTTTGCAACCATTATTAATATCCTTTTCCAAATTATTCTACCAGTAGTAACATAAACCCAATGTCCCCAAAGCAAAAAGTCTTTCTCCTTCGGTCATAATAACCATTGGTCAAATTTGGTTTCCCTTTTTTTTCCCCAATAGCTTTCTTGATAAAATATTCACCTATCATACACTTCCATAAGTAAATCACTTTTATAAAGAGGTGTGTGTGTGTGTGTATAAAATCGCAATCAGTTTTAATGCGCCCTGCCCCCTCCTGCATTTATTATTTGCTCCCCAAATCCCTTTGTGCTCCCCACCTACCTCCACATCCTTGATAAACCAGTTCATCATCCATTGTCTCTATGTATCCACTCCTGTGCTTCACAAATTGGAAAATGCAACAGAAACAATAGACAACAAGAGAATAATAATAATAAAAGGATAAAAAGTAAGACCACCATCAATATTTTTAAAAGCCAGAGTAGAATTTTTTGTCATGAAACAAGTAAGAAATATTTGAGCCGCAAGCAAATCCAGGTTGAGTCAAGAGGGAAGTCAACTGACCTAGTCTCATATTATCATGGTTTGATCCACCATAGTCAAGTTTACAATCTGTGTCTGATAGTAAAGCTGTTCGAGTCCCTCACCCATGGCTACAGATGGATTTTGGATTCCCATTGCCCTCCGTAGCCTTCTACAAATTGGGTGTTCACAATTTAAGCTCTCTTAATTTCCCCTCCCATCATATTTGGATTTTGATATCATCTTCAGATCACACAGGCTGATGTGCTGCTTCCATGTGGATGTAGTTGCCGACTCACTTAAGAACCCAGACATTATTCCATTTGATAGCTGGACACCATCTGCTTTCTTTACTACACTTAACCCAAATCTTAACTGATCTCTTCATAAAGGCAAGTATTGAGTAGGTCCATGTTATAAGATGTAACTCTTTTTGGATTGGAGCTAGAATTAAGTGGGATCTCAAAATCCATCTGCTTGTACACAGGTTATGAATGACCCTGTTTTCCTTGGGGATCACATTGTAACAAAAACCAAAAGCAGCCAAACAACCAAAGAAACAAAAATAGTATAAGGCTATTGCATTGATAACATCAGTAATTATGGTTGCTTTGTACAGGTTGATTTTATTGCTTGAACTCTGTTTGCATTGAGTATGGGGGTTGGTACTATGACAATTCACTGTACCTTTTCTTACAAGTGCACTTGTCCATCGAATTAAAACCTGTCATATTACTGCAAGGGAAACATTGAGATACTAAATACAGAATGGTTCTGGGTCCCCTTTAAATGGACACCCACTAAGGCAGTGGTCCCACCTAAGGTCCAGTGAATGCCATTTCCATAGTCTTGGGATAGCCATCCTTTGCTGCTTCTTCCCTCAGAGTATCTCAGTCCTAAGTCCAAGGGTACAGGTAGTTTTGAAGGAGGGCGCAGTTTATTCAGTTAGGTTTCCACTTTGAACCCTTTTGGTGTGGCCTTTGGCAGATGCCATGTTCTCTGTAAGTCCAGTGTCAGGTCTTCCTAGTGCTTAATGGTAAAGTTCACTATACATTGGTTAGAAACATAGTTGTAGTGTCTACCAGGAAAAATCTAGTTTGTTCTCCCCTTAGTTTCCCTACAATTATTGTTCAGCATCCCTTCCTGATATGTGGTTGCTTCTCCCCATTCACCCACTGTACCCATTACGAGAAATACCATTGCCTCCTCTGAAATGTAGTTGCTTTCCTTTCCAGATCTTAACTTGATTTTCCAGTACATTTCTCTCATTCCTGTGGAAGGCCTGTAGATTTTCATAGCCTTGTCTCAATGTTTTATCTTCCACATAAGGGGGCAATTTGCTTGGAAATTAATATATAAAACTTGTTCAGTTCGTTTTTCTTCTTATGATAGCAGACTCATACAATATTCTTCCTTTTGTGATTAACTACACACAACATAATGGTTTCCAGGTCCTTCCATGTGATGCAGTGTTTCATACTTTATCACTATTTTTTTAGGGACGCTCATTCCATTGTGTGTACCCTAGTTTCTGTATCCATTCTTTCACTGTTAGGAATTTGGGTTGCTTCCAGTTTCTTGCTAGTGTCAGCTGTGCTGCTTAAACATGGAAGCTGATACATCTACCGTGTATCTTATTTGTTTTTGTTTGTTTCACTGTGCAACCCGCGTCAGTGCCTGAAGCCCATGGGTAAATCCAGGCAATGGCTCGGAGTTACAATTTGCTTTGGCATGGGACACTATGAGAGACCCATGGGATCAGACCTGCCATAAATACCCTATGCCGCCGTGTATCTTATTTGGGTCTCATTTCTTTTTTCTTCCCTTTTTAAAAAATAAATTATTGGGGGCTCTTATAGCTCCTGTAACATTTCTTTCATACATCAATTGTATGGATAATCAAGCATTTTGGGGTACATGCCAAATAGTGATATTGCTGGATTGTATGGTATTTCAATACCCAGTTGCTTTAAGTGTCACCATATCATTTTTCATGGATGTATGGCTTTCAATTCCCCGTACCATTGCAACAGTTTCTATAGAAGTTGTTCATTGGCATTGGTTATGGCACTCTATATGTGAACGTTCTCATTATATATATTTTTGTTGCTTTGTTTCCATTTACCTAGCTCTGTTTTCTTGTTCCTTTACATTCTCATCTTCATTTTAAAGTGATTTTTAACTGGTCTCATGTAGGTATTTTTGTTTTATTTTTTTAATGAGCACAATGTTTACTGAAGGAACTCCGTATTTTTTTAGCCAATTTGTTACTTAGTTACTAGGTGATTGGGGGTTAGTTTCAGTTCAAGGTTGAAGAGTACTCTAAATTTAAAGTCTTGATCTTCTGCCACTCCCAACCAGCCCTATCATGTTTTCCTTTTTCTCTTCTCTTATTTTACTCTGATTTTATTCATTTCCTTAGAATCAAAGCCTGAAATGAGCATTTTATGAAAATAGTTTGCTGAAGACATGGTTCCTAGCAGAAACCTGTAAGAGAATGAGAAAAACAAGATAAGATGAGACCCCCCCCAAAAAAAAAACCAAACAAACGTGTTTTGAATAGAAATTTAGTCACAGCCTATTCTCATAGAAACTCTAGGATTTGATTTGCAGTACAGAAATGATGCTGCCCAGAGGAGAGGAGGAGGTTCAGTAGTTGTCCCCTTGCATCTGTGAGACCTTGGTTACAGGCCACTTCTGTAAGAAAGAAGGGTCCTGATTTCTCAATCATCTTTGGCAAGATTGTTTCTGTCCTTAAGGGCACTTCTTCAGGGAAGCATAGTTACAAATTCTAGGAAATCTTGTAAACACTGAGTGAATGGCCTCAGTTATACCCACTGAAAACATAGTTTGTCTTAAAGACTGTAACTAATACTCATTTTCTTCCTCTGTCACCCATTCTAAACCACTCTTGTACTTAGCTATTATTTCTAGTCACCTACATGGCTTTTTTAGGGGTGAGCAAGATCTTTATTTCTGAGGGTTTCTTCTTCTTGTTAGTCATCATGGAGTCAATTTTTACTCATGAACCCTATTTTCAACAGACTGAAACACTGCTTGGTCCTGCACTGTCCTAATAATTTTTACTAGGTATGAAAAATTGTTGCAACTCCTGTGTCTTCCATCTATATTGAGGGTCTGCTTCTTTCTACTGACCCTGTACCAACCATGTCTTTGTCCAGGGAATGTTCCCCACTGATAATATGACCAATGTATATGAGAAAAAGTCTTGCCATCCTCCTTGTGCAGAGGATTCTGACTGTATTTCTTCCAAAACAGATTTGATAGTCCATGGGCTGCTGTTAACCACAAGATCAGCAGTCAAAACCAATGACCACTTCTCGGGAGAAAGATGTAGCTGTCTTCCCCCAGAAAGAGTTACTGACTTGAAAACCCACAGGGCAATTCTGC
The DNA here is from genome assembly GCF_050624435.1 of Tenrec ecaudatus. Taxonomy (NCBI): domain Eukaryota; kingdom Metazoa; phylum Chordata; class Mammalia; order Afrosoricida; family Tenrecidae; genus Tenrec; species Tenrec ecaudatus. The sequence goes on from NC_134533.1 coordinate 144,288,440, forward strand.
CCTGTCCAATAGAGTTGCTATGAGTTGGAATTGACTTGATGAAAGAGTTTGTGTTTGTTTTTGTTGTTGTGCTGTTCTGATAGGCAATGGTGTGTTTGATATTTTACCAACACCATGTCTTAGCTCTTTTTAATTATCAGCTATGTTAGTCTGGGTGAGTAGAGAAACAAATTCATAGATACTCAAGTGTATAAGAAGGAAATTGACAAACAATTGTATAACTGCCACATCAGCTTTCACATGCATATGAGGTGCTCGAAAATAATGTGGTTTGGGCCAGGCACACCGAAGTCCTCAAACTGATATCTTTATAAAAGATTTTCAAGTGATCTTTTAAATAAGGCTTTTGCTGCAGATATGCCCAGTACAATATGTCATTTAACTTCTTGACATTTGATTGTAAGTGCGTGTAAAATAAAATATGACAAGTTCAATGTTAACTTACTGTTCCTTGAAGTCTGTAGTCTTCGATCTTCACCAAAAAGTGCTTCAAATCCTATTAACTCTGAGGAAGAAGGTTGTATCGTGTGCATATTTTAGGTTTTTTTATTTTGGTTTATTTTAAATCATTTTATTAAGGTCTCATACAACTCTTATCACAATCCATACATAACAGCAATTCTGTAAAGCACATATGTACATTCATTGCCCTCATTCTCAAAACATTTGCTCTCCACTTAAGGCCCTGGCATCGGCTCCTCATTTTCCCCCTCCCTCCTTGCTCCCCCCTCCCTCATGAACTGTTGATAATTTATAAATTATTATTTTGTCATATCTTACACTGTCTGACATCTCCCTTCACCCACTTTTCTGTTGTCCATCCCCCAGGGAAGAGGTTATATGTAGATCCTTGTGATCAGTTGCCCTTTCCATCCCATCTCCCTCCACCCTCCCAGTATCGCCACTCACACCACTGGCCCTGAACAGATCATTCCTCCTGGATTCTCTGTGTTTCCATTTCCTATCTGTACCAGTGTACATCCTCTAGCCAGATTTGTAAAATAGAGTTGGGATCATGATTGCAGACGGAGGAGAGGAAGCATTTAGGAACACCCTGACTGGCTTGTCTCTTCCCCGCGACCCTTCTGTAAGAGGATGTCCCACCCCAAACTCCCCCTCATTGACAATGATAAGATTTTTTGTTCTTTGATGCCTCAACCATTCTACACCTTGTGATCCCATAGGCTGGTGTACTTCTTCCATGTGGGCTTTCTTTGATTGTCTTGTTTGACTGTCTTTACCATTTGTTGAAGTCTGATTGAATGTCCTAGAGGTCACTGAGATGATTTTCCTCCTCTTCTAGTCTGGTGATGAGGTCCATGATTTTGTGTTTTCCTTGTTACCTCATCCATTATTTTTTGTATTTCCCTTTGGTACCTGGACTTCATCCCTTCTGTTGTGGACTTCATCTCCTCTATCACTGCATCTTTATTCTCCATTGCTTCCCTCATATCATATATTACTCCAAGAAGCATTCTGAAGATTTCTTTTTGTGGCAGTTCAATATCTGATTCATCTGTACACATCATTAGTTTTATGAATTCCTCTGCTGTTGCATTTAATTTTCTTTATTTTCTTGTTGAGGTATGTTGCTGTTTGTGTGTCATTTTGGAACTGGGCGCCATGGTTGGGGAAGACCAAAGGGTCCTGAGCTCTTTTTCTTTGTGACTAGTAAGAGTGTTTTCAAGGACTACCTGTGGCCTACTATGGTTGTGGGTCAGACTGCTATGTGACAGGGTGACACAGCGACTCAGTGGCCACTGGTGATGGGGAGCCTAGGAGTCTGGGCTGAGGCAGGCGACTGTAAGTTTGCTACTGACAGGGTTGGGGCAGTACTGCAGGGTGGAAAGGGCCTGGTCTGGACTTTCTGGCCACAGTTTGCATTCTTTTTTTCTTTTTTTTTAAACAATTTATTAGGGGGCTCATACAACTCTTATCACAGCCCATACATATACATACATCAATTGTATAAAGCACATCTGTACATTCTTTGCCCTAATTATTTTCTTTTTTTTCTCTCTTTTCTTTTTTTACATTTTATTAGGGACTCATACAACTCTTATCACAATCCATACATATACATACATCAGTTATGTAAAGCACATCCATACTTTCCCTGCCCCAATCATTCTCAAAGCATTTGCTCTCCACTTAAGCCCTTTGCATCAGGTCCTCTTTTTTTTTCCCTCCCTCCCCGCCCCCCCTCCCTCATGTGCCCTTGGTAATTTATACATCGTTATTTTGTCATATCTTGCCCTATCCGGAGTCTCCCTTCCCCCCCTTCTCTGCCGTTCATTTCCCTGGGAGGAGGTCACATGTGGATCCTTGTAATCAGTTCCCCCTTTCCAACCCACTCACCCTCCACTCTCCCAGCATCGCCCCTCACACCCTTGGTCCTGAAGGTATCATCCACCCTGGATTCCCTGTGCCTCCAGCCCTCATATGTACCTGTGTACAACCTCTGCCCTATCCAGCCCTGCAAGGTAGAATTCGGATCATGGTAGTTGGGGGGAGGAAGCATCCAGGATCTGGGGGAAAGCTGTGTTCTTCATCGGTACTACCTCGCACCCTAATTAACCCATCTCCTCTCCTAAACACCTCTATGAGGGGTTCTCCATTGGCCGACACTTGGGCCTTGGGTCTCCACTCTGCACTTCCCCCTTCATTCAGTATGGTATATATGTATATATACACACACACACACACATACATATATACATACATATATATCTTTTTTTTTTTTGCATGATACCTTATACTTGGTCCCTTTGGCACCTCGTCATCGCACTGGCCAGTGTGCTTCCATGTGGGCTTTTTTGCTTCTGAGCTAGATGGCCGCTTGTTCACCTTCAAGCCTTTAAGACCCCAGTCACTATCTCTTTTGATAGCTGGGCACCATCAGCTTTCTTCACCACATTTGCTTATGCACCCATTTGTCTTCAGCGATCCTATCATGGAGGTGTGCAGTCAATGATATGATTTTTTGTTCTTTGATGCCTGATAACTGATCCCTTTGGGACCACTCGATCACACAGGCTGGTGTGTTCTTCCATGTGGACTTCGTTGCTTCTGAGCTAGATGGCCGCTTGTTTATCTTCAAGCCTTTAAGACCCCAGTCACTATCTCTTTTGATAGCCAGGCACCATCAGCTTTCTTCACCACATTTACTTGTTCACCCACTTTGGCTCCAGCAGTTGTGTCGGGAGAGTGAGCATCATAGAGTTCCAATTTAATAAAAGAAAGTATTCATGCATTGAGGGAGTGTTTGAGTAGAGACCCAAGGTCCTTCCACCACCTTAATACTAAACCTATAAATATAGACACAGATCTATTTCCCCCTCCTCCTATATATATTTTCATGTACATGTCTTTGTCTAGACCTCCATAAATGCCCTTTGACTCCCAGCTCTTTCCTCCATCTCCCTTGACTTTCCTCCTGCCCTACTACCATGCTTCGTCGCCACCTGGGCTGGAGTATACCTCTTCTCTAAGCGACCTTACCCGTGATCATTTCCCACCAGGCTGCCACTTCCCCCTCTCTACCATTTGGGGTCCCATGTTGTTCCCTTGTCCCTGTTTTTATTAACACCACTTCCTTGTCCCCCCTACCCCTCCCCCCACCCCAAGTCCCCCAGTTTGCATTCTTTTAAAGACTCTCTGTACAGCCCAGAAGTTGTAGAGCCAGGTTTTGGCTAGTGGTGTGGCTATTAGAACCTGTTCACTTTTCCTATTTTTTTATGTTAAAGTCCTAGGCTGGAGATTAGAGATCTGGCTATCTTGTTTTGTTACTGTTAAGATAAAGGACAGAGTTCTTGGGACTTATACTCCAGGTTACACAAAAGACCACAGCCTGGAATTGAAAGCGGTTTTTGTATTGTTTTGTTTTTATTTTCCCTCCCTATTTTATAATGGGCTTGTAGGGTGCGTTGGTATCAGGACTGTGCTGCACTATCCCCCAAGGAAGGGGGACCGGAATAATGGAGTGGGTTTGGAGCTGTCTGGAACTGAATTCTCCCCAGGCTGCACTTCTGTGTCACTTCACTGCTGGGTGTGATCTGGGGAACTGTATTTTGGCATAGATATATATCCCAGTGGCTCTTCAATTGCTTCAAATTATTATCTATTTATCTATCATTACCCATGGTAGACATGGAGCTGGGGAGAGCAGTCAAGGGGTAACTGTGTTCCTGGACTGCAGGAGCAGGATGGATAGTAGAAAGGGGAACTCTAGTGTGAGGTCTTGTGGCTAGTTCTCGGAGATTCTCTGCTATCCTGGGATTATGGCCACTTTTAGACTGCAGCCTGGGGAAATTACCGCTTGGTCAGGTCTTGTATCTTGGGCACAGGAATGGATAGTGGACATCGTGCTGCTGGCCCTGGCAAAGGGTTTGAGGAGCCCCTTGGGCAGACACAGTGAACTAGCATTTCAGCTAGTTCTTGAGTCACTTTGTGTGTGACAATCACTGGTGGATCTGAACCAGATCCTAGTATACTGAATCTATTTTTAGTAACCAACCTCCCAATATTAGCTTCGTTACCTCTTAATTTTCTGGTCTAACAACAGGAGTGCCAGGTGAGTGATTCTACAAGGACACCATCTTGACTCAGACTTGAAATGTTCTTTTAATGATGGATACGATCTCAGTCCTCTTCACTTGTCATTCCCAGCACAGTAGATCATAATATAATTCAAAGTGAATTATACCACTTCTTTAATGCCTAGGATATCAAAATATACATTTCATTGCATTTTTTACACCTTCTAACTTTCCCACATTCATACTAAGCACTTTTCTAGTATTAATTATTCGTGGCTGTTTATAGCTGGTTCTTCTCATTATGCCACATTTACAAATAAAGGTCCTGAAAGCTTTACTCCATTCACAACTCTAATGTCAGCTCTACTTTGAGGAGGCTGTTCTTATCTAGTCGTCTTATGTAGTGTGTTTCAATCTGACAGTCAATTATGCAGCATATATAGACAATGTTTGCTGCTATACAATGTTTACACTGTCCAGTGGTTTCAGAAGTAGGCTGTCAAGTTTTTCTTCCTAGTCTGTGTAAGTCTAGAAGCTCAACTGAAAGTGATCTACCATGGGTGATTCTGCTGGGGTTTTTTGTTTGTTTAATTCTAATATCACTTCCAGTACCACAGAAGTTTACAAGCTACCATTGTATGAGAAACTGATAGACATGTGTTGACAATTCTGGTTACAATGTTTGTATCAAGAGTTGATTACTTTCCTACCTGAAGTAAAAACCTGACAGAAATATCCAGAAATACTATAATAGCTAACAGGAATAACAAAAATTATCTCCCATCATTTATGACATCAGTCAAGTTGCTTTATAATGATAATTGTCAGTAAATCTCAGTCAATATCATAACTGCTTTCTTTAACTACGTATTTGACTAGCCTATGGCCATATGGACCCATAGGCACCAGTCAATAGCATTAGCTTTAAGTTTGGTGGAACATTTAATTTAGAAACTTCCCAAGTGTCTGATCTTTTGTAGTCCTCCTTCAAAATCCTCAAACAGTCAGTGTTCGCTTTATTTTCGGGTGTAAGCATCTCTCCTTAGGACTTAGGTCTTATAGGCCTCTGAGAGAGATGGTGAATGGGGCCATTTCTGCTACTGTCTTGTATCCTGGATCTATGCACTATGCAGATTGGAAGCCTAAAATATATCAAAGCTCTTGATACAACATATATTACAGTACCAGAAAGGATAGTACTTCTTCTTGGATGTTATCATTTCAAACTTTCATCTCAGTTAATCATTGAGGAGGTCATTCTAGTATTCATTTAATAAAGCTTCATTTGAACAATGCCTATCTTGTAGGACTAGTGCATTACACAATCAGTGCCATACTTTTATTTAATGTAAATTGAATCTGTTGAGGTAGTATTATGTAATCTCATGTTAGTAGATGAATCAGGTGATCTACAAACCATCAAAATGTCAATACTAGCTGAGGCATTAGAGAGAAAACCCTGACCACTACCATTAAGATAAAGCATTAACTTTTGCAGAATGAAGGTGGTTCATTTTAATTGACTTCACCACAAGAGACTGATGCCCTCCTTAAGAATTGGTGCCATGTTGAGAGTTCACCATTCATTTTGGTTACTGACAGACTAGACATTGAGCAGCAGCATTAGTCAAAGCACCTGGGCCTAGACTGTAGTTCCACATGGCTACTCTATTCATGAGTCTATTCTGCAAACTGGGCTGATATCTTCTGACCTGTTCATAGCTATCCTCTTAATTGTTTAGTACCTTTACTACCATGAACACCCTCTGGTGGACATTAATAACATGTAATACTATGATTCTGATACTTCAAGTACATTCATTTAAATATGTTTGTGTAGCTCCTTTACATGGCCTCATTGTCTCTAATTTTGTGTCTTTCATGCTCCTAACTAATCAGATTGGCCCACACTCAACTTTACCTACCACAAGTACCAGGTACATGTTTGCTGTACAGATTAAGCAGCATAGCTGCTTGTACTACATTTGCTACAACCTTGGTTTTTGCTCAGAACCCAACTCAAAACAGACAGGATCTATCACCTGATAAATGACTCAAAGCAATATTCTCATATTCTATACAGCCTTGAGTACCCCCAAAAGCCTACCATTGTTATGCTTCCTTCTGACTGTAAGAGTTACAAGATTATTTTCTGTGTTTTATCTTGGAGGGGTGTCCTAGATTAATCTTCAGAGCATTAAACCTCTAAAAGGTTTAGGAAATATTACCTAAAATTCTGTCAAATTTACCACCTACCCTCTGGGGCATAAACTTTCAGACTATTTGATGTATTTTATTCATCAGATGTGATATCAACTAATTGGCCAATGTAATATTCTGTGGAATGTCTAGATGGAAGACTGTTTATAGTCATGGTATGGCCCCAGGGCTTTTACAATTGTTCTTTGTCACAATATAGTCTGAAAGGAGTTCCCATTAGCTATCTGTTTGTCATAACCAATCATCCCCAAGCTTAGCAGCTAAAAGTAACAAGCATTATCTCACAGTGTTTTGGGTCAGGAATTTAGGATGACTTCACTGAATAGTTGCTACAAGTAAACTTTTTATTAAAAATGTCCAACTAGTAAGTAGCAGCCTTAGGACTTTTCCCTATAAAATTCTGCCTCTTTTTTTTTTTTTTTTAGTGCTCCACCATTCTGCCTTTCTTTTAAACATTCTGTCATCTGTTTTCTTAACTACTGTACCTGACATGTAAAAGGCATTCAATAAGTTCTTGTTGAATGAACGTATGATGATCTTTACTATGAAATTATTTTTTCCACAGGATTCTGCAGTAGTTACAAATAAGCTTTAGAGTTCGTGGGATAATTCCATTATATTCTAGGTTTTCCATGAACTTTTTGAAGTGTTCTCACCCCCGTTCCAGTACCTAAATGATAAATAAACTTGCCTTTTTCTAATTTATTATAGGCTGAGAATTTTCTCTAGGTTTTACGGACAATGTGGGAAAAACTCCGTGTTGAATCACCTACTAGAAATAATAAATACATGGAAAAGTTCAGGCTTCCCTATAAAACAAAAAGTTCTGCTAGGCAGAGCTTTCCTAGTATGCATTCCCCCCCGCCCCCCCCCCCCAACTAGGTGAGCATATCAAGCATCTCACTCTGAGTGAGTGCATCCAGTGGTGTCACCTGGGTAGGTTCTCTCTGGTCACAGTGAAATTCTTTGTAAAAGTTTCACTGGAACCTCGGTTTTTTGTGATCGCCATTTTACGAGAATGGCGTGTGTCTTTATGATTTTATTTTCTGCTTGGGAAAAATGCCAAATAAACTGTTATGATTTAGAACACAGCTTATAAGGACAGAACTATGGGAAAAATTCAACTGTATAAGTGGTTTTCTTGTTTCAAAAAAGGAGAAATGATTGATGAGATAACTCGTTCTGAATGTCTGTCTGCTTTCCAAATTGACAAAAATGTCAACTCGTGCATTTGGAGTTTGCTCCACCAGGTCAGACTATTTACTTATTAAGCTTTCTATTTAGCATTTCTGAAAAGATTTCATACCAGTGTGCAACAAAAAAGGCCTGATTGTGGCAGATGGAGAACTTTTTGCCACCACTACGGTGTACCTGCTCATGCATCCATCTCAGTGTACCAGTTTTTGGCAAAAAACAACAACAACAGTATGCCTTCTTTCCCCATGTGCCTTACTCATCTGACCTTGCTTTGTGTGACTTCATTTTGTCCGTGAATGACAGCATTTTGATGACTAGAAGAGGTGAAGAAAAAAACAAGGGAGGTCCTAAGTCTAAACAAGCATTTGAAAAATGCTTCCAAGAATGGACTTGCAGATGTGACAAATATATTACGTGTAATAGAGAATATTTTGAATGTGATAAGGTATTTGTTTTAATTTTTAAAACATAGCTTTGAAAAAAACATCTGGGTTTTTTTGTGGGGGTCCCCCTCTTGTACCTTAGTCCCACCATACGTTGTATTAAACAGTAAAATGCGGTTGTTATGCTGACACCTAGTTTGTAATACAGACTTGAATATCTTTTCAACCTTTGTGACATGAAACTGACTGCTTCTGCTGTTATTGTTTACATTTCTGAAGCAAGGAGAAGTCAGGCTGAAGTGTTTGAAAGCTCTGCAAAGTTTATATACCAATAGAGAGTTGTTTCCCAAGTTGGAGCTATTCACTAACCGATTCAAGGTAAGCATCAAGAATACTAAGCTTATTTAATTTTTTACTTTAAAAAGGCCGACTAGCTATTTTGGCAAAAAGATATAATAATAATATTTAGTTCAGCACCTTATTACATTACTGCATTTACTTTAAGGGAACCCACATGAAACACATATATACATAAATCAGTGTGCCTTACAAAAGACACTTCCCGTATGAATTATTATGTATTGCCTTTTAAAGAAGTCTGCCCTACTTAAAGTAAGATTTTCTTTACATAAGGATTTTTATCAATATAAATTTTCTAAGTTAAGGTTTGGTTGTCTCTGTGTTTAGGGATTATCAGTACACGACAACCATTTAAGATGAATATATTAATACTTGAGTGGTTATAGGACCATGGTATATTATTTTAAAAGAAAGACTTTCCATTCATCTCTTGATTTGTTTTGTGTCTATCTACCCAAGATGTACCACCTTAGGTTTATCCCAACTTAGTGTCTGCATGTGGTTTCTTTTTTTTTTTAATTCTAGGAATAGAAGGGTACTTTAATTGTGTTAGTCTGGTTAGACTAGAGAACCAATTCATGGAGCCTCATATAAATAAGAAAGAGGTTTGTATACAAGAACAGTTGAATATTGAGAAAACATTCTAGCCCAGTTCAGATCAAGTCCATAAGTCTGATATTATCCCAAATGTCCGATACCAATCTATAAAGTCCTCTTCAAACTCCCCAAACACATGCAGTGACTCTGAGTGCAGGACTATCACAGGCCAGTAGATACAAAGTCAGTGGCAGTAGAAGCATCTCAGCGCTGGCAGGGGTCTCAATGTGGCTCCTTAGTTCCCAGGACTGCATCAGGGTAGGTCCATGTGGCTTCTCTTCAAGGGAGTGAACTGAGAGAGAAACTGTCTCCCAAGGAGGATAGGATATACCACAGTTCCCAGAATTCTCTGGAGAAGGCCATGCCCACACAAAGGTCTCATTGGCTATCTCCATATTGACAGGCTAGACTCCACCCCTATACTCTCAATCTTCAAATTGACATCAGATTATGTAACTACAACAATATCCATAAATTGTTAGACTTATAAACAATAACTTTAATGGAATAAATGAGAAAATATATAATCATATGAATATTTGAAGGAAAAAAGCAACTGATGCAATTTGATGTTCATTATTTTAAAATAGTTCTTGCAAACTAGGAAAAGGAACTTCATTCAGCGGATAAGGAAGGGACAAGCTGGCCAAGGGCATGTTGGAGAAGGAAAAGAGAGGGCCTGTTATTTGCACTTACACTCACCATTATCCAGGAGGTCCTAGTTAGTACAATCAGAGCAGTACAATAAGATTAAAGAAAGTAGAGTTAGAAAAGAATAGCTCTGTCGTTATTTGTAAATGACATGATGGTATGTGCTTTAAATGCAGAACAAGCTACAGGTTATTAAAGCTGGACTGATGGTCAATATGTCAAAGTCATTAGTGCTTCTATCAGCAATAAACAGTTAGAAAATGAAATTTTAAAATTCAACATTTACAAGCATGCAAAAAATCCTATTCTAAACAAATTTAAAAAAAAGATGTGTAAGACCATTACAAGAGTGAAAAGAAACAATTAAGAGCAATTAGTAAAGCCATAAATAAAAGAGTATATAACACCACCTGTGTATTGGAAGACTTAATGTTACAAGGAAGTCGATTTTCCTTGAATTGGCCTACAAGTCAACGCAATCTCAATTAAAATCAAATAGTTTACTCTCCTCCCACACTTAGACTTCCTTTTCTTTTCTTCTTCTTTTTTATACATTTTATTAGGAGCTCATACAATTCTTATCACAATTCATACATATACATACATCAATTGTATAAAGCACATCCATATATTCCCTGCCCCAATCATTCTCAAAGCATTAGCTCTCCACTTAAGCCCTTTGCATCAGGTCCTCTTTTTTTTTTTCCCCTCCCTCCCCGGTGGTTTCTTTTTTAACTACTTTCTTTTCTAGGATCGCATTGTATCAATGACTCTTGATAAGGAATATGATGTTGCTGTGGAAGCAATTCGATTGGTTACTCTTATACTTCAGTAAGTTTAATATATGTCGATTTTTTAACTTAATCTCTTGCTAGTGTAATGCTTTTTAAAAAGTATTATTGGTGTTCTTGGAATAGCTTATAGGTAAGTTGTCAAATCTATATTTTAGAATGCTATATATATAGTTCCTCCAAACCCCAGACTCACTGCCATCCAGTCGATTCTTCCAAAGCAACCCTATAGGACAGAAGAGTACAATTTCTGTGTTTCCCAGGTTGTACATCTTGGTAAGAAAAGAAAGCATCATCTTTCTCTAGAGCAGTGTTTCTCAGCATTCCTAATTCCACAACCCTTTAATATCCTTTAAATCTCATCAATACTTCATAACTGTAATTTTGCTACTGTTATGAATTGGGTGATCCCTGTGAAAGGGTCATTAGACCCCAAAGGGGTTTTGACCCACAGGTTGAGAATCGCTGCTCTAGCGTAACAGCTGCTAGATTCAAACTGACCCTGGCTCCTGCTATGTAAGCTGTATAAGTAGGATAGAAGAAATAGAATATTTCAATAATATGGTAGAGGCTATGAAAATCCATTTGTGTATCTAACGAACAAACTCACTGCCAACTTATAGCAACCCCTATGTCTGGGTAGATCTGCCTCTGTTAGTTTCTGAGACTATACCTCTTTACAGAAGTAGAGAGCCTCTTATCATCGCTCTACGTTGTTGGGTGCTGCCGTATTGGTTCCAAATCACAGTGACCTATGTACAACGGAACAGAACACTTTTTGAGCACATTGTTAAAATCACATTGTGAATTAATCCGTCTTATGGGGTGCCTTCCTCGTTCTCTACCCCTGGCAAACATGATGTTTATCTTCAAGGACTGGGTTTGCCTGACAGCAAGCCTACAGTATGTGAGACAAAGTCCTGCAGTCCTTGCCTCTGAGGAGCATTCTGGCTGTACCTGGTCCATTGTATTAACAATATTATCAACAATATTATCAGTTTCCTGAGAAATAGTAAAACTTCTATGGGATATTTGATAATTCTCATATCATTCATCTAGTCTGTGGTATGAAATTTAAAGTACTATTGAAAAATTGGAATTATCCATATATAGGAAAGCTTTTTAAGTCAAAATATATATAAGTCATTTATACAGATTAAAAAGTTACAGAACACTGAGCAAACAGTGCACAAGGCAAAAAATTTAATAATATTCCTTCACTAAGGCAAAGCTATTTCTCCACAATGAAGACATGTCACAAAAAGCAGAGCATGAAAATTGTAAATATCTGGTAGTCTTAGGTTGCCAATTATTGGGTAACCTCAAAAGCAAGAGATTTTTGAACCAAAGTCCAGTGACTTCCAAAGGAGTATTTCTTTTCCTTTAATCTGCAACAGTGTGTTGAATGTAAAGTCCAGTTCACTTAGTGGGGTTTCCAGATGGAATCTTTCTGGTTGGGCCTTTGAAGAATTTTGTACACCTCAAAAAGACATCTAAAATATAGGATGGCCTATAGCCCTCAATCTGAGGCTTAATAGAAACACTATCAAAATGCATGGTTAGGAACATAATACAGGGTGGATTGTCCCATTGGGGGCTTATGTATGTAATATTAAGCGGTTTCCCCGATGGGCTGCCCCTCCTTGGTTTACCGACCAACAAAAGTGAAACCAACTTCTCAGAGACAGACATACCTGCCCTTCCTATGAAGTCATGAATTTTTATTGGAATTCAGTGAATAGCATTTTATGACTATATACTAATTTGGGATAACTATGGGACAATGCTATATGGCAGGAACTACTTTTACTTCTCCCCCATAAAAGAAAACTAGCCCCAATATATTTGAGGCCTTCTGTAAATGCCGTATATACTTGAATATAAGCCGACCTGAGTATAAGCCTAGGTACCTAATTATTACCTGGGTAACCAGGAAAACTGATTGACTTGAGTACAAGCCTAGGGTGGAAAATGCAGAAGCTGTCGATGAGTTTCAAGAATTAAAACAAATGAAAATAAAATTACTAAAAATTGAGACATCACTGGGGTAATGTATTTAAATATTTATTTTAAATAAAAAACATAAATAAAAGGACAAATCATGTAACAGTAAACCAGCACACTAAGTAGAAAATAGGTTCAACAAACACAATAAGGTATCAACAGTGATAACCTTAAGAGTACTATTCCCTGAGCTCAATCAGCAACCAAGCTAAAATGTAAAGAGTTAAAATCCTTCAAAACTGGATTCCTCATCATCATCATCCATATCCCAGTGCAGAGCTTCAGCTGGTGTGAGGTCATCATAGACGCGGTCCTCACTGAGATCACCGTCATCACCATCTCTGCTGTCATTTTCATACAAAGCACAGTCTTCACTGCCATCCATAGCATTACTAATACTACATTTCTGGAAGGCACGTTGCACCATGTCTTCTGGAATGTCTTCCCTTGCCTCTCGAACCCACTTTGCTATTAACTCTATGTCAGACTTCATGAGATTTCCTCCTTTTGTTAGTTGGGCTTGACCAGATGACATCCATTCATGCCACATCCTTCATCCATGGTCTTTAAAGGGCTTATTCAAAGATACATCCAGAGGTTGCAGTACAGATGTAAGCCCACCTGGAATAACGGCTAAAGTAACTTTACTAGATTTTGCCAGATTTTTTATGTCATCCGATAGGTGAGCTCTGAACATATCCCAAACAAGTAATGACGACTTTTTCTTTAAGGCTGTTCCTGGTCATCGGTTCCATATTTCTTCCAGCCATTTTTTTTTTTGTTCCGTCTTCATCTATTCAGCCTTTAACATGTGCATGCACAGTAATTCTTGGTGGGAAATTGTGCTTTTTAGGCAGGATCTTTCTTTTAAAAATAATGACAGGATGCAGCTAAGTTCCATTGGCCAAACATGATAGAACAACTGTAAAGTGTTTTGGTTTTTGTTTTTTTTTTCATTTCCTGTGGTTTTGAGAAAAATGTTTTTTTCTCCTAAAGTTGCCACAGTTCTGTTGCTTGGAAGATCAAAATTCATGACAGTTTCATCCATATTCCCAATATCTGCCAGGTCATAATTATAAATCCTCCTTTGTTTTATAATTAATGACTAGAATTGCATCATTTTTTCTTCAAGGTCTTGTGGCAATTTCTGGGAAATCTTTGTTCTTTGTCTCAAACATAGTAGGCCAAACCTATTCATTAAGCGGGTACACCATCCTGCTGACGCTGCAAATGTTTCAATTCCTGGTGCTTTATATTTGTCATCCTTAGCCATTTGTAGAGCATGTATGCGGATTCCCATGTGTGTTATGCAGTGACAATTTTGACGACACTGCATAACCCGTTTATGCAATTCACTCTCTAGAGCCCCATAAAAAGACGTTAAACCACAACGAGCTTTTTTAGCTTTTGGAATCTGTTCCTAGTCAGCTTTCATTTTCTGCCACTCCCTCACTTGCTTTTCGTCAACACAGAATTCCCTACTTGCAATACTGTTATTGCTCTCTTCTGCCCTTGACACAACCTTCTTTTTGAAACCAGCCTCATATGACCAGCGTTTTTGTTTTGGTTCAAGAGTATTCGTTTCTAAAAGGATAAAAAAAACAAGACTTTGAAAAAGAACTTTCATGGTAATGCCCCTCCCCCGTGACTTGTTAGATGTGAGGAGGGGGGATGTCTGTGCCAGTAGGGGATGCAGGATGTGAATTAACACAGAGACCAGAGGGGAGAGACAGAGCACAGCCACAAACACATCCTTACCAGTTCAGCTGCCAGTGTAAGTGAATCACTCCGGGTGCTTCTGTGAATTGGAGCCATCCACGTCACACAATGGCTCTGATTGGTTAGATGTGAGTAAACCAACATTCAAAGCCCAGCAATGTCAGCTGGGCTTTGAATGAAAATCGGAGAAACAGTGATCACCCACGAGATAACGAGCGCTTGTCCTGTTACCGTGGGGGGGGCGGGGGGGGCAGCGAGATGTTACACCTCGCTGCGGTACCACTGACCCATGTATAAGCTGAATCCCAGTGTTTCAGCACATTTTTTTGTGCTGAAAAACTCGGCTTGTACACGAGTATATACAGTAGTTCTAATCTATCCTCTGGATTCACTATGAGTCAGCATTGACTCAATAGCAATGAATTTGAGTTAGGCATAAGCAGAAACACTTTGCTTCAGAACAGAGAAGTGTTTGTTATAATCTCTTAACCTTTACCTGATACACCTTAGCCTCTCTATGTATTTGCAATACACATAATCTTTGAGATATGGAAGGGATATGTAGGGAAAGATAGTTTGGGGTTTGCACATCTGCTTACATCTATGCTAATTTGTAATTGTTTATTGGTTCCTGTTGTTACTCACACATACTACATGGATACTGTTTTTCTGCCTTGTGGTAGGATACAAGTATCAGTTGGTTTCTAGTCTACTACTCATGGTGAGCCCATATGAATAGAACTGTACTCCATAAGGGTTTTAATGCCTGATTTTTTTAAAAGTAGATCACCATGCCTTTCTTCCAAATCTTCTGTCAGTGGACTCAAAATTCCACTCTCTTGGTTAGCTGTCCAGCATGTTAACTATTTACACCACCTAGGAACTCCTTCAACAGTTTAGAAACAGACAGCATTGGACAGCTTAGTTACATCTAAAAATGCCATTTGCTTATGTACTATTCCTGATTTATCCAGTTTCGCTTCCTGCAGAACTATAGCTTCTAATTCACACTGTGATGTGAACTACACACACATAGACATCCCATCTTCTTTTTTTTCCCCCCTGAAAATTTCACTCAATGACAGACCCTTTAATCTCTTTTTTTGACCTTCTGAAATATCTGGGAATTTAGCCAGTAACAGGTTCTACATCTTGTCAAGAACCAATGAATCCCAAGAATTTGTCATACTATCCACTCATTGTTAATTTCTAATCAGATCAGATAATATTGAGTATATAAAATAATCAGGAAATTTAAAAAACAAAGAAGTAAATCTGAGTATTTCTTCTCAGTAGACAGAGTAGAACTGCTTGCTGTATAAGGTTTCTGAGGTTATATGGGTTTGAACTGCTAACCTTTCTGTTATTAGGCAACACCTTTCCCACAGCTCTACCAGAACTCCATAGTCAGCAAATAGAAGTTTCTCTTGGGGGGTGGGGGGGGGATATAAAAGCAATGGATGGTTGTGACTACTGAGTTTTATCTTATATAGAAAGAATACTAAATATGATTATAATGGGAAGAATAAATTTTGGAAAGAAGAGTTACATAGCATCATCATAATTTAACTTTATGGGTCAGGGACTGATTCCTAAAGCATATCAATTAGAATCCTATGCAAATTTAAAGCGCTTGGGTTAATTAAAGGATCTCTGTTGGTGCTTTGGGGCAAGCACAAAGTTTACAGTTCAAACCCACCAACCTCTATGTTGGAGAAAGATGAGCTTGTCTACTCCCGTAAAGATTTACAAAGCCTTAGAAACGCTACATAGTCTCTGCATTGTAATAGATTTATCACAATGGGGTGTATGTGTGTGTTTTATTAATTTGGGCTAATAAATACATCAAGATGTTTAATAGTCATTGTCTGTGGGTAAAAGGATCATTGATGGCATAGTGGGTTATGCATTTGCCTGCTAACCATAACATCAGCAGTTCAAAGCTGTCAACTGTTGCTTCGGAGAAAGTGAAGCTTTCTACTCCCACAAAGATATGCAGATATGAAAACCCACAAAGTTAGTTCTACTTTCTTTGACTATAAGGTCACTGTGAATTAGAATTGACTCAAATGGCAGTGAGCTTGGTTTTGGGTTTTGGTCCATGCGTATATATGGAATGGAGTATTGTGGGTATTGTATGTATCAAGTATATTTTATGATTAAAGGGTGCTATTACTTGGAAATTAAGATTAAAAATGGAAATAAAATCACTATGCCTTGGGTTTTTTATAATGAACTTTATAAAATTTAAATGAAGGTGGCACTGAAAGTAAACATTTGTTTTGGTTCAGATGTTAATTTCTGAATTTTTCAGTGGAAGTGAAGAAGCTCTTTCCAATGAAGACTGTGAAAATGTTTACCACT
Source organism: Tenrec ecaudatus (assembly GCF_050624435.1). Classification (NCBI taxonomy): domain Eukaryota; kingdom Metazoa; phylum Chordata; class Mammalia; order Afrosoricida; family Tenrecidae; genus Tenrec; species Tenrec ecaudatus. Next base: position 144,305,264 of record NC_134533.1, read on the forward strand.
TGGTCTATTCAGCCCATCGCCCTGTTGCTGTTGCAGCTGGAGAATTTCTTCATAAAAAGTGAGTTCATTATTTTTGTAATCAGGTTCCACTTCTTTGTTGTTGTTGTTGTTGTTGTGAAATTAGTAGAATACACTATTAGTTACTGAACACAGGACTAGAAGTAGCTATTTCAGATTCCAGGAGCTGTGCTATCCACAGAGATTCTGGGTACCTCAAGAATCACATCCCTGTCATCACCTTAAATCTGAAAGACTCATTCTTTGCCTAAGGCTGTGAGTGAAAATTGGGGGAGTACATGAATTTTTCGAAACTCAAGAAGTCATTGATGTTTTATTTTGCCAGTTTTCCTCCCTTTTAAATTCATTGTTCTGACCTTATTTTCTCACAGTTTACTCCATCTGTGAACTTCTGTATCCTTCAATATGCTTCCCAATTTTTCATCTTTTTGTTTCTTTTTTTCCATTCCCTTCTTTGGTATGAGTATCATTTGACTCAGTCCATGTCATTCTGAAGAATTAAGTAGTTTCTGTTTAACTTAAGCTTGTCTATTTGTTTGGCAACGCATAAAGCTACTTGAGTCTCTAGAAAGAAATTTTTATGAAATTTACCTTTTATCATGACCTATTATGTATGTTTTACTATTTATTAATAAATTAGTTACTAGGACAGGAACACATTTTGGTTTTGAGGGGAGTTTGTTGTTCACAGATTTGCCTCAGTGATTTTGAAAATGTAGTCATTGCTTTTTCTGCAGAAGCACAGCTGTAAGTCATGCACTGAGTGCCTTTGCTTGGATGATTAACTTTGCTAATGAACAGGCCTCTTTCCCCATCCAGCATCTGCGTTTCAGTATTACAATAAAAATTGTTCTGTATTCCATGTTTTTGCTAAAAATATTAAAAGCTTCTTTTTGGAAAATCTTAAATAAGAAACAAAGCTGGGTACTAGAATATGCCGGTTATGGCAGGTTTTAGAATTGACACGTTGGATTTGACAATGACAGTGTTATCCGTGACTAGTAGAATGGTGAGTTTCATGTTTATGTTAGGTGACTCTCTGTAACAGATACCCAGGCTTTAATGTGGTCTTCGCTTTCCTGTTATGGATTATTAAATTGTTTTTGTGCTCTGTTCTCTAACTTTTCAACACTCTATGCCTGTAGAGATTATTTATTACTTTCTTTGTTTCAAGAAGAAGATAAACTAAAGAATTTGAGTCTCTAGAATAGAGGTCATAAATTGGCAGCACTGAGTCAGGGTAAAACCCCTTGGATAGAGAAAACTGCAAAAAGGTCATGGAAAAATGGAATTGAAAAATAATTATTCCATAAACATTTGAAACCTCTTCATTATTTATTTCACCAGTACTATATTATTCTGTGTTGGAAATATTTGGTAGTTTTTAAATAGAATGTTTTGTTTGAAATCAAGATGATAAAACCTCTTTCTGACACATACATACACACTCATTCGTACACTCACAACAGAGTCAATCAATTCCAACTCTTAGAGATCCTATAGGACAAGTGAGAATTAACCCTTAGGATTTTGGCTATAAATCATTATGGGAACAGCAAACCTCATTTTTTCCTTACAGAGTGGTTAATGGGTTTGAATTGCTAACATATGGGTAGCAGCCCAATACATAACCTATACAACCAGGGTTCCTTACTCCCAACATATCCACCCAAATAATTAAGACCTTCCCTATACACATACCTATGCAGATAGAACATCACGATAAATCTTCTACCCTTTCTCTACATGTGCTACTAAAATTTAAAAATTAATTTCTAAATATGGATTTTCTCCTTGAACTGTATTTTTCTTTTTTTTGCTGTCATGTGAAATTTTCATTTTATTCAGTTACTTGTGCTCTAAGCTGAGTGAGAGACCTGGTCTCTTATATGTTTAAACTAATACATTTTATAGCACGATCCCCATTATTTTGCTTTATAGTCCCCAGATAGTGCATGTATCTATCAACTGTTTATTTCTGTCAACTAGAAGGAAAGCCTGCTCCCATAAGAAAAAGAAATTTGTCTTTGTTTATTGCTATATCCATTTTACTTTGATTAATGCCTAGAAATAGTAAATTCTCAACATTTTTAGTTAAAGCAAAATAAGGGTAGAAACAGTAGCTATCTTTTTCATTGCTGATTTCCAAGCATCTATCCTGGATTAAACAATACATATTTACCTATATATATTTAGATTGAATTTATAGAGGTAAAGACATTCTTTATAACTTTTTTCAATAACATTTTTAAAATGTAATATTCATTTTACAGAATAGTCTTTACTTATGACCATTTTTAGGTAATAGGCTGTAAGTCGAAAAAATGTACATGATAATCATGATGAAAAGTATTGGTTGATAGTGATGGAAAATTTGGTTAACTATTACAACATGATTATGAAATCATTATTTAAAAACATCTCTTTTGTAAAACTGCTCATTTAAAAATTGAATCTTCTAAAGGTAACATTGGATAATTGCTTATGATACGTTCAGAAAGACCTGGACATTGATTATCAGTTATGAAACATCATTTTATATGTGTTTGAACTGTATGAACTTATTGGTGCTCACTCTAATTTTATCTGTTTTACTGTCATATAATCCACATACCATAAAATTCAGTGATGAAAGCATATTTAAGAGTTGTATAATCATCACCACAATCAATTTTAGAACGATTTCTTCATTTACTCACTATTATTAGTGTTCCATTTAACCCCAGTCTCCTCTACTATAACATTAAGGAAATATTAACTCAGTTACTTTCTCTCTAGGTTAGGTTTACCTGCCCTGAATTTCATATTAATAAGTACTCCCAAAACCAACAAAATAAAAGAGGAAAACTTCACTCAAAAAGAAAGCAGAAAATAAAAAACAGAACAAATTTAAAATTATTGATAGGCAGGAACAATTGATAAGGTGTTAAATTTTAACCTAAGTACATCTGCAATAGCCCACTTTCCAATGCACTTTATCTGATAGCAAGGTATTCACAACCCTGGTCAATGATCAGAGGCAATTCTCCAGAGGCTTAAGTCGTGTGGGAACTCCGCAAATGAATTTTGGACATTTGCTGTCATCCATTGTCTTCTGAAGATTAAGATGCTCAGAATTTAAATTCTAATACAGTTCCTTCTTCGGGTCTTGGACTTTACTATCTACAACACTTGGACCACACAGGCTGGTGTGCTTTCTTCCATGCAGATTTATTTGACACCTTACTTACAGGGCTATTTATTTCAGGGCAAGCTTTGTAGACCCCAGATTCTATTCTTTCTGGTAGCAGTTGATACCATTTTTTTTAAAAATTACTTTATTGAGGGTTCTTAGAGCTCTTATAACAATATATACATCAATTGTAACGAGCACATTTGTACATATATTGCCATCATTATTTTGTAGGTATTTGCTTTCTATTCAGCCCTTGCTGCCAGCTCCTCTGTCCCCACCCCCAACCCCCAACCCCCTTAACCACCTTTTGAACTACAAAAGTGCCATTTTGGAAAACACTCCTAAAGGGCAACAACAGACCTTGAACTGTTTACAGCTTTTCTTTTCTTATTTTTAATCATTGGTTTTGTAGTTGTTGTTTTTGTTGATTTGTTTTGTGTTGCTCTGTCTTGTTTTTGTGCATATCCAGAGGAATTACTGCAACCCAAATGAAGGCTGAGCATGATAGTGGGACAAGAGGAAAGAACTAGACGGCAACAGGCATATATAGAGGTCTAAATACAGGCCTGTACATATGTAAAATATTTATATATGATGATGGGAAATAGATCTATGTGCATATATTTATAAGTTCAGTATTAAGGTAGCAGATGAACATTGGACTTCCACTCAAGTACTCCCTCAATGCAAGAACACTTCGTTCCTATTAAACTGGCATTCTATGATGCTCATATTCCCGACACAATCGCTGAAGACAAATGGATGGATGGATGGAGTGTGATAAGAGATGTATGAGCCCCCCCAATAAAATGATTTTAAAAGAAGAAACAAAAAACATTTTTATGTGTTGTGTTGAAATAGTTTACCTAAATACTAATACTATTTCTTTTCCATACTTAAAATTTTGCATAATGAAATTCACATCAGTGTACATTTTTCATTCTGCTATTTTGCTTTTTCCAGACTGTTCAGCAGACATGATCCACAAGCAGAAGAAGCATTGGCAAAGAGGAGAGGAAGGAACAGTCCAAATGGAAACCTCATTAGGATGCTGGTTCTTTTTTTTCTTGAAAGTGAGGTAAAAATGTTTATCATAACTCCTTGTTTCTTGGGATATATGTATATATATAATTTTTTCTCTTCCATCACGTAGATTCTCGTTCATAGAGACCTTATTTAGGGTTTTGTGAATCTGTATGTGCAGGAGCAACCAGCCTCCTCTTTCTCCCACAGAGCACCTAGTGGGCTAAAACAGCTATTCTTGCACATAATAATCTGATGCTTACCTGATAATGCCACGAGAGCATTTTGTTGTTGTTGTTAAATTGTTTATTTCATTATCATGGATATTTTTTAATCAAATGAAAATATACCTGTTCCTTGTGTTTCATTAATTGTCTTGTGTAGAATCAATACTCTACCTTTTGTAAGAAGAATTGCTGAATGAATATTTGGGTATGGATCAAAACTGGAGACAGGATAGCAGTGTTTTCAAATTTTATAATACTGCTTACAGTTTTAAGGAGACATGGTGCACTTATTGGGTTGCATATTGGCTGTTGACTAAAAGGTCAGCAGTTTGAGCCTACCAGCCTCTACATGGGAGAAGATAAAGCTTTCTGCTCCTGTAAAGATTTTACAGTTTCGAAACCTACAGAGAGGACCATTCTACTCTGTCCTATGGGATGACTATGAGTCAGAATTAACTAAATGGCAGATAGTACATGAAGGAGCTTATAATTTTTATACTGTTGTTTATTTTTCTTAAGTTTTTATCTGGAACTTTGAAGTTGTATTATTTACACCATTAATTCTCAAGGTGTTGTTATTACTTTTATCTAGTTTTAAATTAATTTAAGAAAGAAAAAGAAAATATTAATTTAAATGTTTAATTAATAGCTGTATATGCTCTATAGTAGCATTTCCATACGGCTTACTCAGATATCACTTAAGCAATTTTGAAATTAACATTCGTAGAATATTAGTAACTGTCAGAGTCAGTTTCAAAGGTAAATTTTGGTTTGCTCTCCTAAATGTTCCTTGGTATTGAAACATTACGGTCAATAAAATCTGAAGAGCTCCTGAATAAATTATGTTTAGAATAGAGGACAGAGCATTGTGAAGGGAGTCTAGAAATTTGGGACTCTCAATTTTATTTTGAAGTGTGCTTTTGTGTTGAAATATCAGGCAAGATGATCTGAAGGTTCCGGTTTGAGAGTAGTGTAGGATTAAAAAGAGAAGCATGTGACCTTTATGAAAATTCAAATCATGGAGAAATGAGAGCTGAGCCAGGAGAATGAAAGGTCATTGGTCAAATCAAGGAGGAAAAGTGGGAGCTAGCACTTTCATTTTTTAAGGGAGTTAAATATAGATAAAAAAGGGATCACATCAAAACCAGCAGTAAAGTTGTATTTAAGGAAAGAATATATATAAAAGTTATCTTTGGACCTATGTAGAATCCCAGTTATTTTTAGCTCTGGGATATGGCTGACGAGTCTTCTTCATTTCTAAGATTATGAACTCTGAAGTGATATTTATGCTTTTGATCCAAGGACCAAGCTTTGAGTAGTACAGATCTAAAAAACTGTGGGTGTATTATAAATTTCAGCCAAAACGCATATGAATTTTTAAGATAAAATATGAAATATCTATCAGATACCACACTTGTGCCAGTCTCTTCGTTTTCGAAGGAATGAGCTAGCACTATTTGCAGCAGTCAGACTCTGTGTGAAAATATGACCTGCATAGACAGCAACCACCGTTTCACATGTGGGCGGGGGGGTATGGGAAACGGCTATAAGCTGTGGTCTGAAAGATGTGGGCAACATGATGAGCCTTTGAATTTAATTAGCAAAGGAAAATGTTTTGGATTTCTGAAGTTCCAAATACTTTTCTTTTTGATTTATCAAGTATCATCTTTTTAAAATACAAACAATAAACATCTTATTTTGTTGTTTTATTTGTTTGGGGGTTGTTTTTTTTTTTTAGCCAACCATGGCTGCCCCTCCCTAGTTTCACTTATATTCTTGTGTTTGCTGCTATCTCCTGAAATACAAGAACATTAAACTATATTTTTCAGACCTTCCATATGTTATTTTTGTTGGCTGTAAGAACAACTGAAATAATCTGTAATAGTTTCTCGTTCATTTGCAGCTATTAAATTTTCTCTCTTTATTTCATCAGAAATACATTCTCATATAATACCTCTTGTCTTATTTTTGCATGAATCCAACACCATAGCTATTGGAAACAGAGTGCTTACTAAATTTATAGTCTAATAATTTAGTGGAATTCTGACGGTGTCCTCAATTCCTAATTCCTATATTTTACTCTACCATATCCATACTCGGAGGCTTCAAAAATTCATAGAAATTGGAGTTTTTAAGTAGTGGAAATTTCCCACATACTTTTCAAAACCCCCTTGTATTTGTAATAATCTAGTAATAGACTCGAACTTTTGACTTGAAAAATACCTTCAAAATCAAATAGTGGGTCTATATTATAGATTAATTGCAGTTCAGCTAACTAGGATTAACTGAACTGATTATTATAACCTTTATTTTTTCTGGTATATGAAATAGTAAAATTTTAATAATAGAATTATAAAGGTTGACTTAGAAGAGATTTTGTAGTTAATGGGATGCTCTCCTTTTGCATATGAATTGCAGATGAAAACATGGATATTAGATCAGTCTAGATTAGCTATTCATTTTGTTTGAAATTTGAGATATTTAAGTTATCACAAATATTAATACCTTGTATGTTTTAGATGCAAACCAAATAGTTTAATGATTGATGTTTGAATGTGAAGCATCTAAATTGTTCTATTTTTATAACCGTATAATTTCTTCTTTAAGCTGATGTATTTTTGAGTATTTCAAGGACAAGGAATTTGAGTCAGGTTGAAATGAGATTCATAAAGAAAGATGCAGCCACTTACCTTAGAAAATTTAGGAGAGATTGAATAACATCGAAGTTTCATATACTATTCTAGGAGAAAATAGTTAATTTCCTTTTAAAACAAAAATTAGAAAGGAACAACCAGAAGTAGTGAAAAGTAATTTAGGCCTGGATTCTGTCTTTAGGAATTCATCTGAATCTCTTTCTTCTCACTTTCCTCACCTATGCATGATGTGGTTAGATTAGGACATCCTTAGCTTCACTGTTGTAAATATTTTTAAAATAAATTTATTCTATCTATTGACATATAATACAAATAAATATATTCTCTAAGTGAGTCTTGGGAACATTGAGATAATGTTGTAAAAAAAAAGCAGTTTTTGACTGAAATATTAATAACTTTCCTTAAATATTCTTTAGTCACAATTGTTTGTTATTTTTAGTTACATGAACACGCAGCCTACTTGGTGGACAGTCTGTGGGAGAGCTCTCAAGAACTGTTGAAAGACTGGGAATGTATGACAGAATTGTTATTAGAAGAGCCTGTTCAAGGAGAAGAAGGTACAGATTTTGACAAGTTATTTTCAAGCTGATTGTTTTGGATCTCCATTGATAATTACACCATATCTTTATTTTTGCAGGCTTGCTATATGTTTTTTTTTTAAAGGGGTAATTTGTTTTCTAAAACAAGTCTATCTCAATAGTTTATAACATGTATCCCAACTAATACTACTACTGTGCCACATGAGTTTTTAAAATTTATATAAATATCATGTAATAATCAAAAAGCTTATGTGCTCTGATTTGAAATTCACATATTATATTTAATATGATAGAAATTGTGTGTCAAGGATATTTTTGCTATATTTAAATGTGAAGTTGGAAAACCTTGTGATACACAAGGATTTAATTAGACTCTTCTTTTGTTATATTATCATTAAAGTTAAAATCAGAAAATAATTTACCTAGCTAGCTGCAGAACATCAAAACAAATAACTGTATGATAAATTCAGAAGTACAATATTTATTACACTTCAACATGATCAAAAAGTGAGTATGTATACAGTCATACATCTCATAATGTTCATTCAGGCAGTGTCAGACCATATATAAGTATAAAGTTTAGAAATCCTGATCAGTGAAAGCGACTTAGTGAACCTAACAGCTTCTCATGAACTTTTAGACATATGCCTCTTAGACACAAAGTGAATGTCTTACTATTTATAATAAACCCCTAATGTTACTGGCTGGTGTATATAATATAGTGTACTTTCTATCCAATCATATCATTGTGTATATTGTGAAATTCAACTTTTAGGAAGCAGTATTTTCATATATCACACATCTCGATAGTGTTATAGTGTTCTCTCCTTTTAATTTGGTCTTGAGAATTTTTTTTAATGGTCAGTGGTTTGAACAAATGTTTCACCAAAAAAGATATACATATAACCAATAACCCCATAAAAACATGCTCAATCTTGTTGTTGTAGGTGCCATTGAGTCAGTTGTGACTCATGCACAACAGAACAAAATGCTTTCAGGTCCCGGGCCATCCTCACAATTGTTCTTGTGCTTGAGCCCATTGTTGCAGCCGTTATGTCAGTCCATCTCTTTGAAAGTCTTCCTCTTTTTCACTGCCCAAGTACTTGATCAAGCATGATGCCCTTCTCCAGGGACTGGACTTTCCTGACAACATGTATGTAAGGAGAAGACTCACCATCTTTGTCTCTAAGGAACATTCTGGTCCTACGTCTTCCATGGCAGACTTGTTTTTTCTTTGGCAGTTCATGGTACTTTCAAAATTCTTCATCAGTACCATAATTCAAATGCATCAATTCTTTGGCCTTCTTTATTCAATGTCCAATTTTCTTTTTTTTAATCTCATAAAATACTGTGATAGTATATTTGGGAATAGCACGGAGTACAATACAAGGCTAGGCACTGATAGGGCTTTAAGATACACTAGAGGCCTTCCGAAAGTTCCTGGTGAAATACCATATGTTTATGCCGTATGTATTGCCATAATCCATACATACATCAATTGTATAAAGCATATTTGTACATTCGTTACCCTCATCATTCTCAAAACATTTGCTCTCCACATAAGCCGCTGGCACCAGGTCCTCATTTTTCCCCTCCCTCTAGTTTTGAGAATATGATGGGAGGGTACATTGTGGCCCCTAGCACAGAACATTTTATCTTTTTTTTATACTTTCATTGGGGGCTCTTTCATTTCTTATCACAATCCATACATCCATCCAGTGTGTTAAGCACATTTGCACGTATGCCGCCATCATTTTCAAAGCATTCTCTTCCCACTTGATCCCCTGACATCAATTACCCATTTCTAATCCCTTCTTTCCCCATCCACACCTCCCCATATCTTACATCATCCTCCCATCGCCCCTCATCCACTTTTCCATTATTCGTTCCCCTGGGAGGGGTTTATAGATTGATCCTTGTGATCGATTTCCCCCTTTCCCCCCACCATCCTCTAATCCTATTGATATTTTTGCTCTCATTGTTGGCTATGTGGGGTTTATCTGTCCTGGATTCCCTGTGTTGCAGATTCTTACCTGTAGTAGTGTACATGCTCTGATCTAATCAGATTTGTAAGGTAGACTTGAGGTCATGATAGTGGGGTGAAAGAAGCACCAAAGAACTAGAGGAAAGTTGTGTGTTTCATTGGTGCTATACTGTACCCTGACTGGCTCATCTCTTCTCTGTGACCCCTCTGTAAGGGGATGTCCAATTGTCTACAGAAGGGCTTTGGGTCTCCACTCCATGACCCTCCCACCCCACACACACCTCTATTCACCTTTGGTATGGATTTGTTCTGGGCCTTAGGTGCTTGATACCTGATCCCATCGACACCTCGGGATCACACAGGCTGGTGTGCTTCTTCCATAGAGGATTTGTTGCTTCTCAGCTAGATGACTTGCGTGTTTGTTTTCAAGCCTTTAAGACCCCAAATGCTATATCTTTTGATAGCCTGGCACCATTAGCTTTCTTCACCACATTTGCTTATGCACACATTTTGGCTTCAGCAATTGTGTCAGGAACATTAGCATCACAGAATGCCGGATTGTTAGAACAAAGTGTTCTGTGTTAAGGGAGTACTTGAGTCAAGGCCCAGTGTCCATCTACAACCTTAATTCTTAACATATAAATATGAGTACATAGTTCTATTCCCCTCTTGTTACATATATATATATGTATATATACCTGTATTTAGACCTTTATAAATGCCCTTTGCCTCCTGGTTCTTTCCTCTATTTCCTTTTACTTTCCTCTTGTTCCATCATCATGTTCTGCCTTCATTTGGGTTTTGTAATGCCTCAGTGCTACATTGCCCTTGATTAAGACCCACTAGGCATCCTACGACCTTTCTTCCATGGATTATAGTTGACTTGTCATTCCCTTGTCCCTGGGTTGATTCTCGCCCCCACCCCTTTCCTTTCTCTCATCTCCCATGTCCCCTCAGAACCATTGGTCCCATTCTTTTCATCTTCAAATTATTTATCCCACCTATCTTATCTAGATAGACATGCAGATTTATTAAAAAGTGCAAAATAAAATAACAAAGTCAAAATCAGCGAAATAATAACCACAACCAAAAACAAAATAACAGTAACAAAAAGAAAGCCACTGACCAAAATGGTAACACCTATTAATAATTGAAGGTCTGTTTATTGGCCTTAACAAGTATTTTCCACTCGAGTCTGATGGGGTGCCACACTCTGTCTCCAAAGTCTATTTTTGGTATTCCCTAGGGGTTTCATCACTCTGCTCCCCCTGCTGATCTGCTGCATTCCCTCAGTGCCTCGACCCAGCATGATGGGGCCAGACTCTACTATTCCCTCACGGTGTCTCCAGTGATGTTCCATGGTTCAGTGAGGATCTCCAGGTCTTGTTGTGGGACCAGCCCTGTGGCCCTCCCCGTGTGTTTTCTGCTCCGAGCAGGAACATCATCCTCGACTTGGTGGGCCAGGATGTCCTCTCCTCCCTCCATCCCTTTGTGTTTCTCTAGTGTGCTCTAATCGGACACACCCCTCTCCCCAAGCTGTAGCCCCAGTGCTATCTTCTGAAGTGCATTCTTCTGCGGTGGGGTATGTCCACATAGTTGGAGTTGGGCTGGCCCTGCACATTTGATCTCTTGATTGCTGCTTCCATGAGCATTGATTGTGGATCCAAACAAGGTGAAATCCTTAATAATTTTAGTCTTTTTACTGTCTTTCATGGTATTACCTATTGTTCCAGTTGTGAGCATTATAGTTTTCTTCACATTGAGTTGTTATCTATACTGCAGACTATAGTCCTTGATCTTTATCTGCACATGCTTCAGCCCACCTCAGTTTCAGCAAGCAAAATATGTCATCTGCATAATGAATGTTGCAAATATAGCTTCCTCTAAAATCCCTATACCAAATTCTCCTTCATATAATCCAGCTACGCATTATTTGCTCAGCATACATATTGAATAATTATGGTGAAAGGATTCAACCCTGAGACACCCTTATTTTGATTTTAAATTATGGAATATATCCATGTTCTGTTTGCAAACTTCCTTTTGTTCCATGTTCAGGTTTGCATGAGTAAAATTTAGTGTTCTGGGATTCCCATTCTTTTTTTTCCCCACCTCGCCTTCCACCCCTCCCCCCATTCGTCTTCAGAGTATCCAGTTTATAATGATTCACACAGTCAAATGCCTTTGCATATTCAATGAAATACAAATAAATATCTTTATGGTTTTCTCTGGTTAAAGGCAAAATCCATCTGACATTAGCACTGATGCCCTATGTTCCATGTCCTCGTCTCTATCTGGCCAGCTCCTCTAGCACTGCGGTTCTCAAGCTGTGGGTTGCAACGCCCCTTTGAGGGTCGAACAACCTTTAATAGGGGTCCGCTGATTCATAACAGTAGCAAATTTACAGTTATGAAGTAGCAACGAAGATAATTTTATGGTTGTGGAGTCGCCACACATGAGGAACTGTATTTAAGGGCCGCGCCATTAGGAAGATTGAGAAACCTGCTCTAGCAGTTCCATGACAGTGTCCTGACAGACCATTGTTGGATGGTCTTAAGCAATGTTTTATTTGCATGTGACACAATGTTCTATAATCTGCAAATACTATTGGGTCATCTTACTTTAAAATGGGTTTTAAAAAAATGGATCTCTTCTACTCAGTTGCCATGTAGCATTTTCCAAATTTCTTAGCATAGACAAGTGAGTGTTTTCAATGCTTCATCATCTTATTGAAACATTTCAGTTGTTATTCTATCAATTCTTCAGCTTTGTTTTTGACTAATGCCTTTAGTTCCGTTTGCAGTTCTTCCTTTAGTTCCATTGGTTCTTGATCATATGCCACCTCTTGAAATGATTGTCCACTAGTTTTTTATGATAGAGTACTCTGTATATTCTTCCCACCTTCTTTTGATGTATCCTGCATTGTTCAATAGTTTGCCCTTAGAATCTTCTAACATTTCAACTCAAGGCTTAAATTTTCTTGTGAGTTATTTTGTTTAAGATATGCAAAGTATATTCTTCCTTTTTGATTTTCAGCAAAAGAGCCCAAAGGCTCTATTTCTTCGGGTGTTATCCGCATCATTATGGTTTGCTCTGCTTTGAGAAGGCAGCCCCCCATCATTTTGAGTGTTTTCCATCCTTAGGTGCTCATCTTCTGGCACTATCTCTAACAGTGTTCTGCTTCTTTTCATAAGTCTTTCAGGATCTGACAATGTTTCATTGTTCTCCATAAGGTTTTCAGTGGCTACTTCCTCTGAAGCATATTTCTGTATCTTTAATAGGGCCTAGTGTTCATTTTCTTCATGGAGAAGTTAGAGCAATTTAAGAGAGACAGCTAATTTTTGAGAAGGTAGACACATTTTCTTTTTTTTAATTATTTTCTTTTATTTTCTTAACAATTTATTGGGGCTCATACAATTCTTTTCACAGTTCATACATATACATACATCAATTGTATAAAGCACATCTGTACAGTCTTTGCCCTAATCATTTTTTTCTCTTTTCTTCTTTTACATTTTATTAGGGACTCATACAACTCTTATCACCATCCATACATTCCCCGCCCCAATCATTCTCAAGGCAATTGCTCTCCACTTAAGCCCCTTGCATCAGGTCCTCTTTTTTTTTCCCCTCCCTCCCCATTACCCCCTCCCCCATGTGCCCTTGGTAATTTATACATCGTTATTTTGTCATATCTTGCCCTATCCGGAGTCTCCCTTCCCCCCTTCTCTGCTGTCCCTCTCCCAGGGAAGAGGTCACATGTGGATCCTTGTAATCAGTTCCCCCTTTCCAACCCACTCACCCTCCACTCTCCCAGCATCGTCCCTCACACCCTTGGTCCTGAAGGTATCATCCACCCTGGATTCCCTGTACCTCCAACCCTCATATGCACCAGTGTACAACCTCTGCCCTATCCAGCCCTGCAAGGTAGAATTCGGATCATGGTAGTTGGGGGGAGAAAGCATCCAGGATCTGGGGGAAAGCTGTGTTCTTCATCGATACTACCTCACACCCTAATTAACCCATCTCCTCTCCTAAACCCCTCCATGAGGGGATCTCCATTGGCTGACACTTGGGCCTTGGGTCTCCACTCTGCACTTCCCCCTTCATTTAATATGATATATATATACATATATACATACATACACATAAATACACACACTTATATCTTTTTTTTTTTTGCATGATGCCTTATACCTGGTCCCTTGGGCACCTCGTGATCGCACTGGCCGGTGTGCTTCTTCCATGTGGGCTTATTTGCTTCTGAGCTAGATGGCCGCTTGTTCACCTTCAAGCCTTTAAGACCCCAGTCACTATCTCTTTTGATAGCTGGGCACCCCATCAGCTTTCTTCACCACATTTGCTTATGCACCCATTTGTCTTCAGCGATCCTATCATGGAGGTGTGCAGTCAATGATATGATTTTTTGTTCTTTGATGCCTGGTAACTGATCCCTTTGGGACCACTCGATCACACAGGCTGGTGTGTTCTTCCATGTGGACTTTGTTGCTTCTGAGCTAGATGGCCGCTTGTTTATCTTCAAGCCTTTAAGACCCCAGTCACTATCTCTTTTGATAGCCAGGCACCATCAGCTTTCTTCACCACATTTACTTGTTCACCCACTTTGGCTCCAGCCGTTGTGTCGGGAGAGTGAGCATCATAGAGTTCCAATTTAATAAAAGAAGGCATTCATGCATTGAGGGAGTGTTTGAGTAGAGGCCCAAGGTCCTTCCACCACCTTAATACTTGACCTATAAATATAGACACATAGATCTATTTCCCCATCCTCCTATATATATTTGCATGTAGATGTCTTTGTCTAGACCTCCATGAATGCCCTTTGACTCCCAGCTCTTTCCTCCATCTCCCTTGACTTTCCTCCTGCCCTACTACCATGCTTCATCGCCACCTGGGCTGGAGTATACCTCTTCTCTAAGCAACCTTACCCTTGATCATTTCCCACCAGGCCTGCCACTCCCCCTTCTCTACCATTTGGGGTCCCATGTTGTTCCCTTGTCCCTGGGTGTGTTAACACCACTTCCTTACCCCCCCTACCCTCCCACCCCAAGTCCCCCCAGAACTGTGGGTCCCGTTGTTTTTCCTCCAGATAGTTCATCCAGCCTGTCCTATTCAGACAGACCTGTGGAGTCACTAACATGCACGAAAACAAGACAGAGGAAAACAAAGCAACAGTATTCAACCAGACAACAAAAACAAACCACTGACAAAGAACAGAACAAAACAGTTCACAAGAGAAAAGCTTGTAGTTAGTTCAGGGATCGTTTGCTGGCCCTTAGGAGCGTTTTCCAGTCCAGTCTGTTGGGGTACCATGCCCTGGCCCCAAAGTCCACCCTCAGCATTCCCTGGGGACCTTGCCACTCCATTCCCTTGCTGTTCCGCTGCACTCCCCCAGTGATTTGCCTCGGTGTGGTGGGATCAGGTCAGGTGCAAGTCCCACACTGTGTCTCCGGTGCTGTCCCCTGTATCGCCCTTAGTCACTGAGGGGCATCATGTCTCATAGTAGGGCCAGCCATGTTGTTCTCTGTGTGGACTGGCTGCTCTACTCAGGAACATCATCATCACGGCCTGGTGGGCCAGGCTGTGTTCCACTCTCTCCTCCTGCCCCTTCATCTGCTCCCGTGTGCTCTGATCAAATATGTCTATCTCCCAGAGCTGCAGAGTCAATGTCGTCCTTTGGAACAAATTCTTTTCGGGGGAGGGGCATGAATCCACTTAATTTATGGTGCTGGGGCCAGCCTCCCAGACCTCTCCACTGGTTACCTCCTCCACGCCGGGATATTGCATTCACACCTTGCGACACTGGGTTGAAGTCTGGTCCCGCTTTCCCTGTGGAGATATAAACAGTACCCTCCCCTTGGGTGGATTAATGCCCTCTGACTCCAATACCCTTTTCTTCCTTGTATTCATCCTTTTGTTTTCCTTTCCCCACCTCCTCCACCATTGTCTACCATGTACATCCCTGGTTTTGGTCTGGTTTCTTCCATACTACACCGTCTTCACCCCTAAAATGTTTGTATACAGTAGATTTTTTCCCTATGCCACTTTGCTTTTTTAAAAAAAATTTTTTTTAATTCTTACCTCAGCAGACTCATGTTGTACTTGTCCTTTTGTGCCTGACTCACTTCGCTTAGCATGATTTCCTCCAGTTCTTCCCATGCCGCTATGTGCCTCATACGTTCATCACTGCTTTTTAGTGATGCGTAGTATTCCATTGTATGTATATACCACAATTTTTTAATCCAATCGTCAGTTGATGGAAATTTGGGTTGCTTCCAACTCCTTGCAATTGTGAACTGTGCCGCATTGAACATTGGAGCACAGATGTGTAGACACATTTTCAAAGACTACCTTTAAATACCTTTAATGACCTGTTTAGTTTTATATTCCAGAATTAATGTTGTTGGATATTTTTTGCTGAATAAAACAAATTTGTAGCATAAGAATCTGATCTCTTGTTATTACTCAGCTACCAAATAGCAACGTGACTATGACCAAATTATTTAACTTACTTGGGCCTCAGCTTCTTTATCTGTAAGATAAAAGCATTTGACTCTTCAATGCTAAAATCACTGGATACAGTTTATCTGAATTTATAATTCAGAGAATATTTATTGATCACCTTTTTTTTTGTTTGCTAAATACTTAATATAATATTAAATCCAGCACACTGCTCAGGCAAAAAACAAATGGGGAATAAAAAGAAAAGGTCTATGATAGATTATAATATATAGCCAGAGGGGGCACCATCATTTGGTTGAATCTTCAGAGAATGCTTCTCTATGGAAGCCACATGTGATGCATAAGCAAATGTATGGTGGAGTTAGTACTTGCAATTATTTTAATGCTGTCTAGATCGAGAAATACTAGTTTCAGGGTGTCTGAAGCAAGAATGATGTTGCTCTGTTCCTTGTCCTGGACTAGTAAAACACAGTAGGCTAATGGCATGAGATAGAAACCAGATTGTGAGGAACATTTTAACTTGGTAGCTCAAACCCATCCAGTAGCTCCTCAAATAAAGAAACGGTGATAATTCCAGGAAGATTTCAGCCAAGGAACCTATAAGACAGACAGATCTCCTCTGTCTCATGGAGTCACTGTGAGTCAGAAGTGACTCATTGCTACCCCAAAACAAGTTTAATTGGAACCTTCGAATAATTTTAAAATAATAATTTTACTCCAAGAAGTGATGTGCCCAGTTTATATTTTAAGAAAATGCCTTTATTAAACTTGGTTTAAAATGGAACGCCACCACCTCCTGCAAATGAAAAACAGTGAAATTCATATTATTGTCAAACAGTAACTCATACTTCCCTAATATCCCTTTGTTGTTACCTCATTCTTAATTTTGAAAATGTCTTTAAGGTAATTAGGTGATTTTTTGGTAATTAATGCAGTAGCTTCTATTTGGAATGATAGTGAAAATATAAAGGAAGAAAAGCCCACAGCTTAGTTTTAAATATTGTTTAAGTTGGAAACAAATGAGAAATAAGTGCAACAGTTAGCTAGTTGTTAAAATGATAATGAGATTTTTTTTAAAAAGAATGAGAGGTAAATAATACCACCTAGAATATCAATAAAGTGATATTCTTTCACAAGAGTTTTGGTTAATATCATATAGTGCATAAGATAAAAAGTACAAAACAAAGATCATTAGCTTTAGCCATGATTGTTTAGGTAATTAAGACTTGAAAGCTTTTGTTCTCAGTGATTATAGAAATGCCAGAGTTGGAGGTGATATGAATAGAACTAATAGTGAAAAAAAATGGAGATGTAAAGATGGTTTCCAAGAGTTAAAAAGTTGTGTGGTTATCTGATAATTCATAGCTTCAATCGCTATGCATTGTTTTCATTATACAACTTATGCTTATATATGAGTTTAGGCTTACTTTGCTTGCTGTGTTATTAAGTGGTTTGGCTATCATTTCCCAGAAGGAATTTCAGTTAATGTCATCTATTTTGAGTCTGCCTAGCAGTCTACTCATTCAAGGTAATTTTCAAAATTAACTTAATTGATGACATTAGACACTATTTCACAAAAATATAAATTTTAGTGTATCGGGGAGAATGTTTCTATTCTTGATATTCCTTTAAAAATTTTTGTCTTAATCATTTTATGGGGGGTTCTTACAGCTCTTATAACATTTCATACATCAATTGTATCAAGCACATTTGGACATGTTGCCATCATCCTTTCCAAAACATTTCCTTCTATTTGAGCCATTGGTATCAGCTCCTCTTTTTTACCCTACTCCCTAGACCTTCGTGAACCTTTGATAAATTGTGTGAATTATTTTCGTATTTTATACTATCTGTAGTCTCCCTTTACCTACGTTTCTGTTGTTTGTCCCTGTGCGTGTACGCACGCACGCACGCGCTGGGGGTGTTGTTCATCGATCATTACAATTCTTGAGACCTAATTCTCCTAACTTTCTGTTGGACTAGATGTTCTTCCTAAATAAAAAGGTATACATTTAGTTCATAGACAACCCTAGAAATTCCTTTATCCCCAGCCAAAGCTGGAAAATTATTATATTCTAGAATTATTAATTAAAACAAACATTCTTTTTAATAGTACTAGTGATTAGATTATAGGAGTATAGATGGGAAAACTGAAGTTTTTGTTTTTTTAAGATAATTTAGAATGTTAAAACAAAAAACTTTGAATTAAAGGCTACATATGTACAATAAAGGACATCATGCCTTTGTTTACCTTTTATTGCTCATGTGCAAATTTCTTGTGAAATAATCAGTGCAAACTTTTAAACTCATAGCTTGTTTTGTTTTAATTTATATCTAGTTCTTCCTCTGTAATACTGACATCTATTGGTCATTTATAGATATGCGAAATACAACTTAGTATACAGAAAGAAATAAAGAGACTAAGGGCGAGAGAGAACTAAGCTGTTCTTACTAGTTTCAAAATCTATAAAAATACATAGACATGAATTGAAAAACTGATTAAAACCATAATGGTTGTTAAATGACAAAAACAATATCTCAACTGAAGAGATATGAAAGGGTTTAAAAATGTTAGAAAAAAATAATAGAATTTTTCCACTAATATTTTGAGCCCATTCATATATCATGCTCAGACTGTAAGGATTGTGAAAAGTATAGGGTTGTCCCTTATGTAATCTTCTTGCTTTACCTGTCAGCATTCCAGTGTGTTTTAGAAAACTTTTGGAAGGAGGTGGAAGAGGAATTAAGCAAAATGATTTTAAAGATTATAAAGAAATTTAAGCTTCTGTGAAAAGGCAGCATAGTGGGGGGGACACATAGAAAAAGAAAATGGCAGCATAGTTCAGTGCTCACCAGTTAAGAAACTGGAGTCGGACTACATGGATTCATCTTTGGTTCTACTACTTGCTGAAATGTTCTTAATATCTCTGGGAGTCAGCTTCCTTACCTATAAAGTGAGGCTATATTTCTTTCTCTTGAGTATGAAACAAGGCAATTATATTAATTAATTACTTACACTAACAATACCTTTTATATAAAAGTGACAAAATGTTTGCTCACAGCATTATAGAAATGTAACGAAATTACCAAAATAATTTAGAAAACAACATAAATTAAACTTGTTTAAATATTCAAAATTGTTGGCTTAAGTTAGAACATTTTAAACTATTTTATCAAAAAGAAACCTTGCCATAGAAATAGAATAGGGCCAGGGCGTGGTGCCCCAACAGACAGAACTGGAAAACACTCCTAAAGGCCAACAAACGATCCTTGAACTAACTGCAAGCTTTTCTTTCTTGTTGTGTTTTGTTTTGTTCTTTGTCAGTGGTTTATTGTTGTTGTTTTGCTGTATACTGTTGCTTGGTTTTGCTCTGTCTTGTTTTTGTGCATGTTATTATCTCTGCAGGTCTGTCTAAATAAGATAGGCTGGATGAACTATCTGGAAGAAAAATAACGGGACCAACAGTTCTGGAGGGGACATGGGATAGGGGGAGGTGGGTGGTAAGGAAGTGGTGTTAACAAACCCAGGGACAAGGGAACAACTAGTGATCCAAATTGGTGGTGAGGTGGGTGTGGCAGCCATGGTAGGGAATGATCAAGGGTAATGTAATGAAGAGGTATAGCTGAAACCCAGGTGGGGACGGAGCATGATGGTGGGACAGGAGGAAAGTCAAGGAAAATAGAGGAAAGAGCTAGGAGGCAAAGGGCATTTATAGAGGTCTAGACAAAGACATGTACATATGCAACTATATATATGAGGATGAGAAAATAGATCTATGTGCCTATATTTATAGGTTTATTATTAAGGTGGCGGAAGGACCTTGGGCCTCCACTCAAGCACTCCCTCAATGCATGAATACTTTCTTCTATTAAATTGGCATTCTATGGTGTTCACCCTCCCGACACAACCGCTGAAGACAAAGCACGTGAACAAGCAAATGTGGTGAAGAAAGCTGATGGTGCCCGGCTATCAAAAGAGATAGCATCTGGGGTCTTAAAGGCTTGAATATAAACAGGCGGCCATCTAGCTCAGAAGCAACAAAGCCCACATAGAGGAAGCACACCAGCCTGAGTGATCACGAGGTGTTGAAGGGATCATATATAAGGCGTCATCAGGGGGAAAAAAAATCTTACCATAGTGAATAAAGGGGGAAGTGCAGAGTGAAGACGCAAGGTCCATTTGTCGGCCACTGGAGATCCCCCTTGCAGAGGGGTCTAGGGGAGGAGATGAATCCATCAGGGTGCGATGTAGCACCGATGAAGAATACAGCTTTGCCATCCAGTTCCTAAATGCTTCCTTCCCCCAACTATCATGATCTGAATTCTACCTCGCAAGTCTGGATAGAGCAGAGGATGTACACTGGTGCAGATAGGAGGTGGAGGCACAGGGAATCCAGGGTGGATGATACCTCCAGGACCAGGGGTGTGAGTGACAATACTGGGAAGGTAGAGGGTGAGTGGGTTGGAAAGAGGGAACCGAATACAAGGATCTACATGTGACCTCTTCCCTGAGGGACGGACAGCAGAGAGTGAAGGGAGACGTCAGCCAGGGCAAAATATGACAAAATAATAATTTATAAATTATCAAGGGCTCATGAGGGGGGACCGAAGAGGGAGGGGGTGAAAAGAGGACCGATGCCAAGGGCTTAAGTGGAGAGCAAATGCTTTGAAATTGATGGGGCAAAGAATGTACAAATGTGATTTACACAATTGATGTATGTATGGTTTGTGATAAGAGTTGTATGAGTTCCTATAAAATGTTTTTAAAAAATAGAATAGTGAAACTATATTTAAAATCCTTATGTCGGTCCAAGTATATATTAGAACCCATATGTGAATGTATAGTATATTCAGATTCAACAGAGGAGAGCTATTTTACATAACATAATTGACTTCACTTGGTTCAAATAAACTGGTTAATTTCACACAACTAAATGAAGTAAAACTTAGACAGTAAAAGATATTAAAGTAAAAAATAAAACAAGAAAAATATTAAAAAGGAAATGAAGAATATGTTGTTACAACCTCCAGGATAAGGAGATCTTTGAAAGCAATATACGAAACCCACAAAGACACAAAATTATGTATACTATATAAAAATCAATAATTTCTCTCTGGCAAAAGATACCAAAAAGAGTCTGACAACAAAGGACAAACTAGGTGAAATTATTTGTATCATTCAGCAAAGATTACTATCACTATGAGTCCCTAATAAAATGTAAAAAAAGAGAAGAGGAGAAAAAAATGATTAGGGCAAAGACTGTACAGATGTGCTTTATACAATTGATGTATGTATATGTATGAACTGTGATAAGAATTATGTGAGCCCCTAATAAATTGTTAAAATTAAAAAAAAAGATTACTATCAGTAATCTACAAGAGTGCTTATAAAATGAATAAGAAGAATGATTAGTATAATACAGGCAATCCCCAAAATGCAGAATATCTGATTGACATACAGTGTGTAGTTACAAGCCAACCTTGGTAAAGCTTATCTTATACATGCAATGATTTGTAATAGCAAATGGATGCTACTTTTCAACATACATCAAAACAGTACTGTATTATGTTAAATATGTTTTACTGTTTCAGCAAGTGTTTATTTTTTATGCATAGAAATATACATTATATAACTAAGACAAACATTTGTCTAACATTAGATACAAATGAACCTAACTGTTCATTTTAAGTGCAAATTCAACTTAAAAGACAAAGGAGCAAAACTCCGTCATAATCTGGGAATTGTCTGTATAAAAATGCGCACAGAATAGAAGTAAATGAAAAGAAACTAAATTCTTTCTACTTGACTAGTAGTTAATAGGAAGGAAGAAAATACCATTTTCCAACAATTGGATTGGCCAAAACTAAAGGTATTTATAACATGTACTGCTAGCAGGTGTATGAGGAACTAAATATTCTCATCTTTACAATTAGGGATATGAATTGTAATAAATAATCTTTATGATTTTTTACATCAAGAATTTCTATTTGACCACTACTATCTCTGTATAGAAATAAAATGATCAATTATATAGATATTAATGATGTTTATTGCTGTTTATAGTGCCAAAAATAATGGAAATATTTTGCAGTACTAATAATAGAAGGTTGACTATGTTTTACATAAATTTTGTAATCTAATTTTTTCCTGTTTTATAACTTTAAACAATAGATTTTTAATATTTTTTTCAAAATACATGTGACCTTTTTTGTTGAGAAAGGAAAGGGGGGGCATAATTCTGAGATTTGGAATGATGTAGAAAGAAATAAAATAAAAATTTGGGTTTAACATAACTCAGTAGAATAGTATTTTTAAAAACCAAGTATTAGGAGAGATCAGACTTTCGCTTCTAGCCTTAAAATAATATTGTTACAGTTGATTTTTATAACGATTTTTGCTTTTAATCTCATTATTAAAAAATTACTTGAACTAATGTGTTTTTTTCCTCTTAGCAATGTCTGACCGTCAAGAGAGTGCACTTATAGAACTAATGGTTTGTACAATTCGTCAAGCTGCTGAGGCACATCCTCCAGTGGGAAGAGGCACTGGAAAGAGAGTAAGTTACATTAGTTAGAAATCTCAAAGAAGATTCTGATATAATTATTTTAAATTAAAATTATTTCTAGTGTTTATATAAACATGTTTGTTTTTCTTAATGGTATATTCTTTGGTGCTTTCATCTTCATATCTTCTCTGCTAAACTTGGTTATTAAAAATAAAATATTCTCTTTCCCTGTTCTGAAGCACCTGTACCAAATTCTTTTATAGTATTTGTGTAGTACTTGATTTAAGAATGTATTGATCTATGTTAAATGTACAGACTCGAAAATAAACAGATTGCAAATGGTACCATTTAACAACTATGTGATTTTCAACCAGTTTTTTAATGTTTTATGCCTTAACCCCTTTATCTGTAAAATAAGGTTGATAAAAATATTTATTACTGCTTTTAAAGATTAATTCAGAAAATCATAGACCAAAGGACTATAAAGCTAAGTGGGGTGTGGATTTTTGAAAGTGTAAAAATGAAAAGAAAAAAAATCCATCATAAAGAACCATATTAGGGTTTTGGAAATACATTAAAACTAGCTAACAGATTGAGATGCTTTTATTCTTGAAAAATGGTAAAGTTTTGAAGAAGAACAGCCAAAGTATTCCACTTTTCTTGCCTGAACTTATAATACCCATTGCCTCCAACCTGGCTTGGCAAGAACTATGATTTCAGGCTGATTCTAGGCACAAAATTAGCTTTGCTTGCCAACATGGTGGGCTCTGGATAGAATGATGGCAAAACCCAAGGCTTTGTCGTGTAAAAGTGGCAAACAAAACAGGAATACCTGTAGCTTGGATATTCTAAGGTTATGATCTAGTTGGAAAGAGTGGTAGACCAACCAGAAATGAAATTTAGAAATCCTGGTTTCAGAAATTAAAGGGCAAAAAACAAAAAAAATTATTCATCACACACTTCTGGAAAACTGTGCAGACTCTAGCTTGTGCAGAAGAAAGAAATCCATGATAACCCAACAAAAAGTGAAAGACACGGCAAACTTAAGAACTGGTTGAACTTTAAATTTGCTCTCTACTTACAAACAGAACACTTGCCCAAAGGGAAAAACCTAATAGGTTAGCAGTATTAGAGCAGAACCTTTGCCCAAGTCAGGTGTGGGCTATGGATCCCTGAAAGAAAGGGGGAATGGGCTGATAGATTGGGCCTGCTTGCTATTTAACAGAGGGATACTCATCACTCTGGGTCAGGACAATAGTTAGACTTGGAACTGTTTGTATGGTCTCTGTTTTTTTCTTTTATTTTTCCTTGTGGGGTTTATCTATATAAGATAAACAGGATAAGCACTCTGGACTGTTCTGGATTGAGTGGTATAGGTGAGGAGGAGGCAGCGGGAGGAGAGCGAGGAGCCAGCCAATAATGACAGGGCAAGGGAATAGCAAGACATCTGAAATAGACAATAAGGAGGGTGTAGTGTTCCTGGTTGTGTTTGATGAGTTGAAATGTATCCGAGAGAATTACCGAGAGGAGAAGAATGGGTAAACATGATAGTAGGACAGGAGGAAAGTAAAAAGAAAGTAAAAAATTACATATATAGGTTTAAATATAAATGTGTATATATGTAAACATATAAAGATAGGTGTATTTGCGTGTGTGTGTGTATACAGTAAGGAAGCAGATAGATTTTGGTCTCTACTTAAATAATACCTCAGTATAAGACCAGTGTGTTTTAATAATGTGGCAATGTATGATGCTCACCTTCCTGACATGATCACTGAAGACAAAATGGCAAGTAAGTAAATGTGGTGAAGAAAGCTGATGATGCCCGGATATTAAAAGATACAGCATCGGGGGTCTTAAAGGCTTGAAGTTAAAACAAGCGGTCATCTCAGAGAGAAGCAGCAAAGCCACATGGAAGAAGCACACTAGACTGTGTGATTTTGAGGTGTAGATAGGAAGATGTATCAGAAGTTCAAAACTAGCAATCAAATTGACGTCAAGAAGCATAGACAGTGGAGATCCAAAACCACCTGCAAGCTAATTGGACAGTCCCTCACAGAAGAACCACAGGAAGGAATGATATATCCAGGTTGCAACACTAGTTCTTTAATATTTTCTCCCCTTGCTATTATGGTCTTAGTTTTACCTCATTAATCTTGTTAGACTTGTGTATGTTCATTTGTATAATAAAGATCATTCAACACTTGAAATCCATGATAGATAAAGCCTTCAGAAATAGTTATTGGAGTAATAATTCCCTGAAGGAGAGGGGCAGGGGGATTTGCAGCAATGGTGATTGTATAACCCCACTTGGGGGGGGGGGTGTAATAACCCCACTCAAGGGGAACAAATAATAGAATTGTGGGTGAACGGATACATTGGATGGTGTAAGATACAGCCAAAAAATACTAAAAATATAATATGTAATAATAGGGTTGCTGCAGGTAGGGGGGTTATAAAAGGGAGCTGATATCCAAGAGTTCAAGAAGAAAGAAAATCTTTTGAAAATGATGATACAGTTGCACAATCATGCTTGATTTAATACCCTTATGGGTTATAATATCTGTGAGTTCCCAATAAAGTGATTTCTTTAAAGACAGTAAAAGAGAAAGAGAGGAACAAAACGATATGAGGCATATAGAAAGTAAATAGCTTATGTTAATGTAGACATAAAAAATGACAGTAACATGAATACAGTAGAGGATACGATGAAAAGCCGGAGATTGACATACTGAATTGAACACTTTAGATCAAGCATGTAAAATATGTTGAAATCAACAGATGTCAAAAGATAATGCCATGCAAAGGGTAGCCATTAACTAGACTAGAGAGCTGATAAGCATTAGACCAACAGATGTAACACAAATGTTGCTAGGTACAAAGGGGGACACTTGATAATTATAAATTGATGCAAGTGGATTTGGGGCTTCCACTATCATATATAACCTTCTGTAAACCAAATGTTCTTAATTTACATTCTAATATTATTCCCTCCAGATTTGGATTTATTTATAGTGCTTGGAACACACAGGCTTGTGTGCTGCCATGTGAATTTGTTTGGAGCCTCACATTACAAGGCCGCTTG
The DNA here is from genome assembly GCF_050624435.1 of Tenrec ecaudatus. NCBI lineage: Eukaryota > Metazoa > Chordata > Mammalia > Afrosoricida > Tenrecidae > Tenrec > Tenrec ecaudatus. The sequence continues at coordinate 144,330,955 of NC_134533.1, forward strand.
TTTGAAGACAAGCCTTTAAGACCCCAGTTGCTATTCTTTCTGATAGCTGGACACCATCTGGTGTCTTCACCACACTTTGCTATAGCATCCATATTTTCAGTGATCTCTTCATGAGGACGAGAATATTGAGTAGGGTCATTCTGATTTCTTTTTGAAAAAGGTTTTAATTGCTTTCGTTTTGTTAACTGTTTTTGTAAGGGTGGGGTGTCGTGTGTTTTGACCGATTTGGTGTGTATGAAATCCACAATAGGTAAATCTACAGATAGTAACTAGATTAATAATTACCCTACGGCATAACAGGGAAAATTAGGAACATGGAGAGCTAACAACAATGAGTATGAGAAGAAAATGTCCTGAAATTGATCAGTGGTGATGAATGATAATATGATTGGATGATAACATTGAATGATATGTCAATTATATGTCAAAACTGTTTAAAAACTTATTTTAAAGGCAGTTTTTAGAGAACAATGAACAAGTGTGAAATCTTCTGTTAGATATATGTATAAGTAATTATAGATGAAATTATGTAAAATATGCCATTAATATTTTAAAGACTATATACCATTAATTTTCTTTAAAAGGACAAAACAAACCTTAAAGAGGATTGATGCATGAAAAATCAGAGGGCTAATGCTTATTGCTCTGCTTTTATTTTTCCATATTAAAAAGATTTTTGCAAATAAAATTAATTACTGTCCTAATGCAGACTAATAAGACTCCTTTCAAACTGTTACCTTGTTCTTTTAACATAACTTGTCACTCTTTTGTATTTTTGTTTTGTTTTTTAAGAACAAGTATCCCAGGCTCACTTTCTATGGTTAATACTTAGTTATGAAAATTTTCTTCTAAATTCGAGGCTTAAAATAGTAATTCGTTGTTATGTGTGACAGTTACTATGGATCAGAAAACAGGGAGTAGCTTAAATGTTTCCCCTTAGTATCTCTCAGAGGGTTGCAGTCAAGAGGCTAGTCAATGAGCAAATGGTAGGAATAGGCTACTCCAAGCTCCCATCTCTGAAGAAACACTGAAAACAAGTTGAAACTTTTAAGAACCAACTTTGTAAGAACTCTGGAAAACAAATGTTTTCAGCAACTTAGCAAATGACTACTCAAGAAGACCCTGTTTTAAATAGGAGGAATACCTCCATAAAGTAATTCAAACCCAAATTAACTTCACTGGCGAATTCCACCTAACATTTAAAAGATTTCAATCCTTTTGAGACTTTTTCAAAAAAATTAAAAAGTTATACATTTTTTAACAAACTCTGTGAAACCGGCATCTAGATTGGAAAATGAAAAGTAGAAATATTACTATTCATCCACCAGCTCCTAAATTCCTTTTGCTAGAAAGGATATTTAAAGATTAAAATTTTGGGTCTAGAGGTACAGATAGTTATCACTTCTTGTAGGCCCTTTGAGTACACAGAGCAAAAATGTCGCTCCCTCTCACATTCTCCTTTTAGTTGTGTGTGTGTATTACCTTAAGTTTATAGTGATATTTTCAACCTTTTGATTTATGCATATTTTTATTTTTGAAATATGTAAAACATTTACATAGGTTAAAAGTAAAAACCATGACAAAAGTTTTATTTAGAAAAGGTTTCAGCCCATATTGACCAAGAGCCATTTACTATTCATAGAACAGACATGTGCAGAACACCAAACTGTTATCTGCCAGAGTTCTTTGCAGTTATGTACCCATCTCATAGTGAAGTGTTACAATTACATCCAATCATGCCACATTTCATGCTATGGGTGAAGAGGCTGTTGTACTCACCTGTGTTAATCCATCTTGTTCAGGGTCTTACTCTATTTTGCTGACCCTTGACTTTTCCAAGGACTGGTCTCTCTTTATAACATGTTCAAATTCATGAGATGAAGTCTCACCATACTCATTTCTTAGGAGCATTTTGGCTGTACTTCTTCTAAAACATATTTGTTGTTCTTCTGGAAATCCATGGCACTGTCAGTATTTTTCATCAATATCATAATTCAAATGAATCAATTCTTCACTAATCTTACTAGAATTGTGTTATGTATTGGCAAATTCCATAAATAACTCATATATAGCACTCCTAGGAAACTAATGGATGATATTGTAGTTTATAAATAAATTTTTTGTAAAAATAAAAATATGAAAAGTTGGGCGGAAATGATTATCTTAACTAAGTTCTCGTTTTAATACTTAATTTTAGAAGTATTCATGACATAAGCTAATTGAATATGAACTAAGGCTCTGTCATGAAACATAGCTAATTTATTTTATTTACAAGGAAAACCAATTATACATGGACCTAGAGATATCTATAGTATGTACTTTTAAAATAATTTTAAATTTCTTAGATATTGATCATATTTGAAAGGCGTTATTTCTCAAGAGCAAAAAGGCAGATAACCCAATTATAAAATGATTAATAAACTTGAATACAAATTTCCTTAAAGGTTTCCAGATTTCTAGTAAGAACACAAAAAGATGTTCAATAACATTAGCCATAATGTAAATGTATATCAAGATCACAATAAAGATGCCACCTCACACCTATTAAGATTAGGCAAGGATGTAGGAAAATTGGAACTGTCTACTCTTGCTAATAGAAATGTAAAATGGTGCAGCCAGATTGGAAAACAATTTGGCAGTTCATCAGAATGTTGAACAGAATTAGCATATAACTCAGTAATACCACTCTTAGATTTATAGCCCTGAAACTTGGCAGCAAGAACTCAAAACAGATATGTACAGTAACATCCAATGCAGCATTAGTGTAGCCACACATGAAAAAGGAAACAACTGAGAAGCATAAAATGAATGGACAAAGTGAAGAATATAATGGAATATTCAGCTAGAGAAATGAAAGTCTGATACTTCCTGCAATGTGAATGAACCTTGAAAACATGCTGTATAAGACTCAAAAGGACAATTATAGTATTCCACTTACATGAAATATTATAGAGCAAACATAGAAGCTATTATTTTTTTTAGAGGGACTGGGAGTTACTGCTGACAGGAATTTTAATTTCTATTTGAGGCGATGTAAATGTTTTAGGAAGGAGTCCTTGTGACCCACTTAAAATACTTTCAAACTCATCAGCCATTCCATGGGGAAAAGATGTGCTAGTTTGCTGCTATAAAGAGTTTAAGCCTTGGAAACCATGGAAGTCAGTGATACCCTGCCCTTACAGTTTCACTATGAATTGGGATCAATTTGATGACAAGAGATTTAGGTTTTGTTTCATTCATTTTATTGGAGGCTCTTAGGGCTCTTTAAACATTCCACTACATCAGTTGTTTCCATCATAGTTCTACATATGTTGCCATCGTCATTTTCTAAACATTTACTTTCTATTAGAGCCCTTGTTATCATCTCTTCTTTTTAACCTCCCTAGCCCCCTCTCACCCTTGTGACCCCTTAATAAATTATAAATGATTATTATTTTCATATCTTACATGACTGTTGTCTCCCTACATGTTTCTTTTGTTCTTCCCTTAGGGTTGCCAGAGTGGGGTGGCAGGGTGGAGGGATTTAGTTTTCATTTTGGTTTTATTAAACTTTTGGAACTAGGTTGTGAAATTTATAAATTAGCAAATATACTCATTTTTTTTGCCTTTTTAATCTATTTTCCAGGTGCTAACTGCCAAAGAAAGGAAAACTCAAATTGATGATCGAAACAAATTGACTGAGCATTTTATTATCACACTTCCTATGTTGTTATCAAAGGTATACTTTCATTTACATTTTTAGTAATATGCCACTGAAAATACTGTCAAGATAATTACTTTCCTTTTTGCTTTTCTTCCTTCTAGTATTCTGCAGATGCAGAGAAGGTAGCAAACTTGCTACAGATCCCACAATATTTTGATTTAGAAATCTATAGCACGGGTAGAATGGAAAAGGTAAGAGACTATGAAATTAAAACCTCACTATTACACTAAAATTTATTGAACTGATTTCTTTTTAATCATACAGCTTTGTTTGTTATTTGACAGATGCTGTTGCTTACTTTTGTTATTATTTTCAATATCTGTTTTGTTTTTTCCTCCTCAGCATCTAGATGCTTTATTAAAGCAGATTAAGTTCGTTGTGGAGAAACATGTAGAATCAGATGTTCTAGAAGCCTGCAGTAAAACCTATAGCATCTTATGCAGTGAAGAATATACCATTCAGAACAGAGTTGACATAGCTCGAAGTCAACTGATTGATGAGTTTGTAGATCGATTCAATCATTCTGTGGAAGACTTATTACAAGAGGTCTGTTTACATACATTTAATTTATACATATAATAATTTTGGTTTATAATTAAGATCTGAGTGTAAATTATTTGCATTTTTAAGTAAAATCTACTCACTGTCATTGAGTTGATGCTGACTCATAGTGACCCATTAGAACAGAATAGAACTGCCCTGTTTTTGAGACTGTACTAGCTTTTATTTTAAAAACTAGATTTTATTTTCTCTCTTTAAAAAATATTTTTAAGATCTCCTTTTGTCATTCTCTGTTCTTTGGATCTAATTTGCATTTCCATATCCCTGAATTATATGTTGATAAATAGAGCATGCAAGTTAATTGTGCTTATAAAGGGCACCTATTGCCATGGTGTGCACAAGCAGCAAGCTCCTCCAACTGATTATTTTTCTAATTATTTTTGTGATTTCCCTTTTCCCCTTCCTTTCCCCCAATCTGTATGAGACATACTGACTGCCCTATTAGGTCTTTGTGCTCTGTCTGATAACCAGATTAAAAGGATGTTTTTTAAATTTCTGCACCTGGTTTTTTGAACATCTTGTTTCTACCATTGGAAGTTTTCATTTTTTTAACCATTATTTTTGGTTTTTCCTTGCGATTTTCAAGCTACAGAAATAACTGAAAATCAGTAAAATCTTTCAGGAACTGGAATATTTAAAGTAATTTTTTTTCATTTCAAGCAATTTTAGTTTCAAGGAATTTATCCTATCATATTATAGAGTTATACAGAGTCATGTATATCCTAACATTGTTCATAATGACAAAAAATGTTTTTTCAAGTGTTGGATTATGGTTTTTTTCCCTAATTGCATACCTGTGTTTTCTATTTACCTACAGTGAATATTGCTAATTTTTATTTAGAAAGTAAATAAAATAACACTTGCTTGTGAATATGAAGATAAGTCATTATGTTAATGAGATGATTACTTTTTGTTTCTAGGGAGAAGAAGCTGATGATGATGACATATACAATGTTCTTTCTACGTTAAAACGATTAACTTCTTTTCACAAGTATGTGCTTTTATTAAAGTACATTTAATGAATAACTGGAAACATGAAATGGACTGTATTTTTTGTTTTTGTAACATTTAACATTTATACTATTCTAGTAAATTAGAGAAATACTGATATTTTCTTTTTTCTTTTACAAATTTCTATGATATTGATTTATAGAATGTCATAGGTATAATTTTTAATTGATAGCTTTTAATAATCTTGCTGAGAATCAGAAAAATCCATAAAAGTTATTTTGTAGCCTTTTTTATATTTTCTTGTTATATTCTTACGAAGTCAATTGAATAATTTGGTTTTAACATGAAAATGGGCTCAATTCATCTGTGAAAGCAAGGTCATTTTCTTTTTTCTTTTTTTCCCCCAAACACCGTAAAATTTATTTTTTAAAATTATTTCATGGGAGCTCATACTACTCGTACACAATACACACATACATACATTGGCAAGGTCATTTTCATGCCACTTGCATGTTCCTTGAAATGAAACAGAGTGAGCTCCTTTATTGACAACTTTGTTGTCAAAAATGATTGTGTATAGTTTCATGTTAATGAATATTTAAAAGTTTGAAAATTTTTTGTAAAATCTAGGCCTTTATACATATGTAAAATTTTTGGAATTCCAAGAAAAAATAAAGCTTTTTTTTTTTTTCATTTTATGGCTTTTGAAAATGAAAGATGTCAGCTAGTGTCAACGGGACACCCTTCAGTAGAAGAACTCATGAGAATTTTAAGCCTTTCAGCCGTAGCTACAGTATACTAAAGTTTTGGGGCTTTTCTATATTTTCTTAATTTTAGGAATCCAAATGTCTCTTTTACAGCATATATGCAGATTGAAGTATGTTTTAAACTCTCGTTAGAGAGGTTGTCCACCTGTGGAATAAGACTTTTGTTTGATTTATGATTGTAGTCATCAGTTAAATGTATGAGATTTTATGATTGTTGCTTTCTTTTCATAAATTCCTAATGTCGGGTCCCTCCCCTCTTTTCTTCCTAAATTGAACACTTGAATATTTTTTCTTTTCGAATCTTTTCAGTTTTACAAATAATTTCAATTTTTTTGTCATTCACCTAGTGAAACTAAATTCAATGTTAAAATTCCTTCTACTCTAGAATAATGCTAATGCATTTTTGTTTATTTTAGTGCTCATGATCTCACAAAATGGGATCTGTTTGGTAATTGCTACAGATTACTGAAGACTGGAATTGAGCATGGAGCTATGCCAGAACAGGTAAGAGTTTATTGATCTTTTTTAACTTCCTTTTAGAAATCTATTTTTATTATAGCAATTTTTATGAAAGCACCATAGTGAGCCAATGTTACTGATATTTGTATCATAGCTTCAATTGTTTTGAAGCAAGGGATAATAAGAACATTTGTTATAATATAGCTCAAAAATTAATATTAAGGTAAAAAGCATTACTTTATTAGGAATGATGCTACTAATTATTATATTAGCAATTTCATTGTCATTGTGACATTCTTTTTTTAGCTATTAATGGTATTACACTTATTTTTTGGTATTACACATCTTAAGCATAGTAGAGCCATAATAAAATAACTGCGAGACCATTAGAAGATGATGAAACGTTTCATTTTTCTTACAGTATAAGCTGACCCAAATATCAGCCGAGGCACCTAATTTTACCACAAAAACTGCATTAAAGATGTGCTAAAAAAACTCAGCATATACACGAGAGTATATACGGTATATGCAGTTAGAGTGGATCAGGTAGGGATTCAACAGACTTTACCAAGTCTGAGAGTAGAATGTTAGTAGACTTAATCCTATATGAGAAAGGTTCTTTTTGAACATTCTTTTAGACCAAAATATCAAACTGTACAGTTAGTTATAATTTATTTATAGGTGAGCTCATGTATTCTTGTATATAATGATTATAATTTCATATTAAATGTTAACCCCAGAGCATTGCTTTATTATTGCTGATTGATTTTTTAAATTGGCTAGCACTTCATTTTATTAATCCCTACTAAAGTAATAGCTATTTAAGTAACAAATGCCCTTTGGCATGATAGATATATATTTTTTCCTGATAGAACCACCAAAACCAGACCCATTGCCATCAAATCAATTCCAACATATAGCAAGCCCTTTGTAGGGTTTCCGAAGATAACTAAAACAAACTGCCATTGAGTTGGTGCTGACTCATTGCCATCTTATAGGCCAAGATAGAACGGCCCCTCTGAGTTTCCAAGACTAACTATCAGAGTAGAAAGCCTCCTAGTCTTTTTTCCTTGGAGCAGTGAGCAGCTAGTGGTCTAGAACTGCTGAACTTGCAGTTAGCAGCCCCAAGCATAATCATTACAATGCCAGGGATCCTTGCAATTGATATAAAGAGTTAATTTATGTAATTAATGGAAAGTTTAAATATTTGAGCCTATAGCTTTTCCTCATTTATGATGGACCCTTCAACTTCCTATCCTCTCATTGCAAAATTTTCTATATCCTAAATAGAACTTACTTTTACTCCCTAGACAATACTACAAAGTTGATAAAGGAAGATATACTCCTTTATCTTTCTTTTGTTTTCCTTTCCTTACTTAGAGTGAGAAGAAAAATAGCAGGTCTATGTTTTATTAAGCAGGTTTTGGGGTTGTAACCATGCTGACACTTTTATTGTTGATCTGTTACACCATTATTGTCTTTGAGCAGACCTGTGACTGTCTCACAATGTTGTCTTTAGTTTCTATTTGGGTTTTCTGGAATTTATTTTCTCTGCATATGTGTTATTTTCTTATATGTTAATTGTCTCGACTTGGTGACCATTTTATATAACATTCACCTCAGCTTTGTTAACTCCTTACATACATCTGAGACTAATATCTGCATCCACTTTCAGTCCATCGCTACTAGATTGCACTCTTGCTCATTTTAGCAACTCAGAAAAATCTCTTTAAATACCTAATATTAGGAATCCAGAAACTCTGGGTTCAGCCAGTTCTTTACAGGACTAAGCAACCTCACTTTTTCAAAGTCTAACTCTGTACTTTCCATTAGAATCCAGAAGGCTGGATGGGTAATTAATGTAGACACATTGGTTAACCCAAAAGCAGGTGCCATATTTTCATCCTCAAGAAGCCTATACTGTTGCCTGATTGCCTGCATCTATTGCACATCTCTTCTACCCTACTTCAAACTGATTTGTTGGCTCAGCAGGAATTATTAACAGGTGGCTAATTTTTGCATCTCCAGAAATCCTGATGGCTGCAGGTTAAAAGAATCTAGTTGCTTACCTTTGGGACCTGAGCCTCCCTGAAAAAGCCTCAGTTTCCTCATCCATACAATGTTGATGTGAGGCAAGATTCCTTCACTGTCTTAAGAGAATATGGCTATATGAAACTTATATGCACAATCCATACTACCAATTTAAAATGTAATTGTCAAACTGGCTGAAGCTACTCTTGGAGGAAAAGCATTCAAAATCAACGGAATTGCTTTAATTAAACTCTGCTTTTTGCTAACCATTTGGGCCCTGGCTCTGTATTGGAACTAATATCCCCACTGACGTCACTCTTAGATCATAAAGAGCTCAGGTAACCCTCCAATTAAGTTTGAGGTAGAGATGATTTGAGAAGAAAGGCTGTTTCTATTTTAAAAGCACAAAAATCTGTTTAGAATAAATATGGTCATGTATCATAAGGCTCTGAATAATCCTCTTCAAACAAAACTTCTTAAAAAGTGAAGACTCAAGAACCTGTATTCTAAACTTCCCTGGAAGACCAAAGTCTCTCCCAATTACAGCCTGGTATGTCAAGGGGAGGAACCAGAGCAAAGATATATGCAACCCCTAGCCTGCCCCACCTATCCCCACTTCAAAAAAAAAGATCGGATTCTAGGCTGCTCCAAGAGGAAACCTGCCAGGCTGCTTCTCCCTCCAGCACTCCAGACCTCAATGAAAGAAAGAAAGAAAGGTGAGCTGACACATGTCCATGTCCACACCTGCCGCTTAGGAACACCACAAAAATGACATTGTGCTAGTGGGGGTTGAGTAGCAAACTCAAGCAGGAAAATTCACAGGTTCCCCTACCCTAGGGTTAGAAGACTCACAGCCCACTCACTGCATTCCTGAGAAATAGAAAAGATTTCATGTCAGCTGGGGGTTTCAACACCCAGCTGGAACTCTCCGGATTAGACTGTGGCAACACTTCCTCCCTCCAGCATATCAGGGGGATAAGCTGGCCCTGCAGGGGTGAAAGATTAAAAAACCTCCCTTTGGGGAAAATTAGTGTAGGAATTTGAACCTTATCTATCCATGAACCCAGGATTTAAAAAAAAAACAGCCTATCTCTTGACTCAAGCTCAGAGGGGATTAATTTAGACCCATATCTTGTTCTGATCTAGAGAGACAGTTTGGGTGGTCCAGGAGGCAGTATTTGGCTATTCTCTTCTTTCCCCCTTTCTGTTTATTTTGTTGATCATTGGCCTGCATTTCCTGAAAACTCAGGAGCTGGGATCTTGATCGAATAGTATTTAACTGTTTGGGGCCTGCTAACCCCTGCTGGTAATAGGCTAGTGGCACATGACTTAAGATACCCTTGACTCTTCAAGATCTACAGCAGTATATGAGGAGTGCCGTTCATTCCAGAGACAAAAAATACCATGTCTCAGCAGCAACAGCCAGTCACTGCACCTATGAAATGGAGAAAAATAGTACAGTTAAAGGGAATGTATGCAAATTACATGGAAGTAGAACAACACTTAAAACCCACAAAGTAATTACAGAAATAAGCAACTCAGTTTTTTTAATTCCATGAAACAAATAAGAACAAAAATAGGGCACATCAAAATCTCTGAGACACAGCAAAAACAATGCCCAAGAGAACAATTTATAGCAATAAATGCGCATACAATTTATAGCAACAAATACATCAAAAAGGAGGAGCCAGTTAAAAGAAACACCTTACACAACATTTACAACAGTTAGAACAAGACCATCAAAACATCCATAGACACTAGAAGAAAAGAAATGGGGGTTGACTAGTGCAGGAATAAATGAATCAAAAAAAAGAAAGAAATCAAGACAAGTAGTTGGTTCTCCAAAAAGATTAGCAAAACTGATAAACCACTGGCAAACCTAACAAAACAAAAGAAAGGGGAAAGCAAAGTATTATGACTAAGAAGTGAAATGGACAAAATCAAAACAACCAATTAAAATTTTAAAAGATTAATCTCACAATATTATTAATAATTGCATTCCAAAAAATTTGAAAACCTAGAAGGAAAATTTTTCTAGAAAAAAATTACCTACCTAAACTAACACACACTGTTGTAGAAAACCTTTACAGACCTATAGCACAAAAAGAAATCTGATCATTTAAAAACTCCCCAACATCAAAAAGTCTAGAAGTAGATGATGGCTCTGGACTCTTCTACCAATCATTAGAGACGAGTTATCCACCTATCCTGTACAAACTATTTCACAATATAGACTAATTTACTCCAACCTCATTTTACAAAGCTGGTATAACTCTTAATACCCAAGTCAGGCAAAGACATCACAATAATTGAAAATTATAGGCTAATATCCCTCATGAATAGTGTGGAGCTGCAATCCTCAGGGTCTGTAATTCGAAACCACCAGCAGCTCCTCAGGAGAAAGACTGGGCTTTTTACTCCCACCCACAGTTATAGTCTAGGGAAACCCACAGGGCCACCACTGTGAGTCAGCATCGGCTCAGTGGCAGGATTGAATATAGGTGCCAACAATTTCAACAAAATCCTAGCCAACAATTCAAAACATTTTTTTGATAAACCATGTTCCCCCAATGACTTAAATATATTGAAATTTTATTTAAATCTTTACCACAATCTTTAGGAACATTTTCTTCATTCTTTAATCCATTATTTACTCGGTCCCATTACCCACCCCCACCCCCACCTACCTCAGCAGTCATAATTGTAAACTATTAATCTAGTTACTGTCTCTATGGATAACCTATTATGGATTTCATATCAAAAACCATATTAAAAACCCCAATGATGATAAGAAAATAAAATAAAAACCTCAGTCCAATAAAAAGAAAACATAAATTCTCTCCCAACTGGACCAATAGACAACATCAGAACAAATGGTCAACAATGAGAAGATCAGTCCTGTGCTCACAGATGGAGTCGTGAAGAATTTAAATATTTGTTGCACAAGCCATCTCTAAAACGTTGAAGAATAAGAAGGTACACCTGATATCAAACTATGATATTTTTAATCGCCATTACATAGTTATGAAAGATAGCTACAAATAAGGAAGATTTGATACATTTGAATTAAAGTGTTGAATATTGAAAATGCCATGGACTGCCAGAACAACAAAGTTTATCTTGGAAGAAGTACTTTGAAAAAAAAAAAAAAAAGAAGTACTTTGAACATGCTATCAGGAAAGACTGGAGTAGTACTTCATGCTTGGTAAAGAATGATCAAAAAGGACGAAGACTATCAAGGAAATCGGTTCACATAATGGCTACAACAGTGGCCTCAAGCATGACAACAAAGCTGAAGCAGGTTTTGTTTTCTGTGTGCATAGGGTCACTAGGAATCAGAACTGCCTTAGCACCCTGCACACACACACACACACCCTTCCCGAACAAAAAGAGCATAAACAACTTTTCTTTCTCCACCTATATTCATTCATTCATTTAATGTGGTACCCATACTTAACTAGAGACACTCCCCTTTCATTTATAAAGAAATCTAAGAGTAGAAATATTAAATAATTTACATAAGATCACATAGTAGTGACCCACATAGTCAAAATCACACTTCTAAATGCTTTTCCTTATCTCTTCACATTTTCAAACACTAATATACTATACTTTTTATTTTTAATTATTGTAAAGTTATATGTAACATCTTTACTTTTTCAACATTTTTCACTTATATGATTTAAGGAATTCAAATATATCAATTACACAACATCTAACCCCATAAGTCCTTTAATATTAATAACATCTCATTTATTTTTTTTTGTTGCCCATGCCATCATTTAAGAACCAGATCTCAGAAGAGTGCCCTTAGATTTTTGTAGATATGAGATGTGGGTTTGTCTTCATTCTGTTAGTGTAAATTCATTTGTCCCACCACCATTTATTTAGGAGAAAATTATTTTTGCCCATGACCTGTGGTCAAATGAGTTCTTTAATATGACCTTTTGTCTTTGTATTTTTAAAAAACAGTTTGAGAAACAAATGCCCCCCCACCCCCCAAGGTCTTAGGAATTACATTTACCCCAGTTTCCTATCCAGTAGGATTTGTTACTTTTTTGTTCAAGTTTTTTGTTTTTTAAATCATTTTTTCTTTTTGTTCAAGTTGGTGACATTTCCTGAATAAGCAATAAACAACTTGTACAGTAGAACCTGGTACCTTGACGCTAATCTGTTGTGGGAGGAGCATCGAGATGCAATGTAGTTGCATTCCAAATCAATTTTTCCCATAAGAAATAACTGAAAACAGATTAATCTGTTCTCGACCACCAAGTTTTTACCCTAACCTTTGCCTTTTTATACAAAGCATTACACAGAAATTTCAAAGTACCATATACTCCAGTATAAGCTGACCCGAATATCCGCCGGGGCACCTAATTTTACATCAAAAGCTACATTGATAATGTGCTGGGAAATTCAGCTTACACATACAGTAAATAAGTTTGGAGTTAAAAAATGTAATTTAAATAAGAAACACAACATTTAAAAAGTTTCTAGCAACTATAGCATGGCCCACACATAGAGATTGTTAAGGATCTGGATCTGTGGACCTGGATATGGAGAGGGATGGAGAGAAAGTCATTCATTATTGGGAAGGACTCCCCTTCCATAAAATCAACTGGTAGCTGCTTTTAAGTTTTTTCCCTAGCCACCTGACTCTCTTTCTCTGAAAAAAAAAATCTGTCTAATATGATCTGCTCTTGGTGTTTCCTTAATCATTTTCCTAAAGGTCTTACTAAATTATCACCAACAGTATCGATAACACAGTTAACCAGTTCCATATCATAATTCTTTTCAAAAAGAAAAAACTATTTCTTAGGACTCATGTTTTTTTATCTAAAAACAGAACAAAAACTAAGAAAATTAGAGCAAAACACTTGGAACACAGCCGCAAAAGTTTTAACAAAGCCAACTATTCGAGTGACCGAACCACGACTTGCTTTTGTTAACAAACATCAAGTGAATCAGGTTGAATTCTAATGTTTTGTTTGAACTCTGATGCAAAATCTGATTATGTCGAGTACCAGAGTTCTACTGTAATTTGGTATTTTTTGTCTGACCCTGGGCTACAGCCTTCCTGTATGCACCTTAATATGATTGATAAGCACCTTGCAGTCAATGGACTATGCAGATGTAGTATCTGTAGCCAGCTGTTCAAATGAAGTGTTTGTAGCCTACCAACAGGAGATTGATAAATACGTAATTTTACTGGGAGGCTCAGAGCCTTCAAGTTGGTAAGTTGTGTGCGTGTGTGTATTTAAGGATCCCTAGTGACACGATGGGTTAAGTATTTTCCTGCTAACTGGAGGGTTTGTGGTTCAAACACATAACTTGCTCTGTAGGAGAAAGATGAGGCCATTTGCTCATGTAAAGATTTACCATTTTGGAAGCCCTATAAAAGGTGACTGAGTCATCAAGTGGTTTGTTTGGTTTGGTTTTGCTATCAGGTGTATAGATGCTGCTTTTGCCACAGATAGAAAGGAGAGGATCATAGAAGCAAAGGGAGCCATAGAATCTTTTAAGAGAGCTCTAACCAAGGGTTAAGGACAATTAATACTGAGAATGACAACAAGCCCAGAAGGTGTTTCTTGGCAGAGTCAACAGCAAGGAAGCTGAAAGTCTGTCCTGAGAGTACTGAGAAAAAGCTTGTTCTCAAAGCTGGACATATGCTTGGGAAAGTATATCTTGCTTGTTAATTACAAAGTCATCAAAAAAGAGGCAGAATTGACACAGTGGCTGCAAAAGTGGACTCAAAACGTGAGGATGGAGCAGAGGAATGATGGTGATATTAGCACAAGATAAGCAGTGTTTGGTTCTGTTTTATGTAAAACTACCTTTACAGCACCTAACAACAACAATCCTACTCTTCAGATCGCAAATGGTTTATTATACTAGCCTAGTGTCATTATTGTTCACTTTATGGACTATTTTGGGGGATGAATTTAGTACTTCTGAATTAAACCATTTTTTCATGAATGTATTTATCATCTCTTTACCCCCTTTGGATATAAAACTATATTATTTTGCATCTAAAGATTCTTTTTTTAAGGATGTTAATTTTCACTCATATTAACTCACCCTAAAAATGAGAAAGCTCTAAAAAAAATGAGAAAGCTCAATAATTGATATCAGAAGCAGAGAAGTGATTAGTTTACTCTTCTATCCTGCACATACCCCTAAAATAAACTTAATTTTTCCTTATAAGGTTTCTTGCATGTATATTTTTAAAAATGTATCCATTGGTAATTTTTGAATTTTTAGAATCTTAAAATTGGTCTTGTATGTGTAAATAATATACATCTACACATTTTTATATATACGATTGTTTCCACATAAATTCCAGTTTCCAAATTTAAACCGTCTTGGATGATTCCTTGATCTCTTCATTTTCATGTTTCTTTTCAGTTTCATTTTATAAAACAACTCATCTTCAAGCTATGTACTATTGTTAGCCTTGGGTTAATAATTAAACTTCCAATCAGATAAGCTTTGAAGAGAAAAAAGTAATAATTAAAGAAAAATCGTAATAGCCACCTTATATTGGCTAAGGTAGTGTCAGCTGCTAAGTATAATTAGGGGAAAGGTAGAGCCACTGCTTAGGAGGCCCAGGATCTCCTTGGACATGGATGCTTTGCTGACAAGCAGAGGGAAAAAAGATGGAGAAAATATTCCTGTTTCTTCACTATGTTCATCTGAAAATGTGTGTTACATATTTCCCTTTGCTCTCAGGAAGTGTTCTCACTCATGGAAACTTGGACAGGACTGATTCCCTCCAAGGTCACTAATGTTAGTTATAACAGAAAGAATGTAGTGCTCGTAGGTTAGGACAATCTATTTGGCTGTTTCAGTTCTGTTATTGACTACACTTTTGTTTCCTCTCTGCTCTGGAAAGATATGGTTGCTGAATAACTACATCTGGATAAGTTAGGATAACATTTGCTGGCATACAGGATAAAATATCAAGATGACTGGGAAAGCTTATAAGGAAGGGCTTGAAATTTGCCTTTGACCTATCAGCTGTACCATATAAAAATTGTAATAATTACAAAGTGTTTCCAGTTAATTCAAAATAGATCATGTGTATACCCAAGTATCTCATAACCAAGAAATTTCTGTGAACTACAGACACACAGTTTGGAGAATATTTAGTATAGGTAAATAAAACCTGGAGAGAAAAGGAATTATATTTGTAAAGACTAAGATAAGTGATGACCAAGTTAAAAAATTCTTCAACATTACTCTTTTCCAGATATTAATTTCCAATTGAGTTCTGTCAAATTTGTCACTTTTTAAAAAATTTAACGATCATCTTGTCTTTTCCTTCTATACAAATAACCTCACTGATATACAATATTAGAGGTTACAAATAATATCTTAGGACTATTACATTACCATTATTGAGAAATCTCTAAATAAAATTAGCTATTTATTTTGCAACAATATCCATGACTATGCTTCGCTTGCTTTGTTTTTGACATTCTGACATGGATCAATCATTTAATTATTATGTTTAATAAAACTCTGGCATCACCTCATTGGGTTTGCATTAAAAGCAGTACCACTCATCACTCCAATTACAATGTGCTATTTTTAGTATTGAGTGGGTGCCCTGGAATTCTCTTTTTCTTTCAGTGATCTAAAACAAAATTTCAAAGTATGAGTAGTCTTCAAAATGTTCATGAAAAGTGCATATTATGAAAAAAAACAACTATGTCTGTAATTTTTTTCCCTTTTTTGCATCAAAATAAACTCATACTAACTTGTTTGAATAAGATCTAATTTGAAGCACCAAGAGGCGTAAAACAATAGTTTGAAAAGAGCACTTACTAAACAACATAAGTTCTGCTAAAATAGAAACAACAACAGTCATCAAATTTTTGGTGATCAATAATGCTTCATAAGATGTTTATGAGAATAATCTCCCAAAGAAATATGCTGTTAGATGGACATTGGGCCTCCACTGAAGTACTGCCTCAATGCAAGAACACTTTTTTTGTTCTATTAACCTGGCATTTTATGAGGCTCACCTTCCCAACATGATCGCTGAAGACAACGCGGGCGCATAAGCAAATGTGGTGAAGAAAGCTTACGGTATTTGGCTTTCAAAAGATACAGCACCTGGGGTCTTAAAAGCTTGAAGATAAGTAAGTGGCCATCACCTGAGAAGCAACAAAGCCCACATGAAAGAAGCGCACCAGCCTGTGTGATCACAAGGTGTTGATAGGATCAGGTGTCAGGCATCAAAGAACAAAAAATCCTATCATTGTGAATGAGGGGTAATGTGGGCTGGAGACCCAAAATCAATCTGTAGGCAACTGGACATCCCTTTACAAAAGGGTCCTGGGGAGGAAACAAGCCAACCAGGGTGCAGTATAGCATTGATGAAGCACACAACTTTCCTCTAGTTCTTTAATGCTTCCTCTCCTCTGCATGCCTCCCCCACTATCATGACCCCAATTCATTAAAATATGGCTAGACCAGAGAATGTACACTGGTACAGATAAGAGCTGGAAACACAGGGAATGTAGGATAGATAAATCCCTCAAGACCAAAATTTAGAGTAGCCATACCAGGAGGGTGGTGGGAGAAAGGGGAACCGAAAAATTATATACCTATAACCCCCTCCCACGGGGATGGACAACAGAAAAGTAGGTGAAGGGAGACATCAGTCAGTGTAAGACATGAAGAAATAATAATTTATAAATTATCAAGTGTTCATGATGAAGGGAAGATGGGGGAGGGAGTTGAAAAAAATGAGAAGCTGATACCAAGAGCTCAAATAGAAAGAAAATGTTTTGAAAATGATGATGGCAACAACTGTGCTTGACACAATGGATGGATGTGTTGATTGTGATGAGTTGTATGAGCCTCAATAAAATGATTTTTAAAAATTAATCTGTTCTGGTTTTAAGAATATACTTGACAATGTAGAAGATAAAACCTCAGTGGCAGACCATCCACGTCAATTTGCAAGGATGTTCATGCCCCAATTAAAAAGGACTAACAATTACAGTATATACTCGTGTATAAGCCGAGTTTTCCAGCACATTTTTAATTCCGTTTTTGTGGTAAAATTAGGTGCCTTGGCTGATATTCGGGTCGGCTTATACTTGAGTATATACAGTAATTCAAAGAATAGGCATCATCCATAGACATCGCAATTGTTTCAGCTTACATGATTCTGACTGAAAAATTAGACTTGAACAAACATTTTATTTCTATGAGTACTAAAACTATTTGACCCAGATAAGAGCAGAGCTTTCCATGGAAATTTTAATCAATTGGGATTATCAAGATCGTATTACTTTTCTGGAAGAACTGTAATTAGAGTTGAAACATGGGTTTACCAGTATAAAACACAATCAGAGCAATGGCTCTCAAAAAACTGGAAGTGGGGGCAATGAATGTACAAATGTGCTTTACACAATTGATGTATGTATGGATTGTGATGAGGTGTATGAGCCCCTAATAAAATGATTTTTTTTAAAAGCTGATAACAAGGGCTCAAATAGAATGTAAACATTTAGAAAATAATGATGACAACATATGTGCAAATGTGCTTGATATAATTGATGTATGGATTGTGATAAGAACTGTAAGAGCCCCCAATAAAGTAATCTTGGAAGAAAAGAGCATGAAAAAATGTGCTTGATACAATGGATGAAAGTATGGGTTGTGATAAGAGTTGTATGAGACCCTAATAAATGATTAAAAAAACAATAATGGCAGCACATGTACAGATGTACTTGATACAGTTAATGTGTGGATTGTTATAAGAGCTGTAAGAGGCCCAATAAAATTATCTTTTAATAATAAAAAACAACTGGAAGTAGTTAAGTCAAAGCAAAAGTGGACTAGTCCAGGAAAAGGGTCATGACAACTGTTTTGAGAGATGATGAAGGCATTTTGCTTATTTTCTGGAAGTCCAAAGCATAGTAACTTCTATATCAGCTGACTGTATATACTCGAGTCTAAGCCGACCTGAATATCAGCCGAGGCATCTAATTTTACCACAAAAACTGCATTGAAATGTGCTGAAAAACTCAGCTTATCCACGAGTATAATCAGTAATATAAAAGTCTTTTGAGAAAGATAGTCAACGCTTTAGCAACAAAATTCATGAGGAAGTTTCACTAGAGAGCTCCTCTCCACCATAACAATAAGGGGTACCCCCCATAAAAACCGGAATTATTTTTCAAAGCTTTTATTTTTCTTTTAAATTAAACAATTTTATCGCCTTCAAAGTAGTCTCCATTACACTTAATACATTTGTAAAATCTGCGGTTCCGTTTTTGGAAACTCATTTTTGAAACTAATGTTTTTGGATGGGTGACAGCACCTCCCTCGTTTTTTTCTTCACCTCTCCTATGTCGTCAAATCATTGTCCTTTCATGTCCCTCTTCATTTGTGGAAAGTGAAAGAAGTCGCAAAGAGGGAGATCTGGTGAGTAGGGTGTGTTGAGCAAGACAGACATGCTGTTTTTGCCAAAAATTGGCGCACTTAGATTACTGTGATCAGATCAATTGTTGTGGCAAAAGTAGTCCCTCGTCAGCCACAAATGAGGCTTTTTTTGTTGCAGTCTTTTCCAAACATCTAAATCACTGGTTCTCAACCTTCCTAAGCCACAACCCTCTAATACAGCTGTTGTGACCCCCAACCATAATATTAATTTCATTGCTACTTCATAACTAATTTTGTAAATATCTGATAGGCAGGGTGTATTTTCATGGTTAAAAATTAAACATAATTAAAGCAGTGATTAATCACAAAAATAATTTGTAATTATGTATTGTGAAACATTTACTACATTATTTATTACAAATAAATGAAATTTTGTCTTGAAGCATGATGTAGCATAGGTAACAGTCTTCACACTGGGTACTCATGTGGGTATATCTGCATGTGGGCGGACTTGCCTATAGGCGATAGAGGAGCGGTGTCTCGACTCCTAAGACCATCGGAAACGTGTTTTTCAGTGGTCTTAGGTGTCCCCGGTGAACGCGTCATATGACCCCTAAAGGGGTCGCAACCCACACTTTGAGAACCGCTTCTCTAAATAGAAAGCCTGATTAGCAGTCTATTCTGGTGGTACGAACTGCAAATGCACTTTCCCCCCCCCACAGCAGAAAAACAGAGATTGTCTTGATCTCTGATTTCACTTGACAAGCTTTTTTGGGGTGAAGTGACAATGGCCTATCCACTGGCTTCATTGATGTTTGGTTTTAGGGTTGTAAGAATAGCACCATGTCTCATCACAGTAATGACCTTGATGAGAAATTAACTTTGTTTTTATCCCTTAATTCTATTTTCCACAAACTCTTTGAAGTTGTCCCTTATAAAATAAATATTCCATTTATTTTTATTTATTTTATTCTCTGCATTCATCCTTAGAATTTTTAGTTTATTGAGTAAAAATAATACTAGAGATACTATATAAATTTATTAAATGAAATATATGCTTTTTCTCAATAAGGAGTCCCGGTTGCATAGTGGTTATGGCATATAAGCCAGTCAGCCACAAAGTAAGCAGTTTGAAACCACAAATAGCTGTAAGGGAGAAAGAGAGGGTTTTCTGTTATCATAAATAGTTAGTCTTGGAAACTCATGGGACATTTCTACCTTGTTCTAGAGGGTTGTTATGAGTCAGTATTGATTCAGTGGCAGTACATGAGATGACATTTTCTCAGTTAAGGTCCAGTGAAATAGTATTTGTCCATAAAAAGAAATGAAGTACTAATGCTTGCTTGCTTTAAAATATAGTTGAACTGTAAGTGTAGTTGAACTAAGGGAAAGAAGCTATTCACAGAAAATTATGTGCTATGTGTCTCCCTTGTATAAAATGTCTTGAATATGAAAATCTAAAGAGGCAGAAAGTAAATTAGATATAAGGGAAGATAGCTAAAGGATATGGTGTTTCTTTTTGGAGTACCATATATACTCTAATATAAGCTAACCTGAATATCAGCCAGGGCACCTAATTTTACCACAAAAATTGCATTTAAAATGTGCTGCAGGGGAGGGAGAGTGGGGGGGAAGAAAAGAAAAATGATCTGATTCCAAGAGCCCAAGCAGAAAGTATATGTCTTAAGAATTATGAGGGCAACGAATGTATACGTGTGCTTTACACAATTGACATATGTATGGATTGTAGTAAGAGTTGTATGAGCCCCCAATAAAATGATTTTTTTTAATGTGGTGGAAAACTTGGTTTATACATGAATATATATGGTAATCAAAATGTACTAAAATGAGATGTGCTGTTGGGTACCTAGATATGTTAAATATACTAAAACCATTCGTGATTCTTTTAAATGGAATAAAACTAATATAAGTGTGTGTGTAAAGTAAAATAAGTCAAACTTGAGGTAATACCTTATATACTTGTGTATAAGCTGAGTTTTTCAGCACATTTTTTATGCAGTTTTGTGGTCAAATTAGATGCCTCAGCTGATATTTGGGACTGTTTTTACTGAAGTATGTACAGTATTACATGAACCTACATAACATTTCAAATTGATCAAATATATAACAATTGCAAATTGATAAAATAAAATAGCCTGAAATATTTAAGCTATAGTGGTTACCATGTAAGTCAAAATAACTCTAAGGAGAGGAAGACTATAGAAAGGGGATGCTAGCAATATGCTTGCATGGGTGGTTTTTGCCTTATAATAATTCATTGAGTTATTCTTTTAATGTGATTTTCTGTGAACATTAAATTTGACAGTAGAAATGCGTTAAGTCAACGTAAATAGATAAGAAATGCAACTAAACAAAATACTTTGGACTTGAAACTTTTTTATAGTATTAAAAACTACTATAAATATTGTTTGCTAAATACTGTGGAAACTTAAGTCATGTCTCCTTTGTTTGCACTTTTAACTAATTTTCTTTTCCTCTTCATTTGATACAGATAGTTGTGCAGGCATTGCAATGTTCCCATTACTCTATTCTTTGGCAGTTGGTGAAAATTACTGATGGTTCCCCTTCAAAAGTAAGTAAGAGTATGCTGGCAGAAGAGTTATTACTGAAATCATCTTGCTCGGCTCATGATTTAGTATAATTTGTTGTGAGCATTTATTTTATCAGACATATTAGAAATTCTCAAGTTTGCTTAATCTTGTAATGAGTATGTATTTACCTCTTTGGAAGATAGCCAAAATCTCCTTCATACTATGTATGGGTGATGATGTATATGTATATATTATACACAAATTTTGTAAGAAATAATTATAAAACATCAGTACTCTTATGTGACCTGCTAATAACACATTTTTATAGCAGATCACATTATTACTCTTGTCATTTGTACTATAGTTATTTATTACAAAATTTATTACAAAATTAAAAAATAATAGTATATAATTTTTTATTATGGCAGTGTGGCACATAGGCACTCAAACAGAAAACATCCTGTTATAAAAATACCTTTATTGGGCAGTAAAATTTTTGTTGATTTTTAACAAATCTGTTCACAAGTATGTAAAACAAAAAAGAAAATACAGGTCAGTTAATAAGTGAGCAGAAGTGGTGACACCTGCTCCATCTCAAGTATCTTTTCTAATCTAGAAAAACCTGAGGCCAATCCAAGGTGGCATGTCTGCTATCTGGGTATATCCTCTTAGGAATTTGGTGTCCTTAAGATTATTCTCAACACAAGGGCAAACTAGAACATAAACTCAGACCAGGCCTATTCAAGAACGTCTTTAAACCCACAATTTGTAGAAGGAGGAATAGTAGGTCAGTCATAAAATTTCTAGCTCATTTAACTTTCACAGAAATTTGTACCCTGAAATCTTTACTGCTTCAATGGCTGGTGTGGCAGGTGCAATCATCAGTTGAGATTTTAATTTAAAGTGTTCTATACTGGAGTTAGCTCTAAGAACCACATAGAAAAACTTATACTCAAAAGAAAATATATAATTATGAATAGACCTGGAATAAATTTAGAAGACAAGCTATTCAGGCCCTCTCTCCCCAAAAAAGAAAAAAAAATTCACTCATTGTAGTTACCTAACACAAATACAAAAATAAATATTTCACTTGTTTCATGAAATGACAGTGGCTTAAACATATGAGTAGAAGGGAGTAAAAAACATTCAATGAAGAAACCATATAAAGATACACTTTTTTTAAAAACATTTTATTAGGGGCTCATACAACCCTTATCACAATCCATAAATATACGTACAGCAACTGTATAAAGCACATCTGTATAAAGATACACTTTTAAAGTTTCCATTGAATTCATTACAGCCCTATGTCTCGTAGTACTGTGCTCCAAAGTGTTTTAATTCCTGAGTTTGCAGAGTTCCATCACCAGGCCTTTCGTCTAAGTCATCTTCTGCTTGTTGCTGCAGCATACTTTCTGGCATAAAGAACACATGTTTCCAACAAGATCTTCATGGTACTCGGGCAGTGACAACCATGAAATCTGTGGTGTGGTGGAAGACAAACAAAAAGGAAGTTTTCTTTTACTAGAAGAGTGTGTCAGACTGAAAAAATTAAATGGGAAGGCAAAGAATCTCAAAACACTTCACTCTGGCAGCATTTTTTAAATAGAGAATATTAAAAGTAGTTCAAGAATACAGATTCTTACTCCAATTATGAAATACAGTTTTAAAAATAAAAAATTTAAATCAGATTTACAGAGAGAACTAAACTTTGTTATTATTGTGTACCATAGAGTCAGTTCTGACACATACAGCCCTCTAACAGCATAACTGCATCAGAGTTTTTGGTATAGTGAGTTATATGTTAGGCTGATTGCCACACACTCAGCAGTTCACGCCTGCCAGTTCTACAGGAGAAAGTTGAAGCTTTCTACTCCTGTTACGATTGTCAGCCTCAGAAACTCAAGGAGGCTACTCTCACTGTAAGACAAAATCAGTCGCTGACAGTGGGTTGTTGTTGTTTTTAATTCTTTATGGGAGAAAATTGCTGTAGTGGCCATTGGGTTGAAATAGCTGATCTTTCAATTAGCCACCAAATACCAAGGCTCTTACTTATTTATTAGTTAATATAAAAATGTTATGCAAATCATTCTAGATTTATTAAATATAACCATCAACAGTCATTCAAAAATACTAGTAATTTAGGTCAGTCACAATCATCTCAGTGGCAATGTGTAAAATAAAAAAATCATCAACATGAAAAAAATTAGAATAAAAATAATTGTATAATATATGGTCTCTTATTTTAAAATTCTGACTTGCATATATCCAATTACCTTTAATTTTACCATATTAAAGTATATGTATATATACACACACATACAATTAGGGATTTTTGTTACTAATAGAAGATTAACTTTATTTTTACATTTTAAGACCAAAATTGTCAATAAAATATCAGGTTAATTGTCAATAAAAATTGTCCATCCAAAATCAATTTAATTAACATATTGCCCTCCTGGTTTAACCACTTTCCATAGGTAGAGTAAATTACTAATCGGAAAGGAAGAAAAATTCCAAGAAGAAAATGTTCTATATCAAACTGTTTGTTTTATATGAAAAATGTACAAAGACACTTCAAAAGGTTTACAGACAAATAACATTATCTTTCAGTCCTCCTCAAATTCACCGTCTTTACAGGTTTGAATAGCTTCTGTTTGGTCAAAATGAGGATATTAAACATAATAATGTTTTTATCTGCCCTTCACTGGGACTACTAGTTAATTTCTTGATTATTAACCAAAAGTTGGAGATTCAGTTCTCCCCAGAGGCTGTTCTGGGGAAATTCATTAGTTTTCAGTGAGATTCATTAACCATTTTCACCAGCCTTCCTATAATGCAGAATGTACAGAAAGAAAAGATTAGCCCACTATAACTTCCAATTTGACACATAAGTCACTTGAGATGCAGATAAGTGATTTACTAATTATTACTGACACCTAGAAAGCAAAGCACCTTGTAACTCATAAAATGTTTTGACATAAATTATCTAATTTAAAATTAGTTAAGTGACTTGCCGCAAGGTTACATAAATTAATGACATGGCCGAAAACAGGAGATTGATGGCTTATCTGTTAAGCTGTTAAAACAGAAAGTTCTGCCATCGAGTTGATTCCTACCTCATAGTGACCCTGTATAGGATTTCTGCAGCTGTAATTCTTTATGGCAACAGACAGACTCATTTTTCTCCCATGTAATAGCTGGTGGGTTTAAACTGTTGACCTTGTTAGTAGCAATGTCTAACTCCTACCACCATCAAGACTTCATAATAGGTAGAATAGATTGTGCTTCTTAAGTTTTCCAAGATATTACCATTTAAGGAATTTTAAAATCTGGCAATTATTGAGCTTGTAGTTTATATATATAAAAGTTGTTAAGGACAAATTTTGGCAACAAAAAAAATACTTTTTTAGTTTATATGTACACTGAAATTTACACCTTTCAAGATGATCACTTACATAAATGAGGTTTGATTGAAACTGCTTTAATGAAAAAATTCACTATGACCAGAGAGCGTCTTCCCAGGTGACGCCACTGGGTGCACTAACTCAGTGCAAGCTGCTTGATGCTCGCCTAGCAGGAAAAATGCTTACTATGAAAACTCCACTCCACTCAACGCAATCCAGTTTTGGGGGGACCCCCTCATATGCCATTTGGTACTACTGTTTGAAGGTGATGTTAACAATGAATATGTCCTACCACAAAAAGTAATTTTAAAAATAACTGTAAGGCCAAAACATCTTACTTCATCATGATCTGAGATTTTGATTTATTAACTATAACTCATAGGGATTTGCTGAACTAGAGTGAATACTAGAGAAATATTCAGGGTGTTTACGTCTTATTTGCTGTAGCAACATTATTCTGTTGTTTATAAATGTATTATTAGTACTATGAAAAGATTTTGTTTAACCAAACATGTTCATTTTAGATGAGACCCAGTGCTGCACTGTTGATGTTACCTTATTGCTATTTGGTTTTGTTTTTTCAATGACTTGAATACAAATACTCTTATTTAATTAAGTTTTTTCAGTATTTGTATAAAGTAGAGCTAGCTCATTCACTGCCATCAAATCGATTTCCAACTATTAGCAACCCTCTGGAGAGAGTAGAACTACCCCTGTTGGTTTCTGAGACTATAAATCAAGAGTAGGGAACATTTTTTCAGCTGTGGGCCACTTGGGCATTCATAACATCATTTTGAGGATTTTGCTGGCTATTCAGCCTGCCTGCGGCCAGAAGTTCCCCACCCTGTTGTAAATCTTTATAGGTGTATACAGTCTCATCTTTCTGCTGCCCAGTGGGTGATTTCAAACTTCTGGCCTTGAGGTTAGCATTAGCAGCCCAGTGCATCACCCACCATGCCACCAAAAATATAAATACATAATAAATTATGCTTCTTAGATTTTGATGTAAAATATAGAGTGGGTTTTATAAGCTGGAGGCCTTTACTTGGTGGATACATGTAAAAATCCTGTATCACGAGTACGGGACCTGAGTCTTCACAGAGATTGGGGCATACTTAGAGCACACGTCTTTTGAATGGCAATAAAACGCCCTTTCTATTGGTGCTTTTTCATTTCTTTAATTGTAAGTTTTAAGTACAATAGTTCTGAAGGGTTTTGTTTTAAATTAAGTTTTCTTAAGTGTGAGATGTACACAAACTAGTAGTGTCTTTTAATTTCTTGGGTATAGCACAGTTATGTCACATAACTTGGTTTCTTCCATCATTATGCATTTAAAAACTCTCTGATTTTTAAGTATCTTAGTTTGTATACCAGTCAAATTCTGGTGAAGAGTATGGAGAGCTTTATTCATGGTGCATTTGAAAATCTTTCCATCTTTTCCTGCATGTAATTTTTCACTCTGACATTTGAGTAGACCCTTGCAGCTTATATAGTTAACATTAACATGTCAATATTATGCTGATCATTTAAATGAAAGCAACCTGAAAGTAATTTTATTTTACATTATGAGTTATTGTTGGTGTAAGGAGGGCTCAAATATAAAGAATGTTTTGAAAATGATGATGGTAACATATGCACAAATGTGCTTGACACAATCGACATGTGTATGCATTATAACTGTAAAAGCCCCCAGTAAAATTATTTATATATGTATAATTTTTGGTGTAAGAGATATAGAGTGGCTTTTGGTATAAGATAGTGAATGGTTTCCATTAATTGTGGGCTCTTCGTTGGGCACATGCTCATTGGCAAAATACAGAAAAAATCAATAAAAAACATTAGTCTTTCTCTCTGAGGATAACCACTATTAACACTTCAGTGAATTTTCTTTTAGTACTTTTCTGTACATATTTTCCTAATACTGACTTCATATTATGTTGACAGGTTTATATTTTCTTTTTTAATTATTAAGAACTGTTTATGGATAATTTTTAATATGTGTATAATGTTCTATCTTGTATCTAAACCGTAATTTATTTTACCGCTCTCCTCTTGACTATTTAGGTTATTAAATGTTTTTACTAATAAACTTAATACAGCACTCTGCATTCAGGTTAGAAATCTTGTTCCATTTTTTCCTTGTTTCATCTCATTCTATTCGTAGCAATGGAATTGCTAGTACAGAGTTCATACAGTACATACATACTTTCAAGGATCTTCATACATACTATCAAAATGCTTCATAAAAAATGCTTTTTTCTCTTGTCATGAACAATGCCATTCAGGAGATAATGGATGGTAGTTATTGTAGAAGTTAAAATTCAAGTTATAATTTTATCTACAATGAGCACTATTTTATAAACAGGTGGACACAGTAACACATGGGATATTCACAAAATCAGAACAAGCATTAGATCTATATTTGAAGTAGACTTGCACTGGGCTTGACCAATGGGTATTTCCTCTGTTCCCCTAATTTCCAGAATTCAAGCTCTTTGGCAGTCTCAGGTCATGCTCAGTATACTTTGTTCCGGTGCCCCCTAGTGCTGGTCCTGTAGAAGCTGCCTTCAGTTTCTCTCTATCAGAAAACATCCTTCTTCCTACAGCTCCTTCTGGACTTAAACAAAGACATTTAAAGAGCCAGGTAAATAAGAGTTAGGGATAAAATAATGCCCTATTTTCCTCTTTGGCCTGGGAATCTAGAATTCATTTTCAGTGACTTTGCCTTCTGGGGTGGGGGGCTGCGGGGGGGACAGCTGTCATGCTCTCAGTACCCTACATTTGTAGTAATCTGATTTACCCTGCATGTTTCTATGCTAGACTACTGTAGGGAGAGCCTAAGGTTTACATTTCTGACTCCTGACCCTGGCCCGTTCCCAATCCTTCAAATCAAAGAAACGGACATCTTATAAGTAACATAACAAGTAAAGTTACTAAGGATATGTTTAGCTCCTAAGTGTGTTCCTCTGTTAATCTTTTGACTATCTCTTTACAAGTTCCAATGTTTTGACCCCAAATAAACTAGGGAGCAGTAATGATGGTGGGACTGCTAGTGTCCAAGTTCTGTGAGGAGACATGTTTAGCCTTGCTATTCTCCCCATAAGCCTACAGTCCTAGAAATGTACTGTCTATGGGCTCAAATGTAAAATTCATGTCAAATTGTAAAATCCATGTAAATTTCTTCCATGTAAAATTCTTCCTGTAGCTTTCACTTGCCTTTTCCTTACCCGTTTCTTCAAAATGACTAATAAAAGAAACAGCTCCTCCCCCAGAATTCCTGTAACAACAAAATATAGATGTGACGCCTTTCCCTCTGCAGAGCTGACTGTTTTGAAGAGAAGAAAACGGACATGAGAGATAATAGTTATCCATCTGGGAACAAGTTGTTAGGAGTGTATAACCATTTCACTTTGCTTCTTTACTTCCAGGAACCTTTTTTTCCCCCTGCCTTTTATTTCTTGAGAATTGTGTCCCCGCTATCTAGTTAGTTTCAAATGTTTTCCTTTGATGTTTTCCTAAATTCAGAGTCATCCTTCAATAGGCATGTCTGGTCACAAGTCTCTAATTGGCTGATATAGGAAAATTAAGGGAGAAAGACCCAGCTCTCGTTGTATATCCTTTTCTTCTTCAGCGCTTTATTCTTTGTAAAAATCTGGAATACAGATGTAGATGGCTGCTCATACCAAATCCTGCATTTTTCCAAAATTTTATCTAACTAAAATATTCTAAAAGCCACTGGAGTGGAGGGAGGGTGGGTTAGAAAGGGGGAACTGATTACAAGGATCTACATATAACGTCCTACCTGGGGGACAGACAATAGAAAAGTGGGTGACAGGAGATGTTGGACAATGTAAGATACGACAAAGTAATAATTTGAAAATTATCAAGTGTTCATGAGGGAGGGGGAAACAGGGAGGAAGGGGGAAATGAGCTGATGCCAGGGGCTGAAGTGGAGAGCAAATGTTTTGAGAATGAAATTATAAATGTATAAAAGTATTGTAACTGAGCTTATCAAAAACTTAAAGCAATATTGTGAACATTTTTTATTTTTAAAGTATAACTTAGCCTATGTTCTAGTGTGGAGGTTAGAGATTTGATGATAAAAGCATTTTGCATTCCTGTCAACTCGTTTATTGGGATAAAGAAAATAAGTGCTTGGTATCCCCTGAAAGATACAGTAATGTATTTTTTTTCTGTGGTACCTTTTAAATTTGTAACATTTTTCATAGTGCACATTCTATAATCAGTAGGTATTTGTTAAGTGACTTGTTGCTGTATTTGTTTTGGTCATTCTTATAACCTGGTAATTCATTTATATATGAAGTACACAGTTTATAATTAGGTACATTTCTAGCTCTGTGTGTGTGTGTGTGTGTGTGTGTGTGTGTGTGTGTGTGTGTGTGTGTGTTGGTGTATGGACTTCCTATTTAAGCCTTAATTCAGATTTTGACTCCACTTCTTAGTACATGTGGTTAAACAGCTAAATTGCTTCCCCTTTGTGCTTTAAGTTTCTAGTGAGTGAAATGAAAATTATGTTCTCTGCTGGATGTGATTCAATTGTGATAGAGTTTCAGTAAACATTGTAATCATTGATTTATGATCATTACCAGTAGTCTTTGCTTCTCCAATCTCCTTCCCTGTTGAAACCAAGAATTGATCCTCAAAGAGCTATTGCCTAAGGCTGAGAGTAGGGGCACCATGCTCAGTGGCTAGCATAGGTATACACGGTGTGATACATTTTGTCCCCCATCTGTATTTTGGGAGAGTTTGAGAATTCATGTTTCATTTTAGTCATAATAGTCACTACCTTTCCTCTGTCCCTATAGCGGCCTCTTAAGCTTCCTTCATCTTCAGGAAAGAGAAATCAGAAGTTGTTTGGGAGCTGCAGTAGGCAGCTTAAGCGTTCCTACATTAATAAGTGGTTAGTCTTTGAGACGATGACAGAGGCAGCAGGTTGGTATTCAAATCGTGAAGAACAGCAAAACTGAAAACTAGGTATCACAGTTGAGGTTTAACTAGCCAGTAGTTCTTTTATTATATCTTCACAACATGGCCTCCAAAAGAAGCTAGTAGCAGTGTCAGACAAGAAAGTAGCCTCAGAAAACCATTTTACTCCACTGCAATAGAGGTATTTTTCTCATGTTCACTGATGTGTCCCAATTGAACTGATATATTTTTCTTTTAAAATCAAATGCAATATGGATAATGGGTTAATTTGGCTGAAAATTAAAGTTTATGACTCTCGCTGTGTGTTATTGAGGGGGCCCTGGTGCCGTCGTCAGGTACACATTGAACTAACTGCAACGTCATCTGTTCAAACCCACCTGCCACTCCTTGAGAAAATCTGGACTATCATTCCCATAAAGATCTACAACCCCAGAAACCTTATTTAGGGTCATGAGTTCTGATGCCAGTGGGTTTGATGTGTTACTATGCCTGATATAGATGAGCATAACTTGTAACTCCTGAGAGCTTTATAATCCTGTGCAGGCTTAGCAAACCATAACCATGGGCCAAACCTAGTCCAACACTTTTTTTTAGTAAATAAAGTTTTATTGGAATACAGCTGTGCTCATTTGTTTGCATACTGTGTAGGACTCCTTGAGTGCTACTGTGGCAGATTTAAATATGTGGGCTAGACACCACATGAATTGCAAAGCACATATTTATTGTTTGGCCCTTTACAAAAAGTTTTCAACCCTTTAGACCAGTACCCAGAATTTTGTCAACTTAAAACCCTGTTGTCTATTCAGAGGAGCAAAAGTTTAATTTACATTTGAGATAAAGGATAACAATTAACGAAGGACTGGATTCAGAAGGGCTAGGAATGAATGAGTAATGGAAATAGAAAACAGAGAAGTAAGATAAATTATTATTTGAATTGCAGTAAATGACATGAAACAAAGGTGTATGAATTGTTGAACAGAAAACTGATCTTTTTAAAATCAAAATTCATAATGTAAAAAATTAACATCTGAGCTTAGTTTTGTGCCTTTTTTTAAATCATGGAAGTTGAAAACAAAAGAAAACAAAACATCAACAATAACAAAAAGCCAGTGATAACAACAAAGAAAAGCCTGTACTTAGTTCAAGGACTGTTTGTTGGGCTTTAGGAGTGTCGAGTCTGTAGGGTACCAACCTCTGGCCCCAAAGTCTTTTTTTGGAATTCCCTGGGACTCTTTGCTCTTTTCCTTTTGCTGTTGTGTTGCCCGCCCTTAGTATTTGCCTCAGTGTGGTGGGCTCATTTTGGGCGCAATTCCCACACCGTGTCTCCAGTGTCCCCTCTAGTGATGTGGGTCAATGTGGGATGCTGTGTCTCATACTGAGGTTGGGATTTCAACAATTTAAAGTCAAATGAAATATAGTAAAAGGGCAATCAAAGTGGAAAATTGCTAAGGAAATGAAAGCCTGAGGTCTAAAAGTCACACATACCTAAATGTTATTCCCAGCTGTTCAAAGGGATTTATGGGAGATAAGCTAACTGCCCAGTGTGTGTCTGTGCCCATTCACCTAAATATGTTTGTATTTATAATTCTCTAAGTTAAATCTCAGCTACTGCCATTGAGTCATTTGCTATTTATAGTTACCCTATAGGACCCTAAAGGAAAGGGTAGTAAATCTTTATTAAAGCAGATTGCTTGGAGTGCCGGGTGCCTTCTAACAACCCACCCTTTGGCTAGCAAGTGACTAAGGGTCCCCAATGTAACTAACTAGTTAAAATTAACTTTCTCTGATAATGATGTATTCAGATTCAGGCAAAACTTTACCTTTAAAGACCTTCAGCCTCTTAACTTGTTTTCTTGGCTTTGTCACACTTTTAGTTTCTTCTAAAAATAATACTATTGGTTAGTCACCCAGTAGATTGCTTACTTAGTTGTGATGATGTTTGACCTTTAGAGAAACCTTTTGCATCCAACTCCAACTTGAGCTAATTCCCTAGACAGTTTTTTGTTGTTATTGGTTTTGGGGGTGTTGTTTTTAATGGGGGTGGTGTCTTTTTTGTGACTGTGCATGAACTAAGAAATCTAAGGAATTAAGAAAGCATTAACACCTTTTAACCCCCTTTTTTATTCATTAATTAATAATTGTTTGGTAGAATATTTTACTTTTTCTACTTAAAAGGTGAAGACAGCAGCAAAAATTCCATTAATCCCAAAAGAACTCTCTTGGAGCCATCCTACTTTTCTGCTATCTTTTTTTTTTGCTATCTAATTACAATCACAATTCTAAAAAAGAGGTGGTTTCCTTCCTATCTTTAGTCCACTACATTCTGGCTTCAGCTCCCACAACTTCATTGAAAATGTTCTCCAGAGTCACCAGCAACCTCATCATTGTTTTATCCTTGGGGCACTTTCTATTCCTTTTTACTTGCAGGTATTTGTCACTTTAAAATACTCTAGTAATCATGAAACCATGATTCCAAACCTATTTTTAATTGTTTTCTTTCTTTACTTCTGGTTTTAGCTCTAGTTCTCAAGTCACTTCTTAGACTTCCTTACAAAGTCTTCTTTCTCCACTTATTTTTTAAGTGTTGGTTAACCCTTTAGTTCTTTAATTCTTCCTCCCCCTGATTATCATGACTCCAATCCTACCTTACAAATCTGGCTAGACCAGAGCATGTACACAGACGGATACACATAAGAGCTGGAAACACAGGGAATCCAGGACAGAGAAAAACTCCTCAAGATCAATATTGAGAGTAGCAATACCAGAAGGGGGCTGGGGGGAAGGAGGAACCAATCACAATGAACTACCTATAGCCCCTTCCCATGGGATTGACAACAGAAAGGGGGGTAAAGGGTCAATGTAAGACATGGGGGAAAAATCTATAAATTATCAAGGGTTCATGGGGGGGGTGGGAATGAGAAGCTTAATATCAAGGACTCAAGTAGAAAGAAAATGTTTTGAAAATGATGATGGCAACATGTAGTATTAGGATTGGGGGGCCAGCCCCCCACCACTACCCACTACGGGTTCAGTGAGCACAACTGTACGGTTGAGATATATAAATATTAAAGTCATCGAGAGCATGAGCGATAGAAGAGACATTACAATAATGCAGTCAGACACATTACATGGTAGCATTGCTCACCTCAGCCCCGCTTGGTGGTCCACGTGGAAAGAGGGGAGAGGAAAGGAGGACAAGAGAGGAGAGGGGGAAAAGAGCGAGCAAGGGGACGAAGAGAGATCTCTATGGTTAACCCAGGCCTATACCTCTTGGGGGCGTGCAAGCCCACTAATTACAAGTAGACATGCGTCACAGGAAGGGGTTGCACTACAGGCTATACAGCAGGGAGGGGGTGGTCTAGGGACATACGCACAATAGGAAGAGGAGGGATTGGGGGTATACATGTGACAAGATGGGCGGATCCTAGAGTCTGGATGGCACCTTAACTTTGACCTGTTCTCTGGATCTCCATAGGAACCATTATCAGTAGGGTGTAAACCCCACCTAAAGGAACAGAAGCAATCCATAGTCTCCAGCAGCAGGGAGCAGGCCCACCCCTGTGGTGTGGCCAGAAAGTCTGCCTCCAGGGAGGATCAGACCTCCCCCCACAGCAACAAATGTATAGATATGCTTGACAGACACAATGAATGGATGTATGGATTGTGATAAGAGTTGTATGAGCCCCCAATAAAGTAATTTACCACTCATGTCAGCTAAAAGAAAAATGTATATACCATATATACTCATGTATAAGCCAAGTTTTTCAGCACATTTTTAATGCAGTTTATGTGGTAAAAAGTCATTTGTACATTCGCCTTTGCTTATGTTAATTATTGCTATTTTAATATCAACTTAATACTGAATTTGTGTTGCTTATTAATCTATGATAAGAATGTAAGCTCTGATACTACTTATTCCTAGGTTCAAATTCTTTCTAATAACAACTACTCAGTCAATATAAAGATTAAATTACTTAACAGTATAAACCCTTAGACTAGTTCCTTACTCATAGTGCTTTTTAAACTTGTTTCCTTTTGAATTTTCAAATGTTGTCCATATGAAATAGTGTCTGGCCATCAAATTAAGCCCCATTTACTCATCCAAATCTGAAATAAAGCCTGTCCTTGAAGATTTCTCCAGCTCAGCTCTCACTGCTTCAGTTAGAATTAATATGCAATATTTGAGCACTTGATTACTCTGTAATTGGTCTGGTTCTCTACTGGAATATTAGTGCTTTGAAGACATTGACACTATGTTAAACTTACCTTTCTTTCCTTGACATTTTGCAGAGGGTTAAGGATAATTAAAACTAAGCTAAGGATAATTGTTCCTTTTTTATATGCTATCAGTTTTTTATGCTCCTTCCATTAAGACTGACATCTGGGAAATAACTGTATGATTTGGTTCCTAACGATAAGGAGGAGTTCAATATGCTGCTGTGTACTCTCATGTTATTATCACCTAGTTTGTGTTATAGGAATGAAAAACATATCTAATATTATCAATCTAAATAAACCATATCTAACAAAGAAAGAAAATGTTAAAAGGTAATGATACTGAGCATTCTATAGCTAAGCATAATTTTTCTTTTTTATAGACTATCAGTTTTTTATGCTCCTTCCATTAAGACTGACATCTGAGAAATAACTTTATGATTTGGTTCTTAATGATAAAGTTGATTTTATTAATTTTATTGAAAATCCATCAGTGTGGCTACTTTTGGTGTATTTTTTTCCCCTGGCTCAGTTTTCTATGATACTGTAATTCATGCTGCAAATTTTAATGTCTTGCAGGAGGATTTGTTGGTTTTGAGGAAAACAGTGAAATCGTTTTTGGCTGTTTGCCAACAGTGCCTATCTAATGTTAATACTCCAGTGAAGGAACAGGTAAGGAAATAACAGTTAAAAATCTTTCAGTAGAGCTTAAAGAAATTGGGGAATAAAACAAACAGTAAGTTGGGGCGGGAGGGGAAAGAGAGGAGCTGATACCAATGGCTCAAGTAGAAAGCAAGTGTTTTGAGAATGATGATGGCTACAAGTGTACAAATGTGCTTGACACAATGGATGAATGTATATGAATTGTGATAAGAGTTGTACAAGCACCCAATAAAATGATTTTAAAAAGAAAAAAACAGTAAGAAGATGTCATTTTTGGTGGCAATTTTTAACTTCCAGGTTCACCCCTAACATTTTGACAGGATATGGTACAAGAATATATAGAATTTTTTATTATGTGTGTTATAAA
This sequence comes from Tenrec ecaudatus, assembly GCF_050624435.1. Taxonomy (NCBI): domain Eukaryota; kingdom Metazoa; phylum Chordata; class Mammalia; order Afrosoricida; family Tenrecidae; genus Tenrec; species Tenrec ecaudatus. The sequence goes on from NC_134533.1 coordinate 144,365,979, forward strand.
GCAAGCTAACAAACTGCTAATAAAAATAGATATTATATCATTTTACCTTGACAACTATACTGTCATGAAGACCTGTGGAACCAGGTTCAAGTTTAGAATTCTTGATTCCTAAGAATTATTAGAACTTGGCATTCTGGTCAACTGGATTATAGCATGACTTCCTCTCATCTTACCTTCAGCTCTTTCCCGCACTTCACACTACATGTCCAAACTGTATATATCACTCCCCAGACAATTGATACTTGACCACCCTGGGGTCTAGGAGTAGACACAGTAGGCCTGTAGTCCTCAACTAGAAACCTATGTGGTTTTGACAGCAGGGTAAACTCTGTAGTGGCAAGGAATGATTGATTCCTAGTCTTTGTCTAAAAAATAAAGGTTTAGGGGTAAAGGAGATGATGTCAAGGAGACCATATAGAAAAAGAATGTTTGGAAACATTGTGGTAGCAATTATACAACTCTATGTGATTGAAATATAAAATGAATAAAAACAAATGATATGATATATGTATTAAATCCATACTAATTTTTAAAATCATTTTATTAGGGGCTCATACAACTCATCACAATCCATACATCAATTGTGTAAAGCACATTTGTACATTCATTGCTCTCATCTTTCTCAAAACATTTGCTCTCCACTTAAGCCCCGGCATCAACTCCTCATTTTCCCCCTCCCTCCCTGCTCCTCCTCCCTCATGAACCCTTGATAATGTATAAATTAATATTTTGTCATATCTTTCACTGTCTGACATCTCCCTTCACCCACTTTTCTGTTGTCCATTCCTGGGAGGAGGTTATATATAGATCCTTGTAATCAGTTCCCACTTTCCAACCCATCCTCCTGGTATCACCACTTGCACCACTGGTCCTGAAGGGATCATCCATCCTCGATTCCCTGTGTTTCCAGTCCCTCTCTGTACCAGTGACATACTCTGGTCTAGCCAGGTTTCATACTAATTTTTTTAAAGAAGGAAAATATTTTATAAAATAAAGGTGCAAACCCATTGGTCCAACTCCTTGATCCTTGGGGAGTGGCAGTCCAAAAAGGTCAGAGTGGGGTTCATGCAGCACTATTGCTCTGAAATGATTTTGTGAGTCATTTCTCTCATTATAATATATTAGTGTTCTGCTAGGAAGTATTTCCATAGTAAGCAGATCATACCTTTTTTTATGTAGTCTATTACATTGGTCAGGAAAGCATCTACTCCATCTAGTTAAGGGAACTGTGGGATTTATCATTTTGATCCCTTCTTAAAAATAGATTGGCACAGGTCTTTCTTAAATTATCAGCATCTAATTTTAAACAGGATCAGAGATGGTCTATCATAAGCCTTATTCTCTGAGCATTCTGAGCCCCACCTGTGCTGTACAAAGTACCCAACTCTGTGGCCCTTGAGACCAAAAATTTAGTTTTTGCATAAGTCCTATGCAGTGGTATCTCAAACCATGGCGGGGATAAAAAATATTTCTATATAATCTCTCTTAATTCACTACTCTACTGGAGCAAGATGAAGCTGCCTCATTTTGTAAAGAGTTACAGTGCAACTCTATCCTGTAAATTGCTATGAGTCAGAATTGACTCAAGGGCTGTAGGTTTGGTTTGGTTAAATATAATTATTTTATATTGGACATGTTTTAAAGGATATGAATACTACACTCCAGTTTGTTGCCTTACACAGTTTGTCTTAAGACTTCTGCTAATTAGCTAGAGTGAGGGGAAAAGAATATACCAAGGAGACAGGGGAGGAGAGGTTTCAGAGTTTCTTATTGAATACAAAGATGATCTCATATGTAATCTGCCACCACCCCCCACTGAATTCACAATAAAAAGTTGGGTATAGGGGCCATGTGACATTCTTCTAATTATTTGATTACCATAAGTAGCCTATAATTTATTTCTAACCCCTGTCAATATCTATAAATTTTATATTTCCAGAGTTCAGCTGAACCCATTTTTTTTTATTCACATCTGAGTCAACTAGTTTTGAGTTAATGTAAGTAAGTCAAAGAAATAGATATTTTAACAAGTGATCCAAAATCAGAGTCAAGGAGGGTGTGGGAGGTCGGGCAGGGCTGGATCAAGGGCAATGTGACAGAGGAATTCCTAAAACCCAGATGAAGACAGAACCTGATAGTGAGACAAGAGGAAAGTACAAAGAAATAAAGAACTAGGAAGCAAGGGTAGTTAGTCATAGAGATTTAAATACAGGCATATAAAGATATAAATATATAACACAAAAGGGAAATAGATTTATGTACATATATTTATAGGTTGAGTATTAAGAAAACTGATGGACAGTGGACCCCTGCACAAGTACTCCCTCAACACAAGAACACTTTGTTCTAACAATTCGGCAGTCTGAGATGCTCACCTGCCCTGCACGATCGCTGAAGATAAATGGGTACACAAGCAAATGTGAAGAAAGCTGATGGTGCCCAGCTACCAAAAGATATAACATCTGAAGTTGCTGAAGACAATGAGTGCACAGGCAAATGTGAAGAAAGCTGATGGTGCCTGGCTATCAAAAGATATAGCACCTGATGTCTTAAAAATCTGAAGATAAGCAAGCAGCCATCTAGCTAAGAAACAACAAAGCCCACACGGAAGAAGCACCCCAGCCTACCCAGACACAAACGATGAAGACAAAGCAGGTGCATAAGCAAATGCAGTGAAGAAAGCTAATGGTGCCCAGCTGTCAAAATATATAGAATCTAGATTCCCGTTGGCGGGAAAGATAAAAAAGGGACCATCTAACTGAGAAACAACAAAGCCCATATGGAAGAAGCACACCAGCCTGTGAAATGACAAGGCATCAAAGGGATCATGTATCAGGCATCAAAGACCAAAAAAAAAAAAATTTTAAAAATCAAAGCATTGAATGAGGGAGAATGCAGAGTGGGGACTCAGGGCCCATCTAGGAGAAATTGGACATCCCCTTGCAGAAGGGCTGCGGGGAGGAGACGAGCCAGTCACGGTGCAGTGTAGTAATGATGAAACATACAATTTTCCTCTAGTTTTTAAATGCTTCCTTCCCCCCCACTATCATGATCCCAATTCTACCTTACATATCCGGCTGGACCAGAGGATATACACTGGCACAGATAGGAACTGGAAATACAGGGAATTCAGGACAGATGAACCCCTCAGGACCAGTGGTGAGAGTGGCGATATCAGGAGGGTGGAGGGGGAAGGTAAGGGAGAAAGGGAACAGATGACAAGGTCTACATATAACCTCCTCCCTGGGGGACAGACAGCAGAGAAGTGGGTGAAGGAGACGTTGGATGGTGTAAGATATAATAAAATAATAATTTATAAATTATCAAGGGGGAGGGGGTAGCGGGGAGGGAGGGGAAAAGGAGCCAATATCAAGGGCTCAAGTAGAAAGCAGGTGTTTTGAGATTGATAATGGCAACATATGTAGGAATGTGCTGGACACAAATGATGTATGTACAGATTGTGAAAAAGAATTATATGAGCCCCTAATAAAATCAATTTTTTAAAAAGGAGCTGATATCAAGGAGTTCAAGAAGAAAAAAAAGATATTTTAAAATCAAAAACAGTCTTAAATATTGCTATTGTTTAATGAAAAGAACTGAGTCACTATTAAGTTTAGTGATTGAAATATTGAAAATTTTAGTATGGTTCTACTTTTGAACTGTGTAATATGTTTTTGTTAACATTGACTTGTTCATATAGCTGTATTCCTACAATATTTTACTGATGAAATCTCTTTCCATTTCAGGCTTTCATGTTGCTCTGTGACCTTTTGATGATTTTTAGCCACCAATTAATGACAGGTGGCAGGGAGGGCCTTCAGCCTTTGGTATTTAATCCAGATACTGGACTCCAGTCGGAACTCCTCAGTTTTGTGATGGATCACGTGTTCATTGACCAAGATGAGGAGAACCAGAGCATGGGTATTTATAGCTATCATTTTGTCATTTTTTATCTTATTTGACCAATCCCCAAAGATTTGAATCCCCCCCCCAAAACAATTAAAATTTAACCATACAAGATTTCTCACTTTTAAATAAGTGTTAGTGGTAGTTAATGAAGTTATACAGTTCAAACTAACAGGAGGACAAAAAAGTAGTCTCTCCCCTTTATCAAGTAGTGCTTCCTTATTCATTTTCTAACATCTGCACAGTTCATTGGTTCTCAACTTTTGGGGGTCAAACGACCCTTTCACAGGGGTCACCCATTCATAACTAGCAAAATTGCAGTCATGAAGTAGCAACAAAAATAATATATTATGTTTGGATGGGTCACCACAACATGAGGAACTGTATGAAAGGATTGCGGCATTTAGGAAGGTTAAGAACCACTGACACAGAATTGCATTATATAGGTACAGCATACTTTTACAGTCAATCTCATATCACTTGACATGTAACTAGTGTCCAGACTTCGGTTTTTATTAATTTTTCTATAAATGTCCATTTTTCACTTCCCACATTTGCAAATATACATTAGCAATATGTTTTTTATAATTGAGTGAGTCCAGGCTCACAATTTTTCTAAAGAAAAGCATCCAGATTTCTTGCAATTTCTCAGTGGAGTAGCAGATAGTCCATCTGTTATAACATAAATAAACAAATTTGATATATTACATGATGGACTATTGTCAAAGCTCACCAGTCAAAATTGTGTTGAATCCAAACAATGGTAACTTTGCAAAATTAGACTGAATTGTAAATGTTTCGTTTTAAATGTTTGTTAGAACTGGTTATTTGCAAAATAGATTATTTAAGCATTCTATTGTTGGAGCCGACGTCTTTCACAAATCTCTTGTGTGCAATCAGAATGTTCCTTTAGTATCAGAACAATTTAGGAGATTACTAGTGTGTGAACCAAAATGTCTCTATTTAAGGCCTATCTTAATCTCAGAAATTGAAATTTACCTGCTATTTATCCTAAAACAAAGTGATGCTTCACAACAGGACTATTTAGTTAAATGAGAGGTTAAAAATAAATTATTTAATGAAAATATACATGTGAAGAAGGAAAGAAAAAAAGCTGTTTCCAAATACTGAATAGCATAGGACATTAATGGGTCAATGCAAAGAGGTTGATCCTTAAACATATCTGTTAACTTTCATCATCTAAAGCAGCGGTTCTCCACCTGTGGGTCAAGACCCTTTTGGGGGGTCAAATGACCTTTTTACAGAGGTCACCCAATTCATAACATTAGCAAAATTACAGTTATGAGGTAACAACAAAAATAATTTTACGGCTGGGGAGTCACTACAACATGAGGAACTGTATTAACAGGTGGCAGCCTTAGGAAAGTTGATAACCACTGGTATGGGGAATTTTTTTCCCTAGTATTAGAAATTAATCCCTGAGACAACCTGTGACGAAGAAAAATACTACTTGTTTTAAAAATATTTGCTTTTTTTTTCCTATACAGGGCATGATAGGCTAACGTGTTTTATTTCTCAGCTGATAATATAACCATGGTTTAGGAAAGGTACTAAACAGTAAATATTATAATAGCCATATATCCATTGCTCTACAAATAATAATTAAAAAAGTAAACAGACATCTTCTCAAAGCATTTAAAAAATCAGAGAAAAGAAATTGACCTTTGATTTGCTTAACATGCTCAGGCTTTGCCATCTATAACTCCCATAAGAGGAATCTTAATGCTTTCTAAGTGTTTGATAAGTGTTTAACCAAAATTCAAGATCTTAAAGTCATTTAAATATAAAATAATAAATTTTCAGTCTGATTGTTTTTATCCCGTCTAAAACTCAATTACCATATCTACATGAGTATAAACCAACCGAATATCAACCGAAACACCTAATTTTACCAGAAAAACTGCATTAAAAATGTGCTGAAAAACTCAGCTTATACACGAGTATATATGGTACACCTATTTGTAAAGTTATAGTACTAACCTGGCTTTCAGTTATATACATTATTTTTATTTACCTTGGTCAAAGGGCCAAACTTCATAACCACTTTATTTTCTGTGGCTAGAGGGTGATGAAGAAGATGAAGCTAATAAAATTGAGGCCTTACATAAAAGAAGGAATCTACTTGCTGCCTTTAGCAAACTTATCATATATGATATTGTTGACATGCATGCTGCTGCAGACATCTTCAAACATTACATGAAGGTATAGTCTCATTTAATTTTATTTTCTTCTAAATGGCAAGGAAATTTATCATTAAAATCAAAGCCTGGTGAACAAAGTTAAAATTGACAACTTTCATTTATGCATTATTGATGCTTTTCTGATATAGCTTAAGTTTCTCTTTGATATGTATTCTTATTATAAGGGAACTTCACCAAGTTTGTGGAAAAGAGGAACTGGAAGATAATGGAATTTTCCACAAACTTTTTAAAGTTCCCTCTCCCAGGCACTGAGTTTCAACGTTTTGTAGTTTATTGTTAATTTGTTTGTTTTCATTCCTGCCCTCAAGTGACCCTCAGTCAGAATCCAGTAAATAGACAAAAACACTATACAGTATAATAGTGCACTTAAGAATTATATATATATGTATATGTGTATATATAACAGATACTCTTAGAAATTATGACAGTTAGTGAAAACTTCTCAGAAGTACCTTCTGAACTAAGTCTGAGAGGACAAAGTAGTTAAAAGAGTAGAGCAGTGGTGGGAAGAGTTTGCAGACAGATTGAACTCTGTGTACAAAGACACAATGGAATCTGAATTTTATGAGGGAAATGCAAGTAATTTGATGATATAACAGTATAGGTTACTGCTGATAGAAACAACTTGACATATCATATAATTAGGTGATATCAGACCTTGTATGCTGTTTAGAAAAATGTGGATTTTATCTGGAGGAAGATAAGCTATTAGGTGATTTTCATTTGCTGTAGACATTCCTTATATGACAGTCTTTTCATATACACTACTGGTTCTAGTTTCCATGAGCTTCGTTTGTCCTTGACTTTAGAAAAACAATTCTTGAAACTGTTCATAGTAACATCTGATAGGCATAAATTGGAGCAACACACTGAAGTGTACATGTATTTACCTTAGTCTTATGTCATAGAAAATATCCTATTTTGCCCACATTCATATCCACTTGTGTTTTCATCTGTGTGTAGGAATGATCTAATTCCAGTTAAAATATAATAACCAATTGTATTTTGCTGAACAACTTTAATATAATTGGCACCAAGTGAGTAGCCAGAGGCTTAGAAATAAGACCTGGTATTTGTACTGAGGAATTCACAGATTGATAGAGAAGCTGTGGTAGATAATATTATGTAGCAGGTAAATAATGGCTGCCATTTGTGTTTAAAACAGTGTTTTACTGCTTTTGGTTTCTTTGATTATGATCTTGTGAGAGAGAAAATACTATCCTTATTTACAGATGAGGAAACTAATACTCAGCAAGGTTAATTAACTTTCTCAAGATCGAAACAACTCTTCGGGTAACAAAAACTGGGGTTTCATTCTAGGTCTGTCTGATTTCAAGGTGTGGCACCATTTAGACCACAAAGCTTCCACATGATTATTGTAGTGATAGATGTATGATGTAGAATAGCACAGAGACTTACCTGAGAGGAACCACAGAGGCTTCGTAAAGAACAATCACTCAACGGTTGAGATGGATCCATGGGAGAGAGATTAATAAGCATGAAAAGGAAGAAAAACCCATGCCAAACTGGCAACATAAAGATACCTACCTGTGTTTAACCTAATGTTTTTCCTATATAGTCTCAAAGAAATGATGAAAAAATTTGTCAAACTGATGCTGACAGCTAAATACACTGATATATTTACCTTTGTCTCTTAGAAAAATGTTGGTGAACATCTGTTCTTAGAGTAATTATCACTTCATTGCTGAGTATTCACAGGCACTAGTAATGTATTCTCTAATCTTGAGTAAATTTAATACAAAACTGATTGCCAGAATAGTTGTTCCCAATTCTGATCATTCCCTGGTGAATTGGAGTTTTATTCTAAAGTACATATTCCTTGATCCCACTTAACATAAAGGAGACTATCTAGAATAGAACTGGGCATTGTTTGATTTTACTTTGAAGTAGAGCCAAACCCGTAACACCTAGCAACAAGGATAGATGTCAGGCATTGTGTTTTGTTGTTGTTGCTGTTTTATTTTCTGTATGATCTTGCTGTTGCAAAAATCAGAACCATGATTATCCTCTCAACCCTTTAGCACTTTTTTTATTTTTCGGGATTCCTTAAAGAACATCGAAACAGTGTTTTCACCATCTCAGAAACTTGTCTAAGAACCTGACTTATCTAGAATGGGAAACTAATTCATTTGGAATGACAAGGTGCTCTCTTCCCTAAGATTGGAATCCAGCTCTGTTTTGACAATGTTGGTCCTATCTTTTTTTGTTGTTGTTCTACCTTTTAAAATGTGATTGTTCCCCTTAGGGAATCAACAAGCTTAAAGTGTGAAGAATTCTAGTTGATCCTTCGCATCCCATAACAGTAATTGCATTGGTGCTTCATCTAAAAACTTGTTCTATGCTTAGCGCTTTCTTTTTGTATACATCTGTTCATAGTAGGTCTTAACTTCTTTATGGTTATTCTAATAAGTGCATGACTTTATGGGTTTTTCTCATGTTTCCTACATGAGCACTTCAAATCTGAAGTTTCCCGAGTTCTCCCTGTTGATGTAATTTACTCTTCTTCATCCTTAGGACAATTCTTTTGGGAGAAGTGGGGGGTGGTGGTGGTGGTGAATAATACTTAACTTCACAGAAAAGACAGTTGTTTTTATTTTTTTCCCTTTTTAAAACCTCGTATCCAAGGAGTACACCAATCTTTTTGAAGACTGTAAAACTCCAGTTTCTAGTCTGTGGTGATGGTGGTAGTGGTGGTTGTTTGATGCCTTCCAGTCAGGTCCAACTCAGAGCTACCCTGGGTCCCACAGCACAAAAAACTGCGTGGTCTTGCACCATCCTCAAAGTTATTCTTATGCTTGAGCCTACTGTTTTAGTCAGTGTGTCAGCCCATCCCAGTAAGGGCCTTCTTTTTCTTCGTCTCTGTCTTTCCACTTTATGAAACATGATGACCTTCTCCAAGGACTGGTCTCTCCTGACAACATGTCCAACTTACATAAGACAAAGTCTCACTGTCCTTTCATTTAAAGAGCATTCTGGCTCTACTTCTTCAAAGACAGATCTGTTTTCTTTTGTCCGTCTGTGGTGCTTTCAATATTCTTCGACAACACCATAATTCAAATGCATCGATTTTTTTTCTTTTTGGTCTTACTTATTCAGTGTCCAACTTTCTCATGCACATGAGACAATTGAAAATACCCTGGCTCTGAGATCAGGCGTACCTTAGAGTCCTCCAAGTAACCCCCATGCTTTTCAATACTTTAAAGAGGTCTTAGGCAGCAATCTGCCTAATGCAGTGCATTGTTTGATCTCTTGACCACTGCTTCCTTGAGCTTTAATTATAGATCCCAGCAAAATGAAATCCTTGATATCTTCAATCTTTTTTCTGTTTATCATGATATTGCCTATTAGTCTAGTTGTGAATATTTTGGTTTTGTTTACATTGAGTTGCAACTCATACTTAAGGCTATAATCCTTCATCTTCATTAGCAAGTCCTTCTTGCCTTCCTCACTGTAATTCAGCAAGCAAGATTGTATCATCTACATATCACAGGTTGTTCTTAAGCCTTTCTCTGACGTGATGTCACATTCTTCTTCATGGAAGGTAGCTTCTCTGATTATTTGCTCATCTTACAGATTGAATAAGCATAGTGAAAAGATATAATCCTGATACACACCTTTCCTGATTTGAAGTCACACAGTATTTCTGTTTGCACAATGTAGTGTTCTGCAATTCCCATTCTTCTCAAGATTATCCATAATTTGTTATGATCCACACAGTTGAATGTGTTTTCATAGTAAATGAAACAAAAGTAAACATCTTTCTGGTATTCTCTGCTTTCAGCCAAAATACATGACATCAGCAATGACATACCATATTCCAAGTCCTCTTCGGAATCCAACCTGAGCCTCTGGCATGTCCCTGTCAATGTATTGTAAACCATTGTTGCATGATGTTCAGCAAAATGTTTCTTCCATGTGATATCAATGATACTGTTCTATAATTTGAACATTTAGTTGGATCACCTTTCTAGAATGGGTACAATTATGAATCTCTACCAGTCAGTTGACCACAAAACTGTCTTCCACATTTCCGGGAGCAAACCAGTAAATGCTTCCAGTGCTTCATCAGCATGCTTGAACATTTTCATTGGTTTTCCATCAATTCCTTGAACCTTGTTTCAGACTAATGCAGTTAGTGCTGCTTAAAATTCTTCCTTCAGTGTCATTGGTTCTTGCTCATATGCTACCTTCTGAAATGGTAGACTGTGGACTAACTCTGTCGGGTATAGTGACTCCATGGTTTTTTTTTCTCCATTTTCTCTTGAATCCTGCATCATTCAAGATTTTGCCTATAGAATTTTTCTTTTTTTTTTTAATTTTATTTTAACAATTTATTGGGGCTCATACAATTCTTTTCAAAGTTCATACATATACATACATCAATTGTATAAAGCACATCTGTACAGTCTTTGCCCTAATCATTTTTTTCTCTTCTTTTACATTTTATTAGGGACTCATACAACTCTTACCACAATCCATACATATACATACATCAATTGTATAAAGCACATCCATACATTCCCTGCCCCAGTCATTCTCAAGGCATTTGCTCTCCACTTAAGCCCCTTGCATCAGGTCCTCTTTTTTTTTTTCCCTCCCTCCCCAGTCCCCCCTCCCTCATATGCCCTTGGTAATTTATACATCATTATTTTGTCATATCTTGCCCTATCTGGAGTCTCCCTTCCCCCCTTCTCTGCTGTCCCTCTCCCAGGGAAGAGGTCACATGTGGATCCTTGTAATCAGTTCCCCCTTTCCAACCCACTCACCCTCCACTCTCCCAGCATCGCCCCTCACACCCTTGGTCCTGAAGGTATCATCCACCCTGGATTCCCTGTACCTCCAACCCTCATATGCACCAGTGTACAGCCTCTGTCCTATCCAGCCCTGCAAGGTAGAATTCGGATCATGGTAGTTGGGGGGAGGAAGCATCCAGGATCTGGGGGAAAGCTGTGTTCTTCATCGATACTACCTCACATCCTAATTAACCCATCTCCTCTCCTAAGCCCCTCTATGAGGGGATCTCCATTGGTCGACACTTGGGCCTTGGGTCTCCACTCTGCACTTCCCCCTTCATTTAATATGATATATATATATATACATATATACACATACATATATACACATACATACACACACTTATATCTTTCTTTTTTTTTTTGCATGATGCCTTATACCTGGTCCCTTGGGCACCTCGTGATCGCACTGGCCGGTGTGCTTCTTCCATGTGGGCTTATTTGCTTCTGAGCGAGATGGCCGCTTGTTCACCTTCAAGCCTTTAAGACCCCAGTCACTATCTCTTTTGATAGCCGGGCACCCCATCAGCTTTCTTCACCACATTTGCTTATGCACCCATTTGTCTTCAGCGATCCTATCATGGAGGTGTGCAGTCAATGATATGATTTTTTGTTCTTTGATGCCTGGTAACTGATCCCTTTGGGACCACTCGATCACACAGGCTGGTGTGTTCTTCCATGTGGACTTTGTTGCTTCTGAGCTAGATGGCCGCTTGTTTATCTTCAAGCCTTTAAGACCCCAGTCACTATCTCTTTTGATAGCCAGGCACCATCAGCTTTCTTCACCACATTTACTTGTTCACCCACTTTGGCTCCAGCCGTTGTGTCGGGAGAGTGAGCATCATAGAGTTCCAATTTAATAAAAGAAGGCATTCATGCATTGAGGGAGTGTTTGAGTAGAGGCCCAAGGTCCTTCCACCACCTTAATACTTGACCTATAAATATAGACACATAGATCTATTTCCCCATCCTCCTATATATATTTGCATGTAGATGTCTTTGTCTAGACCTCCATGAATGCCCTTTGACTCCCAGCTCTTTCCTCCATCTCCCTTGACTTTCCTCCTGCCCTACTACCATGCTTCATCGCCACCTGGGCTGGAGTATACCTCTTCTCTAAGCAACCTTACCCTTGATCATTTCCCACCAGGCCTGCCACTCCCCCTTCTCTACCATTTGGGGTCCCATGTTGTTCCCTTGTCCCTGGGTTTGTTAACACCACTTCCTTACCCCCCTACCCCCCCACCCCAAGTCCCCCCGGAACTGTCGGTCCCGTTGTTTTTCCTCCAGATAGTTCATCCAGCCTGTCCTATTCATACAGACCTGTGGAGTCACTAACATGCACGAAAACTAGACAGAGGAAAACAAAGCAACAGTATACAACCAGACAACAAAACAACAGAAACAAACCACTGACAAAGAACAGAACAAAACAGTTCACAAGAGAAAAGCTTGTAGTTAGTTCAGGGATCGTTTGCTGGCCCTTAGGAGCGTTTTCCAGTCCAGTCTGTTGGGGCACCACGCCCTGGCCCCAAAGTCCACTTTCAGCATTCCCTGGGGACCTTGCCACTCCATTCCCTTGCTGTTCCGCTGCACTCCCCCAGTGCATTGCCTCGGTGTGGTGGGATCAGGTCAGGTGCAATTCCCACACTGTGTCTCCGGTGCTGTCCCCTGTATCGCCCTTAGTCACTGAGGGGCGTCATGTCTCATAGTGGGGCCAGCCATGTTGTTCTCTCTGTGGACTGGCTGCTCTACTCAGGAACATCATCCTGATTACAACTCAAGATTACAACTCAAGCTTGAATTTTTCTTGAGTTCTTTCCGTGCGCATTCTCATACTATCATCAACATTGGTTTTCTAATTCTAGCTCTTTACACATTTCATTATGATTAACTGATTCAAATGGCTAATAACAGTCCATTTCAATTCTCTAAAGCTGGGGTCCTAAAACTGCGGCCCACCGAGGACATTTATCCGGCCCGCCGGGTGTTTTTGCCCCATTTGTTTTTTTACTTCAAAATAAGATATGTGTAGTGTGCATAGGAGTTTGTTCATAGTTTTTTTAAAAAACTATAGTTCAGCCCTCCAACAGGTCTGAACAACAGTGAACTGGCCCCCTGTTTAAAAAGTTTGAGCACCCCTGCTCTAAAGCTTAGAATATTGATCTTTTTGTATTCCATTTCATTTTTAATGACTTCTAACTTTTCTAGATTCGTATTTCATACATTCCAAGTTCCCATTATTAGATTTTTTTTCCCAACTGTTTCTTATTTTGAGTCAAGCCTCAGCAGATGAAGTTCTCAAAGATTGTATCCGGCAGACGTTACTCCATGTGAGTCATTTTGGTTAGCTCTGCTTTCAGAAAGCAGTTCTTCTTCAGTTATACTGTGAGTGCATTTCAACCAGAGGAGCCATCTTTAGGCACCATCTCTGACAGTGTTCTGCTTCTATTCCTTGTGCTTTTAGTAATTGACAATGTGTTGATGCTACCCATAGGGTTTTCAGTGGTGAATTCCTCTGAGGTGGGCAGCCTATTTCTTCTTCATAGTCTGTTCTTGCTCTGGAAGTTCTGTTACAACCTATTTGCATTGGGTGGCCCTGCTGGTATTTGTATACCAGTGATTCAGCCTCACAGCAACACATAAGCCAATATACTACAACAAAGTGACAGACAAGTGTTGGAATTGCTAGTTTAATCCGGTAATATCAGTTAATATTCCAGGCTTTTCCTTGCTCAACTTCACGAATGACAAACAGTATTCTCACTGTTCCATGTAGATTTTAAACTTTTAACTGGGAAAAAATATCAAAATTTAATGAATTCAAATAAAATGCTTCCTAAAAACATGTGTATCCTATGTAAAGGCTGGGTTATAAAATGTTAGTTAAAATTTTTGCAGGCACAATTGAAAATAAGAATGGTTTTATTTTTTATATTAATAAAATTTAGACAAATTAAAAGAATAAAAATCAGTACACAGTAGTATTAAGTGAAAAGTTTGTTACCTCGTACCCTTTCCTCCTGTTCAAACTCACTCCCGATAGGTAAGCAATTTTAGCTGTTTGGGCTTTAGTTCTTCAAGTATTGACCACAGTTTTCTTTCTTCATTTGTCCCTTTTAGGTCGTGTTTGTTGAATCTGTGTCATGAAGAATGAGGAGTTTTGCTAACTTAAGCTACATTTCCTCCTCGAATCCTAGTGTTTTTTTATTTTACTATTATTAATTTTTAGTAACCTTGAATATTTAGTGCATCCTCTGTTATCTTTAAACAGTATCTAACCTCCCTTATGTTTAAAATGAAAACATTAAATACCTCTGTACTCATCATTCCGTCTCCTCCGCCAGCTAATTGAAAATTTAATCATTTTATAGTTACATTTTCTTTCTTTTTTTCACAGTATTACAACGATTATGGTGATATTATTAAAGAAACATTAAGTAAAACCAGGCAGATTGACAAAATTCAGTGTGCTAAGACCCTCATTCTCAGCTTGCAACAGGTAAGAGAACTTTAGCAGGGACTAGAGTTCCCTGGTGGCATAGTGGGTTACACGTTAGGCAGTTAACTGCAAGGTCACCAGTTTTTTGTAGCCAATCACTCCATGAGAAAAAGATGAGTCTTTCTACTTCTATAAAGAGTTAGTTTCAGAAACTTACAGTTTCCAAAGGACAGTTTCTACCTTGTGGAGGCACTGTGAGTCAGAATCAACTTGATGATAGTTGATTTTATTTGAAAGTAGAAATAACATTATTAAGACCTTTTGGGTGCTTAGTATGTACTAGTAGCTTACCTAAAAGAAATAAGGTCATTATATCATTATATTACTCTACATAACTGTCTGGCATGCCTTATGAATCTTTCCTCTTCATATTTCAAATAGATGAAATCTTAAGGTGATCTACTCTTGGACTGATAAGTGCCAACCTGGAAATATACAAAGTAATAATTTTCAAAGAAAAATATATCTAAATACACGTTTTTATGAAAAGGCAAAAACCTAACCAATTGTAGTCAAGTTGTTTTCAATTCAGGACCACCCCATGTGGTCACAATAGAATTATATTCTGAAGCTTCTTGTGGCTCTTTTTTTTAAAATCAGGCCTATATTTTAAGCTGCCTCTGGATAACTTAAAATCACTAGCCTTTCAGTTAACAATTAGAGGACACCTATAGATTCAAATAATAAACTAGAGATTCATATGCAATTGGGAGCATGTGCATATATGTGTCTGCATTTAATTTAGAATTAAAATCAGTGGGGAAAGGATTTGGCTTATTCAGTAAGTGGTAATGAAGCAATTGAATCAACAATGTGTTTGGGAAAATAACTACTAATAGCCACACTTAACATAAACTTTAAAAACTATGAGGGTGGGTCATATTTCAACATAAAAAATTTAATGTTCATAAAAATTTGAGAATAATTTCATATTTCAGAGTAGGGATGTACATGTCAAGAAAAAATACCACAATGTAAAAAAATAATATAGCATAGAGCTTTAAAGGTTTTGATATCAACCAGCACTTTGAAGGAAGTTGAAAGACAAATTACAGATTGGGGAAAACTATTTGGAAAAATACATTTCAAATCCTAAAAATCAGTTAGAAAGAAAAATAAATCCCATAGAAAATTGAACATGGCATATGAGAAGGCACTTCTCAGAAAAGGGTGCTCCAAATACCAATAAGCATATAAAAAGCAGCATAACTTCATGAATAATCAGTAGAATGCAAATGGAAACAGTTATTACTGTGAAGCAGATTCACATGAATTAAAATGTTTGATAAGAGCAATAACTGATTAATAGGGTACAGAAAAAAAGTCTTTTTTGACAGAAATTGTTTTTGCCTTCTTAGAAAAAAATTTGGGTAATTTGTTTTAAAATTTAAGATACGTGTTCTCAATGTCCGTCACCAGGGGAATCCTTAAATAAATTGGGATACCCTGAAGTAGTTACAAGATTTCTAAGACAAAATATTAGATGAATAAATGGCAGTTTTAGGGCAGAATTATGCAGTGTGGTATTATTTATGCAAAAATTAAAACTGCATGTGTATATGTAATATATCAATTGTATCACTTGGTCTGAAGGGTCCTTAAGTAATACACAGAATACCATACTGCACGCATCATCAAAAGAGAAGACCAGTGGCCTGCTGTTAAAAAGTCAGCACTGGAAAACCTGTAGAGCACATTGTACTGAAACACAAGGGGCTGTTGTGAGTCATAATTGACTTGTTTTATTAAGCTGGTTTTAAAACTTTCAACCTTTATTACTGGTTACTTTTGAATAGAAAAATCATACATGGTAAGAGAATGGAAAATGTGCTTTTATTGATAACCCACTCATTGAGTCAGTTCTGACTCAGAATGATCCTACATAGTTTCCAAAGCTGTAAATCTTTACAGGAGTGGTCAGCCTCATGTTTCTCCATCTGAGAGGCTAGTGGATTTGAACTACCAACCTTTAAATTAGCAACCTAACACCTGACAATGTCACCAGGGTTCCTTGCTTTTACTGCTATATATTCATTTTAAGAGTAAGGTTTAAGGTTACTGAATATATCTGTGAATATGTTTTAGAGCCTAAGAATAATGTGAACCTATGAATTAATTTGAAATTTTCTAGAACTTTAAGTTCCAGTATAGATCCTTGAGGTAATCCTGGTCAATCCATTGCTGAAAAGTAGTAACTAAAACATAGTTAGCAAAAGAGCTCTGGTATTCACAAAGCGGCTAACCAGGTTAGTTCGAACTGACCCAATCTGTACAAGGCAGAAAGACCTAGTGATCTCCTTACAAAAAGATTCAAAAAGCAAACTCGCTGCCATTGAGTCAATTCTGACTCATAACAACCCAATAGGGCAAAGTAGAACTGCCCCGTTGGACTTCTGAAACTTTAAATCTTTTACAGAACAAACAGCCTCGTCTTTAACCTGGTAGCAACTTATCAGTTGCTGAAACCACTTACCTTATGGAAAACAGCTTAATGCATGAAGATAATGACAGCTAGGAAAACCTTATGAGGCAGTTCTACTCTTAGCATTTGTGGTTAATGTGGGCTTCTATTCAGTCAGAATCAACTCAATGGTACCCACTAACAATTAGCTTCTGTGGAATAATGAGATTAGAGTAGTTTGGGAGATAGAAAGGTGAGAAAGTAAAGAAAACGGAGCAATAATTTTTCAGGATCTTTGCTACTTTAATTAGAGAAATGGGCTGGTAGTTGTCAGGGTCTAGAAGTTTGAAGTGTTTTTGAAACATTTGCATCCAGTAAGAGGGAAGCTAGATAGCACAGGAAGCATAACAATGAAACGATTGAACAGGTAAAACCATGAGATCCGTTACATACAGGGAGGGAGGAGCCTTAAATGAAAGCAGAGCAATCTGACCATCAACAGGGAAGGTAGGCATGGGTAGGTAAATTTCTAGAGTATGTAGTGGTATTACAATTGTTTTTGTATTCTTAGTACATTGTAGTAGAGACCAGTATCATATAACTTATTTAACTGTTCGCCTCTAGGTGGCTATCTGTGTGCTTTGCAGGCGTTTCACTGTTTTATACACACATGGATACTATGTTGTTGTAGGATTCCTTCCTGGAAGTAAAGTTTCCAGGTCAGAGAGATTCCACATTTTATTTACACCTAGGAAATCATCTGAGCACTTATTTCTCCACCATCTTGCGAGCAATATTTAATATCTTTTTTCTTTATATGAAACTATACTACTGATATTTTATTATATCAAAATTTTTATTTTTCAATCTGAACAAAATTAAATGCCTCATTAGTTTTGTTTTCCAAATTTTTCTGGTTACTAATTGTGTAACTGCTTGTTTGTTTACTGGCCATGAAGACTTTCTCTTAAGTTAATTTTTTATTTAAATCTTGGGGGAGGGGCTTTTTCTTATTGTGGAAGTTCTCAAATGTATCCTCAATGTACTCTTCATTTTACAGTGTAAACATTTTCTCCCCATCTGCCACTTATCTTTTGACTTCATTTTTTAGCCATAAATACTAATATTTTTATGTAATGGGACTACTTTACTTATTCTTTATAGCTTATGGAAAATTTATCAAGGTTCTCCCCAATATCAGTACTCTTTAAAATGTTTTTCACCAATATTTCTAGTATGTTTATAACAGCTTCAATTTTGGCTTGGATGGATAGATAGATAGATGATAGACAGACAGACAGGTAGACGGCTTCAGTTTTGGCTTGGATGGATGGATGGCTATAACAAGCTACATGTAACATTTGGATTTTATGAAATTCTCCACCCAGTTTAAGAACTCTTCAGTATATTTTGTTAAGGTTGAGGGCAAATTATAAGCACAACAGCTCCACATGGTTTTCTTTTTCATAATATTCTTATGTATGATATATTAAGAAAGTTATAAACTACGTTTCATATCATGGCATTCCTGTGGCAACAAGAATCACCAATTTATGTCTAAATACTTAGTATACTTCCCCTTTCCAACTCAAGTGACATTATTTATTACTTAAGAAATATTTCCTATCTGCATTTATTAAAACAGGATGCATGAAAATGAACTCAAGATGACTTAAAGTAAGGCAAACAGGGTGGCTGTGGCTCAACACAAAAAGGGAAACATATTTCACCAAACATATTTCACTTTGATATGATTATTACTAAAGTAAATGGTTTCTTGGCTACCGTATCAGTGGGTTTTTTGGGGTTCTTTAGTATTTGTTTCTGTCTGCCAGTTGTTCATTGAACCTGTTCTTTCTGTCTGCTAGTTGTTCAATGAACTTGTTCAAGAGCAAGGTCCCAATCTAGACCGAACATCTGCCCATGTCAGTGGCATTAAGGAATTGGCACGTCGTTTTGCCCTTACATTTGGACTGGACCAGATCAAGACACGAGAAGCAGTTGCCACACTTCACAAGTGAGCTAAACAAGCATCTGTTACTCAGAACCTAGTTTACTTGGGTTTGATTGCAATTATTGTTGCTTGCCTCATTTTTTAAGTGACATAAACTTTTTTTTTACAAACTTTTTAAAAAGTTCTATAAGAACTTGGATATTATATGTAGTGATTCCTAACTACAGGCCATTTAAAATTTGAAAACTTAATTTGAAAAAAAATATTTTTTCATAATACAGTGTATAGAAACTAAAATTGAACAAAATATTCTTACCTGGTTATTAGCAAATGCAGTAGGAGTAAATAGGTTTTAAAAGACTGTAATACTGATTTGGTCAACCATGTAACTGGAAACTTTACTACACTTGGTCTTAGCCAAAAGGCCGAGAAACAATTATAACTGGAAACTGAATAGCACTTTTTAAATAATTTACACACAAAAAAATTACATGGCTACTTGGGGCCAGGACCAGCTCCAGGGAGCAGATTTACTGACATTCTAAGGATCTTTCCAGGGCATTATGTTATCCCTGAAAGATACCCATAGGAATTTCGCTTTATTGTTTTGCTTTTTTATTGGCTTGTTTTTCACAATTTATATTAGTTTATTTTAAATAATAAAATTAGATATTGTTATACAACTATATGTTCTGTAAATTAGCAGTTTGTCCATTTGAATTGATCTGTCTTCTCATGTTTGTGATTCAGACTTCTTGTGAAAACTATAATAACTATCTGGATAAATAAGAGGATATTCTCTTTCACTTTAGGGATGGCATAGAATTTGCTTTTAAATACCAAAATCAGAAAGGACAAGAATATCCACCTCCTAATCTGGCTTTCCTTGAAGTGCTTAGTGAATTTTCTTCTAAACTTCTTCGACAGGACAAAAAGACTGTGTAAGTTCTACAATAGGAGAAATATTTTTTTGTCATAACACTGTTACATGTTTTAAAGCTTTATTTTTTGAAAATTGTTTTTTATTTATCTGTAATATTGGGAATTATTAATAATTTAGGTTCCTATAGTTTGTTTTTAAGGAACTGTAGCTTATTTCAAGCTTTTATGTAGTTCTTTTCACTGATCATCTTTTAGTACCCAGGATGAAATTAAGCACACACAAAAATGATTCCTTAATCTGCAATTGATTAATGAACTAATTACTTTTTATTTCCTTTTTAACTTTATTCAAAATGTCTTTTTCTTAATTATCTTTATTGAGCATTCATTACAATTTGAAGAAATAAATACATACATGTATGTAATTGTCAGGTAACAATTTTGGAATAACTTGTTAAGTTGAAATTTTTGTAAATAATGAAAGTATAATGGATCCCTAATTTTATAAATTGATGAGTCTATTATAATAGAAATAATAATACATGTGTAAGGACCATTAAGGGCTATATGAGTACGAATAATGGTTCTAAAGAAAAATGTTGACTTTATGAGATCAGAATATATTTACTGATCCCATAATGTGGCCAGGTGCTGTTCTGTAACTTTTGTTCTACTGTGGCCAGGTATTCAATAAGAAATAATATAGACAAGTTCCTGCCCTTAAAAAGTTTAATTTAATGTAGAAAAACAAAGCATAAAAATGCAAATGAGCATTTCAGACAGCTGAAATAGGATAGTGCTATCGAGAATGGAACTGAGTATTGGGGAAGGTAAGTTGATTTTTTTTTTTTTCCCCTCATTCTATTGTGGTAGGAGAACATGTTTTATTTCACTTTAATTTATCAAGATTTATCTTACAGCCTAGTATAGTATATATATATATATATATATTATATATATCCTAGCGTAGAATATATAATTACTTTTTACCCATTCTTCCCCCTTTTGTGCCATCATTGTTATATATACTGTATGTATACATATTACAAACCAACCACTAATAATTACTGTATAATTATTCATGTAGTTTTGTATCTTTTAAATAATCTGGATAAAGAAATAACAAATACATGTTTATTGAATTTGTTATAGTAACTTTCTTTTTACCATTGCTGATTCTCTTCATTTTCCCCTATATTCTAATTTTCATCTGGTTTCATTTCCTTACAGCTTTGCTCCTTTGTGTTTATTGTCATCCATGATGTTTCTGTTATTGATCCAACAAAATCTTTGTTGGATACGTATTGTTTAATATACTTTTTAAGTCATTTAAGAAAAGATAATGTGAAATTATTATACTACCTACATAATTTCATTTACCAGCACTGTTTTTATGCATATTTTAATTACTTTCAGCTAAAATATTTCCCAGTTTCTCTTTTATAAAGCAGGGCTAACAACAAATCCTCTCAACTTCTATTCGCCTGTCAATGGCTTTATTTCACTTTCAGTTTCGAGAGAGAACTTTGCTGGGTATAAAATTCTTCCCTTTTTTTAATCAACATTATTGATTTTAATATGTCATGCTGTAACAACAAAATAACACACATTATGTTCTTTAAATGTTGATATAAGATTCTTATTTAGCAGTTTTTGCTTTCAGCTCTTTAGGTATATTTCCCCACTGCCTTCTGCCCACTATTGTACCTAATGGAAAATCTGTCCCTATTCTTCCTCGGATTCCCTTGTGCTTTTCTCTGACTGCTTTCAGGGTTCTCTCATTATTGCCCTGTAGCGTAATAGGGGTATTACTTGCATTTGTCCTAGTTGGAGTTCCTTGAACTGGTGGGTGAAGATTGTTTTCACCGATCTTGGGAAATTTTTAGGCATTATTTCTTTAAATATTTTTCTGCCCTTTCTCTCTCTCTTGGTTCTCCTGTTACACATAGGTTGATTATAGTGTCTCAAGTTTCTCTGAGGAACTATTCTATTTTTCTGGTATTCAGAATGCATACTCTGTAATGATTTATCTGTAGGCTCACTTTGATTTTTTTTAAATCTAATGTATTTTATTTTTGCTACTGTACTTTCCAGGTACACACAGTATCAATTTACGTTTTTTTCAGAGTTATAATTTCTTTCTCTTTGCTAATATTCTATTTGATAAAAGACACTGCTTTGTTTTAATTCCGTAGATTATGTTTGTTGTTAATTCTTTCTGTGTAGACTACATGAAAAAACTTTATATCATCTTTCAATTTCCCATGAACTTTGTGTAGTTCCTTCATATGTGATAATTGCTTTGTCTGTAATTTAATGTCTTGATTCCTACAGAGGCAGTTTTTATTACCTGCATTTCCCCCTTTGTTAAACTTTGCATGTCTTATAATTTTTTGCTGAAAACTGCACATTTTTGATAACCCACTGAAAATATTATATACTGTAAAATAATACTTAACCTACTCTAAATATTGATTCCTGTCCCACTGAAATTTGATGGTGGTGTTTTCATCATCATTTGTTCCTTTGTTAAGTGATTTGGATAATGAACAGTATCTGATATCCCGGCTAAGATCTTTTCCCCTCCTTGTTTTATGTTTTAGCCTTAGTACCTAACGGGTTGTCTATAGGCCCGCATACGCCATTTATTCGTCAAGGGTTGTATTTAAACCCACCAGTTAGTTATTTGGGCTTTTTTGTTTTTTGGGGTTTTTTACCAACTGGCTACCATCACCCTCTTAAAATTCCTTCCAAATAAAATCTTCATTGTCATCAAAAAACATTTAAACATAAAATCAAACTTTGTTGGATGTGGCTTGAAAGTAGCTATCACTATTCAGGGAGTTTTCATAGCATGGAATTTCGCTCTCTGATTGTTCCTCTAGTATGTGGCTTGTGCATGCACTGTTGTCCAGGCTGCCAGGGAAAGATGATTTTGTTTATTAAACTTGGCTTCCTAGGAGTTGTCTCTGGTTTAGAATAGTCTATTGTTGAACCAGTCCTTAAGCAGAGGTTTGACTGAAACCCCTTCTGCCAATGTAACTTCTCTTGTTGATAAATATCTGTGGCTTCAGGAATGCGTTCAAATCTGCCCCCATTTCCTATTCTGTTTGCCCCAGAATAAGTATTGCTTAGCATATGTACACAGCTTCCCAACACCTCAGAAACTGTGATCCCAATTTTGGGGCAGTCTCTTTTCCTGGTTCTGGTAACTTCTACATCCCCCCCCCCTACTGTTTCACTCATTGTTACTTGTATTATCATAAAGCTACCATCACCCTCTTAATTCCTTCCAAATAAAATCTTCATTGTCGTCAAAAACACCTTTAAGCATACAGTTTTCCACACATGTATTCTAGAATCAGTTCCCGTGGACAGAGCACTTCATTTTTATGGTCTGCCTCAGCTCCTGTCCAGGACTTGGATGCTACTAAACAGGGTAGGGCACAGATAGTAGCATCCTTCTTACGTTCTGAGTATCCTGAGTAACACCCTTTTCTCAGCTTCTGCATGCTTAGCCTGCAGCATGCTTAGCCTGCAGCATGCTTAGCCTGCAGCATTTGCAGTAGAATCAGAAGTGAGACATGGGTACCTCATTCCTTCCTGAATGAGGTTCTCTACCACAGGGCTGGGGAGAAGAGAGATGCTGTTCCAGGTGCAGGCTGACCCCAGCCTGTGGAGCTAAAAGAGTATGAAACCCCTGCATCTTAGCACCATTCTCAGAGTAGAGCACCTGGAGGAGTGTCTGTAAGACAGAGCTGTGAAGTAGGGAGCAGGCCGTGCCTCAAATACTATAGGCTCATTATTCTTACTGGGATTAAGATTTTTTTTTTCCTAAGTGAACATTTTATCCCTTTGTTGTATGTCTGGCTATTTTCCAGAGACTTTAAATGATTGCCTTTTATCATTTTTACCCTTTAAAGGGTCATTTTGCTGGGGAGAAGATACCAAGCTGCTCGCTCTACTAGTTCAAAAAT
Organism: Tenrec ecaudatus; assembly: GCF_050624435.1. Classification (NCBI taxonomy): domain Eukaryota; kingdom Metazoa; phylum Chordata; class Mammalia; order Afrosoricida; family Tenrecidae; genus Tenrec; species Tenrec ecaudatus. Next base: position 144,389,637 of record NC_134533.1, read on the forward strand.
TTAATTTTGTTTTGAAAGTAAATTCCAATAGACTATTTTAGCCAAATTTCTGATATTTTGTGTATTAGTGTTTAAAACAAAGAAATGTCCCTTAATATTTATTATATTGTCTTTGTTTAAAATTATTCCAAGAATATGAGGCTTCAAAGAAGTCATTCAAAACTACCATTATCTTATAATTCCATTTTTCTCCTTTTTGAAGCCCTTTCATATATAAAGCAAAGCCTTAAATTTTCTGCCCTTCTTGCCAGAGGTCAACACTGTTATCAGTAGTCTGTGTCCTTAGGGAGTCTTTAGAACTTACACACAGAGACTCAGATTATTAAAAAGTAAGACCCATGAACTGCTTCCTTGGATATACTTCTTCCTTCTCTTGTATTTCCAGACATTCATACCTAGAGAAATTCCTCACTGAGCAGATGGTGGAACGGAGGGAAGATGTGTGGCTTCCACTCATCTCCTACAGAAATTCATTAGTAACGGGAGGGGAAGATGACAGAATGTCTGTGAACAGTGGTAGTAGCAGCAGCAAAACGTCATCAGTAAGGAATAAGAAAGGACGACCCCCACTTCACAAGAAACGAGTGGAAGGTAAGTCTGTTTTAACGGAAGAGGCCAAGCTTTGTAGAGTTAAACACTAAAAGTAGCATATCATCTGTGGGCAGAACTTAATGGTGATCCTTCCACAGATTATACAGGACATCGATTTCCTTGTTTATTTGATCACATTGAGAGGTTCAGACAGGAAGTATCAAGGGAGAGGTATTGAAGGAGCATGGAACATAGAGATACCAGAACAAAGGAAGAGAGGAAACCGTTACAAGGCTCTGTAAAATTGATCCTCATGCTACATACCTCTAATACATTAAATCTTAAGATAAATATAAATCCAATCTATAAAACTTGTCCATAAGATGAGAGGGATGCTGATATGATGACATCATCCCTCTGCAACAAATTGAATATACCAAACTAGCTTCTTATTCAGGGGGATAAATTTTTTGTGCACTAAATCAGTAATAAGGAGCCTTGCTGGTATAATGATTACAGGTTGGGCTGTTAACCAAGTCAGCAGTTTGAAGCCACCAGCCACTCAGAGGGAGAATGGTGAGGCTTTCTACTCATGTAGAGAGTGACACTCTACGAAACCTGTGCCATAGGGTCACGGTGAGTTGGAATCAACTCAGTGGCAGTGAAAAGGAAAAAAATACTATAATGGCCAGATCTGGTTTTATAACCATCTTGGCATATGGAATACAGGGAATTGAATTATTGAAAATCTGATCACGAAACACACGGAATCCAAGACAGATGAACCTCTCAGTACTAATAATGATAGTAGCAATACCAGGAGGGTAAGGGGAAGATGGGGGTATAAATGGGGAACCGATCACAGTGATCTACATATAACCTCCTTCCAGGAAGACAAACAAAAGAAAAATGGATGAAGGGAGACAGTGGTCGGTGTAAGACATAATTTTTATTAATTTATTTATTTTTACATTTTATTGGGGCTCATACAACTCTTACCACAATCCATACATATACATACATCAATTGTATAAAGCACATCTGTATATTCTTTGCCCTAATCATTTTCAAAGCATTTGCTCTCCACTTAAGCCCTTTGCATCAGGTCCTCTTTTTTTCCCCTCCCTTCCCACTCCCCCCTCCCTCATGAGCCCTTGATAATCCACAGATTGTTATTTTGTCATATCTTGCCCTATCCGGACTCTCCCTTCCCCTCCTTCTCTGCCGTCCGTCTCCCAGGGAGGAGGTCACATGTGGATCCTTGTAATCAGTAGTTCCCCCTTTCCAACCCACTCACTCTCTACTCTCCCAGCATCCCCCCTCACACCCCTGGTCCTGAAGGTATCATCCACCCTGGATTCCCTGTGCCTCCAGCTCCCATATGCACCAGTGTACAACCTCTGCCCTATCTAGTTCTGCAAGGTAGAATTCGAATCATGGTAGTTGGGGGAAGGAAGCATCCAGGATCTGGGGGAAAGCTGTGTTCTTCATTGGTACTACATCGCACCCTGACTGATCCATCTCCCCTTCGAAACCCCTCTATGAGGGGGTCTCCAGTGGCCGACAAATTGGCTTTGGGTCTCCACTCTGCACTTCCCCCTTCATTCACTATGGTGTGTGTGTGTGTATATATATAATTTTTTTTTTTGCATGATGCCTTATACCTGGTCCCTTTGGCACCTCGTGATGGCACAGGCTGGTGTGCTTCTTCCATGTGGGCTTTATTGCTTCTGAGCTAGATGGCCACTTGTTCACCTTCAAGCCTTTAAGACCCCAGACACTATCTCTTTTGATAGCCGGGCACCATCAGCTTTCTTCGCCACATTTGCTTATGCACCCGTTTGTCTTCAGCGATCGTATCATGGAGGTGTGCAGCTAATGATATGATTTTTTGTTCGGGACCACATGATCACACAGGCTGGTGAATTTTTAATAAATTATAAAGGGTTCATGAGGGAGTGAGGGAGAGGGTAAAATGAGGATCTGATACCAAGGGCTCAAGTAGAAAGAAAATGTTTTGAAAATGATGATGGCAACAAATACACAAATGTGCTTGACACAATGGATATATATATATATATATATGCATTGTGATAAGAGCTGTACAAGCCCCCAATATAATAATTTTTAAAAAGTAATAGGATCACATTTTGAAAAGCTAAAAATTGGTCAATTAAAACAAAATTAAATTTGGAGAAGTTAGCATCAGTGTAAAAAAATGTTTATTTCCATAAATGATCTTCTCCCATTTCTATACTTCAAATAAATAATCTCTAATTTGTCTTAGATGTCATATTCATTTAAGTTAGTATCCATTAAATCCTTGCTGTGTACCAGAAATGTGTTTTTCATGCATTATGTCATTTCATTAGTTATTTAACTACTTATTAAAGCACCTAGCTCAGTCGTTGGCACATTGTAAAAGTTTTGTAAATCCCCAATTTTTTATTTCCACGCTATTAAGCAGCAGGCTTAGAGCTGACTCTTGCACAACTGGAGACGTGGGTTGTTTGTAGGAGGGCCAACCTCCTGTGCAGCCCTAACAAGGTTGGCCCTGGTACAACATGGGTTTGAACTGTTGTATTGCCGTGGATCCAAGTGTCAGTAGCTATTTAAATTTTCTGTGCTACTACTCAGCGCAGCATGAACAATTTCTCCCTCCTGCTGAACTGCTCCTGGGGAGATAATTAGCATCCCAGGATATATAAGTGATGATTCTTCTACCACCTGATGTACAACAGAACAAAACACTGCCCAGTCCTGTCCATTCTCCCAATGGAATGCTTGAGCCCATTGTTGCAGCCACTCTATCAACCTATCTCATTGAGGGCCTCCCTCTTTGCTAACACCAGTTCAGATGCATCGATTTTTCTTTGGTCTTCCTTATTCACTGCCCAACTTGCACGTCCATTGATGCAATTGAGCATACTATGGTTTCGGTCAGGTGTACGTTAGTCCTGAAAGTAACCTCCCTGCTTTTCAACTCTTTAAACAGGTCTTACACAGCAGATTTACCCAATGCAATGCATCTTTTGATCTCTTGACTGCTGGTTCCATGACCATTAATTGTGGATCCAAGCAAAATTAAATCCTTGACAGCTTCCATCTTTTCTCCATTTACATGATGTTTCCTTTTGACCCATTTTTGAGGATTTTGGTCTTCTTTACATTGAGTTGTAATCCATACTGAAGGCTGCAATCCTTGACCTTCATCTGCAAGTGCTTCAAATTCTCACTTTGAGCAAGCAAGGTTGTGCCATCTGCATATCACAGGTTGTGAATAAGCCTTTCTCCAATGCTGACACCCAATTGCTCTTCATATAACCCAGTTTCTCTGAGTTTCTCACTACAATAGCAACATGAAAATTTGTTTTTTTGCTTATAAGGGTTAACTATATGTAATTCACTAATAGAGCACACTGTATTATCGTCAAGAATTATGGACCAGAAAAAGGAGGCTATTTGCTCCCATAAGGATTTCCAACCTTACAAACCCAAAGGGCAGTTCTACCATGGCGTAGGGTTGAGTCAAGACATGACTTGATAGCAGTGGGTAGTCGGTGTGTGCACTATTTAACTTAATTTGATTATTGTTATTATTAAATTGGAAAAGTGAAATTTTCTGTCAGTTTGAGAAACCTGCAGGAGGTAGGAGGATCTAGTCAAGAAAAATTAACACTTCCGAAGCTAGTCATTCATTAAGCATCTACCAAGCACACTACACATCTTCCTAGGTTCTGAGGAGTAGGTAGGTATTAAAAAAACTTAGAGTATGGATGGGGGGAGACAAAGAAGCATGCCATTTCAGTTAAGCATTCTCGTGGGCCCCAAACACAATCCTTTCGGAACATAGAAGAGGTAACCCAGCTTTTAATGGATCAGGAAAGATTGTCTGCAAACGGTCATATGTGAGTAGAAAGGTGAGAATTTACCCAGTTACGAACTTCAATGATAGAATTGTTTTACATGTGGTTTTAAGGGTGGCAGAGAGCGCAAAAGTTTTTAATTACATGCTCAATGAAAACTGGTATGAACAGAAGATGAAACCATGTGTATTGGATTAAATAAGAGATTTAGTAAATTATTAGTGGAATGACCTTCACCAGACAATGTATATGTGTTTACCAGGCCATCCCAGAATGTGCACAAGTGACTGATAAAATATTGTAAATCTGAGAAATACACCGAAAGAGATAAATACTTGATTTAGCGAATGAAGAACTAACATGTACACCATTCTGAGACTGCAGGCTCCTGTTAGCAAGTTGGTTTTGACTTACAGCCACCCGACAGGGTGTAGTCGAGCTACTCCGTGGGATCTCTGAGAGTAACCTTTTAGAGGCGTCCATCTTTCTCCAGTGCAGTGGCTGGTATATTTGAACCACCCACCCACTTTTTGGTTATCACATACCCCACTCACTCTGCCACCATGACTCCATCTGAGTCTCAACAGAGGGTGGAATAATAATGGGGTTCATCCTATGTGATTTAAGTTCTTTAGAAAGAGAGAATACAGCAAAAACTACTCTTAGTTTTTACAGGTAAAAATTATAATGATTATGTAATATTTTCAGGATATACTGTAAGCATGCTTTTATCTGTTCAAATCTTTATAAGTAGTCAAAAGAATGAGAAAACTAGTTCCAGACAGCACCTAGGAAGGAACTTAAGTCTAAATAATGTGCATATGACGAATCAGCAGTCATTGCAAGATAGCATTTAATTAAGGCTTAAGTGAACAGAAATCTATTTCCTTAGAAGTTAAGGGAGATGGTTAAGTATGGGTGGGGTGGGGTTATCAGAGGAGGCTTCCCTGAAGAGGTAGAATGTAGGGGCAGGAGGGGACCAGCAAAACAACCAGTGCCTCCCAACCCATCCTTACATGGATAGCCTCATGGGGTCAATGCTTATTTTCTGATGCCCAGTGTCCACTTCTGCAAGAGGATTTGATTCTTAGTAATGGCTATTCGGGTTTTAAATGCTGCTTCCCTGGTTCCCTGTGAGGTACAGAAAATGGACCCTGTATTGCTTGAGCAAAAAGGTCTTGAGGAGGTCTCTGGAATTCACATTCCATATTTTTCCAGAGATGAGAAAACTGACTGGCTCTATTCTCCTACTAAAGATGAATGAATCATCAAATTGAAATGCTTGAGTTGACGATGTGATAGCTAGTATGTTCATAATAATATACATTCCATATTTAATCTTTACCAGTAATGAAGTTAGAATTGATGCCCAATTTTATATATGAGAAAACTGAAACTGAAAGTCCCATTATGAGTGAGGCTTCAGATGAGTCTGTGCTATAACTGCTACCCGAGTTCACTCCATTCCCATGACATTGTGTAACTAAGTGGAATTTTACAGATGAAAGCCTGGATAACACATGGCTAAACCGAACGGACAGCACGATTCCGACTCCAGGGCCCCTGCCAGCACCACAGCTCACTTCCACCGTGCTGCGGGAGAGCAGCCGGCCCATGGGGGAGCACATCCAGGAACCGGAGTCTGAACACGGCTCTGAACCAGACTTCTTACACAAGTAAGAAAAACTCATAGCAGTAAACCTTTCACTGTTAAAGATTTTAAAGAAAATACTTAATATAGAACATCTTTTCCACAGAATTTTTCCAAAATATTTGCTTTTGTAGGTTTTCACAATGACAGTATTTGGCTATCAATTTATTTGTCAGTTAGTACATGGTAAACTATTCGATATGTTGAAAGGTTTGCAAATAGCATGGTGGATATTAGCCTGACAGAATTCACAGACCTTTTTGCATGGTGACTCTAAGTAGTCATTTCAGGTGGCTTAGCTCAGAGCAGGACTGTGTCTACTTAAAGGATTTGCCAAAGGGGCAGAGTACTTGTCCTAAGATGTCGGAGTCAGAACAGACTGAATCACTCTCCATCAGTTTAATGCTTAGTAAACGGTTCATTCTGCTTTGCCTTATGACCACATCATTAGATGAAGGGACCTCACCCTCACTGTTGGGTGAGTTCTTTATTTGAGCAGTCGGTCTTTGCTCCCTGATCCTGTCATGGGTCAGTTACTCCTGGCTGTAGTTTTCTTCTCGTGCTTTCCTCTGCTGTAGGTTTAACCAGGGTAGCAGCCTCACGTGATACATTGGATCCACTGCTCTTTTCATTCTGTGAAAGTCTTGAAGAGGCATGTTTCTGCAAATGCTTATGTGCCAATAAGTGTAGCGTTCAGTTACAGACTTGGTCCAGCATGCAGACTCGAGATCACCTCAAAAGGACGGAGGGAAAATGTGGTTTTGTCTTATCCTGCCAAATTCTGAACCCCCAGGCCAGCATCATTTAGTTCTGTGGTCACGGGGCTGACTCTCTAGCTAGGAACACCTGTGAAGTGGGGGAAACAAACCAAACCCACAGTATCTAGTCAATTCCAAATCATAGCAACCCTCTCTAGCAGTGGTCGGGACCCCTGGGGGTCGGGACCCCTTTGGGTGTCAAACAACCCTTTCACAGGGGTCGCTTGATTCACAACAGTAGCAAAATTACAGTTATGAAGTAGCAATGACAATAATGTTAAGTTGGGGAGTCACCACAACATGAACTGTATTAAAGGGTCGCGGCAGTAGGAAGGTTGAGAACCACTGCTCTCTATAGGATTTCTGAGAGTCTCAATCTACAGTAACAGTCATTTTTCTCCCATAAAAGGGCTGATAGATTTTAACCACAGAGGTGCTTAATACTTAACCCATGTGTATGCAGTAAGGGTGTAATTACTAGTTATGTACTATTAACTGAAGTCAGCCTGGGACAGTATTTGCCCTAACCATGGACTAGGTGCCTTAAATTTCTTTCTTCTTGAGGGGAGGCTGGGAGGCCCAGAATCATTTTCCAAACACCCTAAAAATGAGTAATGGGGTCACACTGAGGAGAGATTGCCCTCATTCAACAATTTCAGAATCATCTTTCTGTACAGTCATGTTAACAATGTTCTACTGAATACATATCCTACTGAAGTGGAAATTCTCCCACCAACCCTCACTCAGTTGAGCAAATAACCCTTTATCCAGAAATAATAGCAGTTTCATGTAGATAGGCCACATTCTTTCCTATTCCATGTTATGAATTTTGATCCACCCATCAGAAAAGAACTCACTTTTGGCCCTGGAATAAATCCAGCTAATTCTCCCAGTATGTATAGAAGCACACCCTGCTCATAAGCATGAGGCTGTTAGTGAGACTCATCATCTGCCTCCACGAAATGAGTAATGGTGCCCTCTCTTAGTCCCCAGATGCAGATCTCTTGGTTAGGCCAGCCGAAGTTAGAAGACTTAAATCGGAAGGACAGAACGGGAATGAACTACATGAAAGTGAGAACTGGAGTAAGGCATGCTGTGTAAGTGTTCAAGGAATTTCATCACCGCCACATGCCATGCTGGTCATGTTGTAAAATGCCGGGGTCTCTGATATTTGGATGTAGACAGAGTTAAGGCTGGAGGTGGGGGCATGCCTTTTTAAGGCTTTCAACATTTAAATCTTGGTGCTGCCACTTGCCAGCTTGACCTTAGACAAGCTGTAAAACTTGTTTCCCTTTTCTCATTTGTAAAGCTGGGATAATAGTGGCAGTCCATTCTAGTTTTAAAGAATTAATATACAGCTAAATAAGTATTCTTGCATTTAATTTTACTTCCCTCTGGTGAGATATCTAGAAATCAAAGGAACTGCCTTTAATTATCTTGGCATTCAATGTAATATGTGTAGACTCAAGGTGTGCTTTTTGCTTGTTAGAAAAGCTGATATCTAAAGGCTAAGACTCCAAATTGGATGAATTTAAACAGCTTTTTTACTGACACTTTTCCTTCCCAGTCGGGGTCTAATGGAAGATGATGCTGAGCCCATCTTTGAAGATGTGATGATGTCATCCCGGAGCCAGTTAGAAGATATGAATGAAGAATTTGAAGACACCATGGTCATTGATTTGGTAAAGAAAGGCCGTTGTTTTCTTCTGTTAAACACAGAAAGCTTCTGTTCTCCCTCAGCTCATTGCTGCCTGGGGTCTTAAAAGCTTACAGGCGGCCATCCAGGTCTGTATTGCCTCCATGAACAAATGCCTCTGGCTGTGAGACCAGAACTAGTTGACTGCTGACTGCCACTGGGGTACATTTGACAAAAGATTCTGTATCAGGATGCTGATCAAAGGCAGGGGATGCAGAACCGAATTTCTTATTCTCAGAAATGCTGACTTTCTGGAGCAGCCGAGTGAGGAGGATGAACTCCTACACTATGGCCCTAAAGTCTTCTCAAGACAGAGCAGCGGTTTAATTAGTGAGAACCAGCTGCCGAGGTCGGTCACTGCTCGTTTAGGTGACAAAGACAAATGATAGGAACCTTGGGCAGCACTAAATTTTTATTTCGATGGGAAGGTACAATTATTGATAATCATTGATTGTCTAAACGCAATTAATATCCCTGTATTGTACATGTAGAAATGGTTGAACTGGTAGATGTTCTCTATATATTGTTAAAAAATTCTGTGAGATAATAAAATTTGCATATGTATTATGTGATAATGAACTTGTTCATAGAAGCAGCAGTCAAGAAATCGAATTACATATTTCAGTGGTGAATCTGCTATGGCCTGGCCCCAAACCTTCATCTTTTTCACTTAGCTCCTGTCAATGTGAAATGTGGATAATGAATAATGGAAGACAGAAGAATTGTTTTGTTTGAATGTGCTGTTGGAAAGAAAATATACCATGAACCACCCACCAAAAGAATGTGTAAATCAATCTTAGTAGAAATTTGAATAGAATGTTCCTAAAAAGTAAAAATCGTAAGACTGACTCACTTCAGCTGATTTGTTTTGGACACATTTTCAGTAAAAAACCATGTGTTTAGAAATTCGTGGTTGCTGAAATAGAGGCAATGAAAATGAAGGAAGCCCTCAAAGAAATGGACGCAAACAATAACCAAGGATGAACTCAAGTAAGCAGTCATGAAGATGGCACAAGACCATGCAGCAATTGATTGTTATACACGAGGTTGTCGGCATGAGGTGAAGCTAATTCAACAGCAATTAAAAATAAAAATTAAAAACTGCCATCAAGTCATTGCCAACTCCTAGTGATCCCTTGGAAGAGAATAGAAAGCCCATCTTCCAAGCTGGTGGTTTTGAACTGCTGACACTTTGGTTTGCAGCCCAACCCGTAACCACTCCACCACCAGGTATCTACAGCAACACAGATACTAGGGAATGACTCTGCAGTATGTCAGAAATAGTACTGGCAGGGTGGTTATATTTTTTAAGTTTGTCAGCTACATAGTTACAGGTAAAATAATAAGATAAAACATGCAGGTCATTGAAGCAAGGAGAGCTAGTAGTTTGACAGATGTTGACAATGAACTGGGTGATGAGAGGTCATCATAGCACTTTCTTGTTTTGTAGCTTTAAAATTTCACATAACGAAAAATTCTTAAGAAATGTAAATGAGATGTCATTCACCCTACTACCCCCACAACCAGTAGAATTGGGGGAACTTACTCGGAGAGCCCTCATATGTGATAAGTTTAATGATTTAAAATGGAAGATATATGTTTATAGGCCCCAAAATTTTGTATTTATTTACATGTGAAGTTATTTTAATCTAAATGAAAATATCCGAAAGCACTGTTAAATTTTTCTTAAGTCCACCCTCAACGTTGTGCATCGCTCTGACACTGCCATTGGTTTACTGTATCTCAGGAAAGTAATAAAGTACCTGCCTTCTTCTCATTGTAGCCCCCTTCACGGAACCGGCGGGAGCGAGCTGAGCTGAGGCCAGACTTCTTTGACTCTGCAGCTATCATAGAAGATGACTCAGTAAATGTTAACTCATTACTGTTTTTATCTGTGGTTTCTTAGTCCTCTGTATGCATGAAATTAATCATTATTTCTCATCTTCCTAGGGATTTGGAATGCCTATGTTCTGAAGTCTGAAGAAATTTTACAAATCTGGAACTCTATTATTTAGAGCTAGAGGCCTATATACTGTGATAGCTTGGATGGGGAAAAAACACTTTTGATGTGATCTGATTTGTTTTTTAATCAAATGATAGCGGTCAGTCCCTTTTTGCAGTGACAGAGAAGAGGGCATGTATGCAAGGGTGTACTGGCGATTGTCACCTCCGATGACTGACCTGGAAAATCATTTGTGTCCTCACTTTGGACTTACCCCAAATACAGATGAGTGTGTTTTTCTGGAGGGAGGAAGAAATTTTAAATTTTTAAAAAACAGCTGTCAAGATAAACACTGTTATACACCTGTTTTATGAAAACTCAGCACTGAGTAAAAAAATATTTTTAACTTTATTTTCCTGTTGTACAATTTAAAAACCGTTTTAACATTTTGCCTTTTTATGTTTTAAGAGCTAACCATTTTTATTAAACCGAGTACACAGCTCATCTTAATTGCCGAAGAGTGTTGTGGAGCTCACTGGATTTGGCTGACCTTGTGGAGCACAGAAACGTGGAGCAGAACGCTGGATAAGTGAAGAGGATGTTCTGATATAGTGCATCTCTGCCAAAAACACAAACCCTCTGTGGATATGGATATAATGCCCAGATTTTATATACTCTTGAATAAAAAGGTTTATTTTTATTTATAAGGGGCATAAAATAAAAGATGCCCCATGCAGCCATTTTTCCAACAGATGCTGTGCACCATTCATTTTATATAGAACAGGGAGAGTCAAATACAGTACATTTTCTATTGGTATTTGTTCTGTGCATTTTTAGCAACTTCTACCAGCAAATAAAGTATTCTCAGTAAAACAAAACGATTCTCAAGTTATCAGTTTGCTATTTTTACCACTTGTTTTATGCCCTGCCAAATTCAAATTACAGACTTCCGTTTTCTTAGGATGATCATGAAGAAATCCAAAATTAAATCACTTTTCCATTCAAAAGTAATTTTAAGTGTAACATAAATGTGTCTACTTTCCATGCACTCGATAACCTTTTACGCTGATTTTGTGAGTTAATTTTACCAATTATAGAAGTATGTGCTGCATAGAAGTCTGTGCTTAGAGGGTGAAGTTTTAATGCTTACCTTAAAATACAGCTACATCTCAGTGTTATATGTGCATATTATGAATAATTCTTTTGGGGAAAGAAATTATGGATCTTCAGGACAGTCTCCAATGGTTGAGAGTTACATTCTCCTAAGACTTCTGACTGACTTGCTGCTATTATTTGTAGAAGTCTACTTAGTTTCTTCCTTTCTGATTTTAAAAGTAAGCCTCACATTCTCCAAACCCATCCATCCACAGCTGTTTGGGGCTGGTTTTTAAAGTAGTTGCAACAGAATCACGAGGCTTTCTCTTTTTACCAAAAATGAAAAGCGTTTTTAAAAAATCTGTATACTCATATGATTACCTTTTGTCAGGGAAAGCAAAATTGATAATTTTATCCATCCTTTAGTAAACCAACAACAGATTTTTCTCAATATTTGTACAGTTCTGGAAAAACAAACAAACTTGGTCACCAAAAAATGCTAGTGTGTTAATCAACAATGCCTGGGCACCAGGGAAGGGGCCTGTGTCACTTTCTTCCAGAAGTGGGGGTTTTGCTGGAAGAGAACGGTCAGGAATGACTGGAGTGCCTACCCCTGCAGCCCTGCCCGTGGCTCTGGCCAGGCAGCATGCCAAGCAGTCAGTCTCCGGGCATGGCCTTATGTGGAAAACAAATGCTGACTTAGAATCACAGACCACAGTACAACAACAACAAAAAAAGGCTTAAAATCTACTCCAATGGGTTTCCAGTTCAGTTTGAGTCAATCAATTTTTGTATTTTCAGTGTCTCCTTGATTGGTTTTGCTAGTAATTCTGTAAATTGTACATTTGCAATATGAGGTTTTTTTCCTTTTGTACAATTTGAAACTGATGCTTCACCTTTCCTTTAATAAACTGTTCAAAATCAGGTGTGTGGCAGTCCTCCTATTGCCCTGCTACTCCTGGAAGAGTTTGTTTTTCCTGATAATTTATTAAATGATGGGAAGATTTCTGTGTCAGGATTTTTTGCTTGAAAAAAAAAAACAAACTCTACCACCATTGAGTCAGTGCGACCCTCTGTGGGTTTCTGAGACTGTACCTTTTGACATTAGTAGAAAACCCAGTCTTTCTCCCACGGAGCTTCTGGTGGTTTCAAAGTGCTAACCATGTCAATTGCAGCCAGGTTCCTAGTATTTTGCTTAAGATAGCAGAAACTTAGAAATAGCTCATCAACTTCTCTCATTCCTTGGAATTCCCTAGAGAGTAAGGGATTAGGTAGGTTTTGATTCACAGGCCGTTTGGATACACTTTCAGGGAACATCCGCTGGGTCCTACTGAGCTCCAGACCCTGAGCTGATGCATGTGGTTGCCCCATAGGAGTGGGTCTTTGAAAACATTATGGAATATACACAGCTACAGAAACAAGCGTTTCTCTTGTCATTTGTAGCAGACCTCGTTACTGTAAAAGGTACATAGCCTAAGTGGGGGAGCATGTCAGCAAAGGTCAGCTCTAGGTGTTCTGACTATATACCAGTTCCTTTCTAGACTTCTGTTTTAACTACTTCTATCATAAATGAAATATACCATTAAAAGGATCAATTACACTTTTTAATAAAGTACATGATCTTACAGTAAGGTATAAAAGTGACCTTTCTAGAATATAATAAATTTAGTCATTTCAAGTTTTTACTGGTATTTAGATTCCCAGGTTCATGATTGCAAAAGGTAGGAATGGAGCGTAAATGGCCAGGCAGTAATTTAGTTCATAGTTCCTTTCCATAGAGATGTTCACAGTGGAATATTTGCATGTTTCCTCCAAGGACGTTGCACCTTCTTGCTGGCCAAGACATCTAAGTCACTGCAGATCCGCACACGGGTAGAGGAAGGTTGGATGATGTCATCAACAAACCCTGACACAGAACAGAAAAGAAGGTGGATTATCTCTGCACAGCCCAGATGATAACCCTTCCCCACCCTTATTCTGAGCCTAGGGCACCATCCTAGGGCCAAGAATGTAAGCACCACCCACCCTGGCATAACAGGCTGGACCTTTCTCCCCAGGAACAATCCTGTTCTGGCAGATCCACTCTTTCTGGTCTCAGGCCACTTGGCCAAGAAAGAGAAGTTAGTCCTCCTATTCGTTGCCCTGCTTCAATGCCTCTACCATGCTAAAGTGAATTCAACAGAAAACAAAATTAACAAAATATACCTATATTTCTTAAATGACTATAATTCCATCTCTGGACACAAATCCATCTATAATCACCCCTCCCACCAAGAGGCAGAGCCTCTATTTTCTGATTTTATGACTAACTTTGGCCAAGAGAAATGGTCAAGATAACACAGTTCAACTTACAGAATTAGGATTCAGAGGGCATTGCGTTTCCCCTCCACCACCTTTAAGAATGGAAGGCTAAGTGGAGAGGAATCCAGCTGACGGTACAAACCATACATATGAGGCCATCTTGAACCATCCAACCCCAATCAAATCAGAACAACCAACCAGCTGAGCCCAGAGCAAATTCAGAAAAATGAGCTCCCTACTGCCAAGAAAGTTTTATTAATTTGCCCACCACCCCAAAGTTTTATTAGCATGTAATTTATGTAACATCCAATTCAGTGGTTCAGTCACATCAAGAAGAGTTGTACAATCATCACCACAATAAGTTTTAGAACATTTTCATTCTTGTACCCTCATTAATTAGCTCCCCATTTCCCCACTAACCGCCCCTGCTATATCCAACGACCCCCCTCAAGAAACCATTAATCCAGTAACTTTATATTTTTCTTTCCTGGATTTCATATACAGGAAAACATTTTTTAAAACAAAGTAAACAATTGAAAAGAAAAATATTAAAAACTAGGACAAATTTAACCTGACTGCATCTATAACAGGTCACATTGCACTGGATACGGTCATTTCAGTAATGCCGGTGCTTAAAAACAAGATGAAGGTGCGTGAGCCTTTGAGGTGAAAGAATGTATAAGCAAATCAAAGTGCCTCTCCCACTGCCCCCTACCTCTCACTGCTGCAGGAAAAGGGTTGGCAAACTTCTCGATGTACTCTGCCTGAGCAGCCTCCACATTCTCATGCCCTTTAAAGATGATTTCCACAGCACCCTGTCAGAGGAATAACCAAACTTCACTGGAGGTTGCAAACGACCTCATTGTCACTTGTGTATGATTGCAAACTTCTTGGTCAAAATGTAATTGTGAACTTTGTTAAAGACAAACCAAACTCATTACCATCTAGTCAATTCTGATTCATGACCCTATAGGACAGGGTAGAACTGGCCCCTGTGAATTTCTAAGTCCTATAACTACTAGGAGTAGAACAAAGTACTGGTGAAAATTGCTAGATCCAGGAAACAAAGCATAGAGGCGTGTACTGACCGAGGCCAACCATCATGACCCCAGACCAGTTGATAGGGCACTCAACTGTACCTCCCAGAGTGGTCACACAAGTAAAGATGGGGCCACTTCTCTCCAAGATTCCTTTCTACCCTTTTTGCACCCATTCCTTTGATGATCCTCTATATTCTATCCATGGCCCCTGAATCAAGGTAAGTAAGCGTGCTATTTTTCATTATCTTGAGCTTTTATTACAGATTTCAGTCACCAAAGGATATACTGAACTGCAAATGTTTGGTCTATAAGATGGGGCTAAAAGAAAGGCCTTCCAGTTAGAACTGCTCAGAGCCATTTCAAAATAGGAAAGGAGTGAAACTCGGGTATAACAAGAAATACCTAGAGCTAAAGTTCATCTTGTGTGCTGAAAAGAGTAGATCTAGGCCTTCCCTGGGAGCTGAAGTGGGGTTGAGAGAAATGTCCAATCCTCCCAGGAGCTGCTTCAGCTAATTCAATCCTCTTACCTTCACTCTTAAAACCCACTATGGGCTTTTCTTAACACCCTCTTTCATTCATTTCACCTGTCTGTTCACCCAACATTTACCTGAAGTGAGAACCTAAGACAAAGCTGAGGCAGAGCTGGCCTCAGGAAGGAATGTGGTCACAGCCTAGGCCTCAACTCCCTTGAGAGTCTTGGCCCATACCAGGGATCTGGCCGCTAAAATTTCCCAACTGCATGTTAAGCTCCTACCAGGAGAGTACAGTCCCTGGGCCTAAGGAAGTAGAAAGCCGGAGGTCCTCACCTTTGCTCCCATGACTGCAATCTCTGCTGTGGGCCAGGCATAGTTGGTGTCACCACAAAGGTGTTTGGAGCTCATGACATCATAGGCACCTCCATAGGCCTACACAAGAAATACATTCTACATATCAGAGCCAAAAACAACCAGTTTCTGTCCCCAAGAAATTCAAAGAAGTCAAGAAATGGGAACAAAGAATAAGAACCGTCCTCTTGAGCTGTGGAAGGCCCAATGTCTACACACTAGGGAGCAAGTTCAGAAAATGTGTGAGGATAACCAAGGTCATCCACAGTGAACCTTACTGCTTTTTCTGATTTTTTCCCTCGGTTTCTTTCTGTTCCTCCTCGAGATAAAAAGATTATGGACATGTGGACAAGCTTGGAATGTTATTTTGAGATGTAAGCTAGAGCATAACCCCAACCTTAAGATTATTGTCGTTGTTACTTTGTAACTGTAATTTTGTTACTGTTATAAATTGGGTGACCCCTGTGAAAGGGTCATTTGACCCACAAAGGAGTCGTGACCCACAGGTTGAATACTGCTGTTCTAGCCTTAGTGAAACTCCTTCCAGACCTGTAACCATGGCATGTTCCAGGACGACAGAGCTCCAGTGTCTCAAAACTGCGTTTCTTACCTTTCTGGTGATGATTGTGACCTTGGGGACAGTTGCTTCAGCAAATGCGTAGAGTAGCTTAGCACCATGCCTGATGATGCCCCCATATTCCTGTGCTGTGCCTAGGTCACAAGGAAGAGTTATAAATACCCACAAAAGTTCCATGGGGGTTGTCTGTCCATCCTCCTTCAGTTATGATTGAGGTCTTCTCTTGCCACCCTGAAGAACCAGGGCATGAACACCACTCACATAGCCCTGCTTCCTGGAAACCCAGCACATGGAGGAGTCACAAATTCTTAATAAAATCTGCAGGAAGATCTCCACCTAAAGTAGGTATCATATTGGGCAGATCACCCTATGCTGCTCCCCATTTCAAAGACTCACCAGGAAGAAATCCAGGGACATCGACAAAAGTGATGAGTGGAATGTTGAAAGCATCACAGAACCGGACAAAACGAGCCCCTTTCACAGATGAATTAATGTCCAAGCACCCTAGAAATTGAAAGATAAACTGTTCTCAAGAACCAATGAAAAATGGTTTCTTCTGTAGCATCTGGGATCTTAAAGGCTTGAAGGTAAACAAGTGGCCATCTAGCTGAGAAGCAACAAAACCCACATGGAAGAAGCACACCAGCCTGTGCGATCACAAGGTGCTGAAGGGATGAATTTTCAGGCATCAAAGAACAAAAAATCATATCACTATAAATGAGGGGAGTACAGACTAGGGACCCAAAGCCCATCTGTAGGCAACTGGACATCCCCTTACAGAAAGGTTGTAGGGAGAAGGCAAGCCAGTCAGGGTACAATATAAAACAATGAAACATACAACTTTCCTCTAGTTCCTAAATGCTTCCTCTCCCCACCCCCCACCCCCATCATCCCAAATCTACCTTACAAATCTGGCTAGACCAGAGGATGTACATTGGAACAGATAGGAACTGGAAACAGGGAATCCAGCACAGATGATCTCTTCAGGACCAGTGGTGAGAGTGTGGCGATACCGGAGGGTGGAGGGAAGGTGGGACGGAAAGGGGGAACCAATTATAAGGATCTACATATAACCTCCTCCCTGGGGGATGGACAACAGGGAAGTGGATGAAGACATCAGACAGTAAGACACGACA
Organism: Tenrec ecaudatus; assembly: GCF_050624435.1. Lineage (NCBI taxonomy): Eukaryota > Metazoa > Chordata > Mammalia > Afrosoricida > Tenrecidae > Tenrec > Tenrec ecaudatus. The sequence goes on from NC_134533.1 coordinate 144,407,054, forward strand.
AGATAATAATTCATAAATTATCAAGGCTTCATGAGGGAGGAGGGTGGGAGGGGGGAAAATGAGGACCTGATACCAAGGGCTTAAGTAGAAAACAAATGTTTTGAGAATGATGAGGGCAACAAATGTACAAATGTGCTTGACATACAATGTATGGAGTGTGATAAGAGTTGTATGAGCCACCAATAAAATGATTTTTCTCAAAAAGAAAGAAAAATGGTTTCTTCATCTCGGTACAACAGGGAGCACTCAGAGAAAGGCCCATGATTGGCCTTACCACTGGCTGTTTTCTTCATTACCCATGCAGGGGCACAGGGTCGGCTAGACTGAACTGTGTCCTCCCCAAACTGTCTCAACTTAGCTGGACTCTCAACCAGCCTTTTCCTTCCTTGTTATTCTATCCATTATTCCTTGGCTTTCTTTTTTTCATTCTTCTGTTTCTTTTATCCTTTCCCTGCTTTTATTGACTCTTAGTTTTTCTCTTCACCAGTCACTTTTATTCTCCTGTCCTACCCTCCCTAGTACTACATTTTGTATTTGTTTGCTTTTTCTCTACTGTATGTTTTCACTTTCCTTATTTTTTACTTTATTCTTTATAGCTATTAAATGATTTTTCTTGCTACAATTACTACATTTCTCCTGTTTCCTTAATATATAATTATAAACTGAATTATTTCATTTTTATTTGTTTGTTTGTTTTAATTATTTCATTTTTGAATGCTTTCTTTTTCTTTACCCATCCAACAGGAGACAATAACTGTGCCCACATGACCCAGACTCATCTGCACCGCCTGCAGCTGGTCAAGGGCCACTACCCACTCCTACACTATCCGAACCATAACAGCCAAAACACAAAAATAAACAAATAAACACCAGCCAAAGGGGCTCTTTAGTGCTATTATTCACACAGAAAAAAAAGACTGTACACACAGTCAAACACTTTTCTTTCACCCACTAATACACAAGTGGTGAACGGCTATGTTTATCAACATATAACAGTAAATTAAATACAAATAAACAAACCCACAATGTCTCTAAAACAAGAGGCAATTCCAGTTCACATGAAGAAACAATGACAGATGAGGGTTAAGAAAACAGATGGACAGTGGGCCCCTGCACAAGAACTCCCTCAACACAAGAACACTCTGTTCTAACAATTCAACAGTCTGAGATGCTCACTTTCCTGGCACGATCGCTTAAGATAATGGGTGCACAAGAAAATGTGAAGAAAGCTGATGCTGCCCAGCTACCAAAAGATATCGCACCTGAAGTCTTAAAGACTTCAAGATAAATAAGCAACCATCTAGCTGAGAGACAAAACCTACATGGAAGAAGCACACCAGTCTGTCCCAACTCAATAGCTGAGGACAAAGTGGGTGCATAAGCAAAAGTGGTGAAAAAAGCTGATGGTGCCCAGCTATCAAATGATATAACATCTGGGGTCTTAAAGGCTTGAAGATAAACAGGCAGCTATCTAGCGAAGAAACAACAAAGCCTACATGGAAGAAGCACACTAGCCTACCCCGACACAAACGTTGAAGACAAAGTGGGTGCATAAGCAAATGCCGTGAAGAAAGCTGATGATGCCCAGCTGTCAAAATAAATAGAATCTGGGGTCCTATACGCTGGAAGATAAACAAGGGGCCATCTAACTGAGACAACAAAACCCACATGGAAGAAGCACACCAGCCTATGATATGACAAGGTGTCAAAGGGATCAGGTATCAGGCATCAAAGACCAAAATAAAAATCATAGCACTGTGAATGAGGGAAAGTGCTGAGTGGGGAACCCAAGTACCCATCTGGGGGAAATTGAACATCCCCTTGCAGAAGGGCTGTGTGGAGGAGATGAACCAGCCAGAGTGCAGTGTAGCAATGATGATATACAATTTTCCTCTAGTTCTTGAATGCTTCCTCCCCCGCCCCCCTACTATCATGATCCCAATTTTGCCTTACATATCCAGCTGAACCAGAGGATATACACTGGCACAGATAAGAACTGGAAATACAGGGAATCCAGGACAGATGAACCCCTCAGGACCAGTGATGAGAGTAGCGATATTGGGAGGGTGGAGGGAAGGTGAGGGAGAAAGGGGGAACAGATGACAAGATCTACATATAACCTATTCCCAGGGGGATGGACAGCGGAGAAGTGGGTGAGGGAGACGTCGGATGATGTAAGATACGATAAAACAATAATAATTTATAAATTATCAAGGGTTCAGGAGGGAGGGAAAAATCTATTTTACAAATATTTATCCAATTTTGGATCATGATAATAAATTTTCATTATCAAGTTTAAATTAAAAAAAACAATGACAGAGTGTTCAGACAAAGTATCAATACACAAAGCCAGAAGATCTTTCTCAGAAAGAAAAAATACTGGAACTACCTGATAAAGAATTCAAAAGAACGAAAGATAGACAGGTTCATGGATTTAGAGAAACAGGCAAAACCATGGAAAGACAAAATAAAATTCAGAAAAATTCAAAAAACAGTAAAACAACAAACTGACAAGATAATGAAAAATTAGGTAAATAAAAATTCATGTAAATAGTAAGATTTCAGACAGACAGTATTGGAAAAACAAAGGAGCAGAATTGAACAAATGGAAGGTCTAATTAGTAATCTTAAAGATAAACCTGTTAATATTACACTGCTTGAGGTAGTTAGTATATTGTGTCAGCCTGGCCAATAAACACATGTGGGATTAATTCAAGGGCAGATAAATGACTCAGCGAGCCTCGCCTTTCTTGTCTCTCACTCTTTGATCATTGGACCAGTGTGCGGCTGCCTTGATGGTTCTGTGCCTCAATTTGCAAGCTACATGATCTGTGAGACACCTAACCTGTGGACTGGGTCTCTGTAATTTGAGGTTCCTTCAAGACCTGCTTCACCACACAATTGGAATTTAATCTCTTGAGCTGTTGGTGACCTGGCTGACTATTGGTAACCTGCCTTGCTGTTTGCTGCCTGTGCCCGGATAGCCAGAATTTTCTCTACAGAGGACTACCTGGCGGCCCTCAAGACTTGAAGGACTGCCTGTGTCTCACAACTGTCTCACGGGAGTGAGTTGCACTGAGCGATTTGTACTGCTTTATAATTTAAATGTTCATTTCTTATGTTATATATCTATCTATATAAATATATATATATAATTATTAGCAATCTGGTTTTGATTCTCTGGAGAACCCTGTCTAACACACTGCTAGAGGAATACTTTTTTAAAAAAGAAAAAACAAAAATCCAAAGAAGACTAAGACTTAGGTGGTACACATTCAAGATAAGTAATTTCAGATGACAGGGATTCGAAAACAGAAAGTAAAACAAGCATAAAGCAAGTTTCCCTTACATGATTTAAGACAAGAAGTTATGCATTCTTGGAGCAGAACAAACCACAGGAAATAAAGGTCCCAAAAGAAAATCCCCATAACATAAATCAAATTTCTAAAATCAAAAATAAAGAATCCTGAGAGCAATCAACAAGATACAAAAAGGCACCAACAAGGGGGAACTAATAATATGAAGCTCTGATTTCTCAGCAGAAACCACACAAGAAGGCAATGGGATGGCATGTATAAAAATCTAAAAGAAAAATATCTCCAACCAAGAATGCTATAAACCAAATCCAAACTTCCTGCCATGGCGTCAATTCTGATTCATAAAGACTTACGTCACTCAAATACAACAACTAAATTAGGGTATGTCCAGATAAACAGAAATTACAGGAATTTGTAAAAACCAGACCAACCTTACAAAAAATACCAAGAGGAGCTCTTTAGACAGAGAACTAACAGCAGTAGATAACAAGCTGCGCTTAACATACATGACAACATGAACTAGAATCCAACCTAGACATACAAGGATCCAAAGTAAAACAAACCTTTACATGCAACATATCTCAAGAAGAAAGAATTGAAGAAAAAAATGAAAATCAAGCCTTGAACTGCAATATTGAAGGCCCCTAAGGAAACACTAAATGGCAGAAGTATCAAAAGAAGTTAGAAGAAACACACAGAATTGTGCAAAAAAGAATTGGTTAAAATTCTCTTAAAGAAAGAAGTTCCTGAAGGTATCATCCACCCTAGATTCCCTGTGCCTCCAGCCCTCATATGCACCAGGGAACAACCTCTGCCCTATCCAGTCCTGCAAGGTAGAATTCGGATCATGGTAGTTTGGGGGGAGGAAGCATCCAGGATCTGGGGGAAAGCTGTGCTCTTCATCGGTACTACCTCGAGAGTGGAGAGTGAGTGGGTTGGAAAGGGGGAACTGATTACAAGGATCCATATGTGATCTCCTCCCTGGGAGATGGACGGCAGAGAAGGGGGGGAAGGGAGACTCTGGATAGGGCAAGACATGACAAAATAACTATGTATAAATTACCAAGGGCACATGAGGAAGGGGGGAGCAGGGAGGGAGGGGGAAAAAAAAGAGGACCTGATGCAAAGGGCTTAAGTGGAGAGCAAATGCTTTGAGAATGATTGGGGCAGGGAATGTATGGATGTGCTTTATACAATTGATGTATGTATATGTATGGATTGTGATAAGAGTTGTATGAGCCCCTAATAAAATGTTAAAAAAAAAAAAAAGAAAGAAGTTCAACCTGCCTAAAGGCATTAGCAAAAAACAAGGCACTAGAAATTGAATATCAATTGAAATGTTTCAACAAGAAAATGTGGCTCAGGAAGCATTCATTAGTCTATGCCAAATATCTGGAAGACAGCTACAGAAGAGACTGCCTAGGGAAGCTCAGTATGTGTAACTTCCAGTGAATGGTATCCCAAAAGAATGCTGAAATTATTAAACAATATCATTAAACCACATGCAAGTAAAGTTTGTAGCAGTTAATTTTTAAAATAGCTACAACATTTCATAGACGGGAAGGTATCTGGAAAAAAAATTTTTTTAAAGAGATTAGTGCTGCCTTGTAGGTTTTCTTAAAAATCATTTTATTGGGGCCTCTTACAACAACCCACATATCAATTGTATCAGTCATATTTGTGCACATGCTACCACCATCATTTTCAAAGCATTTTCTTTCCACTTGAGCCCTTGGTATCAACTCTTTTTTCCCTCCCACCCCCCCTCCCACCCTGATGAACCCTTAATAAATTACATATTCTTTTTTTTTTAATAATTTTATTGGGGGCTTGTACAACTTTTATCATAATCTATACATATAACCATTGTGTCAAGCACATTTGTATATTTGGTTTTTTTTGTTTGTTTGTTTTTTAATTTTTTTTATTTTAACAATTTATTGGGGCTGATACAATTCTTTTCAAAGTTCATACATATACATACATCAATTGTATAAAGCACATCTGTACAGTCTTTGCCCTAATCATTTTTTTCTCTTTTCTTCTTTTACATTTTATTAGGGACTCAAACAACTCTTACCACAATCCATACATATACATACATTAATTGTATAAAGCACATCCATACATTCCCTGCCCCAATCATTCTCAAGGCATTTGCTCTCCACTTAAGCCCCTTGCATCAGGTCCTCTTTATTTTTCCCCCCTCCCTCCCCTTTCCCCCCTCCCTCATATGCCCTTGGTAATTTATACCTCATTATTTTGTCATATCTTGCCCTATCCGGAGTCTCCCTTCCCCCCTTCTCTGCTGTCCCTCTCCCAGGGAAGAGGTCACATGTGGATCCTTGTTATCAGTTCCCCCTTTCCAACCCACTCACCCTCCACTCTCCCAGCATCGTCCCTCACACCCTTGGTCCTGAAGGTATCATCCACCCTGGATTCCCTGTACCTCCAACCCTCATATGTACCAGTGTACAGCCTCTGTCCTATTCAGCCCTGCAAGGTAGAATTCGGATCATGGTAGTTGGGGGGAGGAAGCATCCAGGATCTGGGGGAAAGCTGTGTTCTTCATCGATACTACCTCACACCCTAATTAACCCATCTCCTCTCCTAAACCCCTCTATGAGGGGATCTCCATTGGCCGACACTTGGGCCTTGGGTCTCCACTCTGCACTTCCCCCTTCATTTAATATAATATATATATATATATATACATACATATATACATATACACATATATACACATACATACACACACTTATATCTTTTTTTTTTTGCATGATGCCTTATATCTGGTCCCTTGGGCACCTCGTGATCGCACTGGCCGGTGTGCTTCTTCCATGTGGGCTTATTTGCTTCTGAGCGAGATGGCCGCTTGTTCACCTTCAAGCCTTTAAGACCCCAGACACTATCTCTTTTGATAGCCGGGCACCATCAGCTTTCTTCACCACATTTGCTTGTGCACCTATTTGTCTTCAGCGATCCTATCATGGAGGTGTGCAGTCAATTATATGATTTTTTGTTCTTTGATGCCTGGTAACAGGCTGGATGAACTATCTGGATGAAAAACAACGGGACCGACAGTTCCGGGGGGACTTGGGGTGGGGGGGTAAGGAAGTGGTGTTAACAAACCCAGGGACAAGGGAAAAACATGGGACCCCAAATGGTAGAGAAGGGGGAGTGGCAGGCCTGGTGGGAAATGATCAAGGGTAAGGTTGCTTAGAGAAGAGGTATACTCTAGCCCAGGTGGCGATGAAGCATGGTAGTAGGGCAGGAGGAAGGTCAAGGGAGATGGAGGAAAGAGCTAGGAGTCAAAGGGCATTCATGGAGGTCTAGACAAAGACATGTACATGCAAATATATATAGGAGGATGGGGAAGTAGATCTATGTGTCTATATTTATAGGTCAAGTATTAAGGTGGCGGAAGGACCTTGGGCCTCTACTCAAACACTCCCTCAATGCATGAATACCTTCTTTTATTAAATTGGAACTCTATGATGCTCACTCTCCCGACACAACGGCTGGAGCCAAAGTGGGTGAACAAGTAAATGTGGTGAAGAAAGCTGATGGTGCCCGGCTATCAAAAGAGATAGTGACTGGGGTCTTAAAGGCTTGAAGATAAACAAGCGGCCATCTAGCTCAGAAGCAACAAAGTCCACATGGAAGAACACACCAGCCTGTGTGATCGAGTGGTCCCAAAGGGATCAGTTACCAGGCATCAAATTATATATTCTTATTAGTTTCATATCTTGCACCAACTGCTGTCTCCCTTCACCCATGTTTCTGTTGCTCATCCCACTGGGGAAGGGGTATAATATATTGATCACTGTGATCGAGTCCCTCTTTCTCCTCCTCCTCCTTCCGCCTACCCTCATTATATCGCTATTCCCATTACTGTGTCTGAGGGTTTTATCTGTCCTGGATTCTGTGTGCCCAGAGCTCTTATCTGTATGAATGTATATGCTTTGGTTTAGCCAGATTTGTACGGTAGAACTGGAGTCATGATGGTGGGGGAGAGGAAGCAGTAAAGAATTAGAGGAATGATGTATGTTTCCTTAGTGCTAGGCTGCACCCTGGCAGGCTGGACTCTTCCTTGGAACCCTCTGTGAGGAGTTATCCAATTTTCAGGTACCAGAAATTTAAGCTGGATTCAGAAGACAAAGAATGACAGAAATAATTGCTAACCTTATATGGATCTTGACTGAAAGCAGACAATACCAAAGAGTTGTGTTTTGTTGACTATATAAAGGCATTCGACAGCATGAATAATAACAAACTATAGATAACACTGTAAAGAATGGGAATTCCAAACACTCCATTGCAATCCTGCAAAACCTACGCAGAGACCAAGAAGAAGCTGTTTTAACAGAACAATGATACCACATGGCTTAACATCCGAAGGTGCCAGGACTATACACTGCCACCACCATTATTCCTTTAAAACAATGTAAGACTTAAAATATGGAATCAGAAAGATCTATTTTTTTCTTAGTGCTTTATTTGGGCATCTTTACTTTGGAAGTTAATTTTCACTTAAGATAATTATTACATCTAAGAGATCTGAAAGTTTTGTTTGTTTGTTTTTAAATCATTTATTCCATACATCAATTGAATCTAGCATATTTGTACATATGTTGCATCATCATTTCCAAAACATTTTCTTTCTATTTGAGCCCTTGGTATAAACTCTTTTTTCCCCTCCTTCCCCCACCCTCCCATCTTCATGAATCCTTGATCAATTATATATTGTTATTATTATTTCATATTTTACACTGTCTGTTGTCTCCCTTCACCCACACTTCTGTTATTCATGCCCTTTGGGGGGCACTATATATCCAATCTTGTGATAGGTTCCCCCTTTCTCACCCTTCCCCCTCACTTACCATACCCCTACCCCTTATGATTTGGCTACTCCCACTACTGTACCTGAGGGGGTTATCTGTCCTGAATTCCATGTGTTGTGAGCTCTTATCTGTACCAATGTGTATACTCCAGTCTAGCAGATTTGTAAGGTAGAACTGGGTCATGGTAGTGGGGGCAGGGGGAGGGGGGAAGTATTCAGGAACTAGAGTAATGATGTGTGATTTGTCAGTGTTATACTATACTTGGTTGAATCATCCCCTCTTTATAACCTTTCTGTGGGGGGATATCCAATTGTTTACAGATGAGCTATGGGTCTCCACTCCAAGCCCCCCTCATTCACTTTGATCTAGTTGTTTGTTTGGGAGATTTTGCTACCTGATACCTGATCCCATTGACACCTCATGATGACACAGGCTGGTGTGCTTCTTCCGTGTGGAGAGATCAATTTTTAACAAAAATAATTACAAGTTAATAGAAGAAATACTGTAGTTTTAGAAGTTTCAAATGAAGAAAAAAAAATCAAGATTGAAAAGTCTACATGAAACTGGGGAAGGTATTAGTAAAATAGAGAATTAATATCAAAGAGTATTAACAGAGCTCATGAAAACAAAAAAGATGAAAATCATAAAGCTCTAGTAAATACTAAAATAAAAGCAATAAACAAAGTGTAAAAAAAACCCACCAACTAAACTAAGCACAAAATTAAGTTCATAAAAAGCCACAACTACCATTAAAAAAAACGTATGCACACGGGAAAATTAGTGCAATGAATTCATACTTATCACCAATTACACAGAATCTAAGTGGTTTAAATATACCAAGTACAAATGTCCTCTCTAAGTGGACAAGAAAAAAGGAGCCATCAATAAGATGTCTATAAAAGACACACCTTAGAGACAAACACAAAAAAAAATAGACTGAAAATCAAAGAATGGGGAAAAGATGTCAAGTTAAAGGCAACCAAAAGGAGGAGTGGCAATATTATTTTCCGATAAAAATAGGTTTTCACACAAAACCCAGCATAAAGAGACAGAGAAGGCTTTACATAATATGTAAAAGGCCAATTGGCTAAAAGCAGAGAATTAAAAATATAAATATATTAGCTTCAAGCACTCACTTGTTTATGCCGGGAAATAGAGAAGACAGGAACTTGGCCCAGTCTAAAAGAGATTCATATCTGTGTCCATTCCTCATAAAGGTAACCCAAAAGAATTCTCAAACTATACAACGGCAACACCAATATCACGCATGTGGCAGTTACATAATCTGTTAGCTTGAGTGAAGTGGTAGAGTTTAGCCTATTGATCAGGTCACAAGGTAACACCCACCAGGAGGATTCTGGGAACTTCCTCCTTTTCTCCAGGGAAGAGGACCACACAGTCTTTCTGAAGACACTGCTGTTGATAAACCACATGGAGCCATGCTGGTGACAGCCAGAGCCCTGGAGCTGGAGGAGCCAGTGGAAACCCGCACCAGGTTTGAGATGCTTCCACTGCCACTGGATCCACCACTGCTTGGTGATCTGCCTGTATTCACTATCATTGCATGTGCTGCTTATCAGACTTATGGGCTAATATTGAACTTATGGACTTGATCTGGACTGGGCGGGGATGTTTTATTGATTCATAATTGCTTCTTGATATAAAGTTCTCTTTCACACATATATGAATGTCTCTGGATTTGTTTCTCAACTTGAACCCAGATTGACACACCACACAGGTAAAATTTTGCCAAGGATCATGCAACAACAATGGCAGCAATACATTGACAGGAAACCAGAAGTTCTGGCTGGATTCAGAAGAGGATGTGGAACAAGGTATATCTTTGCTGATGTCAAATGAAACTTGAATGTAAGCCAAGAAAACAAGAAAGATGTTTCCTTGTGTTTTAATGACTGTGTGGATAAAAACAAGCTGTGGATAGTCATGAGAATGGGAATTCCAAAACACTTCATTGGGCTTGTTCTCTAGAGAAGCAAGACGAGGACACTTATGAATATATATATATATATATATACATACCATATATACTTGAGTATAATGTGCTTAAAATGTGGTGAAGAAAGCTGATGGTGCCCGGCTATCAAAAAATATAGCGTCTGGGGTCTTAAAGGCTTGTAGGTAAAAAAGTAGCCATCTAGCTCAGAAGCAACAAAGCCCACATGGAAGAAGCACATCAGCCTGTATGACCACGAGGTGTCGAAGGGATCAGGTATCAGGCATCAAAGAACACAAAGTCATATCACTGTGAATGAGAGGGAGTGCAGATTGGGGACCCAAAGCCCATCTGTAGGCAACGGGACATCCCCTTATAAAAGGGTTATAGGGAGGAGACGAGTCAGTCAGGGTGCATTGTAGCAATGATGAAACATAACTTTCCTCTAGTTCTTAAATGCTTCCTCCACGCCACTATCATGATCCCAATTCTACCTTACAAATCTGGCTAAACTAGAGGATGTACACTGGTACAGATAGCAACTGGAAACACAGGGAATCTATGACAGATGATCCGTTCAGGACCAGTGCTGAAAGTGGCGAAACTGGGACGGTGGAGGGAGGGTGGGGTAGAAAGGTGGAACTGATTACAAAGATCTACATATAACTCCCTCCCTGAGGGATGGACAACAGAAAAGTGAGTGAAGGAAGATGTCGGACAGTGTAAGATATGACAAAATAATAATAATTTATAAATTATCAAGAGTTCATGAGGGAGGAGGGAGAAGGAAGGGGAAAAATGAGGAGCTGATACCAAGGGCTCAGGTAGAAAGCAAATGCCTTGAGAATGATGAGGACAACAAATGTACATATGTGCTTGACACAATGGATGGAGTGTGATAAGAGTTGTACGAACCCCCAATAAAATGAATTTTTTGAAATGTGCTGAAAAACAGCTTATGCACAAGTATATGCCACACACACACACACACACACACACACACACACACACACACAAAGGATAAGTCTATATAATGGAAAGTAATATAATAGCAAATTAGTCCACACAGCAGTACAGATGTGTCAGTCCAACCCACTTTCATTGGACAGTTAATATGACCTTCCAACTAATGTGGCCACTAAGCCAAAGCCAAGGAAGTGGCCCTTAGGAAGATGAAGCAGTGAGGTGAAGCAGAGGCCAACAGTGCAGTGCAGCAAAGCAGGTCATGGGGTACACTCGCGGTGTAGCACTGTGAAGAAGCACCACTCTCTGGAGTGGGGCTAAGATGAGCGGAACCAGTTTGCAGGCAATAGACATGGCAAGGTCAGGCAGCACCATGGCACAGAACAGCACAGCACACCAACACAGTGCACAGAGGTCCATGGGTTGGCTTGGCCCACAGGTAGCACAGCACACATGATGAGGTAAGGGAGCTAGATCAGGTACCGTGCTGGTCCAAACACCAGGAAGAGAGAGGTAGAGGCTGGCTTTGAAGAGCCATTTGTCTTGGTCACACATCCAAAAGAGGTCATCAAGCTGTGACCTGATTGACAGGGTAAACTCCACCCGTATCTGCTTACAGCTGCCCTGTTGGCACGAAAAAAACTATCACCATGCTCATGTGGAACTTGTACATGAATCAAGAGACAGTTGTGTGAAGCAAGCAAGGGAATGATACGGCATGGTTTAAAATCAGGAAAGGTGTGTGTCAGGGTTATATCCTCTCCCCATACTTGTTGAATCGGTGTGCTGAGCAGATAATCAGAGAAGCCGGATCCCATGAAGAATAACATCAGCATTAGAGGAAATGCAGATGCCACGATCTTGCACACTGCTGAAAGTGAGGAGGGAGTAAAGCACTTGCAGGTGAAGATCCAGGATTGCAGGCCTCAGTGTAGATTCCAACTCAATGTAAAGAAGACCAAAATCCTCACAACTGAACATCTTGCTACTTGGAGAAAAGGTTGAAGTTGTCATGGATTTTGTCTTGCTTGGATCCACAATCCAAGTGCAAATAGAAGCACCAGTCAAGAGGTCGAAAGATGAGTTGCATGAGGTAAGTCTGCTGCTCAAGACCTCTTCAGAGTACTGAAGAGCAAGGATGTTACTTTGAGGACAAAGATGTGCCTGACCCAAGCCATCGTAATTTCCATGGCCTCATACGTGTGTGAAAATTGGACATGGAATAAGGAAGACTGTCGAAGAAGCGGTGCGTTTAGATTGTGGTGCTGGATTAGAACACTGAAAGTAACACGGACTGCTAAAAGGACAAACTGACCTGTATTGGAAGAAGCAAGGTCAGAGTGCCCTTAGAAGTCAGGATGGCAAGACTTCATCTTAGAAACTTTGGACATGTTGTCAAGAAAGCCTCGTCCTGGAGAACGACATGATGTTTGGTTAAGAGGAGGTGCAGTGAAGAGGAGCATGGATCGCAACTAGATGGACTGACAGTGCCTGCACAGGACAGTGCACGCTTCATTCTGTCGTGCACACGGTTGCTGTGGGCTGGAACCTAACAACAAGAGCAACAAAAGGGGGCCAGCTGAAGACCCAAACACCATTCCAAGCACCTAATTTTACCACAAAAACTGCATTAAAAATGTGCTGGAAAACTTGGCTTATACACTAGTACATATGGTACCAGTAGTAAGTATATGTGTGTGTGTGTATATATGTATGTATATATATATACATAGTTAATGACCCTCAAAATATAATAACCAAATTCTTACACAATAAAAGAGAGGAATAGATACCTATAGTAAATTTTAATACCCTACTTTTGATGGATAGAACTAGATAGAAACTCAGCAAAAACAGAAAAGCTACACAGTCAACCAACTTTACCTCATAGATACACATGATAGAATAATATATATTCTTTCCCAATGCACACGAACCATTCTCCAGAACAGACCATACAGTAAGTCTCAGCTAGTATCAAAAACTAAAAAAAGAGCGATATACTGCAAAGTATGTTCTCAAATCACACACAAAATTTGTAAAATTAGAAATCGGCAATAAGACGATCAAGAGGAAAAAAAATCAAGTACATGGAAATCTAATAACATCCTTCTTAAAATTACTAGACAATAAGAATAAATTAAAAATGATATTACAACATTCTTTGAATCAAGGGAGGATTAAAAACACAACATCTCAAAGCCTTTGGGCCACAGCAAAAGCAATGCTCAGCGGTAATTTATTGCACCAAACAGCGCAGAAAAAGGGAGACAAAAAAGAACACCTTCAATCAACATCTTCTAAAATTAGCACATGAACCAAAAATAAGCCTACAGCCACCAGAAGGAAAGTCACAATACAGATGAAAACAGAAATAAATGGAACAAAGAAGAGAAAAACAGTTCAATGGATCAACAGACTAGAATTTGATTCTTTAAAGATATAATTAAATCAACAAACTACTGGCAAATCTAAGAAAGGAAAAGAGGAAGAGATGTAAACAACAAGCACATGGCCGCATGGGAACCACAGGAGGAGATGATGCTAAGCAAAGTAAGCTAAGCACAAAAGAACAAGTACAATATGAGTCCACTGCAACAAACTTAAAAAATGTAAAAGGGGCGTAGGAGAAAAGCTGCTGTGTCCATAGCTGGGGTGCTACTGTCTGCATGTACTGCAAACATGCCTGGGTGAGGTCCAGGTACCTGGCAGGGGCCAAACTCAACCCAGGAATACATATGGAAGCCAACTAAATAGGATGCTAAATAAGAAAGGGAAACAGCACTGAGCCACCCAAGGGGAGAATACTGTTTATGCCTTCAGCAGACAGGGAGAGAGACCAGGCTTCAACCCCATGCACCAAGACGTGAAGCGTGAATATAACATACCGGCATGTACCAGGGAATCAACAGACAGGTCTGCCGGGTGGGCTCCAATCCCAACTATGTGGACCCCGCCCCCAGAAGAATACACTTCAAAGCACAGCACTGAAGCTACAGGGTGGGGAGAAGGGCTCGTCTGATCAGAACACACAGGAGCAAACAAAGAAGGAAGGAGAAAGAGTAGAACACATCCTGATCCACCAAGTCCCAAGGATGATAGCTCTGCTCAGAGCAGCCAATGCACAGAGAGGACCATAGGGCCAGTCCCACAATGAGACACAAACACGACCTTCCTCACTGACCCATAACGCTACAGGGACAACACTGGAGACAGTGCAGGAATTGTGTCCGATCTGACCCCATCACTCCAGGGCAAAACACTAAGGGCGTGCAACAGAGCAACAAGGGGAATAAAGCAATAAAATCCCTCGGGAATACCAAAAAGAGACTTTGGGGCCAGAGCATAGCACCCCATCAGACTCAACTGGAAAACATTCCTAAAGATCAACAAACAGACCAGGAACTATTATAGGTTTTTCTTTTTTTGTCATTGGTTTTTGATAGTTTGTTGTTGTTTTGTCTTCTTTTTTTTTGTTTTGTTTTGCTTTGTCTTGTTTTTACACTTATTGTTGTCTCTGCAAGTCTATCTAGATAAGATAGGCAGAGTAAGCAACCCAGAGGAGAAAACAATGGGAAAGGTGATTCAGGGTAGGGGGTGGAGAGGAGCACACGGGAGAGTGGAGGAGGGAGAAAGGAAAGGGGGTGTCAACAATCACAGTGACAAAGGAACAACAAGTGTTCTAAAATCGATGCAAGAAGGCCAAAGGATGCCTGGTGGGGGCTTAATCACGGGCAATGTAACTGAAACACGAATGAAAGCCAAACATGATAGTGGGACAAGAGGAAAGTAAAAGGAAATAGAGGAAAGAACTAGGAGGCAAAGGACATTTATAGACATCTAAATATAGGGATGTGCGTATATTAATGTATTTATATATAATGATAGGGAAATAGATCTATATACATATATTTATATGTTAAGTATTAAGGTAGCAGATGGACATTGGGCCTCAATGCAAGAACACTTTGTTCTAATTAATCAGGCATTCTGTGATGCTCACCTTCCCGACATGATCGCTGAAGACAAAATGGGTGCATAAGGAAATGTGATGAAGAAAGCTGATGGTGCCCGGCTAGCAAAAGATACAAGAGTCTTAAAGGCTTGAAGATAAACAAGCGACCTTCTAGCTGAGAAACAACAAAGCCCACACAAAGAAGCAAACTAGCCGATGTAATCATGAGGTGTCGATGGGATCAGGTAACAGGTATTAGAAGACCCAAAACAAACAAATAAACAAAAATATTGTTAAGAACAAGGGGGGGTCAGAGCAGAGACCCAAAACCCATCTGTAGACAATGGGTATCCTCTCATAGAAAGATCACAAAGAAGAGATGAGTCAATCAGGATAAAGTAAAGCACCGATAAAACACACAATATTCCTCAGGTTCCTTGAGGCTTCCTCACCCCCCACTATCATGGCCAGAACATGTATACCGGTACAGGTAAGTGCTCACAACACATGAAATCCATGTCAGATAAACCCCTCAGGAACAGAAATGGGAGTAGGGATACCAGGAGGATAGGGGGAAAGTGGGGAGAGAAAGGGAGAAGAAATCACAGAGGAAGGGAGCCAGCAGTCAGTGTAAAATATGAAAATTAAAATAATTTATAATTTATCAAGGAGTCACGAGGGTGGGAGGGCAGAGGATGGGTAAAAAGATAAGCTGATGCTATAGGCTCAAAGAGAAAATAATGGTGGCAACATATGTACAAATATGTACACAATTGATATATGGAAATGTTATAAGAGTTGTAAGAGCCCCCAATAAAATGATCTTTAAAAATAAATCAGCAATGGAGCAAAAAGGGAACGCCTAGATAGGAAAAAGAAAGTTTGTCAACGACACATTGGACGAGGAACCAATCTAAACTTTATAGAAAGCTTCAACACTTCAACAACAAACATAATAATAATCCAACGAAAAATGGGCAGGGGACATGAACAGCCATTTCACCAAAGAGGGCGTTCAGGCAGCCAACACACATACGAAGAAATGCTTGCAATCATTAGTCATTTGAGAGACACAAATCCAAACAACTCATCACTTACCCCAGCCTTAACAGCAAAGTGCAATAGAGAAGAAAACAACATATGCTGGCAAAAGCGGGGAGAAACTGGTGGGACAGTGCACGGGGCAAGCACGGGGACGCGGTATGTCACGCCCTCTAAAAGGGACTGGCCACATCCTGACTGTTGCCAGACCCTGAGGAAACAGAGCTGAAGCACAAACGCATGTACACATCCCCACCGTGTGCACTGCGGTGCTAGTCACAGTAGCAAAACGATGGAAACTAACTAATACCCGCCAGGGAAGGACAATCAGCCTGGTCCATACAAAAACACATAAAAGGAACACCACCAAATGTTAAAGAATACTGATGAATCTGTAAAACACCTCAGAACATACAGGGAGTGGAGAGCAAATGTTCTGAGAATGATGAGGGCAATGAATGTACAGATGTGCTTGACACAATTGATGGATGTATGGATGGTGATAAGAGTTGTATGAGCACCCAATAAAATGATTTTTAAAAAAGAACATACATGGAAAAACCTGGAGAATATTGGGCTGAGTGAAATCAGTCAATTACAAAATGGCAAACTGTAAGTAATTGCTGTTATAAAAGTCAAGAAAAGACCTTCAAACTAAAAGAAACATTCTTTGTAAATTGTCGGCGGTGGGAAGGAAAGTCATGGCCTAGAGCAGAGGTTCTCAATCTGTGGGTCGCGACCCCTTTGGGGGTCGAATGACTGTTTCACAGGGGTCGCCCAATTCATAACAGTAGCAAAATTACAGTTATAAAGTAGCAGCGAAAACAATTTTATGGTTGGGGGGGGTCACTACAACATGAGGAACTGTATTAAAGGGTCGTGGCATTAAGAAGGTTGAGAACTACTGTTCTAGAGGATAAACAAATGTTAACATGGGTGAAGGTGAAGGTGAAGGCTATGTACAATAGGAAGGGGGCTTGAGGAAAAAATCACGGTAGCACTGGGAGGTTTGCAAGCCTGAAAGGCAACAGAGGAAAATAAAAACGCCATTCTGAAACAGTTGGAATCTTTGAGTAGATGCTTGTATAGAAACAAAAGCTAAACAGATGTGGGAAGGAGAGTGGGAATACACTCATGAATATGTATTCGTTTTATAAAAGATATTTACATATGCTTATTTAAGCTTTGCTGCAAATCCATGGAGGTGATGGAACATAGAGAAGGCAGAGCTAGGAAAGCTTCTTAGACATCATCAAATACCTGAGTCACTGAGTGGCGGAACCGACGGCGCAGGGCAGTGTCTTGAAGGGCACCAGTGTCAACTGGCTCCACTTCCATGGGAGCAATTCTGACTCATGGCAGCCCTAGGCGGGGTTGCTACTTTCACGGGAGCAGACAGTCTCATCTCTCTCCTTGCAGTTGGCAGCGCAACGCTATCCCACTGCGCCACTAGAGCGTCTTCTAGCCAGGTCGGGTGTGGGGGGGAACCCACATACTCACTGCCATCTAATGAATCCCAATTCATTGTGACTAACTAGGGGGTTCTGAAACTGTAAATCTTTATAGAACGGACTAGCTCATCTTTCTCTCACGGAGCAGCTAGTGGATCTGAACTCCCAATCTCACAGCACCATGCCCACAGTATCACTAGGGCTCCTTAAGGGGGTCAGTTGAGAAAAAACAAAGCCCACATGGAAGAAGCACCCAGCCTGTGTGATCACGAGGTGTCGAAGGGATCAGGTAGCAGACATCAAAGAACAAAAAATCCTATCACTGTGAATGAGGTGAAGTGCGGAGTAGGGACCCAACGCTCATCTGTAGACAATTGGACATCCCCTTACAGGAGGGCCTCAGGGAGGAGACGAGCCAGTCAGGGTGCAATATAACTATGATGTAACAGAAAACTTTCCTCTAGTTGCTAAATGCTTCCTACTCACCTCTATCATGATCCCAATTCGACCTTACAAATCCAGCTAGACCAGAGGATGTACACTGGTACAGACAGGAACTAGAAACACAAGGAATTCAGGACAGATGATCCCTTCAGGACCAGTGGTGAGAGTGGCGATACCACGAGGGTAGAGAGAAGGTGGGGTAGAAAGGGGGAACTGATCACAAGGATCTACATGTGACCTCTTCCCTGGGGGATGGACAACAGACAAGTGGGTGAAGGGAGACATCGGGCGGTGTAAGACATGACAAAATAATAATAATTTATAAATTATAAAGGGTTCATGAGGGAGGGGGAAGTGGGGAGGGAGGGGAAAAATGAGGAGCTGATACCAGGGGCTCAAGTAGAAAGAAAATGTTTTGAGAAAGATAATGGCAACAAACATACAAATGTGCTTGACACAATGGATGTATGTATGGATTGTGATAAGAGTTGTATGAGCCCCCAATAAAATGATTTTAAAAAAAAAGAAATCCATCCATTGACAGACAACAAGATTTTGAGGAGGTGTAGAACCACACTAAATGGGGAAAAAATGGTATCTCCAACAAATGGTGCTGCAAACATTAAAATTTCTATTGAAGAATGAAACAGAACCTATATACCTATATACAAAAACACGCTCAAGACAGATTAAAGAACTCAATGTGAACCCTAGAATTATAAAGATCATCAATGAAAAACAAAACCAAATTTGGGGACCCTAATACATAGCATAAATACACTATCAAATATAAGTAAATACACACACACAGCAGAAGACAAAATAGATTATTGGGATCTCCTGAAAATAAAACACTCATGTATCAAAGATTTCATCAAGACTAAGCGTGATTACCAAACAAAGTGCATTAGAGATGAGTATAGAATATCAAAGGTATAAATCTAACTTAAACAGTTAAAACTTTGTCAGTTGATCTATCCTATGATGCATGCTGGACCTGATCTGGTTTTCAACATTTTCTGTACTTTTGTTTATATTAGGATGTATCTCGAGGTGTTACATCACTAGAGATCACCCGCATGAAGCTGTGTTATGTTTTTCTGTGTTTTGGTTCATGAAACCCAGAATTGATAAACCTATAGGGACAGCAAGTAGAATATGGGTTTGGGGAGGAGACGGGGGCAGGTACAGTGTTAGCAAGCAAGGAACGGGGGGAGGGGGCAGACAGGTGGGTGTAAAGAAAGATGATGTCAAGGAATCCAGGAAGAAAAATAATATTTGTAAACTGATTGTGGTAGCAATTGTATGATTCTGCTTGATGTGAATTAACTCATGGAACGAGAAAAACAAAACAAGAACTAAAGACCTTGAAAGCTAAGGCAGTAAGTTATTCATAAGTCCTTAAAACAAGGAAGTATAAAAGAGTCATTTAAATATTAAAAAGAAAATAAATGTATAAGAATGCTTATTTTGAGGTGTTTTATCTGGTCACAGGCTGTATGTCTAAGTAACGACATGCCCCCAATTCCCTCTCGATTCCTCCTACCTGAGGCCACCTTGGGCTGGTTGCCAACTATCCCAACGGTCCTTCCATTCATTCTTGCAAAACCAACAATGATGTTCTTTGCATAACTGGGCATGATCTCAAAAAATTCTCGCTCATCAACAACCTGCAGGAACAAATTTACTTCTGAGTTCAAAATGACAAAGACAAGTAAAGAGTAAAATTACACACACCACAGCAACACATCTAACCCAACTCATTCTCCAAGGACATCCTAGGGCCTTAGGTAAAGCTGGCAGCGCCACACACTACAAGGTTTCTGCTTCTAATTGATTCTTCTCGTCCAACTTAGCTAATTAGCTCCTGTATAATGTTTAGTGGCAATGGAGATAACTGGCATGCTCATCTTGTTCTTTTGTGTAACAGAAATACCCATAAAGTGATCATATTAAATAAGATCTTGGTTTTGGAGAAGGTCAATACTAAATTATTTTCATATCAAAAAAAAATCCATAAAAAAAGAAAGTATCCAACAATTCCTATCTTCTAGAGCAGGGCCATTTTTCTGCCAAAGGCCATTTAGATATCTATAAAATCATTATGGGCCATAACAGTTCAGCATTTAATTAACTCATCTCTAACGTGATGACGAGAACTGCTTCTCTTTGGTAAGTCATGCAGTGTTAGCTGGTGTCATTGATTGTTGCAGGCTTTTTATGGTCCATGGGCCAGAAGT
The DNA here is from genome assembly GCF_050624435.1 of Tenrec ecaudatus. Lineage (NCBI taxonomy): Eukaryota > Metazoa > Chordata > Mammalia > Afrosoricida > Tenrecidae > Tenrec > Tenrec ecaudatus. The sequence goes on from NC_134533.1 coordinate 144,427,263, forward strand.
TCTAGAGTTTCTTAAAGACTTTCAGTATCTGTGGAGATAATACACCTCGGCATCAACGTATATTTATATGAGAGGGACAAAAAAAACAGACCCTGGAGTGCACTGGGCAGAGCAGGGCTTTCTTATTACTCATTTTTCTCACCAGGCGAGCATCGAGCAACTAACTCCCTTGTAGTGTACCCAGTGGCGTTGCCTGGAAAGTCTCTCTGGTCACATTGAATTTTTTCATAAAAGCAATGTTGCTCAAACCTCGTTTTTTGTGATGGTCGGTTTAAGAAAACAGTGTGCGGCTGTGAAACTTTGTTTCCTGCTCAGGAAAAATGCCACAGAAACTGTTGTGATGTTGAACATAGTTTTCTTGTTTCAAAACAGGTGAAATGTCGATTTAGTGCATTTGGAGTCTCCCGAATGCCACAAATCAGACCTTTTTGTTGCACATGGTCACGCAATCTTTTCAGATTCTCTAAATAGAAAGCTGGATTAGCAGTCTGACCTTGCGGAATGATGCTCGCCTAGTGGGAAAAACGCAAACAACAAAAGCTCCATGGAGCTTTTCCCATTACTAGAAGGATTCCCCCACATACTCACTGGAAAATGTCTCAGTCCTGACCCAGGGACAAGGAGCCTTGTGATGCACAGTCACAGCGTTGCTCCTAAGGGCCTGTTCCAGACTTGGAGAGTCAGTCCCCTCAATCTGATACACCTGGACTGTGCAAATAATACAGTGTCTGGAGCAGAACACTTAGTAACAATCCTGACATGCAGATGACACTACCTTGCTTGCTGAAAACAAAGAGGGCTTGAGGTCATTTGTTCATGAAAGTCAGGGACTGTGAACCTCAGTAATGGATTGCACCCCAATGTAACAAAAACCCAAATTCCCACCACTGCTCATCACGATAAACAGAGAAAAGATGGAAGTTGTCTAATTGCATTTTACTGGATCCACAATCAACATTCATGGAAGCAGCAGCCAAGAAACCCAAAGATGTAGGTCACTGGACATCTCCTTAGAGAAGGGTCTCGGGGAGGAGACTAGCCAGTCAGGGTGCGATGTAACAATGATGAAAAATACAACTTTCCTCTAGTTCCTATATGCTACCCCTACCCACTCCACCCCGGCCACTATCATGATCCCAATTCTACCTTACAAATCTGGATAGACCAGAGCATGTACACTGGTACAGATAGGAACTGGAAACACAGGGAATCCAGGGTGGATGATCCCTTCAGAGGCAGTGGTGAGAGTGGCAATACTGGGAGGGTGGAGGGAGGGTGGGTTTGAAAGGGGGAACCGATTACAAGGATCTACATATAACCTCCTCCCTGTGGGATGGACAACAGAAAAGTGGGTGAAGGGAGACGTTGGATAGGGCAATATATGACAAAATAATAATTTATACATTATCAAGGGTTCATGAGGGAGGGAGGAGTGGGAGGGAGGGGGGAAATGACGAGCTGATGCCAGGGGCTTAGGTGGAGAGCAAATGTTTTGAGAATGATGCGAGCAGTGGATGTACAAATGTGCTTTACACAACTGTATGTACGGATTATGATAAGAGTTGTGTGAGCTCCGAATAAAACAATATTTTAAAAAGCATTATGCAGTATAGCACCAACAGAACACACATCATATACCTCTAGTTCTTTAATGCTCCTCACTCTCACAGCACCAGTTCTACCTCACAAATCCTGCTAGACTGGTGTGTGCACATGGGTACAGATAAGAGCTTTGGACACATGGAATCCAGGAGAGAAAAAATCCTCAGAAACAGTAATGGGAGTAATGAATCCATGAGGGCACGTGAAGGAATGGGGATGCAGAGTGGGAAAGGGGAACTGAGAGCAATGTATAACTCTCCTTGATGGGGTTACATGAATAACAGAAATGTGGGTAAAAGGATACACTGATGCTGTAATATATGAAAAATATATAATAATATATAATTTATTAAGGGTTTATGAGGGTGGTAGGGTGGGGGTGGGAGGAAATAAAGAGGAGCTTATATCAAAGGGCTCCAAAAGAAAGAAAATGTTTTGAAAATGATGGCAATATCTATCAAGTTCCCTTGATATAACTGATTTATCGTTCGTGATTTAATATCTGTAAGAGCCCCAATAAAGTGACTAATAAATTTTTTAAGCATTTGAAAGTTTTATGAATTTTGTTATTGCTTGTTCCAATTTCCATGCGGTATAATAATTGATATAGCCTAGGACTATTTTGTCTTTTAAGTGTTCATAGAATTTCTGTTCACAACATCATGGCTTTGTGATTTGTATGCGTGAAGCAGTTGTTTCCAAGGAATTTGGTCTCTTTAAGCTTTTTGCCTCTGGTGGGATTAATCTCTGATAGAATTGTTTTCTCCTAGGAAACTGACCAACTTAGTCCTTTCTGAGTCTAAATTTCCACTTCAATGGTTATTCTCACGTTTACTTTGCGTTCATGCTAACATTTTCCCCGATTCAGTCAGCTAGAGGCTGCTTGCTCTATTTCATTATAAACGAAAACACACACTGCCATTGAGATGCTTCAGACTCACCGCAACCTCGTAGGGCAGAGAACTGCCCTGTGCATTTCGGAGACTGGAACTCTTTACAGGAGGGAAAGCCTCATTAATCACCTGCCGAGCAGCTGGTGAGTTTGAGATGCTGACCTTGAAGTTAACGGTCCAAAGAACTTGGCCACCAGGACTCCTTAATTATACCAACTATTTTACTATTCCCTTCTTCACGGATTTCTGTTTATCTTTATTAAATAGCTTCTTGTTATTTCTGTCTCATTCTTTTAGGTGTTTTTTTCCAATCATTTTATTGGAGGCTCATATGACTCTATCACAATCTATACACACATCCACTGTGTCAAGCACATCTGTACATTTGTTGCCATCATCATTCTCTTATCATTTTCTTTCTACTTGAACCTTTGGTATAAGCTCCTCATTTTCCCCCTCCCTTCCCACCCCCTTCCCTCACGAACCCTTGATAATTTATAAATTATTATTGTGTCATGTCTTACATTGTCCAACGTCTCCCTTCACCCACTTCCCTGTTGTCTGTCCCCCAGAGAGGGGGTTATATGTAGATCCTTGTGATCGGTTCCTCATTTCTTCCCCTTACCCTACTGGTATCGCTATTCTCAAAATCAATCTTGGGGGGTTCATCTGTCCTGGATTTCCTGTGTTTCTAGTTCCTATCTGTACCAGTGTGTATGCTCTGGTCTAGCCAGACTTGCCAAGTAGAATTGGGATCATGATAGTGGGGGGTGGGGAGAGGAAGCATTTAGGAACTAGAGGAAAGTTGTATGTTTCATTGTTGTTACACTGCACCCTGACTGGCTCGTTTGATTGTTGTTAAACTGCAACCTGTGATCCTTCTATAAGGGAATGTCCAGTTCACTACAGATAGACTTTTGGTCTCCACTCCGCACTCCCCTCATTCACAATGATATTTCTTTGTTCTTTGCTGCCTGATCCCCGATCCCTTCGACACCTTGTGATCACACAGGCTGGTGTGTTCTTCCATGTGGGCTTTGTTGCCTCTGAGCTAGATGGCTGCTTGTTTATCTTCAAGCCTTGTTCGATCTCCATGTGCTTGTCTTTATATTTCTGTTCTTTTATTGATGATTTCTAATTTTACAGTTTTGTTCTCTGAGAAGATTGATGGAGCATCTCAAAAAAAAATTTTAATTTACTGAAGCATGATTTGTAGCCTAGCATATGGTCTATTCTTGAGAATGTTCTATGTGCGTTGTTGGAGAAGAACATATACCATTGTTTTGTTGGATGGAGCATTCTGTACATGTCTGTGAAGTCGTTTTTAATGATCATGTTACTGAGTTTTTCTGTGTCCTTTATCAAATTTTTTTCTTGACCTTTAGTCCTTCCTTGAGAGTGGTGTATAGAAGTCTCCTGTTATTGTTGCTGTGTCTATATCCTTTTTCAATTCTTTGAGTATGTGTTTGACATACTTTGAGGGCCTTTCATTGGTGCATGTTTATTATACATATGGCTTCCTGAGCTATTGTTCCCTTTAACATAAGGTGACCAGACGTCCCACTTGTGGCAGGACAGTCCCAATTTTTAACAATTTTCCCGTGTCCTGCACCATTTTAAAAAGTGCTGATTTTTGGAAAGAATGCACGACAAGCTAGGGTACACGGTTTTCAGCTGCCATGTGGCTATTTCGCCAGGATATGAGTTTGATCAGTGGTGTCGCGCTGGTGTCGCGCTGGTGTCCCGCTTACCAAGGTTAAAGTCTGGTCCCCTTACTTTAACATTATGTAGTGTCCGCTCTTATCTCTGATGATGTTATCTGCTTGGAGGTCTATCTTCTGCGCGATTAATACTGCTACCCCTGCTTTCTTTTGACTGCTGCTCACTTGGGATGCTTTTGTCTAGCCTGATTTTTATTCTGTTCATGTCTTTGTTTGTATGGTAGGTGTGTTCTTTTTTTTTTTTTTGGTAGGTGTGTTCTTGTAGGCAACATATTAATGGATTTTTTTTAATTGTTTTATTAGGGCCTCATACAACTCTTATCACAATCCATACATACATCAATTGTGTTACGCATATTTGTACATTCATTGCCATAATTATTCTCAAAACATTTGCTCTCCAACTAAGCCCCTTGCATCAGCTCATTTTCCCCTCCCTCTCCGCCCCCCCTCCCTCATGAACTCTTGATAATTTATAAATTATTATTTTGTCATATCTTGCCTGGTCCAACGTCTCCCCTCACCCACTCTTCTGTTGTTCATCCCCCAGGGAAGAGGTCACATGTGGGTCCTTGTAATCGGTTCCCCCTTTCCATCCCACGCTCCCTCCACCTTCCCAGTATCGCCACTCACACCACTTGTCCTGAAGGGATCATCCGCCATGGATTCCCTATATTTCCAGTTCCTATCTGTACCAGTGTATATCCTCTGGCCAAGCCAGATTTGTAAGGTAGAATTGGGATCATGATAGTGGGTGAGTAGGAAACATTTAGGGAGTAGAGGAAAGTTGTATGTTTCATCATTGCTATGTTGCACCCTGACTGTCTTGTCTCCTCCCCACGACCCTTCTGTAAGGTGATGTCCAGTGGCCTACAGATGGGCTCTGGGTCTCCACTCTGCACCACCACCCTCATTCACTATGATAAGATTTTTTTGTTCTGATGATGCCTGATACCTGATCCCTTCAACACCTCGTGATCACACAGGCTGGTGTGCTTCTTCCAAGTGGGCTTTGTTGCTTCTGAGCTAGATGGTCGCTTATTTACCTTCAAGCCTTTAAGACCCCAAATGCTACATATTTTGATTGCTGGGCACCATCAGCTTTCTTCGCCACATTTGCTTATGCACCCATTTGTCTTCAGCGATCATATCAGGGAGGTGAGCACACAATGATATGAATTTTTGTTCTTTGATGCCTGATATCTGATCCCTTTGGCACCTCGTGATCACACAGGCTGGTGTGCTTCTTCCATGTGGGCTTTGTTGCTTCTGAGCTAGATGGCCACTGTTCACCTTCAAGTCTTTAAGACCCCAGACACTGTATTCTTTTGATAGCCGGGCACCATCAGCTTTCTTCATCACAGATTTTGTTTTCCTATCCATTAGGCTACTATCTGGCTTTGTCTTTACTGGTGTATTTAGTCCATTCACATTCAGTGAAATTGTTTATATGTATGTATGTGTAACTGTCATCTTACTTTATATGTGTGTGTGTTCTGTTTACTTTCTTTGTTTCTCCTGTGCTATTTCCTTGCTTTGGGTGTTGCTGTGTGTGTGTGTGTGTGTGTGTGTGTGTGTGTGTGTGTGTGTGTGTGTTGGGGAGGAATTGTCTTGTATGTTGGTTTTAGGTCCTTGTGTTGTTGCTGTAGGGTTTTGGTCATAGTACTTCATAGAGTGGTTTTTGTTTAGTATTTTTGGAGTTTCTGCAGCATTTCCCTTGAGCAGGAAACAAAATGTCACAGGCGCACGCTGTTCTCTTAAATCAGTCACGAGATTTGAGTGACTGCTTTTTTAAGCAGTGACCAAAGAGAGCCTTCCCATGCAATGCCACTGGATGTACTAACTCAAAGCGAGTTGTTCAATGCTCACTTAGCATGAAAAATGTATACTATGCCCCCAAGACTCCATGTACCTTAGAGTACCTTCTTAAACACCCCAGAGCTCAATTGGCCCTCAAGTTCATCTGAGCCACAAGCTTACATAGTCAATGGTCTTCCTAGAATACACTATTCAGTGTACCCTGTCCCCATGCCCACCCCATGCAGTATCTGTTCATCTGTGTAGCCCAGCATCAGGGACAGTGAGCCAAGTATTTTCTCAATAGCCTGAATCACTGTGGCCACGAACATGACCCCACTAGCACAAGAAAGATAGGCAGGTGCAGTTCTTACAGAGCGTATGATGTCCTCCATGTCATAGGCTTTAGTGGACTCCAAAGGGACGATCGTGTCAAGCTCAGGAACCAGGCGATCACTGTGGGTAAAAAGGAGGGTGCAGGGGCACTGGATTACTTGATGTTGCTGTTCTAGCCAAAGTTTTTAACTCCCACCAAGCAACCTTTCCTGGCGTAGGTTTGGTAAGAAGGTGGGAGAAGATAACAATAGGATTCACCTGTAACTAATGGCAAACAGGATTCCATCGAGTACCATCCTGCTGTTTAAAATGAACCCTTCTGAGAAACAGGAGGAAAGGTTCTCATGACCAGCAAAAGCCAGGAGTGGAGCTTGTCCTCTGGATCCAAGATCCCTGCTCAGTGAACCTCCTGGATCCAGATGACAGCTACGACATTGGAGAAACAACAGCAAAACCAGGAAATCTGGAGCGTGGAAAAAATGATGGACTACCCAACCCACAGAGCAAATAAAGCTGAGTGCTTCTGTGCAGGGGGCTGGCTTGTACTGTGGGTGCCTCTGGACACTAAATTAGGTTGCACGTGCTGGCCTACTGAAGTGGAGCTGAGGGCCTCTGGCCTGAGGCTTACTGGAGTGGAATGACTGGGCACTTAATTCTGGAAGCTGGGTCTGCTGACTCACAGAGCTTAAGCTGACTGCCTTTAGGTTGAGGCTTATACCAAAGCGGTATGCCCTTAAGGCATATTTATTAACAGACTTGAGAAAACTTTGTAGCATGTCCTGATAACTCAGACTTAAGCATTTCTCACTGGCATTACAATCTGTTAACTTCCTTAATAAACCCTTTAATCACACTTTTTCCCTGAGTTCTGTATAGCCATTGCCATGGATATCGCAACCTAGAGCTGAATTATAGAACATTAATTAAGTCAGCGCAGAGGGAGCTATAGTCAACATCTGACAAGCCAGCTTAGCTGCCTTTGAAGGGATGAGGTGAGAGTCAGGGAGGGACATCGTGGGGATTAGGCTAGTTCTGTCCCTGATAGTTTTGCGAAGCAGTCATCAAAGCTGCATGTGTTAGACAGGGTTCTCTAGAGAGACAAAACCAGATTGCTAGTAATTTTATATAGATATTTATAAATATAGATAACACAAGAAATGAACTGTTAAATTATATGCAGATAGATATATAATACAAGAAATGAACAGTTAAATTATGAAGCAGTACAAATGGCTCAGTGTGACTCACTCCCCTGAGAGTTGAGACACTAGCAGTCCTTTAAGTCTTGAGGGCCGCCAGTCCCTTCTCTGTAGAGAGAGCTGGGCTGTCTATACCCAGGCAGCAAACAGCAAGGCAGGTCACACTGTCGGTCCCCAGCTCCAGAGATGTACGTTCCAATCATGTGGGTTTAAAGGGACCTCAACTTACAGCAACACAGTCCACAGGATAGGCATCCCACAGGTAGTGTGCCCTTTAAATTGAGGCACAGAACAAGCAAGGCAGCTGCACACTGATCCGATGATTAAAGAGCGAGAGACTAGAAAGACAAGGTTCAACGAGCAATTTATCTCTCCACCCTTCAATTAATCTCACTTGTGTCTATCGGCCAGGTTGGCACAATAAACTATCACACTGCATTCCTTTGGAACCGCCATATGAAACGGAGACTGAGACGCAGACCAACCAAAGAGACAGCATGATTTTAGAGAAAATTAGCTTATTCCCTGAATGATTATTCCTTCATTTATCTTCTCTGCACACACCTACAACCCAGGTACTACATGAGGAAGTGAAGGTCTTCAGACATTGAGTGTTCAAAAACAAGGTCTTGGAAAAAAGTAAATGTTCTGTAGAGACCATGAATATGGATCTGAATCCATATTCCGTTAGAAGGTTAACCCATGAAAACTCCTTTAAAATGGAAAATTAGAAAAAAAAAAGGGAAACCGAGCTGATTCCAGGAACCCAAGTGGAAGGTGAATTATGAGAATGACGAGTGCAACGAATGTATAAGGGTGCTTTGCTCAATTGATGTATGTACAGACTGTGATAAGAGCCTTATGAGCCCCAATAAAAAGATTTTTTAAAATAATAAAATAAAATATACTTTATAAAAATTAATTTAATTTATAAACTAACAATAAAATATGTTCATGTAAAAAATAAATAAATAAAATGGAAAATTGAGCTCTCTGATGAGCAAGATCACTGCAGGCTAAATGCTCACACACACTCTTCTGTCTGTACTTCTGGGGCTGGATAGGGCAGCTGAGTCCTTTCCCACACTGTAAAAGGGATAAGCAACATGTCAAACCCAGCTTCCGGAGAGTTCTGTCCTAGGGGATTGGGTATCTACATAATCCAAACCAAATCCATTGCTTTTGAGTCAATTCTAACTCTCATTGACCTTGCAGGACAGAGTTGACCTGCTCCATATGGTTCTCAAGACAGTGGTCTCTACAGAAGCAGATCACCCCATCTTCAACCACAAAATGGTGGTGTTCAATATTGGGGACACACAGCAGGGAGTTAGTATGTTCTGACTACCCCACAGGGAACAGAACAGATGAGCAATGGGAGCAAAGCAAAGCCACAAAACCCCTGAGGCACCCCAAAATTAGACTTCAGTCTAAGAGAGGCAGCTCCTGGAATTCCCCCAGACCAGTGGGGAGATAATCATAAAGGTCAGCAGACAGACCTGGGAATTATGTAGCTTTTTGCTGGTTTGCTAGTTATTATCTTTCTTTTGGTTTGTTTTCTTTTCTCTTTGTATCCAATCTTCTGTTTTCTTTTTGTTTGGTCTCTGTTATTGTTGATTTGCCTCCTTATATAAGATAGGCATGGGACGCAAGCTGGAACCAATGGTTCCAGAGGGATTTAGGGGGAGAAGGAAGTGGGAGAAGGGAGGGGTTAGCAAACAACGCCATAGACCGGAATAACTAGGGAATTAAAACTGACAACAAGGAGAAGGTAGAGATCCTGAGGGTGTTGGAGCAACAACAATCTACCTGAGAGGAATTACTAAGAGGCAGAAGAAGGGCGAGCATGATGAAAGTAAATCTATGGATAGAGGTATAAACCTAGGTGTGTACATATGTCAATAAATTAAGTCATAAAAACAGAGATTTGGCCTATTTACATATATTTATAAAGCAATACACTGAGGTAGTGGACGGACTTCAGGCCTCTGCTCTTGCCCTTCCTCAATGCAAAAACACTTTGTTCTAACAATCTGGCATTCAGTGATGCTCACCCTCTTGGCACAATTGCTGAAGACAAAATAGGTGCATAAGCAAATGTGGTGAAGAAAGCTGATAGTGCCCGGCTATCAAAAGAGATAGTGTCTGGGGTCTTAATGGCTTGAAATTAAACAAGCAACCATCAGCAGAAAATCAACAAGCCCATATGGAAGAAGCACACTAGCCTGTGTGATCATGAGGTGTCAATGGGGTTGGGTAACAGGCATCAGAAGACCCCAAACAAACAAACAAAAAACATTATTTTGAGAATGAAGAGGGTCAGAGCAGAGACCCACAACCCATCTGTAGACAATGGGACATTCCTTTACAGAAGGGTCATAAAGAAGGGGTGAGTCAACAAGGGCGCAGTTGACTCACCTATGAAATACACAACAATCTGCTGGTTCCTAGAGGGTTCCTCACCCCCCACTATCACAATCCCAGTCCTGATAGTCCACTGTGGGCTAGGCCAGAGCATGTGCACAGGTACAGATAAAAGACAATAGCGCACGACACTCGGAATCCAGCAACAGGCATGGGAGTAGCAATACCAGAGGGTAGGGAAAAGGTGAGGAACAGAGGGGAGGAAGAGGGAACCGGGAACAACAGAAACCATGGGGGAAGGGAGACAGTGGTCGGTATAAGATACGAAAATAATAATAATAATTTATAATTTATCAAAGGATCGTGAGGGAGGGTGGGGAAAAAGAGGGGCTGATACTAAGGTTTAATAAAAAGTGGATGTCTAGAAAAAATGATGGCAACATATGTACAAATATGCTTAATAAAATTGATGTATGGATTGTTATAAGAGCCCCCAATAAAATGATTTTTAATAATAAAAAAGTGGCAGTGTTCAAAGTGCCAGCCTTTCAGTTAGCAGATGAATGCTTCACCACTGCATCAGCAGGGATCCTTGTACTGTCCAGAGCCCAACCTAAAAATATAGTCACGCAATACTTTTCATTTGCAGGGCTGCCCAGACTCACCTGGAGAAGACAAACGGACAACTGGGCGGCGGCAGGTCAGCAGAGACCTCTAGGCCCAGGAGTCACAGCAGAGTCAATGGCTTAGCCCTTCAAGATCCCCAAGAACAGTGAAACCTGTGAGAGTTGAAATGTGAGTGGCTGCCTCATTTTGGGGGCTCTCACAAATTTTTCTACCTCTGACTAGGTGAATTCTTACACTTTTCTTATCACTTTCCTATCATTCATTTTAGTGAAAAAATATTTAAAATAGTCCTTCAGCAATGACTCTCTACTTACACAGGTTCCGGCATTCACAAGCTTTACTGCAGAGGCTCAGAGTAGGAAGACGTGCCCTGCTGACCCCTGACCCCTGACATGCCCCACCCCCTTACAACTACACACAATGCCCCTGGCTGTGTTCCCTACATGGGAGGATTCCTGGTCAAAATAAGGACCAATGCACAGAGGGTATGGTCCGAAATGGCTTTTTCCCAGTGGACACATTTCTTATCCCTTCCGTCAAAGAAAATCCTATCCAAGGGAGCCCTGCCTGACTCTGTGGTACTTCCTTTACCCAGCCCCTCGCCAGACAGAGGTGCCAACAAGACTGAACGAAGGCCAGCACCACCCCTTCTCCACGGCTGCTCCAGCCTCTGGCTCCACACAGGTGGACATAAACACCTTTCCTAAAGGGCACTCGGTCTGCTTCATGTTACATTTCTATCAAGGCACAAAAGCGTGGATTCCTTATTCTCGTGACTCCTGTTTCTCTCAGAAATCTTTTGTACCAGGAAGAAGGCAGGAGACAATAGGAAATCCCCAAGATATGTATCAGATATTACAGAGAGAAAAAATGAATAAAATCATCTATTTTTGATCCTGCACTCAGATGTCCACAAACATCCACACCTGGGAGGCACACTGACGGGGCAAGCCTGGAGGTCCCAGCGGGCAGAAGAGCTGGCAAGAACAAGATGTGCGGTAGAGGAGGGCAGGTGCTCTGGTCTGACACTCACCTGGGGTCCTGGCACTCGCGGACGGGAGCTGGGTCCTGATTGCTGAGGGGCAGGTAGTTGAAGAACTCCCGGAGGTTGCACAAGGCATCAATATCATTGTCGAAAGCTTTGTGGGCCACGCCTGGGAGAGCAGAGATGTTACAATGAGCCGGGGCACCAGTCAGGCCACACATGCCGCTTCCTAGGCGTGCCTGCCGTGAACCGTTCTAACAGGTGTCCTCCCTGCTCCTTTGTCCTGAGTCTCCACACACCACTTGCCGTCAGGCTGAGCCTGCAGTCATGCCCTGAACCCTTCTCTCTTCATGAGTCATTCACGCGGCAACTTTCTCTAACGGCAATAAAAGGAATGAAGTGTCAATGTATGCTACGAATCAACTGAAAATATGCCAAATGAAAGAAGCCACAAGCAAAATGTCACACGTATAGAGGCCATCTACATAAAGTATTCAGGCAGAGTAGGCAAACCTATAGATATAACGTAGATGACTGGATCTTTACGCTAGGGGAGACGAGGGACCTAGGGGGTGAAGGTTAAAGAGTATGAGGTTTCTCTTTATGGTGATAAAAAAAACTGAATTTTACTGTAGTGGTTACTGTATAATTCTGAATATGCTGAAATCCACTGAATTATATATACTTTATATGAGATTATCATATGGTATGTATATTTATCTCAGTAAAGCTGCTACCAAAGGAAGGGGCAAAAAAAGGAGAAATATTATAGAGCATCTTTTCCTGTGAATCTTGTTCAGGAGATGCACCGTCATGCCAGACAGCCCATCAAAGAGCCTCAGGCCCAGAATGCCAACTCCCTATCTTTAAAACGTCTAAAATTGTAACACAGAAGAAAGTTTAATGTCATGGGCAGATGTTCATTTCTGGAAGCTGGCAAGACAAACAGGTCACACATGAGTATGAATGTGCCTGTGTTCAAGTATGCATCTGTGTCACCATACCCATCAGCATGAAGTGGTGATTACAAGTGGATGAGAGAATTCCAGGAGATTTTTATTCCCGTACAGCCCAAATTTTCTACCACAAACATTTTTAAATCAGCAAAAACAAACACCATACTTCATCAAGTCTAAGGTGCCAGGAATCGATACTATCTTTCAAGCAGTAAAACTGCAGTTAATATCCCCAAGCCAAAGGAGTGAAGACAGATGGTTGCATCAAGGATAACGAGGGCTGACTCTAGGCGTGTGTCGCAAACAGAACAAACGGTGAATGAGAGGACTGGGCACGCTCACGACAACCTGAGATGGGAGTGGAATCTAGTGCTCTGAATCTTTTCAAGATATTTCATCAGATTTAAGACTTTGGTGATAGAAATATCTCATTTTACGCACACTAAGAAAGAAACAGGGTTCTAGTTGTGTAGTGGGTTACTAGTTAGGTTGTTCACTGCAAGGTCGGCAGTTTGAAACCACCAGCTGATCCTCAGGAGAAAGATGGGGCTTTCTACTCCTGTAAAGGGTTATTCTGGGCAACAGGGGCAGTCCCACCCACCCTGTCACTGTGAGTCACTGTGAGTCAGAAGTGGCTCAGTGGCAGTAAGCGAAGAAGGAGACAGAAGCCCCTGGGTGCAACCAACGTCTAAGCATTAGCGCACAATTCAAAACAACCACACGTGCCTTGGCAACAGATCTGGCTTTCCAAGGGTTGCAGCTATGGGAACCTGTAGAGCAGATATGGGGTCAATGTGAGATGGAATCTACTGAACAGAAAGTAACAACAAGAAAGCAATTGGGACAAACATGAGCCGATGCTTTAACCACAGACCAGCATGGTATATAAGGCACTCACACGAGCCTCCTATTACTTTAAATCTTTCACTGACACAATTTCTCCCATAAGTAGTCACAGAGTTTAGTACATAGTAAGCAATTCGTTTGCAACAGGGCTAAAAATATAACCCAACTTCATTTACTTATGACTTATTTTCTTTTTAGAAAATACGGGATTACAATAATTACTTCAATAGAAAATGTATCTTCCCTAAGATCAGATTCATGCCATCCTCCAATTTCCATGTCTTTCTGTACAAAGAAAATTTCACTGCGACAACAAAGCACAGAATGTTTGTGCACCTGCTCCTCACTTACTAACTATCTCGTTATGTGACATTTCACACGACAAGGACAAAACTCCAAGACAATACGCTGGCAGGTAATGCATAAGAGTAACGCCAGCAAGGAGGATCAAGGTCACCTTGACTGGACCAGGATTCCCAGTGGGTTAGCAGTTATGTAATGATGCAATCATCCTTTTTTTTTTTACATCTTAATGTGTCACCCTCCATTTTTTCCTAATGCCAATATTTTACATTAATGACTTGGTCTTTGGAATCTAACTACATTTTGCTTGCTTGATTGTTTTTTAAACTATTATGACTTTATCCAGATATGATGCCATTCAATAGTTTATTCACCTCAAAATGCATTGTGCAATTTCTAACACAATCAGTTTCAAATCATTTTCTCCATTCTTACACTCCTTGATATTAGCTCCCCATTACCACCCTCCCCCCGTCACTTCCCCTGCCATATCCCCCAAGCCCTTAATCTAGTTATTATCTCTATAGATTCACTATCACCCTCCCTCGGTTTCATATAATAAAAACCAAAAAAATGGATAGTAGAGAGTCTACAAGGGTACCAACAATAACAAAACATAAAATATAACAGTTTGGAAAAGAAAATATTAAAAGCCAGATCAAGCTCAAAGGATGTCCAAAGGGAGATCAAATAATAAGGTTTTAACCATTCAAGTCAGAGGTGGGTTTTTTGTTTCATTTTAATCTACTATAGTTGTCTTTATAATACTCTGTCTAATAACCAGACTATTCGATCTCTCAATTATGGTCAGAGGGAAATCACCAGAGGCCTAATTCCATATGTAGATCCTACATATGTATCTAGGACTTTCACTGTTATCCAGAGCATTCTGAAAACCAGAATTTCACAATTTAAACTCTCATACCATTCCATCCTTCAAATTTTGATTATACAATTTACATTCCTTGGATCATGCATGTCAGTATGCTTCTTCCATGTTGGGTTAGTTTACTTCTGACTTAAGTGACTGCTTAAAAACAAGCCTTTAAGAGCCCAGACACTCTGTCTTCTGATAGCCAGGTACCAGTTAGTTTTTCATAACACTGGGCGGTAGCACCCACATCTTCCATGTTTTCTTCATGAGGGTGAGTTCAAGGAGAGTCATTGTCTTATGAACTAATTGTTCTTATACTGGAGCTTGGATTAAGTTGCGAGCCCAAAATCCATTCCTCTATGTTTTTCAATATGCCTCTGGCTCACCTCAGAGATATCTTTCTTATTTTATGTTAGAGAACTTAATTGGGGTCTTAAAAGCTTGAAGATAAACAAGCAGCCATCTAGCTGAGAAGCAAGAAAGCCCACATGGAAAAGGCACACCAACCTGTGTGATCATGAGATGTTGATGGGATCAGGTATCAGGGATCAAAGAACAAAAAATCACATCATTGTGAATGAGTGGGAGTGCAGAGTGCAAACCCAAAGCCCATCTGTAGGCAACTGGACATCCCCTTATAGAAGGGTCGTGGGAAGGAGACGAGCCAATCAGGGTGCAATATAGCACCAAGGAAACATACACCTTTCTTCCAGTTCTTAAATGCTTCCCCTCCCCACCATCATGATCCCAATTCTACCTTACAAATCCTGATAACGCAGAGGATGTACACTGGTACAGATAGGAACTGATAACACAGGGAAACCAGGACAGATGATCCCTTCAGGACCAGTGGTGAGAGTGGCGATACCAGGAGTGTAGGGAGAATGTGGGGTAGAAAGGAGGAACCAATTACAACGATCTACATATAACCCCCTCCCTGGGGAATGGACAAAAGAAAAGTGTGTGAAGGGAGACATCGGACAGTGTAAGACATGACAAAATAAGAAAAATTTATAAATTATCAAGGGTTCATGAGGGAAGGGGGACAGGGAGGAAGGGGGAAAAATGAGGAGCTGATACCAAGGGCTCAAGTAGAAAGCAAATGTTTTGAGAATGATGATGGCAACAAATGTACAAATGTGCTTGACAAAATGGATGGATGTATGGATTGTGATAAGAGTTGTACAAGCCCCCAATAAAATGATTAAAAAAAAAAAAGAAACCCCCTCACGGAGGGGTCTAGGGGAGGAGATGAGTCAGTCAGTGTGCGATGTAGCACCGATGAAGAATACAGCTTTCCCCCAGATCCTGGATGCTTCCTCCCCCCAACTACCATGATCCGAATTCTACCTTGCAAGTCTGGATAGAGCAGAGGTTGTACACTGGTGCATATAGGAGCTAGAGGCACAGGGACTCCAGGGTGGATGATACCTTCAGAATCAGGGGGTGAGGGGCGATACTGGGAGAATAGAGGGTGAGTAGTTTGGAAAGGGGGAACTGATTACAAGGATCTACATGTGACCTCTTCCCTGGGGCACGGACAACAGAGAAGGGGGTGAAGGGAGATGCCAGATAGGGTAATATATGACAAAATAATAATCTATAAATTATCAAGGGCTCATGAGGGAGGAGGGAGTGGGGAGGGAGGGGGAAAAAAAGAGGACCTGATGCAAAGGGCTTAAGTGGAGAGCAAATGCTTTGAGAGTGATGAGGGCAAAGAATGTACAGATGTGCTTTATACAATTGATGTATGTATATGTGTGGATTGTGATAAGAGTTGCATGAGCCCCTAATAAAATGTTTTTTTTTAAAAGAAGAAAGCTTTAGAGTTATGTGGAAAGCTTAAAAGGATAATCTACAGATGATTGAATTTCAAGAACAGAATCCTCTCCATCCTATAATAAAACCACAGACACAATATTGAAAGATTTGCTGTGAGAAAACATCTTAAATTATGGCAAATTAGAAGAAATATATCCAAGAAACTAAACAAACCCTATACAGGATAAATACCAAAAGAAAACCAAAACATATCATTATCAACTTTTCTAAATCCAGAGAACAGCTCAAGAAAACACTGAAATACTACCTACAAAAGAATATTAATAAAACTAAGCTCTTATATCTCAGAAGAAACCATGCAGGCAAAAAAGGCAACAGGATGACATATGAGAATCATATGCCCAGCAAAACTGTCCTTAAATACACTGGAGAAATTAGGACATTTCCATAAACAGAAATTAAGGGACTTTGCAAACCAGACCAACCTTATTAAAACCTTATTAAAAAATATGAAAATGAGTCCTTTAACAACACCAGAGAACAACCAGAGATTAAGATGTATGACAGCATCCAATAAATAAATCTCAAAAATAAAACAATGCTACAAGACTGAAAATAGGGAAGAACAGACAACAATATGTAAATGGCAATAAAAACTTTATGACAAAAAATGGTATAGTTATGGAACTACAATATGGAGAGGAAATCAAGGTGATATCAATAAATAAAAGATTTTTTTTAACTTAAGAAGACAAAAGTAAATTTAAGGGTAACTACAAAGAATATTTTAAAACCTACTCATCAAAATAAAAAGAGAAGTCATAGAAGCTCAGTAAACAAATTAACAACAAAGAAAATGAAAAGGCAATCCATAATCAGTAACCAGAACCAAAACTAAAGTGGGAAAGAGAAACCACAAACAACCAACGCACGCAAATGGCAGCAGTAAATTCATTCCAATCATCAATAAACGGAATTATTTACATTTGCCGGTCAAGATACAAAGATTGCTGAAGGGTTTTAAAAGAGGAGCCATCAATGTGTTCCTTACAAGAAGCAAACCTTAGACAAAAAGACATGAATAGGTGAAAAGGCAAATTATATCAGATAAATGATGTAAACAGTAGCAGATGGCGTTGGAGTGGCAATGTAAGCCTTTAATAGGCAAAGCCTATCAGAAAAGAAAGGGCATTATATATAACAGTTGAAGAGCCAATCAAACAACAATAGCCAATAACCATAGAAAATGTTTAGGCCCTACACAACAGGGCCTCAAAATACACAAAACATCCATCTACACGGAAAAGAGAAACAGACGGTTCTACAACAACAGCAGGAGTCTTTTTACACATCATGATCGATGGACTAGAATAACTAGAAAGAAAATCAACAAAGATACAACAAATTTAAACACTGTCAGCCAACAGACCTTAGAGACATACACAGAACACTTTTCCCAATAACAATACAATACTCTTATTTTCCAACGCAAAAGTATCATTCTTCAGAATAGCCCACTTTTTAGGTCTCAAAGTCAACCTCAATAATTCAAATGCGACTCACTCTCTCACTCTCTCACACTCACTCTCTCACTCTCACTCTCACACTCTCTCACTCTCTCACACTCACTCTCTCACTCACTCACTCTCACTAATTCACTCACTCACTCTTTCACACTCTCACTCTCACTAATTCAATCACTCACTCAACTCACTCTCTCACTCTCTCACACTCACTCACTCACTCACTCTCACTCACTCACTCTCACTCCCTCACTCACTCACTCTCACACTCTCTCTCTCTCTCTCTCTCACACACTCACTCTCTAAATAAAAAACATAAAATAAATAATTCAAATGCATCTTCTCTGGTTACGACTCTATAAAATTAGAAAGAACCACCAGTCAAAGGATTTAATATGTGAAATTAATAACTTTTTACTTAAAAACCAATGAGCTATAGAATTAAAAACCGAATAAAAATACCCAGAATCAAATAAGGATAAGAACACTACTGAGATAGTTAAAGTTTATTGAGGGGTTAATTGAAGGGCGGAGGGATGAATGGCTGGGAGCCTCGCCTTTCAAGTTCTCGGGTCTCTTGCTTTGTGATGGTCGGATCAGGGTGCAGCTGCCTTAGCCAGTTCCCTGCTTCGGCTGGCAAGGCTCACTTCCTGCAAGACATCCCTGAAAAGAAGCCACATGGACCTACCCCGATGCAGCACTGGGTGTTGGGGCAGCCATGTGGAGACCCCTGCCAGCGCTGAGATGCTTACACTAATTTGGCTTTCCTCCTGCAAGTCGGCGTGTGTTTGTGAGACGGAGGAGGACTTTGTGGATTGGTGTTGGACATATGGACTAATATTGGACTTGTGGGCTTGGGCAGCACTAGGTTGGGATGTTTTCTTGATGTACACTTACCCTTTATATAAAACTCTCTCTTATACATATGAGTTTCTGTGGATTTGTTTCTATAATGTACCCAGACTAACACAACTATATACCCAAACCTTTGAGCACAACAAAAAATAGAGTCAAAAGTAAATTTATTGCACTAAACACACTCAACCAAAAAATAAAGGCCCAAACTAGGGACCAGACCCCATCCCAGAGTGCCAAGTCTTGATGGCAAGATACCACTTGGAGCAGTGAACAAACAGAGAGGATGATGGGGCTGGGTCCAAGCTGAGCTATGTTGACCCCCACCCAGAAAAGAATGTAATACAGAGGACAGCACTGAAGATATAGCCTGGGGAGAGTGGTGAGTCTGTCCAGACCACATGGGTGCAAACTAAGAAGGAAATAGAGGATGGACCTCATCATGGCCCACCAAGCCCCGGGACAACATCTCTGTTTGGAGCAGCCAATGCACAAAGACATATTGTTCCCTCACTGACCCATAGCACTAAGGAGGACAGCACTGGAGACACTAAGGAAAGTGTGCCTGGTCTGCCCATGCACAGTGGGGTGAAACCTGAAGGGAGTGCAACAGGGCAGCAAGGGGAGCAAAGTAACCAAGTTCCCAAGGAATCCTGAAGACAGACTTCTGACTCAGGGGAGAGGGCTTGGCAGCTCATCAGACCTGACTGGAAAACACTCATAAGGATCAGCAGACAGACCTAAAACTAGCTATCATTTTTGTTTTTCTTTCACCCTGTGTCTACCTATATAAGATAGGCAGGATAAACAAACCTGAGGAGAAAACAAAGGGATCCGTGGTCCCAGGGGGACAGGGAGAGGACAGGGCAGGGAGGGTGAGTGGGGAGCCAATAAACTCAGGGATGACGGAACAACAAGAGATCTATAAATGATGGCGAAGGGGCCTGGTAAGGTTTGATCAAGTGATGTATTCAAGAGGAAACACTGAGAGCCAAATGGAGGGTGAGGATGAAAGTGGGACAAGAGGACGGTGAAAGTAAACAGAGGAAAGAAGTAGGAAGCAAAAGCTATTTATAGAGGTATAGCTACAGACATGTAAATATGTAAATATATCAATTTATAATGAAAGGGATAGAGCCAATATACATATATTCATATATTCAGTATTAAGATAGCAGACAGACTTTGGACCTCTACTCAGTGCCTCCCTAAACACAAGAACACTTAGTTTTAATAACCTGGCACTTTGATACTCACCTTTCCCACACAATCACTGAAGACAAAATGGGTGTATAAACAAATGTGGTGAAGAAAGTGGATGGTGTCGGCTATCAAAACTTATAGCTTCTGGGGGCTTAAAGGCTTGAAGTTAAACAAGCAGTCATCTAGCAGGGAAGCAAATAAGCCCACATGGAAGAAGCACACCAGCCTGTGTGATCATGAGGTGCCGAAAGGATCAGATATCAAAAGATCCAAAACAAACAATTATATCGATGTGAATGAGGGAAGTTGGAGTGAGACCCAAAGCCCATCTGTAGACAACTGGACATTCCCCCACAGAGGGGTTACAAGGAAGGGACAGTTCAACCAGGGTGCAGTACAGCAATGACAAAACACACATATCATTCCTCTAGTTCCTGAATCCTTCCTCCCACACACTACCAAGACCCAATTCTACCTTACCAATCCAGATCAACAATAGAACACACAGTGGTACAGATAAGAGCTCTCAACACATGGAATTCAGGACCAATAAAACCCCCAGGAACAGTAGTAGGGGTAATGGTATCGTAAGGGTAGGGGGCTGGTAGGGTGTGGGAGGGAGAGAAAGGGGAAACCCATCACAAGGCTGGATATATAGCCCATCCCCCGGGAGACGAGTAACAGTGTAAGACACGAAATAACCACAATAATATATAACTGATCAAGGATTCACAAGGGTGGGTTGGAGGGAGGGGAAAAATGAGGAGCTGATACCAAGGGTTCAAGTAGACAGAAAATGTTTTGGAAATGATGATGGCAACATATGTACAAGTGTACTTAATACAACTGAATAATGGATTGTAATAAAATTTGTAAGAGCGCTCAACAAACCAATCATTAAAAAACCCAAGAAGGGCCCAAATCAATACCTTGACTCTTTAACTTGAACAAACAGAAAAAAAGTTTGCCACACAGAGAGACCATAAATCCAGGCTGTGGGATGACACTGAGCAACCACATAACTATGCTCTCGTTGTTTAATATGCCCTCCCCTGACTATTCTGGTTCATACTTTGTTTTGCCTCATTACTCACGTTAGATTTACGTATGTCCATTTGTATATTTAAGATTGTTCAGTACATGAAAGTTAGGACAGATAACCAGTCAGAAACAGTAACAGGAGTAATGGTTCCCTGGCGGTATGGGAAGCTGATAGCACTCATGACTGTATAACCCCACTCAATGGGACTAAACAATAAAATTGCACGTGAATGGATATATTGGATTGTGCAAGATAGGGAAAAATTACAGGAAAAAATGGAATAAGGGTTGGGAGGATGGTAGGGAGGGAGGGAATAGGGCTAACTGATATCAAGGAGTTCAAGAAGAAAAGAAATTTTTTGCAACTGATTGTGGTAGCAATTGTACAACACTGAATTATGGAGTGTTCCCAATAAGAGGTCCCCCAAAAATGATTTTTTAAATTTTATAGTCAGTAAAGGAAAAAGTAAAGATGAGGGCAGAAACAAATAGAACACAAAACAAAAAGAATCAATAAAACTAGAAGCTAGTTCTTTCAAAGTATGAATAAAATCAGCAAACGTCTGGTCAAATTAACAAAGAATGAGAAAATGCAAATTAGCAAAAGGAGAAAGGAGGAGGGTGACATTACAACAGAGAAATAAAAAAGATTATACAGATTATGAAAAAATGTTATACCAACAAATTTGATAACGTAGGTGACAAATTTCCAGAAACAATCTACTAAACTAGCACAAACGGAGGTAAAAATTTGAATAGACCCAAAACAAAAGAAGAAAGTAAAGGTCAGTATAACAAGTAAAAGGCCCTGTCCTTGATCACTTCACAGGGAAATTCTATTAAACAATCACACAAGAATGAAAGGAATGCTCCCAAATTCATTTCTGAAGTTATGAATGAACATAAACTATAAACCAATATCCCTTACAAATAAAGATGCAAACATTGTCAACCAAATTTTAGCCAGTACATTTCAACAATGTAAATCTCTAAATTTATTAAGAATATCAATACCTCAACAGTCAAAAAGCAAATAATCCAAATTTTAAAAATTGAAAAAAGACATGAACAGGCAGAAAAAGACAAGTATAATTATAAAGTCACTAAATATAAAGAAATATTCTATGATGGTTACTAATTTTAGAGTCGGGAAGGAGGGACTATCACTAAGTAGATAGTATACAGGTAGGTGTTAATTATAGTGAAGGGTAAGGTAATACACAATATTCAGGAAGAAAGCACAAAATGACCAGGGCAAAGGAAGACACAGAAAAGTACACAAGAATAAAAGACAACTATAACCAGAAAAAAAACAACAATGAGCCTGGTAGCTTTTTTTTTTTTTCTGTAACAAAATTTATTCTTTAAACCAGTTACTCTGAAATTTTCAGGCTGTTATAATGATTTTATATATATATAAAATCCAAAACTTGGTATAGGGCAGAATTCTTTTAGATGATGTAATTTACAACTCCTTTGGGGGAGGAAATGAACATTCCTGGGGGGTGGGATACTAAAGGAGTCTTCTAGTAAACTTTAATGGGTTAAGACTTGCTCTGGGAAACCAGTAGCCATCCAGCTAACATTTACAAATCTTCTGTTTTGTGCTCTCTAGTCCTTCTAACTCTTGAGTAACCTCAATTGACAGAGTTGCCACGCTTCAATTTATATGGGAGAAGCCTGGTGGCTCTGCCAGGTAAGCACTGCACTGGGCTATGTGCTCCAGCCTCCGGAACCTTACATAGGGTTGCTATGAGTCAACAATAAAAGCGGCTTAAAAAAGCTGTGGCAATATGCTTCCTTGAATTTACAGCATTGGAAAACCTGTGGGGCAGTTCTATAGTTTTACAGGGTCAACATGAAATAGTATCAATTGAAGGAACCGGTTTAATCCATGAAGGAGCAGATTGGCAAGTGTTATTTTTCAGCAGCCAATAGAATTACGAATCTGTGCTTAAAGCATTACATCACCAGTCTCACTTTGGTATCTGAGACTGTAACTCATTAAGGAAGTAGAAAGCATTAGTCTTTCTCCAGTGGAGGGCGCTGATGGTATTGAACTACTGACCCAGACGCTTGCAGCTCCGTAATCCACTATGCCATGATGGCTCCTCCCAGACCACAATCTAGTGATTCAAAAGTCCCCTTTCTTTCCGTTGTCTGATTTAATTAGAGACCACTCTGCCACCCGCTCAGCCTCTGTAACATTGCGTATTTCACAACATGCTCATAGATATGTTGTCACGGGATGTAGGAATATACTTCATATATTGCCCATAATTAATTGTCTGTCCTTTCTGAGAAAGCGGGTTCTAACCCCTTTCCTCCTGGTAAAGTATGCACTCATAGCATACTTTTGGGAGTGGTGATATTAGTGTTGCTAACTGGCGGCTAGGGAAGGTACATTTTCTACGATTACGGTCTTGCTTACCCAGAAACAGGAACCCTGCTTACTTGTTACTTGGGCTGCGATCCGCAAAGTTAGCAGCTCAAAACCACCACCCAGCTCTGCGGGACAAAGTGGGGGTTTTCTACTCCTGTGAAGAGTTGAAGTCTCAGAAACTCACAGGGGCAGTTCTACCCTGCCCTATGGCGTCGCTAAGGGTCGGCATCGACTCCACTGCAGGGAGTTTGCTTTTGTTTTAAACCAGAAGCAGCCCTTCATTTTGGAGCGCTCCCTCTGGCTGCGACGCCTAAAGACTGTAATGGATCGAATTACACACTGCCAGGACTACGATCTAGAAATAACCAAGCGTAGTGGAAAATGAAAGGTAACCACAGCTCCGCCTTCGTCTCTTGGAACCCCCAATTTATAAAGATTTCCTATGTTTAAAGGGACCGGCGTGCGGAAACCCTCGTTTGATTTCTGCTGCGTACCTGTGGTTTTTTAACCATTCACCTTATTTCTGCTTCAAATCATGGCCGGAGGGTTCGCGTGAGGCTTCCCCCCAAGACTGTCTTCCCAGAGTTCCCCAGTCCCGGCCACGCTGAGGCGACACACGGCCAGCGTACCGCGGGCTGGGACGCGAGGCCGCACATACCCCACGCTCGGGAACCCCCTTGCGGACGTCTGCGGAAAAGGCGGGGTTAGAAGGGCGGCCCTGAGGGACCGAGGAAAGACCTAGGCTTCACCGTCCCAGCGGCGGAAGACCGAGCCTGGTAGCTTAGTAGGTTACATTTTCGGCTGCTAACTGCAAGGTCAGCAGTTCAAAACCACCAGCTGCCCAGCAGGCGAAGGATGAAGCTTATGGTTGTTTCTGGAACCCACAGGAGTATTCTACCCTGTCCTACACGGGTGCTACTAGTCAGAACCCACTTGATGGCATCAAGTTTTTGGAGACAGTAGATGCTCTTACTTAAAAATCTTGCAAGAACAGTAACAACAAGCCATAATTTGTGAATAGATACTTAGGTAAATATATAGGCGGAATAGATGGAGGAAGTTGCACAGGAATACCCCTACATACATATACAGATATAGCTGTACAAATGTCTACATACAAATTTATAAAAATGGCAATGTATACTCATATAAATGATAGAAACATAGGGGACACATTTATAGAAAGTACTTGGAACTGAACAATTAAGATGTGAAGAGTAAGGAATATTGTCTTGAGGGGTATCTGGAAGGACAGGCAAACATGGTTCCTAGACATAAAGTTCTACATCAGTCTCGTGAGTAGCACCTAAAATTGTAAAAGCTTTGAAAGCCTCCTCTATCCTGAGACCAGGAGCCCTAGAGCAGTGGTTCTCAACCTTCCTAATGCCGTGACCCTTTAATACAGTTCCTCATGCTGTGATGACCCCCAACCATAAAATTATTATCATAACTGTAAGTTTGCTACTGTAATGAATCATAATGTAAATATCTGATATGCAGGATGTATTAGGTGACCCCTGTGAAAAGGTCGTTCGAGCCCCAAAGGGGTCATGACCAACAGGTTGAGAAATGCTGCTCTAGATGGTACCCCAACACTACCACCAACCAACCTAGGAGTACTAAAATAGAAGACCCCAGGTTAGAAGGGGTAAGTAGAACAGAACTCAAATGAAAAATTAATAATAATAACAGGCTTGCTGGTCTCAAAGAAAGTGTGGTACCCAAAACTGTCACTCTAAACAATCTTCTAATTTGAAACTGAATACACTCCCAGAGACCACCCTTTTAGATAGGCCTAACACCAAAGAAGAATACGCTCCTTAGAACAATCAACTAAACGTTTGCCCACAATCAAAGATGAAAAGACAGAAGAGCCAGATAGAGGAAATAGGGAACCCAGGAGGAAAATGGGAGAGGACTGATAAACAACCAGTGTCAGAACAATTTGTGTATAAATTATTGTTTGGAAAACTAATTTGCAATATAAACTTTTAAGTGAAAGCTAAAAGTTTTAAGTGATAGCCAGGCACCATCAGCTTTCTTCACATTTGCTTATGTAACAGCTTTGTCTTCGGCGATCGAGTTGGGACAGTCTGGTGTGCTTCTTTTGTTGTTTCTCAGCTAGATGGCCACTTGTGTATCTTCAGGCCTTTAAGACCCCAGATGCTATATCTTTTGATAGCCAGGCATCATCAGCTTTCTTCACATTTGCTTGTGCACCCATTGTCTTCACCGATTGTGTCAGGAAGGTGAGCATGTCAGACTGCTGAATTGTTAGAATGAAATGTTCTTGTGTTGAGGGAGTACTTGAGGAGGGGCCCACTGTCTATTTCCCTAACACCAAACCTATAAATATATGTACATAGATCTATTTCCCCCTCCTCATATATAAATACATTTATATCTGTATATGCCAGTATTTAGATCTCTGTAACTGCCCTTTGCCTCCTAGTTCTTTCCTTTATTTCTTTGTACTTTCTACTTGTCCTACAATCATGTTCAGTCTTCATTTGGGTTTCAGGAATTCCTCTTGGTTACATTGTCCTTGATCCAGCCCTGCCAGACCTCCTACACCCTCCTTGCCACTTGTTGTTCCCTTGACCCACTTCCTTCCCCCATCTCCCCCTCTCTTACGTCCCCCTGGAACTGTCATCCCATTGTTCTCTCTTCCGGGTTTTTTATCCTGCCTATCCCTTCCAGGTAGACATGCAGTGACAACAAATATGCATCATCACAAGACCGAGTACAGGAAAGCAACAATAGAAAATAAAACAATAACTACAACGACAACAACAAACCCTATAAAAAGTTCAAGGTCTATTTGTTGTCCATTATGAGTGCTTTCCAATTGAGTCTGATGGGGTGCCATGCCCTGGCCCTGGTATTCCCTGGTATTCCCTGGGGACTTGATTGCTATCTATCTATCCCTGGTATTCCCTGGGGACTTGATCTATCCCTGGTATTCCCTGGGGACTTGATTGCTCTGCTCCCGTCACTGCTCTGCTGTATGCCCCAGTGGCTGGCTTCAGCGTAGTGGGCTCAGGGCGGGCACAATTCCCGCGGTGTGTCTCTAGTGGTGTCCCCATGGAGCTATGGGTCAGTGAGGAACACTGTGCCCCGTGGTGGGGCCTGCCCTGTGGTCATCTCTGTGCATTGCTGCTCTGAGCAGAAACATTGTCCTCAGGGCTTGGTGACCCAGGTTGTGCTTCACTCTCCCGTCCCCCACCCATTGGCTTTGAGGATTGAAGATAAGCAGGTGGCCATCTAGCTGAGAAAAAACAAAATCCACATGGAAGAAGCACACCAGCCTATCCCAACACAATCACTGAAGACAAAACGGGTGCATAAGCAAATGTGGTAAAGAAAGCTGATGGTGCCTGGATATCAAAAGATATAGAGTCTAGGATCCTATAGGCTTGAAAATAAACAAGCAGCCATCTAACTGAAAAACAACAAAGCCCACATGGAAGAAGCACACCAGCCTGTGAGATCACGAGGCGTTGAAGGGATCAGGTATCAGACATCAAAGACCCAAAAAAAAATCATAGCGTTGTGAATGAAAAGGAGTGCGGAGTGGGGACCCAGGGCCCATCTGTGGGAATTTTGACATCCCCTTGCAGAAGGGCCACAGGGAGGAGATGAGCCAGTCAGGGTGCAGTGTAACAGTGATGAAACATACAATTTTCCTCTAGTTCTTGAATGCTTCCTCCCCGCCACTATCAAGATCCCAATTCTACCTTACAAATCCGGCTGGACCAGAGGATGTACACTAATACAGATAGAAACCGGAAACACAGGGAATCCAGGACCAGTGGTGAGACTGACAATACTGGGAAGGTGGAGGGAAGGTGAGGGAGAAAGGGGGAATAGATTACAAGGATCTACATATAACCTCCGCCCTGGGGGACAGACAGCAGAGAAGTGGGTGAAGGGAGACGTCGGATGGTAGAAGATATGACAAAATAATAATAATTTATAAATTATCAAGGGTTCAAGGGGAGTGGAGAGGGAGGGGGAAAATGAGGAGCTGATATCAAGGGCTCAAGTAGGAAGCAAACGTTTTATGAATGATGAGGGAAACAAATGTACAAAATTGCTTGACACAGTGGAAGGATGTGTGGATTGTGATAAGAGTTGTACAAGCCCCCAATAAAATGATTTAATTACTAAAAAAATGTGTTGAGTGAAACATAATAAAAGGCTAAAAAAAAGAAAATAAAACAGTAAGATCAGCTGAAGGCCTCTTACCTGACATAGTGGTGTGGGTCTTGGCACCACCAAGCTCTTCCTGGGTAACATTCTCATTTGTGACAGACTTCACAACATCAGGGCCAGTAATGAACAGGTACGAAGTGTCCTGAAATCAGACATGTCACAATGGTCACACTCAGATCACCAGAGGCAGAGGGGGTTTAGAATACGTACAGTCGAGAAGACATATTGAGAGAAAGTAGTGGCAAAACCAGGCTAGGATGCAGCTCCGAGATGCTTATTCAAAACTAAAGGCCACCTTTCACAGACTATCAAAACAATCTTTGCTGCATGGTTCTATCTCAACAAGCTAACTTGCAGCTAGGCTCATCTATAGAGCACAGTAATAAGTGGCCCTTATTCAGGGCTTAACTGTGCACCAAGCACTTGTAAGCACTTTATGTGGATTATGTCATTAATGCCTGGAAATAATTATCACCCCCACTTACAGATGAGAACATTGAGCCAAGAGAGTATGCAGTGTGACTAAGTTTAACCAGCTAATAAAAGGTGAAGCCATTTAAAAACACCAATAATTAGTGCTTTCGAGTTATGAGGTTTATAAATTTTAGTTTCTAATTTTAAATTAATAAAACTCCACTGCTATCGAGTAGGGCACTCAACAAACCACAATCACACCTGCAGACAGTGAGTCCATTCCCACTCACATTAACCCGCAGGACACAGTACACAATCTTTACAGAAGCAGATTGCTACAGCACCCACCACTGGAGAAGCTGGAGAGTGAAACGGCTGGCCTCTAGGTTAGCCATCAAGTCCTTTAACCCCCACACCACCTGATGAGGGTGTACAGTGGAAGGAACCCTGCTTATTAGCCCTCTCTCCAGGCTTCCAAATCCTCTCTTCTCCCCTTTCCGAGTCATCATGCACACATGAGTATTGATGTGCATTCCTGTCCTCTTCCTTCTAATGCAAACGTTTTTTCCTAACAGTCTCCTGGACACACCGTGCTGAAAACTTGCTTTGAAATGTAAAGAAATTAACCTAATAGTACAGTTTGGAGAGGATTCTTTATCAATATTTATGATAGTTACCAGAATGTATTTAACTATCTCTTATTGATGGTCATTTAGGTTGTTCCCACTATGTTGCTGCAGCAAGCAATTCTTCAGTAAATATCCTACCACAGTCATCCCTGAACACACATTAAAAAACATGTTTAAGTGTTGCTGAACTATTGAGTTGTATGATATGGGTATGAAGTGCCAATAAAACTATGTTTTGTTTTTTAGAATAAAATGCTGTGCCAGCCTCATAACTGTAATATCTGAGCCCAGAGTTGCAGCCACTCTATCGATCCATTTGGTCGAAGATCATGTCTATTTTTTACATGCTATCACACAAGAGATCAGTCCCTGGAGAAGAACATCGTGCTTGGTAAAGTAGAAGGGCAGCAAAAAGACAGTGATCTTCGACCAAATGGATCGATAGAGTGGCTGCAACTCTGGGCTGCGATGTACGAGTTATGAGGCTGGCACAGCATTTTATTCTGTTGTACAGAGGGTTGCGATGAGCCAGAACCAACTTCACGGCGCCTAGCAACAACAATCTGCTTGAGTGTACATGCCCCAACCATGCTCCCTGTGTTAGGCTGGGTTGACTCGAGAAAAAAATCCAGGGACACATATATGTGTAAGGAAGAGCCTTATATCAAGAAGTCATTATATATGAAGGAAACATCCCATCGCTGTCCAACTCTAGTCGATATATTCGATACTAGTCCATAAATCCCTCTTCAGACTCACGAAGTCACATGCAAGGACGCAGAGTGCAAGAGCATCACCAGCCAGTCAGTGCAAAGTTCCATGGAGCCAATGTCGGTGGCGCTGACAGCAAGGGACTCAAAAGCAGGAAGGTGAAGGCAAAGAGAGAGAGAGAGGAGTAAGCCTCCAGAAAGCCATTTATCTCAGTTGCACCTCCAAAAGTCAACAACCTTTGACCTTATTGACAGGCTAAACTCCACCCATATCTTCTTACAGGTTCCATGTTGGCACACACAAAAATAGACCAAATCCAGGGATATATATGGTAGCCAACTAAAAATAAGGGGGGAGGGGAGAATACATGGGTACCGGAGGAACAGGGCACTAACCCACCCAAGGGGAGGGTATTGTTTATAACTCCACAGGGGAAGAGGGACCAGACTGAACCTGCTGCTCCAAGATGTGAACGCAGCATACCAGCATGAAGCAGAAAACTTATAGAAAAGTCTGAGGGGCCGGTCTCAATCCCAACTACGTGGACAGGCCCCAGAGAAGAATTTATTTCAGAACAGCACTGAAGCTACAACTCAGGGAGAGGAACATATCTGATCAGAGCACACAGGAGCAAGTGAATGGGGAGGAAGAGAGAGTGGAACACATCCTGGCCCACCAAGCCTTGAGGATGATATTCCTTCTCAGAACACCCAAAGCACAGAGAGGACCATATGGCCGGCCCCACTACAATACACGAGACATGACATCCCTCAATGACCCATAGCCCTACAGAGGACAACACTGGAGACACAGTGTGGGAATTGTGCCCAATCTGACTCCACCACACTGAGGTGTGCAGCAGAACAGCAAAGGGAGCAGAGCAAAGAAGTCCCAAGGGAGTACCAAAGATAGACTTTCAGGCCAGGGCATGGCACCCCATCAGTTTCGACCGGAAAACACTCCTGATGGTCAGCAAACAGACCTTGAACTATTGACAGACTTTTCTTTTTACTGTCATTGTTTTTTTTGGTTGCTGTTTTATTTTCTTTTGTTGCTTTGTTTTGCTCTGTCTTGTTATTTTTGTACATATTATTATCTCTGCAGGTCTATCTAGATAAGACAAGTAGGATAAACAATCTGGAGGAAAAAACAATAGGACCAATGGTTCTGGGGGAACATGGGAGAGGGAGGATATGGGGGAAAAGAAAGTGGTGTTAACAAACCCAGGGACACGGGAACAGCAAGTGATCCAAAATGAAAGGCAAGGAGGGTATAGGAGGCCTGGTAGGGCTTGATCAAGGGCTTGATGTAACCAAGAGGAATTACTGAAACCCAAATGAAGGCTGAGCATGATAGTGGGACAAGAGGAAAGTAAAAAGAAATAGAGGAAGGAACTAGGAAGCAAAAGACATTTATAGAGGTCTAAATATAGTCATGTACATATGTAAATATATTTATATATGACTATGGGGAAATAGATCTATGTGCATATATTTACTAGTTTAGAATTAAGGTAGCAGATGGACATTGGGCCTCGACTCAAGTACTCCCTCAATGCAAGAACACTCTGTTCTATTAAGCTGGCATTCCATGATGTTCACCTTCCTGACACGATTGCTGAAGACAAAACGGGTGCATAAGCAAATATGGTGAAGAACGCTGATGGTGCCGACTATCAAAAGATATATAGAGTCTGGGGTGTTAAAGGTTTGATGGTAAACAAGCAGCCATCTAGCTCAGAAGCAACAAAGCCCACATGGAAGAAGCACACCAGCCTGTGTGATCACGAGGTGTCGATGGGTTCAGGTATCAGGTATCAAAGAACAAAAAAACATATCATTGTGAATGAGTGGGAGTGCGGAGTGGGAACCCAAAGCCCATCTGTAGACAACTGTACATCCCCTTATAGAAGGGCTGCCAGGAGAGGGGAGCCAGTCAGGGTGCAGTGTAGCAAGGATGAAACATACAACTTTCCTCTAGTTCTTTAATGCTTCCTCCCCACCCACTATCATGATCCCAATTCTACCTTACAAATCTTGCTAGATCAGAGGATGTACACTGGTACAGATAAGAACTGGAAACACAGGGAATCCAGGACAGATTATCCCCTCAGGACCAATAATGAGAATAGTGATATGAAGAGGGGAAGGTGAAGGTGGGGGGGAAGGGAGAAACAATCACAACAATCTATATACAACCTCCTCCCTGAGGGATGGACAACAGAAAAGTGGGTGAAGGGAGATGTCAGACAGTGTAAGACATAACAAAATAATAATTTATAAATTATCAAGGGTTCATGAGGGAGGGGGACATGGAGGGAGGGGGAAAATGAGGAGCTAATACCAAGGGCTCAAGTAGAAAGAAAATGCTTTGAGAATGATGATGGCAACAAATGTACAAATGTGCTTGACACGATAGATGGATGGATGGATGGATGGATGGATGGATGGATGGATGGATGGATGGATGGATGGATTGTGATAAGAGTTGCACAGCCCCCAATAAAATGTCTGAAAAAAAGAAAAATATATATATCTATCACAGTCCCTTTGCAGTTTTCATAATCAAGTCTGCAACAGTGATAAACTGATCGGACACCAATCAAAATTCTGTGATAATTTCCTCTGTCCTATTATGTAATTGGCTATATTTCTTTGAATGATGTCCTTGAATTCCTTACACACCTTTGTGGCCTCATGCTGATGGTCACCCTCATGCAGATAATTTGTCTTTATCCTGATTAAAACTTAGGAAAGTGATCACTATAAAATATATCCAAATATGAGGTCTTTTCCCTACTAGAACAATACTTTAAAAAAATGTTACAAGAAGTCAAACTAGATCAAAGAGCTGATCTTCCTCTCAATATTTTAAAGAAGAACAAAGCTATTAAAGACAACTTTGTAGAAGAAATTGAAACGTTAATAGGAGGCATTGGTTTATCATGATTCAGTGATTCATGTCCAATCAAAAACAGTGGCTTCCAATAGAATCTGCTGGACCAATTTAACTTGAAAGCAGAAATATCAACTCGGAAAGTTATGGTGATTTTTTCCCAAAGTGGTCACTTTGATAAGCTTTTTAAAGGACACAGAACAATCACAGAAGTTTTTATAAAGAAATTTTAAGAAAATGTAAAACTATGCTCGTGAGAAAGCAGTCAGGAACACTGCACCAAGTGAAACAAGGGCTGTCCTGTGGAAATTTCATTGGGAAATCTTACCCAACTCACCCGATAGCCTTGATCTTGTCTCTTCAAGCTTTTTATTCCTCAAAATCAAATAATAATTAAAAGGAACACAATTTCTGGTCCTTGAGGATGAGTTTTGACAGAGTGTATATTATAAAGTAGAGAATCTTTAAAGAAGAGTTAAATTGATAGAAACATCACCTTCAGCAGGGTGCAACCTAGAGGGATAATATGTCCAAAGCAATAGCTTCACGTTTTATAGTTTTTGTAAAGATTGCTATGATTCTGTATTTTGGTTCAGTGCTTTACTTGGTACGGCTCTTGTAGCCAAAGTCTTTGTAATTCCCACCAAACAACTGGGTACAACAGTGCAGATTAGGTGTATGTCCTCTTTTCCTGTTGGGTCTTGGTGAGAAGATGCTGGAAGGATTATATGATTCAGTTATGAGTGACTGTACACAGGGTAAACTGTGATTATAAAAATTTAGAATTCGCTCACTCTCTCACTCACTCACTCTCACTCACTCACTCTCTCACTCTCACTCACTCGCTCACTCTCTCACTCACTCTCTCACTCACTCTCTCACTCTCACTCACTCGCTCACTCTCACTCACTCTCTCACTCACTCACTCTCTCACTCTCACTCACTCGCTCACTCTCTTTTTTTTTTATGGAATACATCTTTTTTTTTAATTTTTATTTTAACAATTTATTGGGGCTGAGACAATTCTTTTCACAGTTCATACATATACATACATCAATTGTATAAAGCACATCTGTACAGTCTTTGCCCTAATCATTTTTTTCTCTTTTCTTCTTTTACATTTTATTAGGGACTCAAACAACTCTTACCACAATCCATACATATACATACATCAATTGTATAAAGCACATCCATACATTCCCTGCCCCAATCATTCTCAAAGCATTTGCTCTCCACTTAAGCCCCTTGCATCAGGTCCTCTTTTTTTCCCCCCCTCCCTCCCCATTCCCCCCTCCCTCATATGCCCTTGGTAATTTATACATCGTTATTTTGTCATATCTTGCCCTATCCGGAGTCTCCCTTCCCCCCTTCTCTGCTGTCCCTCTCCCAGGGAAGAGGTCACATGTGGATCCTTGTAATCAGCTCCCCCTTTCCAACCCACTCACCCTCCACTCTCCCAGCATCGTCCCTCACACCCTTGGTCCTGAAGGTATCATCCACCCTGGATTCCCTGTACCTCCAACCCTCATATGTACCAGTGTACAGCCTCTGTCCTATCCAGCCCTGCAAGGTAGAATTCGGATCATGGTAGTTGAGGGGAGGAAGCATCCAGGATCTGGGGGAAAGCTGTGTTCTTCATCGATACTACCTCACCCCCTAATTAACCCATCTCCTCTCCTAAACCCCTCTATGAGGGGATCTCCATTGGCCGACACTTGGGCCTTGGGTCTCCACTCTGCACTTCCCCCTTCATTTAATATGATATATATATACATATATACACATACATATATACATATACACATATATACACATACATACACACACTTATATCTTTTTTTTTTTTTGCATGATGCCTTATACCTGGTCCCTTGGGCACCTCGTGATCGCACTGGCCGGTGTGCTTCTTCCATGTGGACTTATTTGCTTCTGAGCTAGATGGCCGCTTGTTCACCTTCAAGCCTTTAAGACCCCAGACACTATCTCTTTTGATAGCCGGGCACCATCAGCTTTCTTCACCACATTTGCTTATGCACCCATTTGTCTTCAGCGATCCTATCATGGAGGTGTGCAGTCAATGATATGATTTTTTGTTCTTTGATGCCTGGTAACTGATCCCTTTGGGACCACTCGATCACACAGGCTGGTGTGTTCTTCCATGTGGACTTTGTTGCTTCTGAGCTAGATGGCCGCTTGTTTCTCTTCAAGCCTTTAAGACCCCAGTCACTATCTCTTTTGATAGCCGGGCACCATCTCGCTCACTCTCTCACTCACTCTCTCACTCACTCTCTCACTAATTCAATCACTCCCACACAAAAAAAAATTAGAATTCTACACAGCGAATGGTCAATTTTGCCATCCTGAGGGGTACAAAATGATCCAATTCAGAAGCAAGTACAATGAGGACCCCACTACCGTCAAGAGAGATGAGTCAGGAGTGCAACACCTATGGACCCCAATTTCCCTGCACAATATACTTCCCTGATCAAAGAGAGAGCTGTCACATCAGAGAAATGGTAGAGGAGCAGCAACAGGAGCAAGACACAGACAAAGTCTCCTTGCCCATGCTACAGGGTCGCTGAAGGCCTCTGGAAGGAGGCTCGGTGTGTTAGTGAGGTGACTGCAGGCACTGCATCACAGGGAGCTAAGCTTCCTGACTCGTGGAGCTACAGCTAGGCCCGCGGCTAGTGAAGCATCTTTTAGGCATTTATCAGCAGCAGTGAAAATGATCGTAACACTTGCAGAAGCCCAGGACCAAGAGGGGCATGGCTAAGAAGTGATGTTCCCCACCAAAGAATCGTATCTTGAGCATTTCTGCTCCTAAATTGTAAACTTTTAACGCCTTAATAAACCTCATATTCTTGAATATTGTCTGTGAGTTGTGTTTGGCCACTGCAATGAATTATCAAACCTAGTAGAGCAGCAGTTCTCAACCTGTGGGTTGCGACCCCTTTGGGGTCGAACAACCCATTCACAGGGGTCGCCTGAGGCCATCGGAAAGCACATATTTCTGATGGTCTCAGGAACCGAGACGCCGCTCCTCTATCCGTCTCCAGGCTGGTCCACCGGCATCCAGGTAGCGCCCACATAGGAGTGCCTGACATGAATACTGTTACCCATGCTACACCAAGCTTCAAGACAAAATTTCATTTGTCATTAGAAATAAATATTTCACAATATATAATTACATATTGCTTTGTGATTAATCACTATGCTGTAATTATGTTCAATTTGTAACAATGAAAATACATCCTGCATATCAGATACTTACATTAAGATTCGTAACAGTAGCAAAATTACAGTTATTAAGTAGCAACAAAAATAATTTTAGGGTTGGGGGTCACCACCATATGAGGAAGTGTATGAAAGGGTCCCAGCATGAGGGAGGCTGAGAACCACTGTAGCAGAGGGAAAGCTGGTGTAAGAATTAGTAAAGATATTGAAGGGTAGAGACATGTCTGACTTCTGACGTATAGGAATCAGTCTTTGGCTGATGCCGAGTTCAAGTCTACCTCTTCTTTGTGAAGTCAGAGAAAATCAGATGGAACCCCCACACCCTCTTTACAGTAGCGGGACTTTTTTACTTACCCTGATTAAATTGATTCTTCCCCAAACACCCCAAAACTCACTGCCACTGAGTCAATTCTGATTCATAGTTACCCTACAGACTATAAGTACCTGTGGATGTCTGAGATGGTAACTCTTTCACAGGAGTAGAAAGCCTCATCTTTCTCCCAAGGTGCAGCTGGTAATTTGGAACTGCTGACCTTGTGGTCTGCCAGATAACTTGTAACTGATATGCCACCAAGGCTTTCATATAATTAATAGACAATTTTTATTCAGAGTACTCAAAGAACTCAACAATCAACTGAAAAACAAACTAGAAAACTCAAACTTTTAAAATAGACAAAAGAGTTTAACAGGAAAGCATATTAGTAAAGAAGGAACATTAAAAGGTACTAAGCGTCATTAGATATAGAAATGAAAATTAAAACAATGAAGAACTGTGTACAACAATGTTCACTGCAAAATAGGCAAAAGGTAGAAACAACTGAAATGTCCATCAACAGATGAATAAATAAGGAAATGTGGCATAAACATACAACAGAATGACACTGAGCCATAAAGAAAAATGGAATTTTGATGTGTATCACATGGGTAAACCTTGAAAATATCATGTTGGATATGTCTCTTGTAAAGAATGAATACAAACTACATGATCATGCTTACATGACAGAAGCAAGTTTGTGGGAAACAAATTAGGGTAACAGCAACTCGGGGTAGCAGTCAATTCCTAGAGCCTTGTTTTCCACCAGTGCATTCAGTGCAGCATGGACACTGTCCTTCAACACCATTGGATCTTGATCTCTCCTGAAATGGTTGAACACTGATCATTTTGTTTGTTTTAGCTTGTTTGTTTTGATAACATAATTCTGTGTATTCCTTCTGTCTTTTTTAATGCTTTCTGAGTTGTTCAATATTTTGCACATATTCAATATTTCAATTTGAAGCCTGAATTTTTTACTTCAGTTCCTTCAGCTTGAGAAATGCTAAGCATGGTCTCTTCCCTTCTGGTTTTCCAACTCCAGGTTCGTGCACATTTAATTGTAATACTTTGTCTTCTCAAGCTGTCCTTTGAAATCTTGTCCCATTCTTTTAGTTGATCATGAATAAGAAAAATCCATGCTTTTGCAATGAAGCAAAGAATACTAAATTCACCAAGTGCTGCCAAAAGAATGAGGCAGGGATAAGAGCATGGAAATTAGTTGGACAATTCTGCACTAATCAAGGTGGGAGATAATATGCTTGAATCAAAGTGTAACAAGGTAAGTATTAAGATATAAGAGGCAAAGAAATATGAAGCATTTTGATTGTATCTTGGGTTATATATTACAGTACAACCAATAGATTTTCTGAAAAACTGAATCTAAAATGTAAAAGAAAGAAAAATCCAAAAGTGATCACATCTATTAAGATAATAAGAGCTGTAGAAAAATAGTTTACCCACCTCCCCCCAGAAAAATTCACTTCAAAGGACAACACTGAAGCTACAGCTCAGCGAGAGGAGAAAGGGCTGATCAGAGCACACAGGAGCAAATGAAGGGAGAGGAAGAGAGAGTGGAAGACATCCTGGCCCACCAAGCCCTGAGGAAGATATTCTTGCTCAAAGCAGCCAAAGCACAGAGAGGACCATATGGCCAGCCCCACTATGAGACACGAGACACGACACCCCTGATTGACCATAGCCTTACGTGGGACAACACTGGAGACACAGTGTGGGAACTGCGCCCAATCAGGCCCCACCACACTGATGCGAAACACTAAGGGTGTGCAACAGAACAGCAAGGGGAGCAAGGGAATAGCAAAAAAAAGACTGTGGGGTCAAGGCATGGCACCCCATCAGACTCCATCTGAAAACATTCCTAAAGGTCAACAAACAGACCTTGAACTATTGACAGGCTTCTTTTTTCTTGTTGTTGTTTTCTTTTCATTTGTTGCTTTGCTTTGCTCTGTCTTGTTTTTGTGCATATTATTATCTCTGCATGTCTATCTAGATAAGATAGGCGGGAAAAATAATCTGGAGGAAAAAACAACACAACCAACAATACCAGGGGGACATGGGAGAAGGGGAGGCGGGGGAAAGGAAGTGGGTGTTAACAAACCCAGAGACAAGGAAACAACAAGTGATATAAAACCGATGGTGAGGAGGCTATAGAAGGCCTGGTAGGGCTTGATCAAAGGCAATGTAACCAAGAGGAATTACTGAAACCCAAATGAAGACTGAGCATAATAGTGGGACAAGAGGAAAGTAAAATGAAATAGAGGAAAGAACTAGGAGGTAAAGGGCAATTATAGAGGTCTAAATACAGCCATGTACATATGTGAATATATTTATATATAATAGGGAAATAGATCTATGTTCATATATTTACTGGTTTAGCATTAAGGTAGCAGATGGACATTGAGCCTCTACTCAAGTACTCCCTCTAAGCTGGCATTCCATGATGCTCACCTTCCCGGCATAATCGCTGAAGACAAAGTGAGTACATAAGCAAATGTGGTGAAGAAAGCTGATGGTGCCCTGCTATCAAAAGTTATAGCATCTTGGGTCTTATAGGTTGGAAGATAAATAAGTGGCCATCAAGCTGAGAAGCAACAAAACCCACATGGAAGAAGCACACCAGCCTGTGGGATCACAAGATGTCAATAGAATCAGGTATCAGGCATCAAAGACCCAGAACAAACATCCTATCATTGTGAATGAGAGGGGAGTGTGGAGTGGAGACCCAAAGCCCATCTGTAGACAACTGGACGTCCCCTTACAGAAGAGTCAAAGGGAGGAGAGGAGTCAGTCAAGGTGCAGTATAGCACCGGTGAAACATACAACTTTCCTCTAATTCTTTAATGCTTCCTCCCTCCACCCCCCACTGTCATTACCCTAATTTTACCCTAAAATCAGGCTTGACCAGAATATGTACACACAGGTACAGATAAGAGCTGGAAACACAGGGAATCCGGGACAGATAAAACCATTAGGACCAAGATTGAGAGAAGCCATACCAGGAGGGTAAGGAGAAGGTGGGAGCAAAAGGTGAATCTATCACCAATGATCTACATATAACCCCCTCCCAGGGGGTAGGACAACAGAAAAGTGGGCGAAGGAAGACATCGGTCAATATAAGACATGAAAAAATAATCATTTATAACTTATGAAAGGTTCATGAGGGAAGGA
The DNA here is from genome assembly GCF_050624435.1 of Tenrec ecaudatus. Classification (NCBI taxonomy): domain Eukaryota; kingdom Metazoa; phylum Chordata; class Mammalia; order Afrosoricida; family Tenrecidae; genus Tenrec; species Tenrec ecaudatus. The sequence continues at coordinate 144,466,150 of NC_134533.1, forward strand.
GGTTGGGGGAGGAAGGGGAAAAAATGAGGAACTGATACCAAGGGCCAAGTAGAAAGAAAATGTTTTTGAAAATGATGATGGCAACAAATGTATAAATGTGCTTGATACAATAGATGGATGTATGGATTGTGATAAGAGTTGTATGAGTCCTCAATAAAAATAATTTTTTTAAAAGAAAAACAATTTAGAAGGTCTTGGCAAAGATAAAAAACATTAAGTTTGAGATACCCATGAAAAGACAAATAGACACCACCACCACCCCACACCACCACCACCCACCACCAAGAAAAAAAAAGACAAATAGAAATGTTAATAGGTAATTGTATGTATAATTCTTAAATTCAGGGAAGTGTTCCAGCTAGGAAAAAAATAGAATTGTCTATCCAATTACAAGGATCTACATGTGACATCCTCCCTGGGGGACGGACAACAGAAAAGGGGGCGAAGGGAGACGTCGGACAGGGCAAGATAGGGCAAAATAATAATTCAGAAATTATCAAGGACTCATGAGGGAGGGGGGAGCGGGGAAGGAGGGGGGAAAAAGAGGACCTGAAGCAAAGGGCTTACGTGGAGAGCAAAGCTTTGAAAATGATGAGGGCAATGAATGTACAGATGTGCTTTACATAATTGATGTAAGTATGGTTTGTGATAAGAGTTGTATGAGCCCCTAATAAAATGCTTAAAAAAATAGCATTGTCACGCATATAAAAAGCCATGAGTCTGAATCAGACTCCTAAGAAAATGGAAAAGAAAGAGAAGAGGTTTTCTAATGCTAAAATCTTTGGGAAATGATGAGGAACAAGCACAGGAGATTGGAAGGAAGTTGTCAACAGGCTAAGAGGAAATCTAATGTGGTGCCTGATGTTTCAAAGTGGTGAGAATGAACAGCTAATCAAGTGTTGCTGAGAGATCAACATCTTGAGGTGTTTCATGACTGTTTTGTTTTGTTTTTAGGGATACGTAGTATTCCATTGCGTGTATGTATCACAGGATTTTTTATCTACTCTTCTGTTGATGGGAATTTAAGCTGTTCCCAGCTTCTTACTAGTGTGAACTCTGCTGCAATGAACATGGGGGAGCAAACGTGTGTTCACAATCTGTTTCTAATTTCTTTTGCGTATATGCCAAGTAATGCTATGGCTGGGTCATATGGTAATTAAATCTCCATCTGTTTTAGGTATCACCATATCACCTTTCATATTGGCTGTACAGATTCACAAGTTCACGAGCGGTGGATAGGAGTTCCTATCTCACCACACCATCTCCGACATTTCTTCTCAGTTTATCAAAACTGGACTACAGTAATGGGCACTAGGTGGTATCTCATTGTTGTTTTGACCTGCATTTCCTGGATAGCTAACAACCGGGAACATTTCCTCATATAATTAAGAGCCACTCAAGTGTCATCCTTTGTGAATCATCTGTTCAGGTCTTTTGCCCACCTTCTTAGAGAGCGTTAGTTTTTTTCTTGTTGTAAGCTTGAAAAATTCTGAGATCTTAGTAAATAGTCCTCTGTTATGAAGTTACTAATTATCTTTTCCCACTTAGGGGGCTCTCGTTTTACTCTTTTTAACGAAGTCTTTTGGTGTACACAAGTATTTTATTTTAATTGCTTCCATTCATTTTACCTGCTATGGAATGTGTTTCCTTTATTAATTCTGCTAGCCCATGTAGTCCCTGAGCTAGGGCTTCTAGCTTTGTCCCAATTTTATCACTGATGATCCTGAGAGCTTTGGGTTTTACATCTGGATCTTTATTTTGTTGGATTTGTTTTTATGCATGGAGTGAAAGATGAGTCTTGTTTCATTCTTCTGAACATGAATATCCAGATTTTCCAACACCACTTATTGAAGAGGGACTCTGCTTCCCATTGAATGTTTCTTGGGCCTTTGTCAAAAGTCAGTTATCTGCATGCAGATGTTCTTATTTCTGGGCTTTCTGTCCTGATCCATTGGACCATGTATATAGCTATCATTATACCAGAACAGGCTGTTTTGACAACTGTGGCTGCATAGTGTTAAGGTCAGGTAGTGCAAGACGATCTTGTTTTCCTCCTTGAGGAATGCTTTGCCTATCCTGGGTTTCTTCCCGCTCCATATAAAGGTTGGAATCAGTTTTTCCATTTCTTTGGATAATGATGCTGGAATTTGCATTGGGATTGCTTTGAATTTGTAGATTGCTTTAGGGAGTACTGATATTTTCACAATATTGAGTCTTTGAATTCACGAACATGGGACATTCTCCCATTTGTGCCGATCCCTTTGGGTTTCTTGTTTCAATGTTCCATAGTTTTCTTTTTTTAAAAAAAGTAATCTTATTGGGGGCTTATACAACTCTTATCACAATCCATATGTAGTTTTCTTCATACAGGTCTTTTGTATCTTTGTTAGGCTTTGTATTAGTCCATGTTGACAAGAAAAATAAATCCAGAGACATCCATATGTGCAAGAGAGAACTTTGTATCAAGAAATAATTATGCATCAATAAAACATCCCAGTCCAGTCCAGATCAAGTTCATAAACTCAATATTAGCCCATAAGTCTGATATTAGTCCATGAGTTCCTCTCTAGACTCAGACATTACATGCAATAATGACAAATGTAGGAAGATCACAAGCCGGTGGGTGGAAAGTCCTATGGGTCCAGTGGCGGTGGAAGCATCTCCAGGGTTCTGGATGCTGTCAGCATGGCTCCATGTGGCTTGTGAACAGGAATGTGTAGCACAGAGAGAGAGTTCCCAGAACCCTCATGAGAAGACCACCCCCCACAAGGAAAGATCTGGCTGTGACCTGATTGACAGGCTAGACTTCACCCCTTCATTTGATTTATCAAGTTGACATGAAATTGTGTATCTACCATGGTTTATTCCTAGGTACTTCAGCTTTTGTGTGGCAATTGTGAACGGTACTGATTACTTGATATCTTTTTCTGTATTCCCATAATTGGTATACAGGAATCCATTTGATTTCTGCTAGTCAGTCTTGTATCCTGTTACTCAACTACACACCTGTATTATTTCCAGCAATCCTTATTGTGAACTCCTTCAGATTCTCAATATATAAAATCTTATCAAGTCACTGAGCCGCCGCCGAGGACTCAGCAGCCTCCCCCTCGAACCCCCTCGCTTCCCGACGCTCCGTGCCCCCTGCCCGCCTTCTCCAGCCACCGCCTTCCGCAGGCCATTTCCACCGAGGACAAGGAATCGTATCGTATGTCCTCTATCCAGAACCTCCAGTCTTTCGACCCCTTTGCTGATGCAAGTAAGGGTGATGACCTGCTGCCCACGGGGACAGAGGATTACATCCATATAAGAATTCAACAGCGCAACGGCAGGAAGAACCTGACCACTGTCCAAGGGATCGCTGATGACTACGACAAACAGAAGCTAGTAAAGGTGTTTAAGAAGACGTCTGCCTGCAATGGTCCTGTGATTGAGCATCCAGAACATGGAGAAGTGATTCAGCTCCAGGGGGACCAGGGCAGGAACATATGCCAGTTCCTTATAGAGACTGGACTAGCTAAGGACGACCAGCTGAAGGTTCGTGGGTTTTAAGTGCTTGTGGCTCACGGAAGCTTAAGTGAGGATTTCCTTGCAATGAGTAGAAAAATTCTCTCTGTCCCTTGTCACAAGTTTAAAACCTCACAGCTTGTATGATGTAACCATTTGGGGTCCACTTTTAACTTTGACTAATGTAACTCCTTCATGCAATAAACTGAAAAGAGCCATGCTGTCTAGTCTTGAAGTCCCTCATTGAAACAGGTTGAGCAGTAGGCGCCTGGCAGTGCCCAGTCTGAAACAAAACAATAGCATGTTTCAGCCAAGCGCAGAGCCCCGAGTTCTCAGATGGCTATGTCTGGCCAGAAACTCCCCTGCCCTCAGGAAATGGCGTCCACCACCTGGACAGCTGGCCCCCCGTGAGGGGAAGGGATGAGGCAGCTGTGCCACTAGCTGGACGCTTTGGTAGCAAGAGAAAGATCCCCTGGTGTTGCGGCCAACCAGACAAGGGGGTGGGCCTTCCGAGATCAGCCCCTTCCCTCCGGGAAGGTGATAGGGCTTCTGGCTTTGCCACCAAGGTCTTGGTTCTTTTTGACCAGACATATCCTAGCAAGGGGGTGTCCAAAGATCGCTAGAATGTGAGGCCGATCTTTCATCAGCGTTAAACTTTCGACAAGGGAACACACTACAGACGGATGCAGCTAGCTGGAGCGCTTGCAGCTCCACTGCCACAGCTGTCCGATGCCACGTGAACTAACAACTGGTCCCCCCCCCCCTTCAGTTTCCATGTGATGTGATGTATTTAAACTTATTTAAATAAAACTTGTTTGCAGGGGGAAATAAATAAATAAACAAACAAAATCCTATCATCTGCAAATAGTGAAAGTTTCATTTCTTCTTTACCCAACTGTACACCCTTGGTATCTTGCCATTGTCTTGTGGCATTCGACAGGACTTCAAGCACAATGCTGAACAGAAGTGGGGATAAGGGGCATCCTTACCAGGTTCCCTTGTTCAGTGAAAATGTATTCAGTTTTTCTCCACTGAGTGTAATAATAGCTATTGATTTTCCATATTTGGCTTTTATTGTATTGAGGCTTTTCCTTTACAATCCTATCTTCTTAAGGGTCTTTATTAGGAATGGATATTGCATGCTATCAAATACTTTTTTCTGCATCAATTGATATGATCATATGGTTCTTGTCCATTTTTGTTGTTGATGTGGTGGAATACATTGTTTTTCAATTGTTGAACCATCACTGCATCCTTGGTATTAATCCCACTTGGTCGTGATGTATTATTTTTGTGATATGTTGTTGGATTCTATTGGCCATGATTTTGTTGAGCACGTTTGCACCCATGTTCATCAGAGATGTCCGTCTGTAGTGATCTATCTTTGTGGGGCCTTTGCCTGGTTTTGGTATCAGGGTTCTGCTGGCTTCATAGGATAAGTGTGGGCGTTTGGTGTCCCTTTCTGTGTTCTGGAAGAGTTTGTGTAAGATTGGTATCAACTCTGCTCTGAATACTTGGTGGAATTCTGCTGTGAAGCCATCTGGACTGGGGCTTGTTGGAGTTGGGAGCTTCTAGATGACTGTCTATTTCTTCTTTTGTCTATTTCTTCTATTTCTCTTTCTTATGGGTCTGTTCAAGTTCTTAATGTCCATGTGCGTTAATTTGATGAGAGTGGTTTTCCAGGTTATTTTCCAAATTATGGGATTTTTTAGAATACAGTCTTTTGTAGTACTGCGTAATTAATAATTTTTATTTCACTGGGGTTTGTTGTGATTTCTGCTGTTTCATCTCTAAATTCTAAATATTGACATTTGGGTCCTTGTCCTTTGTTAAGTTTGCTAGCGGTTTGTTGATTTTGTGGATCCTTTCAAAGAACCAAGTTTTTGCTGTGTTGATTGGAATTTTGTCATTTGTTTTTAAATTAGATTTAAGCTTAGGAGGAAGAATCAACTTTTTTAAAAAAAGGTATAACCTTATGCCAGGGGCTTAAGTGGACAACAAATGTTTTGAGAATGATGAGGGCAATGAATGTACAGATGTGCTTTACACGACTGATGTATGTATGGATTGTGATGATGGGAGTTGTATAAGCCCCTCGTAAAATGATTTTTTAAAAAGGTATCAGATAAGAATAATTACCAATTTATACATTCACATGGGCTCATCAAATAAAAAATATTTTAACTCTCATTCTGCTTAAGATAATAAAGAATTTGGCAATAATTATGGGTGGGAGTTGCACATGATTACCAATAAATATGTACACCTGAAAATGCTGAACTGGCAAACATCGTGTCATATACAGCAGACAGATGAAGGTGGCACTTAAGAACGAGCTTCCTAATGAAACAAAACACAGGAAAATCTTCCATGAGAATCTTTTTAAATTGAATTCCGTTAACAAATATCTGTTTGGGCAGAAAACACGATTCTTTGATGACTTGAAAATCCTTTTCAATTCAGGTTAACAAATAAAACCACCCACCAATCAAAACACAAACCCCTTCTACCAACGAACCCCCCACAGCCACAGATCTCCTGCCAGCACTTTCTCTCCAACAGGCCTTATCAGCAATGCCCTAAAAAGCCAATGACAATAAGATAACAAACTAGATCTGGGTCAGGAATGATTTTTATTTCAGATGAGGAACTGCACAATTCCCAGAGGGCACTAGCAACAGGCTTTTCATTCTTACCTTTACCATGAACGTGAAGTCTGTTAGGGCAGGGGAGTAGACAGCCCCACCAGCACACGGGCCCATGATCAGAGAAATCTGTGGGATGACTCCAGATGCCAGGACATTCCTCTGCCAAGAGAGAAGACAAAGGTATCTGGTTACAGAGATGTTCGGGTATTATCTGCAGGACGATAAAGGCACAATAAAATAAGAGTTGACCTCATTTCCACAGAAATTCTATCCAGCAGGCAAGAGACCTCTAGAAGTATATTCGCAGTTTCTCCCCATAACTGGTTTAATGGTTGGGATGCTACTTTCTGGGGAAAATATCCTCCTTCTTCTTGGCAGCTGTACCCCAAAATCTCTTCTAAGGACATGTGTGTGCTTCAGGGAGAATCCTCTCCCCTTCACCTCAGTTACAGGGACCCCTCAAGGTTAACCCACCAAACAGACTATACAATCGTACCTAGAAGATGAGTGAAAAAGATAAATGAAGTCCTGATATATGGGATAAAGTGGTAGTTACAGAATTTCATGCCAACTTACTAAATAAGTGCAGGGTGGAGTCTAACCTGTCAATCAGGCCTGATGATGCCTTCTTGTGGGCATGGTCTTCTCATGCAGATTCTGGGAACCTGAGTCAACACTCATGAATCATGAAGCCCTGATCTCTCTTGAGTCTTTTCTTGCCATCCATCCATCCATGGAGAGGATTCAGCAGTTACACAGTAGGACTACAATTTACTCTGAATCTTCAAAGTCTCCTTAACATCAGACAGCGTATACAAGAAAAGAAGGGAAGAGCCAGGAAGAGTCCACAGGGAAGCCTCAGGGTGTTTGTCCCTGTGAAGGGAAGGGCTTGGGGACTCAAAGACCCAGGCAAGCTCAAAAAAGGCCCAGTTACTCCTCCTCCTATTGCTGACCCCCTTCCTTCCCAATTACCATAGCTTAAATAACATAGGCTTTTTAAAGGCTGTTTTGGTTCTAAACTCACACTTTACGGACAAAAAAAACATACCTCAGAGCTGCACAGAAATTTACTTCTACCATGAAAAAATAACAAGGTGGGTGAGTCAACAGACTCCTGGCTATTGTAGAGACCTGCGAAAATCTCATCTCCAAAAATCACTGATAAAACTGGACAAAAGAGTGGAAAACAAACATTTCAAGGCCATCGAAGGCAAATTAATATAGAAATGTTTGCTCAAGAAAAACTACTAAACTTGAGATAAGAATTTTGGGACTTCATGGCATTCTTGACTAAGAGTGTGACATCACCCACGCTGCCTCAGGACCTCGTCACGGAGAAGAAAGTGATGCCAGAGCATGTATTAAATCCACAGAGAGCAATTACAAACACGGAACATGGTGACTGTGTGATTACATATAAAATACTGAATAAATATAATTGCCTCAATTTCTTTTAATCTTTTAAAAGAAATGATTTTTAAAAACCAATAATCGTCGGCTGAAAGAACTCTGGTGGCCAAAAAAAAAAAGAACTCTGGTGGCCAGTGGTTGAAGCACTCAGTAGCTAACCATTTGATTAGTGTCTGAAACTACCGGATGCTCCAGGGAGAAAGATGGGACAGTCAGCTGCTATAAAGGTTCACAGCTTTGGAAACCTTCTGGGGCGGTTCCAGACTGTCCTATAGTGTCACACACAAAAAATTCAGAATTCATTTGAAAGCAGTGGATTTGAGTTTGGATATTTTTAGATTTATAACATGTAAAATATATAAAAATAGTAACACAAAGAGACCAGGAGTAAATAGAGCTTCAAGGCATTATGATGGGTGACACACATCAATCACAAAAGGACAAATATTGTGTGACCTCACTTATTAAAATAAGTAAGAAACAACAAATGTATAGTGACCTAGTGGTTACCAGGGACAGAGAGGGGGAAAGGGATATATTTAATGGTAACTTTAAAACCTCATTGATTAAATATAGGGGTGCACAGCTGATTATTCTAACTACTGTCAATGTTACTCACCAACAAAAAGCTGAATGTGTAAGAGTTGTGTGGTGTATAAATAACAAAAGAAAGGAGCAGATGCTGACACTGCTTATACATAACCAAAAACCTCACAGGATTTGAGTGCTTACAGGTTTCAGGTCTTGGTTTCATGGGACATCCCAGTTAATTGGTCTAATAACCTGTTTCATGCTTCAGTTCAACATCCTAGCTAGTTGCACAGTGTCAAGGGTTTTAAAAACTTAGAGAGAGCCATGCAAAGTACAGCAATTCATCTCTGCTCACCTGGAGAAAAAGGAGAAAGAATAGGAAGAAGAAAAAAAATAGGAAGAATATAGGGAATGTGTGGTTATCTGAATCCATGAAAAACCACCTCCTTTGTCATTAAAACTTGAAGAATTGGATAGTGCCCCACTACCACTACTAAACATTTTTATCAACAATCTTATAAAAGAATCCTGATTAAAAAGGAAAAATACATAAGTTTAAATGTTCATAGATTTCTGACTTTCTTGAGCTCTGGAACTGAATGAACCCCATCAAACTCTTGCCCAGAGTTTAAAACAAAAGCACCCTCAACTTAAAACCAAATGATTCTCTACCTTAAGTGTCTGTCATAATGTGCTTGACACAATGGATGGATAGATGGATTGTGACAAGAGTTGTATGAGCTCCCAATAAAATGATTCTTAAAAAAGTGTTTGTCATGAGCATTATGCAATTTTAAGAACTACATGGGATCAGAGTGATAACTGCAACTCAAAATATTGGACAAGAACCTTGGGGGCTGTAACTTTATACTAAGATGGAACAACCCATATAATGGGAGAGTGATAACGGAGCTCAAGGAATGTAGTCTAAGTCTCCGACTCAATGGATTATACTCATAGAAGTGACTGAATTGCTGTATAGTCTTGCTGTCTATATTTTCAACAATAAGAAATTAAAAAATAATAGGAGAGAGGCTGGAAACAATCAAATGTCACCAGCAGATGAATGGATAAACAAAACATGGTACATATATTCAATGGAACACTAATCAGCCAGAAAGATAAATGAAGTTCTAATATATGGGATAATGTGGTTGTTATATACCACATATACGCGAGTATAAGCCAACCCGAATATCAGCCAAAGCACCTAATTTTACCACAAAAATGCATTAAAAATGTGCTGAAAAACTCAGCTTATACACAAGTATATACGGTAATTTCATGTCAACTTGATAAATAAGTGCAGGGGTGGTCTAGCCTGTCAATCAGGTCACAGCCTGATGATGCCTCCTTGTGGGCGTGGCCTTCTCATACAGCTTCTGGGACTCTCTCTCTCTCTCTCTCTCTCTCTCTCTCTCTCTCTCTCTCGCTCTCGCTCTCGCTCTCATGCTGTTTCACCTTCCTGTTGAGGAGTCAAACTCAGACAACTGGAGCAGCCACATGGAGACCCACGCCAACACTGAGATGCTTTCATTGAATCCATAAGACTTTTCACCCACCGGCCTGTGTTCTTACTGCATTTGGCATCATTGCATGTGCTGCGGGAGTCTGAGAGTTTATGGACTAGTATCAGACACATTGGCTAATATTGGACTTATGGACTTGATCTGGACTGGGTTGGAGCGTTTCTTCAAACTACAATTGCTGTTTGATATAAAGTTCTTTCTAATACACCTATGAGTGTCTGTGGATTTGTTTCTCTAGTCAACCCGGACTGAAACCGATACGGATGAATCTTGAAAATATTTTGCTGAGTGAGGTAAGTCAGTCACAAAAGACAAATATATGATTCAGTTTATCTGAAATAAGTAAGTATATAGTTATCAAAGCTTAGTGTTTGGGCTGGGTCCTGACCAGGCCGCCCCTTCCCCTAGCCTCTCAGAAAGAGGGGTGACCTGCTGGACTTGGCGGCCCCTGGCTTCCAACATTCCAAAAAGCTTATCTTTCCAGACAGGGCTCACCCAGCCCCGCCCCCCAGTTTTCCTGAAGCAAGTCTGCAGAAACAAGACGATTTACTCACAGGGCCCATCCTGGCTCAAATCCTGCAGCTACAACACTTAAAAACTCCCTTCCCTTTATCAGTACATATGTCCTTGGCTCAGACCCTATATAAGTTCCACTGCCTCACTGCCGGGTGCGATTTCCCTGACCTAACTCTTTGGTCTCGGTCCCCGCCCAGGAGCTCTTTCCCTACCCTCATCAAGCCACTCTTAACCTCACATTCTTTGTCTATCTGAGTTCCATGTGTCAGTATTGGCCTCTCAATTAGTAGTTTCCAGAGGTAGAAGTGAGAGGAAAAGGGATAGTCATTGCTTATGGGCATTGAATTTGTTAAAGGTGATAGAATAATTTGGGAAGATATAGTGGTAATAGCAAGACAACATGATAAAGTCACTGAATTATACAGTTTCAAAGCTACAAATTGAAAAAATGTTTTCTTCTACAGTGAAATCTGTTGAAAACCTCAATTTAATATAATTGCCTTGCTTTCCATATCTTACAAGATTTCTGCATTTGACAAGGATGGTATTAGTGAAAAATATCTGAATTTTCCTTCTCTGTCAGGTTTCCACCTTACACAAATCCCAGTTTTCATAGGGTTTACGATATATATTTTCTACAAAAATAAAAAATAAATTAAGACCTCCTAAGCTAAACAAAAACTGAAAGAATTAATCACAATTATACTTGTTCTACAAGAATACTAAAGAGAATCTTTCGGGTTGAAATGAAAACACTAAAGAGTAATTCAAATGTATAGGAAAATAAAAAACAAACAAAAATAAAACCACCAACCAGAAAAGTTAATTACAGAGGTAAATATAAAAGATACTACAAATGACTCTTTTCTTTGAAACTCTTTTCTTTGCTTAGCTAATTTTAAAAGACAATTGCAGAAAGCAATAATTATAAAGTGTTGATAGCATTGTGAATGTATTATGAAAGTTGTAATTTATATGGCAGAAATAGCACAAAGGAAATAAAATGTGAACAGAGTTCCACAGAGCTTAGTTTTTGAAATATTTGTTGAAATTAATTAGGTATTAATCAGAATTAGACCATTATAAGTTGAAGGCTAATCATAATCACTATGGCAACCACTAAAAACATAGTTCAATAAAATACAGTAAATGAAAGAAAACAGTACACTATAAAATTCCAATTAACAAGGAAGAAAGCAGTAGTGGGGAAAAGAGAAACAAGACTTCATAAAAATAAAGAAACCAAAGAGCAAAATGGTAGCTACAAACTCTGCCTTCTCCATCTATAACACAACACCATTACAATCAAAAGACAAATAGCAGAATGTACTTTTAAAGAACTTAGCTCTATACTACCTACAAAAGATACTTTAGATTAAAACACCCCAATATTGAAAATAAAAGGATAGAAAATGATTTACCAGAGAAACAGAATGAAGCAAAGTTGGAATGGTTATATTAATGTCAGACAAAACCAACTTTAAGAAAAAAATTGTTGTTACAGACAGAAGATAATCTGTAGTATGTGAGCCAATCCATCCTTTAGTTCTTTTAAGATTTCCTCCCCCACTACTAAACGCTTTACTAGTCATGTTGGATTTATGTTATGTTCATTTGTATCTTTACAATCAGTACACAGAAGTCAAGACAGATGACCCCTCAGGGACAGTAACAGGAGAAATGGTTCCCTAAAATGGGTGGTGAGGGGAGAGCTGATACCATTGATGATTGTATAACTTCACCTGAGGGAACTGAACAACAAAATTGTATGTGAATGGATATATTGGAATGTGTAAGATATGTCGATAAAAATAGTATTTTTTTAAAGTCAATCCACCATAAACACTTAACATTACACACATAGGTACCCAACAACTGAGCTCCCAAATGCATGAAACAAGAAAAATGGAATAGAAAATAACAAGCAATTCAACAATAAGAGTTGGAGACTTCACTATCCCGTTTTCTTTTCTTGTCTTTTTACACTTTTATTTGCAACTAATCCACGTGTCATACAACTCAATAGTTCACTCATTCAGTCATATCAAGAATTGTACAATCATTTACGACAATCAATTTTAGAACATTTTATTCCCCCATGCTTAAATCGCCTTTAAAATGAGTTGTGTAAACACAATCTGCTCTAGTGCTCTTCCCCCTCCCCCCTCCATTGTTATGCCCCCAATCCCTTCACCCTCCCTAACTACCACCCACACCCCTAGACCCCCATAAACCCTTGCATCAGTTATCATCTCTATGCATCCACTCCTGTGCTTCACAGACTGGGAAACCCAGAAGATACAATGAAAAACAAAATCAAAATAAAGTGGTAAAAATAAAATAATAATAATATAAAGATAAAAATACAAATAATGAGTAAGAGAGAAATGACCAACTTCGATATGTAAAAAGCCAAAGAAGAAATGTTTGTCATAAAACACTCAGAAGACACTTGCACCTAGAACAAATTCAGGTCGGGTCGATAGGGAGGTCAGCTGACCAAGTATCAAGTTTGATCCAGCATAATCAAGACTACCATGACCTCTGTCGGATATTAAAGCTGTCTGAGACCCTTGCCTGTGGCTAGTGGGGGTGTCCGGGCAGCTTACTCTAACTAGTTACTCTGCAGATGGGTTGTGGACTCCCACTGTCCTTCATAGGCTTTTACCAATTGAGTGTTCATAATTTTAGCTGTAATATTTTCCCTTCATCAGATTTGAATTTTTTTATTGTTATCATTGGATCACATAACAATGGTGTGCTTCTTCCATGTGGACTCAGATGACTCCTCACTTAGATGGCTGTTTGTTTGAATACCTTTAAGACCTCTGACACTATTCTGATTGACAGCCAAAAACCATCTGCTTTCTTCACCACTTTGCTATAGCACCCTTATCTTCAGTGATCATTTCACAAAGGTGAGTATCCAGCAGGACTGTGTTATCAGAACTAACTGTTCTTGGATTGGGACTAGAGATAAGTAGGAGCCCAGAATCCCTCTGCATGTTCACAGGATATGCATGACTCAAATTTACTTTGGCAGCCAAAACATGACAAAATCAAAACCCCTTAACACCAACAATACCAATAACAGCACCAAGCCAACCAGGAAACAAACAAACAAAAATGGTGGGGGAGGTTGCTAAAGGCAGGAAACAACAAAAGTACAACATTGTCAATCATCCTGCTGGGCTACCAGAGAATTACACTAAAACCATCATCAATTTTGTAATGACACAGTCCTCTGGTTATTGTCAGTAAGAGGAGTCTATGCAAGTACATTTCCACCTTAACCCACAACCCATAAATTGTTGCTCTGCCCAGTTCAATCTCCCATTCAATTGTGCTCTGTTTACTATTAAGTATGAGGGTTGATGCCAAGGGGTACCTTCCTGGATCAATTATTCCAAATGCAGATCCCTGCCCAGCAGATTGAAACCTGTCATGTTACTAAGAGGTAGGCATCGAGGTTCTAAATACATGGTGATTCTGGATTCCTTTCTATGTGACACTGACAAAGCCAAGGGTTTCCCCCAAGATCCATTGACCACCATTTCCACAGTCCCATGTCAGCCACTCTCTGCTTCCTCTCCCATCCAAGTACTCCAGTCCTCAGTCCAAGGGTACAGGCAACAACATATCATTTTCTACATATAGATGATCAACAGGAAAATAAAGCAGAGCAACACTATAAATCAACTAGTGCTAGCAGACTTTAATAGAATGCTGCTCCACGACCAGTAGAATATGCATTCTCTCAAGTACACATGGTACGTTCTCCAGGATAATTCACTTTATCAGGCCATCACACAGTCTTGATAAATTTAAAAGAAGTGAAACAATGTAAAATCTGTCCTCTGACCACAAGATAATAAAATTACAAATCTGTAAAAGAAATCTATGAAACACCAATTGTGAAAATTTAAACACCATACTACTAAATGACAAATAGGTAAAAAAAATTAAATTAAAATGGAAGTTAGTCAATAACTTAAAGTGAATGAAAATGAAAATACAACATGCTAAAACCATTGTGATGTGTGGTAGTTACATAATCTCGTGTCAATTTGGGACTTGAGAGGATTAAGAGTGAAGGGGTAGAGTCTAGTCTGTCAGTCAGATCATAGCCAAAATGAGACCTCTGTGTGGGAATGGTCTTCACCTGAGAATTCTGGGAAGTCTGGTAGTTCACTCCCTTGGAGGTGGGAGACACCACTCTCTGCTCACTTCCTGCAAGACATCCTAGAGGACAAGACCCATGGTACTACGCTGATAGATCCTGAGTCCTGGGAGCTGGAAAAGTCACATAAAGACTCCTGCCAGCACTGAGATGCATATGACACTGGATCCAAAGACTTTCTAACTACTGGCATGTGATCGTCCTGCATTCGGCATCATTGCATGTGTTTCATGAGTCTGAAGAGGACTTTATAGATTGGTATTAGACATATTGGCTAATATCGGATTTATGGACTTAGACTGGACTGGGTTGGGATGCTTTCTTAATGTATAATTACCCTTTATATAAAACTCACTCTTATACATATTATTCTCCCTGGATTTGTTTCTTTAGTCTACCAGGACTAACATATGATATAACTAAAACAATTGTTGGAGGGAAATTGATAGCTATAAATATTTCTATGTAAAAAGAAAAATTTCAAATCAATAGCTTCCCCTCCCAGTTTTAGAAAGTAGAATCAGGGGTATGACATAGGAGGTTGCAGGAAAATGGGGAGCTAATAACAATGAGTACAAGAAACAAGAAAATGTCCTAAAATTGTGGTAATAATTGTAGAAATATTTTAATGTGAATTATTGAATTGTATGATATGTGCATTATAGATCAATAAAATGTTTTAAAGGGATAAATTAGAATGAGAACAATTTAAACCTGAAGTTGTAAGAACTTGTAAATAATGAATTTAGATTAAAAAATTTTAGATCAAAAATTAAAGAAATAGAGATTGCGAAAATAACACAGAACACCAAAGCCAAAGATGGCTCTTTAAAAATATCAACAAAAAAGACAACCCTTTAGATATGCTCATGAAAGGTTTATAGGATGATTAAAATTACCAAAAGAAAAAATGTGAGAGGAGACCTCACTACAGAAATAAAAATAAGAGAATAATAATAAGAGCTGTATGTCAATAAATTTGAGAGGTTTCACACAATGGTGAACTTCTAAAGAGGACAAAAATTACTGAAACTGACTCAAGAAGAAATAAAAAGTCTTACCTATAACAATATAGAATTTAGTAATCAAAAGTAATACAAAACCTACCTACAAAGAGAAATCAAGGCTCACTCCACTGATTAATTTAACTACACATTTAAGAACAAACAAAAAAATTGATGCCAATCCTCTACAAGTTCTTCCAAAAAAGGAGGAAACACCCTGACTCATCCCAAGAGATTAATATTACCCTTATCCGAAATCACAAAAAGACAGCGCAAGGAAACTAGACATTTTTTGTTGTTGACATTTTTATATAATCATAAAATCAACAAAATACCAGCAAGCCAAATCCAGCAACTTATAAAAAGATGTATACACCATGATCCAGATTTATCACAAAAATAAAGATTAGTTTAACATCCCCCCAAAAATCAATATAATATATCAATAGGACAAAGAAAATACCACAATGATTATTTCATAGACAAAAACACTCAACTAAAGTTAAATTCTTATGATTAAAAAAAATCTCAACAAACAAGGAGTAAAAAATAAATTAATTTATCAATCTGATAAAGGAAATCTAGAGGGGAAAAAACTTGGTTACATGAGACTCAGTGAAAGAATGCTCAATAATGCTCAAATTCCGCAAAAGTCCCTACTTCAATTATATGTAAAAATTAATTCAAAACGTACATATAACCTAAATATCACAACTAAAACCAGAAAATCCTAGAAGAAAATACAGGGATAAAGCTTCAGAACCTTGTTTTGGGTGCTAGATTTTTTAACTATAAAATCAAAATAACAAGCAACAAATTTAAAAAATAGATAAATGAGATCAGGAAAATTGAATACTGTTGTGCATCAAAAAACTTATCGAACTTGTCTCAAAAAAAGTAGCCATCAAGTGAGGAATCAAATAAGACCACCTGGAGGAAGCACACCAACCTGCATGATCCAAAGGTAACTAGTAAGATTGATACCTGGAAAAGGGAATGATATCAGTACCCAAATCGTAAACACCTGGATTATGGAACAACTATCGACAGTCTGGTAGCCCAAATCTAGTTACATGGCCACTGCATGCAATGAGCTTTTGGTGAATCCCCAATGCACACAGGCTAGAAACGACAATAACCCCAAACTCAGATGGTGCGCATTGCAAAGGGGAGTTTGGCGGTAGAGTGGTTATGATCCTCATGGAGAGGCTGCGAACCTCATGTCCAGTGGTTCAAAACCACCAGTAGCTCCGAGGGGGAAAGACTGGGCTGTCTACTCCGTAAATATTTACAGTCCTGGAAACCCACAGGAGGTGGGCTGAGTCTGCATTGCGATTGCAGTGAGTGCTCAGGCTAGAATGTATTATCTCAGAATACGATCTCTAGGGGTCCAGCGTAAATGTATTCTAAATGTTTGATATTCTCTGTCTGCTTTCTATTAAATCGAGATAGCTACAGGTTTTGCATGGCCATTGTTGACGGATCCTTGCTTGGTGTCTGTCCTTGTCTTATATAGTGATCTGTTTAGGAAAACTCGGACTAATGGAAATATGAAGAGAGTAACAGAATTAATGATGATCAGGGGACTCAGAGAGAAAGAGAGGGGGCAATGGGGAATCACCATCGATGTGCAAAGGAAGGGCAGAAGAACTCCAAAGTTGATTGTGATGACAGTTGCGCACGGTCTTGGTATGATTGAACTACTGATTTATATGTTTTAATTATTGCTAAATTAAAAAGAAAAGACGTAACAGAAAGTAAAGAGACAATTTTCAGACTAGGAAAAAATATTTGGTAACCATCTATCTGATAAGGTTTTAATACCCAGACTATAAAAAGTATTCCTCCAACTCAACAAAAAAGACAAACCTAATTTTAAAATGGGCAATTTTAATATACTACAGCAAAACACATACAAATGGCTGATAAGCACAGAAAAAGATGCTCAACATCACTAGCCATCAGAAAAATGCAAATCAAAACTACTCCACACCCACTAGGGTGGCTATTAAAAAAAAAATTTTTTTTAAGAAAGAAAAGAATCCTTCTGGCAAATTTGTAGAGAAATTAGAACATTCCTCCATTGCTTGTGAGAATGTAAAATGGTAGAACTGCTGTTGAAAACACTGTAGCAAGTCCTCAAAAAGTTAAACACAGAATTACTATCTAGTTCAGCAATTCCACTCCTAAGTATAGACCCAAAAAAGTTAAAGCCAGAATTCAAAAAGATGTATATACACCAATGCTCACTACAATATTATTTCTAACACTCAAAAAGTAAAAACCACCAAAGAGCCCATCAGCACGTGAACAAACTTTTACAGAATCAAAAATACATAGTCTTAGCCACAAACAGAAATTAATTTCTGATACATGCTAGGACATGGATGAACCTTTAAACTGTCATAAAACAATATATTGTTCATCATATATAAAATATATATGAATGGCGAAAGAATGCATATTAGAGGTTACCAAGGAATGGGTAATTTATCGAGTGCTGCTATCACAGAAATATCACAAGTGCATGGCTGTAAGAGAGACATTTATTCTCAGTTTAGGAAGCTGCCAAGTCCAAATGCAGCTCATCAGCTTTAGGGGCTGGCTCTCTTTCCATGGGCTGTTGGGGAATAAAGGCCTTGTCTCCTTTGAACATCTGTTGACCCAGGATCCCTTAGGACTCTCAATGTGTCTGGAAGTCAAACTTCTGGAGGCTAGGAGGTTCTAAGTGCAGCAACCTCGGAACCATGGATGACTTCCACTCCCAGCCCGTCCCTCTATCTCTGCTCACTTGTTTAATCAATTTTACATCATAAAAGGGGAACTCAAGAAAAAGCCTAATTCTGCAGATTGTGTGCTGTTTCATTAACACAACTACTACTACTCTTGCCTCAAAGAGGTTATGATTTACAACACATAGGACAATCACAGCACATTCCCAAATGGAGGATCCTTGCACAACACCGAGGATTTTGGTCTAGCCAAGATGACACATATTTTAGGGCTACACAATTCAACCGGAACACTAGGAAAACGGGACTGAGAAGTATTGCTGCTTGGAGTATACTTATTAGGACTGAAATTCTGAGCACCCTGCAGGGATGGCAGTGGCACCCAAAATCCATTTGCAGAGTCCCCATATAGATCAAGCCTGCTTCGAATGCTTGCTGACCATTCATTCACCAAGGGTGTAGGCTAATTTCATTTACCCTCAGGGAAAACACTTGGAAAGAGGACTGCGTCCACCCTTCTCTGGCTAGCCCAAGGAGGGGCGGCCACTCTCTCTCTTTAGAGCAGTGGTTCCCACCTCTCCTCATGCTGTGACCCTTTCATACAGTTCCTCCTATTGTGGTGACCCCCTCAAACCATAACATTATTGTCGTTGCTACTTCATCACTGTCATTTTGCTACTGTTATGAATCAGGCGACCCCTGTGAAAGGGTCGTTCAACCCCCAAAGGGGACGTGTCCCACAGGTTGAGAACTGCTGCTTTAGGGGGTTGCCTACGTGTTGTTCTCATAGAGGTCACCTCTGGGGACCACACAGGGGGTCACACAGCCATGAATCATGCCCTATCAATTTGCCCCTGACTGCCTTGGTCAAAAGGCGTCCGTTAAGCCTGTCTATCTAAAGTATATGTGTCCCTTGGTCCCATCCCTGCTTCTGTATTCCCAACTGTTTCTGTGAAATATCCATCTGTCACCAATCATGCTTTTGTGACAGTTCCCTAACTGCCCGCCGCCCCACACCCTATTGGTGTCAAGTCTCAGCTGTGAACCCGCGTATGCTATTTCAATCGCTATTGCAGGTCTCTTTCATCCGATGATGTGTGTGTGTGTGTGTGTGTGTGTGTGTCAGTGTTCTCTTTGTCTCTTTTAAACGAAATAAATGACCTTCAAATTATATCCAAAATGGGGTCTCTTTTGTACCCTAAAACATGGGTTACAGAAAAAATCAGTGAAGATACATAACTTTGTGAATGTAATTAATGCCATTGACATAAATTTTAAAATAATCAAAATGGCAAGTTTTCTATTATATATATTTTATCACAATAAAATTATTTAAATATAAGATCAAATGTGTTTCTTACTAAGATCAGGAGCTTGGTAAAGGCGTCTATTTTCACTAATTCCACTTGACATTGTATTATTGTATTGCAAGTACAAGTCAGAGTAATTAAGCAAGAAAAGGAAATGAAAGGCATATGGATCAGAAAAGAATATGTAAAACTTATCAAAAGACATCATTGTGTATAGTTGAATCTTCAAGGGGGGGAAACCTTCAAAAGCTGGAACCAGTTTAAGCTAGTGAAAAGTAGTATTTTTTTTTAATCATTTTATTGGGGCCTTGAACAATTCTTATCACAATCCATACATACATCCATTGTGTGAAGCACATTTGTACATTTGTTGCCATCATCATTCTCAAAATATTTGCTTTCTACTTGAGCCCTTGGTATCAGGTCCTCATTTTCCCCCTCCCTCCCGGTCCCCCCCCCATGAACCCTTGATAATTTATAAATTATTATTATTTTGCCATGTCTTACACTGTCTGATGTCTCCCCTTCCCCCACTTTTCTATTGTCCGTCTCCCAGGGAGAAGGTTATATATAGATCCTTGTAATCCATTTTCCCTTTCTATCCCACCTTCCTTCCACCCTCCCAGTATCGCCACTCTTACCACTGGTCCTGAAGGGATCATCTTCCCTGGATTCCCTGTGTTTCCACTTCCTATCTGTACCCATGTACATGGTCTGGTCTAGCCGCATTTGTAAGGTAGAATTGGGATCATGATAGTGGCGGGGAGGAAGCATTAAAGAACTAGAGGAAAGTTGTATATTTCTTTGTTGATACACTGCACCCTGACTGGCTCCTCTCCTCCCCGCCACCTTTCTGTAAGGGGATGTCCAGTTGTCTACAGATGGGCTTTGGGTCCCAACTCCACACTGCCCCTCATTCTCAATGATAAGATTTTTTTTTCTTCGATGCCTGATACCTGATCCTTTCAACACCTCGTGATGACACAGGCCGGTGGGCTTCTTCCATTTAGGCTTTGTTGCTTCTGAGCTAGATGGCTGCTTGTTTACCTTCAAGCCTTTAAGATGGAGAAATAGATCTATGTGTATATATTTACAGGTTTAGTATTAAGGTAGCAGATGCACATTGGGCCTCCACTCAAGTACTCCTTCAATGCAAGAACATTTTGTTCTATTAGACTAGCATTCCATGATGCTCACCTTCCCGACACGATCAATGAAGACAAAATGGGTACATAAGCAAATGTGGTGAAGAAAGCAAATGAAGACCAGTTATCAAAAGATATAGCATCTGCGGTCGAAAAGTAGTATTATGGATTGACTTGTGCACCAAAAAATATTTGTGGTACCTTACAAAAGGGTCACAAGAAAGAGACGAGCCAATCAGGGTATAGCATTGAAGAAACTTACAACTTTCCTCTAGTTCTTTAATGCTCCCCCTACCCCACTACCACAACCCCAATTCCACATTACAAATCCAGGTAGACCAGAGCATGTACACTGGTACAAATAAAAGCTCGCAACACAGGGAATCCAGTACAGATGAACCCCTCAGGACCAATAATGAGAGTAGCTATACAAGGAGTGGAAGGGGAAGGTGGGGGTTGAAATGATCGACATATAAACCCCTCCCAGGGAAACGAACAACAGAAAAGTGGGTGAAGGGAGACAGTGGTCAGTGTAAGACATGAAAAAATAATAATTTATAAATTATCAAGGGTTTACAAGGGAGGAAGGAGGGGGGAATGAGCTGATAACAAAGGCTCAAGTAGAAAGAAAATGTTTTGAAAATGATTATGGCAACATATGTACAAATGTGCTTGATAGTGATAAGAGCTCCCAATAAACTGATTATATTTGAGGCAAATCTTAACCTACAGGTTTGGGGTTAAAACTCCATTTGGAAATGGATAATTTTGTTATATTAATGAGATTTGATGAATATAGGATATGTCTTAAGTCAATTTCTTTTGAGATATTTAAGAGATTAAACGTAGGCAAGAGAAGGAAGCAGAGTTGGGGAAAGAGAGATGTCAACCCACAGGAAGATCACCCCAGGACAGAAGTTCAAGACAAAGACCTTCCTTTTAACCTGCTGGGAAAGAAAGCCTTCTCGTCAACAAGCAACCGTGATTTGGTGTTTTCAGCCTCCTACACTGTGAGAAACTAAATTTTTTAAACCCATCCCCTTGTGCCCTTGTGGCATTTCTGTTAGAACAACACTAGATAACTAAGACAAAATTTGTACAAAGCAGTAGAGCACTACTCTATCAAATACCAAAACAATATGGAAGTAATTTATTAATTGGTTAATGGGTTAAGGTTACAACAGTTTTAAGGTGCCAAATACAGAAATAAATAATAAAAGAAAAGCCTAAGTTGCCCTGAAACTTTTGGTGGAATTCATGAGCAAAGGCAACATTGGAGAGAGCTAGAAGAAAGTGTGGAGAGCCAAGAGAAAGCCTTTATCATTTCAGAAATGACATACGGCTCCAGCAACAGAAAGCTGATAGAAAGGTACATGTGAACTGAGGTTTGATGAGACTGCAATGATGAACATGTGATTGGATGATGGAAGAGGGCAGTGCTTTTATGCAGCGACAAAAAACTGGTCTGAGTTATTTTCAAATGCTTGATGGGAAGAACTTTGAAGTGATGAATGTGCTTATCTAGCTGAGGAGATTTCTAAGCAAGATCTTAAGTGGTTGCATCGTGTCTCCTTGTCATTTAGAGTAAAATGTGAAAAAGACTAATTTAACAATAAACTGCACACAGTGAAACATAGCATCAGGGAGGTACACACACCTCAAAACAATAAACCACACAAAATCAAAAGGGCAGCATTTGCCCAGGGACAAAGTCAATATGCAGGAAGGGAAATGAAAGGACAAATGGCAACTGAAAACAGAGAGGAAGAGGAATAAGTGTTGTTACACTGTGGCGGTAGTGTAATACTGTGGCAATATTGTGGGGAAAAAATGTACCAAAGCTGTGCAGTGCACACCTTCATGAAAAGATAGCTGGAGAAGTGGGCGCTATAGCAAAGTGTGGTAAAGAAAGTAGATGGTGCCCAGCTATTAAAAAGAATAGCTATCTAGAGTCTGAAAGGCTTTGTCTTCAAACAACAGCTAACTAAGTGAGGTCTCAAGTAAGTCTATATGGAAGAAGCAGACCAGCCTGTGTGATTCAAGAATTGTAAATAATAAAATCCAAACCCAGAGTGGGGAATAGTATTAGGGCTTAAATTGTGAATATCCAGTTTGCAGAAGGTAAAGGTGAAAGCCCCAAATCTATTTGCAGGGTCCCTACACGGTGAGTCCCCTCTGACCACAGTCAAGGGATGTGAACAGCCTTGTTATCAGAGAGCATTACTGTAGTTGCTGGTGGCGTATGTGTTTTCTAAAACCCAATTATGGCAGATGTGCTTAGGTTAAAAGTTAACACCTTACCATTGGGGCGCCTTTTGACCCATGTTAAAGCTGATTTACATGAAAAAATAAATGAAGTGTTTTAAGTCTGTAGTGAAGCTCCTCTGGCCACAGACAGGGATGTAAACATATATAGAATTCATTGGAAAGTGGAATGCCACAGAGGAGTTAGGTAAAAAATCTAACACCCTGTCATTTGATCACCCCTTTTACCCATTTTAAATTGGTTCTAGTTTTAATATTTTCTTTTGTTTACAACTGAGGTTTTTCTCTGGCTTGTTTTGTTATTGTAGTTGGGGTTTTGTTTTTGCTGGGGTTTTTTTGGGGGGGGTTGTTTTCTGTGGTAGTTATATAATCATTTGGCAATTTGAGGATTAAAAGTGAAGGGGTGGAGTCTAGTCTGTCAATCAAGGTATAATCAATGATGCCTCTGTGTGGCCCTGGCCTTCTCCTGAGGATTCTGGAAACTCCTGTACTTCCTCCTTGGATGCGGGACACACGTCTCTCTCTCTGCTCACTCTCCGAGAGACACCCCGCTGACAAGACACATGGCACTACGCTGATCAACCCCGTGCCCTGGGAACTGGAGGAGTCACATGGAGACCCCTGCCAGTGCTGAGATGCTTCTACCACCACTGGATCCCCAAGACTCTGCACCCACTGGCCTGTGATCTTCCTGCATTCGGCATCATTGCATGTGTTGCTTGAGTCTGAAGAGGACTTTATAGATTGGTATTGGGCACATGTGCTAATATCAGATTTATGGACTTGATCTGAATTGGGCTGGGATGTTTTCTTAATGTACAATTGCTCTTGTATATAAAGTTCTTTCTTATACACATATGAGTCTCCCTGGATTTGTTTCTCTAGTCTAACCCAACACATTTTCCAGTGTATGAAATCCAGGATAGGTAAATTTATAAAGACAGTCACTAGAGTAATGGCTTACTGGGGGTGTGCAAAAGGTTGGAGGGAAATGGGGAGCTAATAAAGAGTGAGTACAAGAAAAATGAAAATGTCTGGAATTGATTGTAGTGATAATTGGGGGTTTTCTGTTTTGTTTTGTTTGAGATTAACTTGTTTGTCACTAATAACTTGTTTGAACTCCAAGTTCAATTCAATTTTACTTCTCTTTTTTTTTTAAACCACTCAAACTATTTAAGTTTGAGGGATAAGGATCTGGAGGGATTTTTCTTTGTTAAAAAAAGAAATATACTATGTGTATTTACAGAACCCATCTCAAGAAATGAAGTCAAGAACAATATTCTATTAAACCCTCCATGTGTGGTTCTTTTGCTCTAACCTTAACCTTGTTGCATCTTTTATTGTCGTGTAAATGTCTGAGCAATTGAAGTGTATGATATGTGAATTATGTATGTTAAAATAACTTAAAAAGTTAAAAAATTAATTCAAGACCTAGAAACTGACTAAAGTCAAAGGACATCTAGGTCAATTAGCAAAACACAGTTCATAAAGATCGCATTTCCTAGAGAGCAGCACTCTGGTCTTGAAAGCTATAAAGCAGAGTTCTGGCAAGATGGCAGATTAGACAGGCATTCAATACACATCACCTACAACAAAGAGATGAGAGACTAAATGAAACAAAGAAATAATAATCCTGGAGCCCTGAGCTTCAGAGAAAAGGATACAGAGGATTGAATGCCAACTAGGGGAATAAACTGAACAAAATCACCAAGTGCAGAGATAGACAGAGGGTAAACTGTCAGCATAAATAACAATTGTGGAGATGGGGCAGGGCAGGGCAGAGTTTTGTTCAGCTGTACTAACGCGGGTTTACAATGAGTTAGGACAGACTTGACAGCACCTCACAATACAAACACGCAAAGCTGAGGAAGCACAGTTGCCGTCCCTGAGGGCACGAAAGATGAAGCTTGAAGTCCCCACCTAAAATCAGACTGCAGAGTCAACACCCAGAGTCAGAGGGCAGAGCCACTGCCATCCTCTCGAGAATAGGAGGAGTATGGCACCTCAATAGCTAGTGCAAACTGTGCTGCTGGGTTTGGGACCTGCTGGGTACCCTTTAGCACTACTTTCCCTCCAATCTGTAATGGAGATGTCTATCTTATACCTGTTGCACTACTGTACTCTGGAAATAGGTAACTTGTATCCTAAATTCCATGGGTTCACAGATGAAGTGAAATTGTGCTGTGAGTTGAACACAACTAAAGTTTCATTTATATGCGACTTAGATCATTTAGAAGGTAAGATTTTTAACTTGGAGCTGCATTAAGACATAAAGGATGATGTAACAGAATGAGTACCTTTTGCATGAGAAGGACATGAATTTTGGGAGGCCAAAGAGTAAACTATTATGGATTGAACTGTATACCCCTCTCCCTGCCACCCCCCAAAATGACTCAATGCTTCTATCCCATTTGGGAATGGAATGTCTTTGCTGTACTAATGACGTTCCTTCAGGACAGAAGCTAGGAGACAAAAGCCTCCCTCCAGAGTTGATGATCAACGCCTTCCCACAGAGCTAGCACCCTGAATTATGAGCAAATAAATTTGTCTTTGTTAAAGCTACTCACATGTGGCATTTGCTATACAACACTAGGTAACTAAGACAGGCAGAAACCTGTCAAAGAAGGAAAACTCAAATATTTTCCACCAAAGAAAGCAAGATTAAAGTGATACAACTTCACCCTTTCAAAGTCTGAAAAACCGAGACCCAGAAAGGAAGCCCTGGTGAGTTGCAAGCTCACAGGTTCCACCATGACAGGAATCCTACGGAGCGCACCAATCAGAAGGCTAGCAGAGAAAAGGAATTGATTCAGCAGGATACAAGATCTAACTTCAACACAGAAACTTCTATTTCATCTCTATATGCTTGTGAAATCTAAAACGGAAATTAAGAAGACAACTGTATTTATAATAGCATCACAGGCATTAAAATACCTGGTAATGAATGTAACACATTAAATGCAAGAGTTATGTTAGATCTCTCTGGGGAGAGATATACCTCGGTCCTTGGCTCCACAGAAGAAAGAATTCACGCCGAAGCCTGGTTTGTGATCCGAGTGAGTTTTATGAGCGTTAGAAGTTTCAGGTTTACACAGGCGCCCACAGGGTTTCTTACAAACTGTGCAGCCTGCCTGGAAACTGGTCGGAAAGTCACGTGGTTGACTCTGGGCTCCTGCCCTTTCAATTATTCTGGGGAGGCGTGGTAAATGACCCTGGTCGACCCCATTGGCTGAATTGAATTCACCTGGCCTAAGTGGGCCAATCCAGGTGCAGCAGCCACCCAGGTGTACCTGGCAGGAAACCTGAACCTCTGAGCATGTGCAGTGTGCCACCTAACAGTTATACTCCGAAAACTATAAAATATTGTTCAAATAAAGAGAAAGATAAACCATGTTTACAAGGATGCTTCAAAATGGAAAATCTTAATTTAAAAAAAAAAAGGAAAATCTATCATCTTTTAATTCCATTTTCCCACTGATGCATCCCTCATTTGGATACAGAGATCCTCAAACTTTTTAAACGGGAGGCCAGTTCACTGTCCCTCAGACTCATTGGAGGGCCGGACTACAGTTTAAAAAAACTATGAACAGATTCCTATGCACACTGCACATATCTTATTTTGAAGTAAAAAATACAAACGGGGCAAACACACCCAGTGGACCGGATAAATGTCCTCGGAGGGCCGCATGTGGCCCACGAGCCACAGTTTGAGGATGCCTGGTAGAAGAATGAATATGTTCTGGAGGGGGAGGGAGCATTAGATCTGATTGTGGTGTGTATATACAACAATTTTTAGAAGCAGTTTCACTATAAAAGTGTATGATGGCGGGGAGGGAGGTGTGTGATATGTGAATCTTATTGTAAAGCTGGGTCAGGTACCATTGGGAGGGCATTAGGAAAAGCCTGCCTGCCCCTGACAGACAAATTTGGATAATTCCAAGGGGATGCAGATCAAATGCACTATCTGCCTAGGAAGATCAAAGCACCACCCTACCTTGGAATTTTAATGGATGGAGGCAGCTTACAGCCCCTGCAGCTGTAACTCTTTCCTATATTTGCCCACCTGCAGTTTCTATCCCCGCCCTCTATTGCTT
The DNA here is from genome assembly GCF_050624435.1 of Tenrec ecaudatus. Lineage (NCBI taxonomy): Eukaryota > Metazoa > Chordata > Mammalia > Afrosoricida > Tenrecidae > Tenrec > Tenrec ecaudatus. Next base: position 144,493,021 of record NC_134533.1, read on the forward strand.
TACCCTCCTCCCTCCCTGACCAGCTTAAAACTCACTCTCCACCACAGTCCTCCCAGTGAGGGCACCTGGAGTTCAGGGCTCTATCCTTTCCCTTCTCTTCTCTCCCATCCCAGCACAGCAGATTCTCTCACTCCCTGCAGGAATCCTTGAATCCCTCTGGGGAAGTGCAGAATAAACTTCCCCTTTTCTTTCCCTCTGGCCTGGCCTTGGTTTATCTATGCAGGGAACGTAATAATTATATAAAAAAAACTACTGAAAAACATAAAGAAGTTAAACTTGACTATGGCTACCATCTTTGAAGGAGGAGGAGGTTTGCTTAGGAGGCACTGAGCTCATTTTAATGGTGGTTGAACAATCTGGAGAGGGTAACAATAATGAGTGTACAACATTAAGAGTATAACCAATGGCACTGAATTAAACATGTAGAAGTTGTTGAATTGGTGAACGTTTTGGTGTGCGTGTTTTTGCCGAAACTGAAAAACTTCACAACATGAATAACAATGAGTATAAGGAAAAATAAAATGTTTAAAACTGATTGTGATAACGATAGTGCAACTCTTCTTGATATGGTTGAACTACTGAATTGTATGACACGTAGATGAAGTGTCAATAAAACTGTTAGGAAAAAAATTATGTTCTTTATATTACAAGACACAAAATTAACTGTTGAGTCTCAAATGACATGATCAAGAAAGTGAAAATCACAAGGAATAAGAGAAATATTTGTACATCACGTATATGATAAGGAATTTGTATCTAGAATATGTAAGAATTCTTATTACTCACAGGCAGTTCTACTCTGGCTGATAGGGTTGCTCTAAGTCAGCACTGACTTGATGGTAGTAGAAGTAATGCCCTAAGGCAATGATTAATAATGTTCTCTAACATAAAATTACAATGTTGTCTCTAAGTTTAACCAAAAACATATATAAACCATAGAAATATTAAAGGATTTGGAGCTTGCACTTAATCCTAGCCCCAATCGAAGAACTATTAGTTCTTAAGACATGGCCCTGCTCGATACTCACCCTCACGAAGAGACCACTGAAAATGCAAGTGCTAAAGCAAAGTGTGGTGAAGAAACTAGATGGTGCCTGGCTCTCAAAAAGAATATATGGGGTCTCAATGCTTGTTAAGCAAGCAGCCATCTAAGTCAGGTGTCAACTAACTCCACATAAAAGCAGCACACCAGTCTGTGTGATCCAAGGATTTTAAATGATATAACCCAAATCTGTAGGAGAGTGTGGCATCAGAGCTTAAATTGTGAACACCTGGTTTAGGGTCCACATGAGGAGTTAGCCTTTGGTGAATCCCTTCCGATCATAGTTGAGGGATGTGAACAACCCTGTTATCAGACAGAGTTCTATAAAGTTGATTATGACAGATGTAGTTAAGTCAAAATGTACTATATTATCATTTGATTTCCCTTTAGACCCATTTTAAACCTGTTCTAGTTATAAAAAAGGGAAGCACACCTGGAGTAAGCCCCTGGGGAATCCCGTCTGGCTCTGAAGCAGGGCTGTGAGCAGCCTTGCTAACATGCAGAAGGCACTGGAAAGTGGACTGATGCAGATGCAGTTCGGTTAGAATCTAGCACTCTAACACATGATCTCCTTCAGGATCCATTTAAATTTGTTCTAATTTTTAATATTTTTAACTTTCTTTTCAATTGAGCTTTTTATGTTTTACTTTGTTATTCTTGTAGGGTTTTTATTGTTATTTGTTTTTTAACATCTTCCTATATATGAAATCCATGATAGGTAAATCTAAAGAGACAGTGATGGATTAATGGTTTCTTGAGGGCATGGCAAGGGAAGCTGGGGGACACGGGCGCTAATAACAATGAGTACAAGTTGTTTGTTTTTTTTCTTTTTATAGAGTACAAGTTTTAAGAAAATGTTCTGAAAGGATGACTGGCTGTGATGATTGCATAACTCCTCTTGATGTGATTGAACTAGTGAATTATCTGATATGTGAATTATATGTCAATAAAACTGTTGGAAAAAACAACAAAAAAGAATTCTTATTCACAAGTAAAAAAGTCAAAGAATTTGACCAATTGAAAATTATCAAAAGGTATGAATAGAAATTTCTCCAAACAAAATAAAAGGTAAGTGAAAAGATGCTCAACATCATTAGCCATCAGCAAAATGCAAATCAAAACAATAATTTGCAGATGATTTGCATTGCAAAATGCAAATCAAAACAACTCATTTCACACCCAATAGAATGGCTTTTACAAAAAAGAGGAAAAAACATGGTAGTAAAGATGTACTGCAATACTTTTAACTCTACAGGAGTTGTGTTAAGTATATAATTGTCAATTTAAGGATGAGACCTGTAGGGGTGGAGTCTAGCCTGTTTAGCATGTCAATCAGGTCATAGCCTTCCCCTAAGGATTCTGAGAATTCCAGTATTTTCTTCCTTGGAGGTGGGAGACTCTCTGCTCACACCCCAGGAAACATAGCAGCTGACAAGACACGTGGACACACACCCCCACACCGATGCAGCCCTGGGGACTGGAGAAGCCATGCAGACCCCTGCCAGCGCTGAAATGTTTCTAATGCCACTGGATCCAAAAACTTTCTACCTGTGATCTTCTACATTCGGCATCACTTCATTTGTTTCGAGAGTCTGAAGAGGGCTTTATAGATTGGTATCGGACATATGGGCTAATATCAGACTTGATCTGGACTGGACTAGGGTGTTTTCTCAATGTTTAATTGCTCTTGTATATAAATCTCTTTCTTATACACATGTGTGTCCATGGATTTGTTTCTCTAGTCTACCCAGACTAACACAGGAGTAAAAATCCCCATCTTTCTCCAACAGAGAAGCTGGTGGTTTCAAACTGCTGACCCTGTGGGTTAGCAGCCCAACACATAACCACTATGGACAAGACAATGCTTCATTTTTAATTGGAGCCTAATAGGAGGGAATAGCTATTTAGGACTATTAGGATCATTTGATAAAATCTGAATATAGATGATAAAATCTGAAATTACTGTTTATACTCGAATATAAGCCGAGCCGAGTATAGAGTATAAGGCGAAGTACCTAATTATTACCTGGGAAACCAGAAAAACTGATTGACTCAAGTAAAAGCCTAGGGTGGGAAATGCAGGATGTGAATTAACACAGAGACCAGAGGGGAGAGACGGAGCGCAGCCACAGACACATCCTTACCAGTTCAGCTGCCGGTGTAAGTGAATCACTATGGGTGCTTCTGTGGATTGGAGCCGTCCATGTCATAGGATGGCTCTGATTGGTTAGATGTGAGTAAACAAACATTCAAAGCCCTGCAGTGTCAGCAGGGCTTTGAATGAACAGCGGAGGAACGGCAATCACCCGCAAGATGCTACACCTCGCTGGGGTACCACTGACCCATGTAAAAGCCGAACCCCAGTTTTTAGGAACATTTTTGTTGAAAAACTCGGCTTATACACGAGTATATATGGTAGTTCATATATTTGATAATAGATTTGGTGAATCAATGTCAAATTTCCTGCAATTTATTTTTGTCCTCTGGTCATTATGAAAATATCCAGTGAAGGACTTAGAGGTAAATGGGACAAAGTATCTTTAATGTACTGTCATGTTTCAAAAAATATAGCACACACATATAAATATATGAAGAGAGAATTAATGATAAAGCAAATGAGGAAAATATAAACAATTGTTGATTCTGTGTCAAGAATTTATGGGGAAAAATAATTCCATGAACTATTTTAGAATTTTTTTTCTCACAGTTGAAATAACAACAAAAGTAAAGGAAAATCAACAACAAACAACAATGCAAAAGAGAGGACATGTATGGAAGTACAGACAGGACAAGCAACATTTACCCACAATTGCCATCAAGTCAATTCCGACCTTAGTCAGCAATTCATTAATTAGAGCTTAAAGTCACTAGAATATATTCCTTGAAAACATCCCAAATGAAAACCAGTGCTCTCCCCTATACCTATACTCATAGAGATGCATCCGGCTGTATTCTAAAATTCTCACAAGCTCACGTCACCTCTCTAAGACCACTGCCCTTCCGTCCTTCCTCCAGGCTGGGGAGCAAGTGGACTTGCCAGACACAGACTGCTCTACTCATGCCACTCAGAGAATTAAACTTCCCGTACACTATCCTGGAAGCTCAAGTGTAAAGATTTTTTTTTCTTTTTAACAATTTATTGGGGCTCATACAATTCTTATCGCAGTTCATACATATACATACATCAATTGTATAAAGCACATCTGTACAGTCTTTGCCCTAATCATTTTTTTCTCCTCTTTTCTTTTTTTACATTTTATTAGGGACTCATACAACTCTTATCATCATCCATACATATACATACATCAATTGTATAAAGCACATCCATACATTCCCTGCCCTCAAGTGTAAAGATTTAAAGGTAAATTTAAAGCCTACAAACAGTGCTCCTCAACTAACATAAAAGCTCCTGCAACTAACACAGTAGTAAAAGGGCATTCACGTTTTTCTGCCTGATGGAAAACAGCATGGCCAGGAGTAAGAACCTCTCACAAAACCCACAAGCCAGAGCTCCAGGCCTGATGCCAAACACGATCTGCCTGCCCACCTCCTCCTTTCTCCCCATTTTCCTCCACTCTAGAAATGCTGCTCTCTTCTGGCGCTTCCACTGGCCAGTGTCTCTCTGTACATCTGCCCTCGCCCTCCCCCAGGATACTTCATAATTCAAGGTATCTCATTTATAACTTATTTTAATCTTTCTCTCTCAGGATTTCAGCCGGAGGAAAAGCACTTTCTAGATGATGAGACTGCGCTATTCTTTTTTATTTAAGCCTCAATTCTAGTTAAGCAAATCCATTTTAATCTTTGTATTCTCTCCCTTCTCTTTTTAAAAGAGAAAGCAATTTCCAAGCACCCTTCCCTTGTGAATGATCTTTAACTAATTTGTTTTCCCATCAGTGGCCCAGAGCAGAGAGAAAAACAAAAGCAAAATCCTTCCTCCCCGCCCACATTTTCATCGACCCTGACTTCATCCTCAGTTCACAGAGAAAGAAGACACAGAACTGATCAAATGGGGCAGAAAACAATGAGGAGAGATGAAAGCTCTGACCAGGGCACCAATGAAAGAACAAAGCCCTATATTTGTATTCTCTACTGATCGTTAACAAGTCTCTCACCAGAAAGATGTCCGCATAGCCAGCCAAGGACTCCACCCCTTCCTGGATCCGTGCTCCTCCGGAATCATTCAGTCCAATCACCGGAGCCCCCACTGTCAAGGCCTGGTCCATGATCTGAGATGGCACAGAAATCTGTGAGTCTCCTCTCGTATCAAAAGCAGTATTTACCAAGTCCCACAGTGTTTGCATGAAAATGTTCAAGGTGCAGCTTTCAACACAGGAGAGAGCTAACTCTAGTTTCAATCCTCATGATGACTGGGCACCTTCATGGAAGACAGAGGCCACAAGGCTTACAAGCTGACTAACGTCCCAAACACCAACGTGCCATAGCACTTCCTATTCGTATGGGGTTATGAGTGATCACATCCACCACTTCTAGAACCGCTGGCCAGGCAGCAACACTTGGCACATGTTTCAGCAGCGAGTGACTCCTTTGGAAGAACCGATGGTACACAGGGTGACAAGTAGCATTTGCGTGGCGGTGGAGGTTGACCCGTCTGTAAACCTAAGGCCAGTCCAGGCCACTTTTATATCTAACGTGACATATTTTCCTCGTGGGGCAGTGGTTCTGGAGGCATAATGAGCAGCAGTCCTACAGCTCTAAAACAGGTCACAAAGCTCCTTCACTTCCATCGTCTCATGTAACCTCCATAGCAAAAGCAATTTAAAAAATTGGGAAGGCTTAAGTGATTAATCCAAGAATTCAGGAACATGCTAAGGCAGGGCCATATCTAAGACTCAGGTATTCCGTTACATAGGACACCCCTCAGTCAACTTGCCTTACTTCCCAAATTTTCCACATATGACCTACAATTTTATTCTGATCTCAAGAGCTCTCAGTCTCTAATAATATTTTTAAATGCCATTTCATAATCTTAGTTTTACTCTCTATCTTTTAGCAACTAGACTTATCACCTAGACGGGCTCTCATTACCTGTGGTCCTTGGACATAAGAGACCTGTAAATACATTTCAAGGGTCCATGAATTTACATGAGAAAAAAGTCTCTCTCTCTACTGAATAACTCTAGCTGAACGTGAGCCTTTCCTTCCATTACCAGCAAGAGCAACATGCCACAGAACTGCTACGAATACCTGGGACGATCATGAATTGAAGGCACGGACAGTCTTATGTACTATTAAAATTGCTGCTGATATTTGGAAATATCATTTTCACTCATCTCTGCTTTTAAATTACACGTTATTAGATCCACTGCTAAATAGTATTATTTAGCACATAGGTCACTGTATTACAAATGTAGTTTTCAAAAATGAGTTGTAATCTTTTCTAATCTGAATATTTATTTTATGACTGCATTCTGAGATGAATGTGCATGGTTCCCCAGCCTGCCAAAGGGATCCACAGTACAAATAAATGTTGGAAAAGCTCTACCCTAGACTGAAAGCACGTTTAGGTCCACATCTCGCCTTGCTTACCACGGCCTCACCCCAGCTACCCTGCCCATCTCACACCCCAAGGACATTTAACAGGCGCGCTATGACTAAAGAAAGGACTGAGTTCCTTTGGCATACAGTAGTCCCCTGTTCCATGGTTTCGCTTTCTGCAGTTTCAAGTCAATTTGAAAATAGCCTAACACGACATCATAGTGCCTACATCATTCCCCTCGCTTCATCTTATTAAAGTACATTGTTAGCTCTATTTTTATTACTAGTTCTTATTCTTAATCTTTTATTGTACCTAATTATAAATCAAACTGTATAAAGGTATGTACAAAGGAGCTTCAAAGAGTCCAGTGAAATATGAATTAAAAGATAATGGAAATTTTTCCACAAACTTTTTGAAGCCCTCCCCTGTGGGTATGAAAAACAGAGTAAACACAGAGTTCAGTATTATCAGCAGGTTCAAGTATCCACGGGGAGGTCTTGGAGTACCCCTGTAAGTATCCCCCATGAACACTTACTTTGCAGATCTTTTGCGCATGCACTCCTGATAGACTTCCTCCAAATACTGTGAAGTCCTAAGAAGAAAACCAACAAGTCCAATAAGCGTGGTCAGAAATTAAGAAATCAGCAGGATGAAATTTAACAAGGAAGTTTCTAAAGAATTTTCAGAAGATTAAATTACTAGAGGAAAAATCTGATACATAAATTAAACCAAAGAATAGTGAATGAAAATCTGAAGATGATGATGGCAACATATGTACAAATGTGCTTGACATAATGGATGAATGTATGGATTGTGATAAGAGCTGTAAGAGCCCTTAATAAAAGTACTTAATTGAAAAAAAGAAAGAAAATCTTAGAGGGATTCATGTATTACTACCTAATCTATGTTCTACAAAAAAAAAATGCGTCGCTTTGAGGACAGGAAATTTTTGCATGTGAAATTAAACTGAAAATTAGATTGTATGCAAGTGAAGCAGCCAGACCTCTCCGCTGCTCAGACAAGGAGAGGTGACGGCGAATCAGAACCTCGCGGCTGCCTCTGCTTTGGGCTTTCATTACCTGACATAGAGGGCATTTTGAGGACATGGCCTCCTTTCCTACAATTCCTCACAAAGCCGGTGGGGAATTAAAAATAAAATCAACCCTTGAAGACCAGAGAGGGAGAGGAGCAGCTAAACAGATATGAGAGGAAGAGAAAGCCCAAGAAAAAGTAATGCCTGATTGCAAAACTCCAAACTCAGTGCTGTCAAGTCCATTCTGACTCACAGCAGCCCTGTAGGGCAGGGTCGAACTGTCCCTGTGGGGATCTGAGAGTGTAAATCTCTATGGAAGCAGAAAGCCTCAGCTTTCTCCCGCTGAGTGGCTGGTGGATTTGAACCACCGACCTTGTGGTTAGCAGCCCACAATGTCGCCCAGTACCCCCCCACGGCTCCTTAATACTTGACTTAAAGGGAGAAAATGGAAGCCCACAGGCCTGTTGAAGACCCAGGAACCACTAGAGGTATGATGGGGTAGGTAGAGATGAGATTGAAAACCGATTCATAGAAAAATTGTGTGTTAAGGAGCAGTTAGATCTTTCCTTCAGCCTGAGAGAAAAAAGATTCTCTAAAAAAATGTAAACAAGGGAAAGCAGGGTAGAAAGAGGGAGTCAATTATAGGGATCTACATATAATCTCCTCCCTGGGTTACGGACAACAGAAAAGTGGGTGAAGGGAGACGTCGGACAGCGTTAAGACAGGACAAAATAATAATAATTTATAAATTATCAAGGGTTCATGAGGGAGGGGGTGGCAGGAGGGAGGGAGAAAAATTAGGAGCTGATACCAAGGGCTTAAGTAGAAAGCATATGTTTTGAGAATGATGATGGCAACAAATGTACAGGTGTGCTTGACACAGTGGATGGATGTATGGATTGTGATGAGTTGTACGAGCCCCACAAAAAATGATTTAAAAAAATTTTTAATGTAAACAGAGGCAAAGAAAGGCAAAATGAGATTAAGAGCCTATATCAAATGATGAGCCAAAGTCCCTCCCTCTCTCCACAGCCCAACTCCCCCGCCCCTCAAAAAAACTCACAACCCAGTGATCAGACCAGAGATGAAAGATCTTTCTCTGGGGAAAAAACAAACAAACAAACTCCTCCCTCCCCTCCACCCCCCACACACACAAAAAAGAAGTTTCTGACAATTTAGGGATTGCAACAGAAAAGTTGGCTCATCACTCCCCACCCACAATATCCTTCAGGGCCTATTTCAAATGGCAAAATCTCCCCCTCAACAACAAAAATGATCTTCCCTCTCTCTAGCCCACACACAGGTTCACCTAGAACCTCATCCTATCTGTGCTGCCGTCCCGTCAGTTCTGCTCATACAACACAGTGAGCTTCGTCAGGGCAGGCCTTGTCTCAGTCATCTCTACATCCCCTCACTGCACCCTCCCCACCAGCATGAGTGTATTCAACCGTGTCAGTTCCTTGATATTTTATCTGCTTAATAGTTAGGAGAACTACCCAGTCTGAAGAGCATACACACTTGCTTTGTCCTCTCTGTCTTTGTGCTGGTGAAGTTAAAGCTCAAATTCTACGACCTTGGTTTGCAGAAAGCTAGTGTTCAGAGGGAGCCTTAACTCCGTTTTGAATTTTGATATACGCGCAGCCTCCATCGAGTTCATTCTGAGCACAATACAAAGAGCTTTGCACCTGAGTGTCTTTGAAAGCTCACCTCGCCAGCTCAGGGAGAGGGAATCTTGCCCTCGGGGACCTGCCTGGGCTTGCCCTTAAGGGAAGTAGGGTACCAGGACCACATGTCCATGTCAAGGTGATGGTGCAGGTGGAGTAGGGGGCAAACCAATTCTGTGACTGTTTCTCATCTGCGGTAATCAATACATCCCAGTCATGGTCCCTTTCCTGTGTCTGAGTCCCGCCTCCAACAGTGCTGACCCCTCGGTGGCAAAGGACCTTTTATTTATTTTTTTTTAATTTTAACAATTTATTGGGGCTCATACAATTCTTTTCACAGTTCATATATATACATACATCAATTGTATAAAGCACATCTGTACAGTCTTTGCCCTAATCATTTTTTTCTCTTTTCTTCTTTTACATTTTATTAGGGACTCATACAACTCTTACCACAATCCATACATATACATACATCAATTGTATAAAGCACATCCATACATTCCCTGCCCCAATCATTCTCAAGGCATTTGCTCTCCACTTAAGCCCCTTGCACCAGGTCCTCTTTTTTTTCCCCTCCTCCCTCCCCATTCCCCCCTCCCTCATATGCCCTTGGTAATTTATACATCGTTGTTTTGTCATATCTTGCCCTATCCGGAGTCTCCCTTCCCCCCTTCTCTGCTGTCCCTCTCCCAGGGAAGAGGTCACATGTGGATCCTTGTAATCAGTTCCCCCTTTCCAACCCACTCACCCTCCACTCTCCCAGCATCGTCCCTCACACCCTTGGTCCTGAAGGTATCATCCACCCTGGATTCCCTGTACCTCCAACCCTCATATGCACCAGTGTACAGCCTCTGTCCTATCCAGCCCTGCAAGGTAGAATTCGGATCATGGTAGTTGGGGGGAGGAAGCATCCAGGATCCGGGGGAAAGCTGTGTTCTTCATCGATACTACCTCACACCCTAATTAACCCATCTCCTCTCCTAAACCCCTCTATGAGGGGATCTCCATTGGTCGACACTTGGGCCTTGGGTCTCCACTCTGCACTTCCCCCTTCATTTAATATGATATATATATACATATATATACACAAAGGACCTTTTATTCTGTGTCCTTCTACTAGCATCGTGGCCATGAACTCTGTGGACACTATTTTGGCCTCATGTTCATGGACTCCAACATCCAGAGGATTTGTCTTTGTCTCGTCGTTATCCTCTTTAAGACTGAATAAAGGGACCACTATAAAACAGATTTGAATTTGAGATCTTTTTTCTGCCTAGGATATAGTTTCTTCTGTTCCTTGTGGCAAAAAAACAAAAACAAAAAAAACCCCCACACATCCCCGCTGCCATTATAACTCATAGTAACCTGATATGGCAGGGCAGAACTGCCTCCATGGTATCCAAGGCTGTAAATCTTTAGGGAAACAGAAGGCTACATCTTTTGCCCTCTGAGATACTATTAAGTTCAAGCCATCGGCCTTTTTTACCTGAGGGCTTAACCAAGGCACAGGGATCTTTAGTTTCTGCCTACTCCTCATATTTTGCAAAAGCTAATAAATGTGATTCTTTCTATTTCAGCATTCTATAATAGCTATCAAATCTCAAAGGCAACTTAATTAGTAAATATTATTATTGTTTGAATATATTTAAGATTTACCAAACTATTTTAATATCAAATAAGCTACATATTTTTAGGCTTGTAAAAGGAACTGAGCATTTAGAATTATATACATTTTTCATCCTTTTAGCAGGAAAAAAATTAAATCCCAAACATACACAATACATTCACTGTGAATTAATGTTCTACTGTGGCTGTAACAAACCACCACCCACTGTAAGCTTATTATATTGCAGTCCTGGAGTTTAGGAGTTCCACACAGGATGCACAGGGCTAAAATCGATGCAATGACAACTTTTATTTGTGGTATGATTATATTACAGTTCTACTCTGTGTACATGGGGCTGTCAGTCAGAGCTCATTGGAAGAGCTAGCAATTCTGGTGATTACTGAAGGATCCAGCAGTAGTGCTGTGGTTCTCAGCCGAAGCCAGGGGCTTTACCACCTTCTCCATCACTACCTAGTGTAACGTGACACCTCCCCTTCTCAAGATGCCTCACGGAAACCTTCCCCCCACTCTCCACCTTTCTGCTGGTGCCACAGCCAATGCAGGGATGCACAGGCTGCTTGGAGACATAATAATTTATTTCCGTCCCCAAAGTTTATTAACGCGGGGTTCCTTTATTCTATCCCTCTCCTGGGGTCCCCCGTCCGTCTCCTCCTCTCCTCCCTCTAGCTCTCCCTTTCTTACTTGCAGCCATTCTCTCTTTACTGTCTTTCAATCTCCCCTCACCTGCCCCCTTTACTCTCATTCCATTCTAAACACCTGACAGGTCTGTAACTAATAAAACCTGTTCACTGAAGCCCAAGGTCTGGCTCCTCTTCCCTTTTATTCCCATTCTAACAATTACATTAGGTCCCTACATGGAACCTGATAACCTCCCTACAGTAAAGTCAATTGGTTAATGACCTTAATTTCCCATGTCCATATAAGGTAATTTATTCACAGGTTCTGGGGATTAGGATTTAGATATCAAAGGTATCCTCAAAAAGGAGACCATAGTCTCCCTCTGCTATGGGATTTCAGTCTGAAGAAATTGTATCTGTTTTGATTCAGCCTAACACAACTTGTTTGAAAAGAGCTTTAATCAAAGTCCAGGCCTTCGTAGCCTGTGATGCTGAAAGTCAAGTCCAAGCTCATTTCAAATAAGCTGTGTTGGGCTGGCCTCCACACACACATCTAATCCTGCCAAGAGGAATCTCATTAACTTGGAATATCCTGGTTCCTAAGGCAACTTCCGACATTGCCTAATTCTGTGTGATCCTCCCCAAATAAACCAAAAGCTATTCTTCCCTAAGAAAACAATTCTTGGTGGAGATAGCATTGAGGAAAAAATAATGTAAATCCCTCACCTGTTCCAAACTACGGGCAGATTCACATCCCCCACGACTGTATTCATGTTACATACATTGCACCTGGCTCTTCCTATGCGTTAGTTTTACCCACAGGTACGGAGTTATGAAATACCTGACTGAAGACATAAACCAATCTTCCATTGATTCGGCCCCGTCCAGTGACCACACTGTCTCCAGGAAACTGACAAGAAAAAAAAATGAAATAAAGGTTAAAAACGTCAAGTATTTCTTATCATGAACTCAGCTTTTACAAGTGTGTGTGTGTGTGTGTGTGTGCGCTACACACATACACAGCCACCAAATTCCTTAATATTAAGTATGAAAAAGATATGAGAAGGAATTTCCCCAAGCCCTGCAAAAGCAAGCACAAGACTAGTTTCATCCTCAGGGGTGAAGAGTGTTGTAGTCTTAGGTCTCACCGTACTTCCTAAAGGCAGTATAATCAAGAGGTGCACCAGGGCCACCAGTATCAAATGCTCACAGGAAGGAAAAGAACATACAAGGGCCATACAGAAGCTTGGCGAAATTTTACAGTATCTTTTAAATCCATTATTCCATGAATTTTTTTAATCTCCCTTCCACAAAGCATGGCAATTTCTACAACGGCACACCTGCACCCCCAAAACAGAAAGCCCATTTTGCAAGGAGCCTCAGCAATCACTGTGTAGCCCATGGGTCAGCTTCAGTAACTGGTACCGAGATTACAAATCCTTGGTCACATACAGCACATGAAGGAATCTAGGCACACAGCGAGTCCACAGAACTACACGCATCAGGGAGAGCACCTCGCTAAAGAAGCATTCCTGACGCTGCCTTCGAAACGCCAAGGCATGCTCTATGGGGAGAGGGAGGGGGAGTATAAAGCAATGGGCTCCACGAAGAAGAATGCGCGAAGGGGAAGAGGATGATGCTCAGGAGGGAATTTAGAAGGCAAGGGAGTGGGAAACTGAGTGGGGCACCGTGTAGGCTGTGGAATACAAATTAACGATCTGAAATACAAACCTCCACCCAAAGTTACAACAAAAAATTTTCTTTAAACCCAAGGTATAAATCTAACATATGTCAAAAGCGTCCATCTAGAAGTCTAGTAGTTACGAGCGGGGCTGCTAAGTGCAAGGTCAGCAGTTCAAAACCTCCAGCTTTCTACTCCCATACAGGTGCAGCCTAGGAAACCCACAGGGCAGTTCCACCCTGTCCTGTAGGACCACTATCTGTTAGAATCAACTTGATGGCAGCGAGCCGAGTTTGGTGTCTGGAGAAACCAGAGCACAACTGAAAAGATCCATCCTTCCAAGTCTGTATCAGCAAGAGCTCTGAACCCACAGCCAGAGCCCTGAGACAGCACAGGGGCAGGCAAACCACCCTCACTCTTCCACCTGCACATAGAGGCCTGGGGAGCCTGAAAGCCCACGGGTGCATCTCCGGAGGTTCTGCAATTCCAGGACCCCACATTTGGAAAAAATTAAGTAAAATGCATAGGTTTACACTTTTGGGGGGGGGTGGCTTTGCTTTACTGTCCTTCACAGGCACTTCATTTTTCTTTTTCTTTTTTTATTTTTAAGGTTTGTGTCAAGTCTGCACTGAATAAGTCTATATAAACACCATGATCTAAAATACAATATTTGCTCATTTCATGTCTCTGTGTCACTTTTGGCTACTCTTAAAATACTTACAGTTTTTAAAAGTAAATCATTTTATTGGGGCTCGTACAATGCTTATCACAATCCATACATAGATCCACAGCACATTTGTTGCCATCGTCATTTTCAAAACATTTGCTTTCTACTTGAGCCCTTGGTATCAGCTCATTTCCCCTCCCTCCCCCACTCTCCCTCTCTCATGAACCCTTGATAATTTATAAATTATTATTATTTTGTCATGTCTTACGCTGTCCGACGTCTCCCTTCACCCACTTTTCTGTTGTCTGTCCCCCAGGGAGGGGGTTATATATAGATCATTGTAATTGGTTCCCCCTTTCTACCCCACATTACCCTTACCCTCCTGGTATCGCTACTCTCAATGTTGGTCCTGAGGGGTTTATCTGTCCTGGATTCCCTGTGTTTTCAGTTTTTATCTGTACCAGTGTACATCCTCTGGTCTAGCAGGATTTGTAAGGTCAAACTGGGATCGTGATGTTGGCGGGTAGGAAGGATTAAAGAACTAGAGGAAAGTTGTATGTTTCATCATTGCTACACTGCACCCTGACTGGCTCCTCTCCACCCACCACCCACCCCTGTGGCCTTTCTGTAAGTGGTGTCCAGTTGCCTACAGATAGGCTTTGGGTCTCCACAGTCCCCCTTATTCACAATGATAAGATGCTTTGTTCTTTGATGCCTGCTACCTGATCCTATCAACACTTCGTGATCACATAGGCTGGTGTGCTCCTTCCATGTGGGTTTTGTTGCTTCTCAGCTAGATGGCCGCTGAGCCTTTAAGCTCATCTTCAAGCCTTTAAGACCCCAGATGCTATTTCTTTTGATAGCCGAGCACCATCAGCTTTCTTCACCAGATTTGCTCATGCACACATTTGTCTTCAGTGATCCTGTTGGGAAAGTTAGCATCATGAAATGCCAGATTAATAGAACAAAGTGTTCTTGCATTGAGGGAGTACTTGAGTGGAGGCCCAATGTCCATCTGCTACCTTAATTCTAAATCTATAAATATTCGCACATAGATAAATCAATTTCCCCATCATCATATACACATGTATTTACATATATGTATATGCCTGTATTTAGACCTCTATAAATGCCTTTTGCCTCCTAGTTCTTTCCTCTATTTCCTTTTACTTTCCTCTTGTCCCACTATAATGTTCAGTCTTCATTTTGGTTTCAGTAATTCCTCTCAGTTACATTGCCCTTGATCAAGCACTACCAGGCCTCCAACACCCTCCTCGCCATCGATTTTAGATCATTTGTTGTTCCCTTGTCCCTGAGTATCTTAGCCCCCACTTCCTTTCCCACACCTCCCCTTCTCCCATGACCCCCAAGAACCATCGGTCCTGCTGTTTTCTCCTCCAGATTGTTTATCCTGCCTATCTTATCTAGATAGACCTGCAGAAATAATAATACACACAAAAAAATAAGAGCAAGACAAAACAAAAAAACAAAACAACAACAAACCAACGACCGAAAAAAGGAAAGCCTGTACATAGTTAAAAACCTGTTTCTTTACTTTTAGGAGTGTTTTCTGGTCAAGTCTGATGGGATGCCCCGCCCTGGTCTCAAAAATCTATTTTTGGTATTCCCTGGGGACTTTGTTGCTCCGTTCTCCTTGCTGTTCTGTTGCACACCCTTACTGCTTCACCTCAGTGTGGTGGGGTCAGATCGGGTGCAATTTCCACATTGTGTCTCCAGTGTTGTCCCCCAATACTTCAACTTTTTTACAGTGCTAAATTTGTCCACTTTAAATTGACTACAGAATAGGGTAAACATAACTTTTAAACACCCTGGGGAACTTGTACTCCGTGACTTACTGTATTAAACGATCTCTAGCGTATGCCTGAAGCCCCAATGGCAGAAGGAATTCAGGGAAAGGCAGTAAAGACACATTAGATAGTGGGTATGCTGGCAGAGCCACGGGTAGATAGACAGATACCTTATTCTTCTCAGCAGCCATTCCAAAGTCTGCACATCTGTGCTCCACAAACATGTCGCTCTCAACAAAGCTGTCGGGGTCCAGCAGGAGACGGACTCGCTCTCTGGCTGTTAGCTTCCCCTAAAATACAACAGAGGTCATTCCGTGATGCCGTCAGAACAAAGTGAGCCAAGTAAGGGGAGGCCACAAGGGCCCGCTGAGCCCCTGCAGCCTAAGATGAAGCCTCCATTTTGTCCCCTAGCCCAGAGAGGTGGCACTTTCAGGAGGTATCAGAGAGTAAGAAATCCAGGGCAGGTCCCGTGCTTGAGAAGCCATCCTACTTGGAAAAGCAAAGAAAACGGGAGAGGAAAACGGCTGCGGGGAGTGGGGGGCGGGGGAGAGACCCTGGAACAACATAACTAATTTCACAAACACTCACTGGAGACAAGAGAATGGAGCAGCACAAGGTGAGGCGCCAGAGCAGGTGTGGTGAAGGGTCAGAGGCCACCCTCCCAGCTTCCAAGGGAGCTTTTTTTCTAGGAAAGTCCAAGGAAACACATCTCACCAGGGTCCAGCTGTTCCCCCCAAATCTAGGACCCATTACTTCCTGGTTCTTCTCCTACCTCCACCATGGGCTGCTCTTCCACCTGTCCTCCATGAGGACCCCTGCTTCCGACGCCACACCTGGCAACGATCTATGGTGTGGCTAGGTGGAAGAGGAGTGAGTGCTAAAAGCTCACTCTGAAGAAATTTTTTTTGTTTTTAATGTTTAAGGTGTTTTGGAGGTGGCGAGGTTCACTATTTGGGCTACACAGCCCTTAGTCCCAACCAAATACCCTGATCCACAATCTCCACATAAAAACATCTCATATTGGGAAATTTTTTCCCTAAAAAAAGTACCCAAAGCCAATGGAGCAGTATTACAACAGACAAGTAAGCAATCCTACACACTGGTGCATAAAGTTTAACAACTTCTGCGCACCATAATCTGCACACACACTCATCCTCACCCACCATGGCCCCCATTCAGCAAATCATAGGAACATGGCACCTGGTAGACAGCAAAGGCTTTGATGAATACACAAAGGAAGTAAGCGTGGGAATGGCTATTCAAAAATTGGGTGCAATGGCCAAACTTGACTGTCATCTCTACTGATGGCAAAACCCTCACCATGAAAACCATGAGCACTTTGAAAACCACAGTTTTATAACCTGCGAGCAAAGTCTGAAGAAACTACAGCTGATGGAAGAAAAACTCAGACCGTCTGCAGCTTTGCAATGGTGCTGTCGTCCAACCCCAGGAGTAGGATGGAAAGGAGAACACAACAAGAAAATTGAAGGTGTTAGATCATGGTGGAATGTGTTATGAACAATGTCACCTTTGCACAGATCCATGCAAAAGGAGAATAAAAATTCTAGCATCATTTGGACAAGAATTAGCTGTGAGAAGGAAAAAGCTCGGTTCAATGAGCAAATCTCCATACTGTTGTTGTTTTTGTTTTCATTATATTTAATTACTTCTTTCACACACATTTTACATGCATCTATTTCAAAGTGTTGATTTCATTAGGATCGTCCCTTTGATTAATAAATGAATGTTTGTGCTAAAAAAATTTAACTTTTTGGAAAAGCAATTTGGCAATGTATGTCAGTTTCTAAAAATCCCTACCTTTTGACCCATTAATTTCAGTTCTGGCAATCTAGACTAGTGAAATAGTCCAGAGTAAATTTTAAATGGAGTGGGAGGGCTTAGTTCCCAAAGATGTTCACTCAGCACTTCAAAAAACAAAATTAGAAACCACACTGATTTCTCAAATTAAGCAAATTATTAAATTTTTGGCAAATTTCATACAACCATTAAGATAAATCTCTACTGAAATATATCTTAGTAACTATGTAATATTCCTTAGGAAAGAAAATGTACCAAAAATTATGTGTTTATGTGCAGAAGAATATGTGATGCCAAATGGTAGCAGTACTTCTGAACAGCAGGATCATAAATATTTAGAGATTTGTCTCTGTTTCCAACTTCGTAAGGAGCCCTGTTGGCATAATGGTTACATGCTGGGCTGCTAACTAAAAAGTCAGCAGTTTGAAACAACCAGCAGCACTGAAGAAAAGAGATGGGGCTTTCTGCTCCCATAAAGAGTTAGTCTTGAAAATTCACAAGGAGTTTTGCCCTGTCCTATAGAGTCACTATGAGTTGGCATCTACCTGATGGCAGTGCTTTTGTTTTTTATTCTCAACTTTGTAAAATGAACATTCCTTGTGTCATTTAGAAATTATAAAAACAGTTCTAAAGAATTTCTATAATATAAAAAACGGTTTCTGTTCTGAAACATCACAACAGAACATTTACAGCTAAAATCTATCTATGAGTAGTTTTATATTTCCAGAATCCTCTTTTTGGAGTACTATACATCCAGATGTACTTAGGGGATCCTACAGAACTTAATAACTCTGTCAGCCCCATTGCCCCTTTCCTATGAAACCAACATTTACTCCACAGAAGGGGTAGGGAACCTCTTGACCTCTCCCCAAGGGCCACCATATTTATAGCATCCATCGAGAGCCACACAAAATTGCTAACTTATAAATTAGCCTGCTATATTTAATCAAGCATTTAACTAACTCATTCTTAATGTGAAGGCTCTTTGGTGAGGGTGTGATGTTAAGCTCTTTCGGCCTGTGAGCTCAATATTTCCCCATCCCTGCTCTATAGAATCGGAACACTTAAGATCATTTCCCTCCTCCCAAAAAGTATTTAAATACTCTTCTCCAAGCCTGTCTCCCAAGTCAACTTTCACACACAGCTTCTGAAAGCTGGAGGTTGGGAAATCTTCATTAACTTGGGAGTGGTGGGTCACTATTTAATTAGAACAGCATTTCCAGTGTTTAAAAGAGCCTTTTTCAAATCGGAACTTAGAACGTCTGAATCAACACACTCAATTTAGTCTGGTTTGCATCTCCACCCTAAAGACCCCAGCCTTTAGCCCAGTCACTCCCCTTCATCTGTAAGTTCCAGCTCCAGTGCCCTCATCTATACATTTCAATTCTGCACTTTCCCGTAAATTATTTAAATTGCCCAGCAACTCGTTCCTCACTTATCCACATGTCAAGGACCCCGGGGTCAAGCCTGGCTTCAAGGCTCAGGTCACCTCTCCGTGTCTCGGTTTCTTCTGCTAAATGGACTGGCAGACTACCAGGGTTGCGCCACTTACCAGACACAACGCCATTCTCAGCAGACTCCAGGCTCCGCGCCCCTGGGGGCAGTGCCCAAACCATCCGTTTCCTACCCTAACCGGGCTCGGCAGGTATTCGGAGGCAGACGATCTCCACCCCACGTTAAGGCAAGTTTGCCCACAGTTTTTGCCCAACGGCCCACTCGCTCGTGTCACCCCAGAATTCGCAGATGTAAAAATAGTGTCTATTATTGCTTCACTAGTTTAACTACCAGGGACTAAGAGGAAAGTATTATGATGATCGTGTTAAAATACATTGGCTCGTACTGAATAAATAACCTATCCAAAAAGTGTACGGCCATTAAGTGGTAAACGGGCTGCAGTCTTGCCAAATCCGCCTAAAAATGCGAAAGGAAGGCTGAAGGTGAGCAGGCACAAAGGTGTTTTACACTCCTTTGACCCCGCGGCCTCAGGAAAGGCCACAGGTACTCAAGGTGAACGTCCCGGCCGACGGCCCCGCCTCGCGATTGGCGGAGAGCGCCGGCGCCGCGGCCAGGCGCGCCGTGATAGGCTGCGGGCACGGGGGCGGGGCGGCCCGCGCGGACTCACCCGCTGGTGCTGCGCGTCTATGCGGTGCTGGCCCCCGCCCAGGTGCGCGGCCCGGCGCTTCTTCTCGATGCGCTCGGGCACGGGGACCGGGACGGGCTGACTACAGAGACCGCGGGCCGCGGCGCCGCGCGCGGCCTGCCGCCCAAGGTTGCTCACTCGGCTGCACAGCCTTGCCCCGGCCGCCGCCACCCTCAAGGCCGCCGCCATCTCTGCTCCACGCGGTTGCACCCACACGCGCCTCAGAGCGCGCATGTGCGTCCCCCGCGGTGCCGGGAGCGGGCACATGCGCAGTGTCCGTGGGCCGGCCTTTGCGCTGGACTGACTGCAGGGTGCTTGGGGAGAAGGCGGGGAGACTTGACCGGAAGCGCGTGTCTGGCCCTTCGATCTCGTTACCATTGGCATAGAAGGCAGCGTAGTTCTTAGTCTTCTCTGGACACTTACATTCCTAGTTTTGTCATCCCCCTTCTTCCAGAAAATGAGTCAGTTAACGTGTATTTAACACTCCGAGCCCAGGTGTTGTTTTAAGCGTTTACCACGCTCTGGTATATTTAACAAGGAGCCCAGGTGGTATCGTGGGTTATGTGTTGGATTGCTAACCACAAAGTCAGCGGTTCGAAACCACCCCAGCATGCTCCGCGGGAGAAAGATGAGGCTTTCTAGTTCCTAAAGATTCAGTCTCAGAAACCCACAGGGGCTGTTCTACCCTGGCCTATAGGGTCACTATGAGTCAGAACTGACCAGATGACAGTGAATTTGAGTGTTTCCTCTCCCAGTATTCATATTACCCTGATTTTACAGATGTGGCAAATGAAGCACAGGGGTAGAGTGATCCAAAAACAAGACTAAAGATGTGGTGAATTCAAACACAGCATGCTAAAGTGGCAGGTACTGAGCACAGAATTCTCACCTTGGAGTGAGTACTCTTGGTCAGGAGCCAGCAGTCTCAATATCACCAGGGAGCAATTTGCAAAGGCATGCTTTTGTGCTCCACCCCAAATCCACAGAATCATAAACTCTGGGGTTGGTGCTACCCCTTCTGTGTCATCAATGTTCTAGGTGATTTTGAGACTTGCTGGAGGTTTGAAAACCACTGTTCCAAGTATTAGAAGCTGCACTTTGGGGAATTTGCTCCTGTAACCTCAGCTAACAGATGGTTTTTTGACAACGAGCAAGGTATAGCCTTCTCTTTCTTAGCCACAGAAAACTAGGGCAGTTTTCAGGGTCTTCCCAAAACACAAACCGGGTCTGGGGTTTTACTGGAATGCAGTTCAATTCAGCAAGCATTATTGAGCAGCTCCTTTAGGCCAAGAACTGAACATTCGTACTGATGACATATCCCACCATGGGAATCGTTAACCCAGATTTTTAGAGAAACTGAGGGTCCGGATCTTTTGGCTGCATGAAATTCACTTGCATCTGTCCAACTGCACGGTGAGTGCTCTTAGCCCTGCATTTGGGTCCCAGCTTTAAGGACAGACCTGGCCAATCTAGGGAGGTGAGTGGACAAAGGGAATTCACCTTTGCCTCAGGAATTCAGGCAACTGTGAGCAAGACTGAATGTGTCAAGGAGAGTTTCCCTGAGAATGCTACTGCATGCTAGGCACTAGGGATAGTGGAAATAAAGCCTGCTATGTTCATATTATACACACTTCATTGTGTCTCCAGCTTTGAGTGGGGTGGCAGGAAATAAGAGTTTGAGACAATAATAGAGTTAAATTGGGGGCGGGGTGGGGGATTGCCATGTTCAAAAATTGGGACTTGATTTGGGGTGGGAGCAGTGAGACTTCCTTTTCCTAAAAAGTGCCTTGAAGCCTCCTCTCTTGTGACGCATCTCTCATTGTGTTATGGTTGTTTAGCTCTCTCCCCACCCAGCTAGACTAAACAACCCAAAGTCAATAGTAATCCTGAATTAAACAATCTTTTGCACCAGGAAAAGAGCCTTGGCAGCACAGTAGTTTAGCAGGCAGCTGCTAATTGAAAGGCCCACTCTTCGAACCCACCAGCAGCTCCCTAAGAGAAAGATGTGGCAGTCCATTTCTATGAAGAGTCGCAGCTTTGGAAACCCCATATCTTTACGAAGAGTCACAGTCAACTCCATGGCATGGGCTTTGGATTCATTAGAAATCATCTCCAGCACCAACAATAGGAGAGCTACATATTTCAGAGTGTCTGTTTGTTTTCGTTCACGGAGAATGAGGATAGATCAGAACAGTGAACTGTCAGCATTTCCTGGCCCTCCTAGACTGGCTGGTGACCACTTTTAGCAGGGATAAGGGGGATGTGACATGGGGGAAGGAGGAAATGGAAGAATTCACTTGGCAGAGCTAAAGTCCTCTCAGAAACAGACCTTAAGAGGAGATTAAACATGTGGGAAATTTATTAGGAGAAGAAAACGTTTAAGACAAAATGGGAGGGAGCTAGGAGAGGCTAAAATTGGGAGATTAGTCAGATCACAGACAAAGTCTGATCTCAGTGAAGGAGAGGGACAGAAGGAAGGTTGGGCAGGAGTTTCTTAGACTACGTACTATGAGATTTTGAAAAAAATTCAGCAAAACTGCTAAGGAGTCTTGGAGTTAAATTATTCCTGACTCCTGTGGGAGTTATAGCCTCAGCACAAATTCAGAAATTAGTTTTGAAACAGTACCTTGAGCTCACAGTTAATTACACTGCGTGCAGTCCAGGTGATTTCTCTTTTGGGTGGCCCCAGTAAATGGTGTGAGAGAACAGAAATTTTGGAGAGCCACTACAATCTGTGTGGGGAAAGATTTGGGGGTTTTGTTTGTTTTAATGTTTGTTGTGCATTAGAAATACACTTCTCTCTTCGATGTTTTTTTTTCCTTTTCATTTTTTTAAATTAAGTGCTTAAATCACATTTTCGTTGCTACACTGTCTCTTTGCATTCTAAGATTGGACCACAAAATCCCTGGTTTAGATTCCATTTCAGATTATTTAAAAAACAAAACAAAACTAGGAACTGATGTTTCCCTGGGCTACATAAATTTCCAAGATAATCTTGGAAAATCTTAATCTTTTCTGACTCCTGAGCGTTGTAAGAAAGGAGCAGAGCTGGCCTTCCCCTGATCCAGAACCACTTCAAAGCCTTTCTTTCTTTTTAATCATTTTATTGGGGGCTCATACAGCTCTTATCACAATATATCCCTGTGTCAAGCACATTTGTACATTTGTTGCCATCAGCATTCTCAAAACATTTGCTTTCTACTTGAGCCCTTGGTATCAACTCCTCATTTTCCCCCTCCCTCCACCACTGTCCCTCCATCATGAACCCTTGATAATTTATAAATTGTTAATATTGTTTCATGTCTTACACTGTCTGATGTCTCCCTTCACCCACTTTTTTGTTGTCCATCCCCCAGAGAGGGGGTTATATGTAAATCGTGGTGATCAATTCCCCCTTTATCCTCCACCTTTCCCTTACTCTCCTGATATTGCTACTCTCATTGTTTATCCTGAGGGATTTATCTGTCCTGGATTCCCTGTGTTTCCAGCTCTTGTCTGTACCCATGTACATGCTTAGGCTTAGCCAGATTTGTAAAGTAGAATTGGGATCATGATAGTGGAGGGGGAGTGGGGTAGGAAGAAATAAAGAACTAGAGGAAAGCTGTATGTTTCATCAGTGTTATACTTCACCCTGACTGGCTCATCACTTCCTTGTGACCCTTTTGTGAGGGGATGTCCAATTGTCTACAGATGGGCTTTGGATCTCCACTTTGCACTCCCCCTCATTCACATTGATATGATTTTTTCTTCTGGGTCTTTGATGCCTGATACCAGATCCCATCAACACCTCATGATCACACAGGCTGGTGTGTTTCTTCCATGTGGATTTTGTAGCTTCTCAGCTAGATGGCCACTTGTTTGTCTTCAAGTGTTTAGGACAGTGATTCTCAACCTTCCTAATGCTGCGACTCTTTCATACAGTTCCTCATGTTGTGGTGACCCCCCTCCCCAACCATAAAATTATTTTCGTTGCTACTTCATAACTGTAATTTTGCTACTGTTATGAATTGGGTGACCCCTGTGAAAGGCTCATTCGACCCCCAAAAGGGTCACAACCTACAAGTTGAGAACCACTGCTTTAAGACCCCAGATGTTAGATCTTTTCATAGCTGAGCACCATCAGCTTTCTTCACCACATTTGCAATGCACCCATTTTGTCTTCAGTGATCATGTTGGAAAGGTGAGCATCACAGAATGCCAGGTTATAAGAACAAAGTGTTATCGCATTGAGGGAGTCCTTGAGTCAAGGCCAAATATCCATCTGCTACGTTGACACTTCACATATAAATATATGTGCATAGATCTATTTCCCTATGGTCATATATAAATATATTTACATATGTACATGCCTGTATTTGGACCTCTATAAATGCCCTTTGCTTCCTAGTTCTTACCTCTATTTCCTTTTACTTCCCTATTGTCCCACTATCATGCTCAGCTTTCATTGGAGTTTCGGTAATTCCTCTCAGTTGCATTGCCCTTGATCAAGCCCTACCAGGCCTTCTACACCCTTCTTGCCATCAATTTTAGATCACTTATTCCCTTGTCCCTGGGTTTGTTAGCACCACTTCCTTTCCCCTGCCTTCCCCTCTCCCATGTCCCTCCTGGAACCATTTGTCCTCTTCCTGTTGTTTTTTCCTCATTGTTTATCCCACCTATTTTATCTAGATAGACATGCAGAGACAATAATAAGCACAAAAAACAAGGCAAAGCAAAACAAAACAGTAAAAGAAAACCAAAAAAAACAAACAACAGCAACAAAAGAAATGCCTATAAATGGTACCAGGTCTGTTTGTTGACCTTTAGGCATGTCAAGTCTGATAGGGTGCCACACCCTGGCCCCAAAGTTTATTTTTGGTATTCCCTAGTTACTTCATTGCTCTACTCCCCTTGCTGCTCTGTTGCGTGCCCTTAGAGTTTTGCCCTGGTGTGGTGGGGTCAGATCAGGGCACAATTCCCACACTGTGCTCCAGTGTTGTCCCTCACAGCGATATGGGTCAGTGAGGGAGGTCTTGTCTCATGGTGGGGCCGGCCCTATGGTCCTCTCTGTGCATTGGGTGCTCCGAGCAGGAATATTGTCCTAGAGTAAGGTGACCAGACGTCCCATTTTTAGCGGGACATTCCTGATTTTTAACAATTTGTCCATGTTCCGCGTCATTTTTAAAAAGTCCCGTTTTTTGGAAAGAATGCATGACAAGCTAGGGAACGGCGGGAGAACGTGAAGGGAATATACATAATACATAACGCCATTCAAATAGCTGATTTATTGCCCGTAGATGTGGAAAATATTGTTATTAAAATATATTCTTTATATATACACATTGTGCGCATTAAGATGTTTAAAGAATTTTGTGAAACTGCAGAAGTCGAATACCAGAAAATACTTGGATACAGTAAAATGCACTGGATAGTTCTTTTGCCAGCTGTCAAAAGTATTTTGAAAATACACGATCCTTTGAAATCCTACTTTCTATCACAGGATAAATGTCCGAGAATTTTAGAAGAGTTTTTTGAAAAAGAATCTTCAAAAATTTGGCTAGAGTTTGTACACAATCAAGCAGCTCTTTTTCAAAATGCTATAAAACTTATTGAAGGTGACAAAATTTCAGTAATCGAAGTAGCAAATGAAGTTAATAATTAAAATTTTCAGTGTCAAGAGCGGTTAGAAAATAATTTTCTTCTTTTAACTATCCATAATAATATAAGCCAACTAGAAAAACAAGGTGCAATAAATTGTGCAGATATCATGGATCACATTAAAAAGTTCTATAGTAACTGCATAGATTATTTAGAAGAGTAGACAGTACATTATAATTATATTGAACATTTTCATTGGGTTACATTAAAACAAGAACTTAATTGGAATGATGTGCAAAAATCATTTGATCATATTACTCAAAATTTCCCTTATAGTAATACTCCCCAAAATGATCTTTTTAATGAGGTACATTATTTTTTAAATATATTGATGAGGAAAAGGTTAAATCTTGGGCATCAACAAAAATCACAATAGAGAACAAATGGTTAGAAATATTTCATCATTTTGAAAAAAACCATGTTCCATACAATAATGCACTAAAAATTGTGGTATACGTGATGTCCTTACCAGGAACTAATGCTGCGACTGAACACATTTTTCTTACGGTAAATAAAGTGTGGACATCAGAAAAATCATAATTAAGTGTTGAGACTGTGAAAGCCATTTTATGTGTGAAATACAATTTAACAAATTCTTGTGAAAAGTTCATGACCTTTTAAATGACAGCAATCTACTAAAAAAATTCACTCAAATGAGAAATATGCCAAAGAATAAAATAATACTATACATAATTTAATGTATCATATTTGTAAATTGTACTTATGTTGAAATTAAAAATATATATATTACAATACTATTTTTGCATTCTATGAATATTTGTTCCTTATAGACCAAATTTTTAATCAAGAACCCTCCCCCTCCCGGTCAATGGTGTCCTGCTTTACCAATGTTAAAATCTGGTCACCTTATCCTAGAGGCTTGTTGGACTGGCCTCTGCTCCACTCTCTCTCCTTCCCTCTTCGTTCACTCCTGTGTGCTCTGATCCGAAGCACCGCTCTCCCTGAGCTGTGCTTCAGTGCTATCCTCTGAAGTGAATTCTTCTAGGAGCGAGGGTGGGTGGTGGCTGTCCACCTCAAAGCCATGCTTTCACTCTTGCTGAGCTGCTCTTCCTTTGAAATTGTTGCCCCCTGTAGATAACACCCTTTCAGCATTCTGTTTACTTCTATGGCATACCCTCTATTATAGATCTATTTGTGTCCCCTAAAAATTCTACCCTCTACTCCTGTGGTATCAGGGTTAGACTCATTGAACAATAATAACCTGAGTAAATGAGTCATGCGATTACATCAAGATTACATCAAATCGTGCAATTGCATCATGCAGGATGAATTACACCTCAACCTAAAGAAAACAAAAATTCTCACAACTACCAATAATCAAGATCCTGATAGAGAGAAAAGATAGAAGTTGTCGATGATTTTATTTTACATGGATCCACAACTGAGAAGCACTGGTGGTGCTGCCAGGTAAGCACTGAGCTGCTAACCACAAGGTCAGCAGTTCAAAACCACACTTGCCCCAGAGGAGAAAGATGAGGCTTATCTGCTCCCATAAAAATTTACAACCTTGGAGACTATAAGGTAACTATGAGTCAGAATTGGATTGAGGGCACTGGGTTTTGGGGTTTGGGATCCAAACCAATACTCATGGAAGCAGCAGTCAAGAAATCCAACAACATATTGCATTGGGCAAATCTGCTGTAGAAGACCCCTTTAAAGTATTAATGGGCAAAGATGTCACTTTGAGATCTAAAGTGCCTCTCATCTAAACCGTAGGGTTTTCTCTCTCTTCATATGGCTGCAAAAGCTGGACAATAAGAAAGATTGCAGAAGAATTGATGCATTTGAATCATTGTGTTGGTTAAGAATATTTACTCTACCATAGACTGCCAGAAGTACATCCAGAATGCTCCTTAGAAGCCAGGATGGCAGTGTTTTATCTCATGTGCTTTGAATATATTACCAAATGGACTAGTCCTTGGGGAACACCATTCATCGACCTTGGTAAATTACAGGGTAGTGAAAAAGCAGAAAACCTTCAACAAGATGAATTGACACAGGGGCTGCAATATTGGGCTCAAACATGGGACAAATTGTGAGGATGGCACAGGACTGGCCAGTGTTTTGCTCTCTTGTAGATCTGGTCACTGTGAGTCGGAACTAACTGCAAAACACCTCAAAAATACAACATCTGTTATAGGTTTTTATATATATAATACAAATTACAGCTGAATTACAGTTGGCCATCTAAGGGAGTGAAGGGAATCCAGCACACATGGACACAATCAGTATAAAGAACTAATGGACTTATGAACCTCAGCCTCTGCTACTCAGACCAGAAGAACTAAATGCTGCCTGGCTAACATTGCTGACTACCCAGAGAAGGATCACAATATAAGGCTCTAAATGGAATGAGAGAGACACAGATGTGGATAAAAATTCCAAATCATAGAGGGGAATAAAACCAACAGGCTAACTGATGTGATGGAGAGGAATAAAACTCCTGAGACTGTGACCCCTATACATTTTCAAGTCTGCAACTGAACTCACCCCAGGGGCTCAACTTTCAATCAAACTGTAGACAGACCTGTAAGGTGAACAGAAACACCAAGAAGGTATGCACCCCTTGAAGCAATCCCTCATAAGAAATCAAAAGAGTTAAATTTGCCCAGGAAGAAAAGTCAGAAGGCAGGAAGGGATAGGAAATAGGAATGAATGGAAATAGAAAAAGGGAGAAAGTGACAAGAGCACTGTTACATTGTGGGCAATGCAATCAATATTACAAAACAAAATGTGTATGAATTGCTGAATGGAAAACCAACTGGCTCTAAACTTTCACCCAAATCACAATAAAAAGTTCAAAATCATCATACACGAAGAAAACAAAGGGTCAAAAAAAAAAAAGAAAGCAAAGGCTCATTTCAAAGGCAGGAAAGAAAGGAAAGACTAAAATGGATATCCAAAGAGGTGCTGAAATGTGTTGATAAACAGCAAGAAGTTAAATTGACTGGAAGAAATGATGACATTCAACAGAAGATTTCGAAGGGAAGCTTTATACAACAAAGTAAAATATTATAATGAAATGTAAAAAAAACTCGGGGTTAGAAAACCAAAGGGAAGAACTTATCAGAATTTTTCAAACTGAAAGAACTAAAGAAAAAAAAATCAAGCCTCAAGTTTCAATATTTGGAGGAGTCCATTGAACAATACGAAGAGCCCTGCTAGCATAGTGATTGTACATTGGCTGCTAACTGAAAGGTCAGTAGTTCGAAACCACCAGACACTCTGAGGGAAAAAGACTGAACTTTCTACTTCCATAAGAAATTACCGGCTCAAAAGAACTTCCAGGAAGATGGCGACTGAGTAACACATACCAGAGGGACTCTGCAGAATTCAGCCCAGAAGAGTTACTTAAAGGGAAATTCAACACTGCTGGAATGCAGGAGGAGCATCATAAAGACAAGTAGGCACAGACCCACGGGATTTTAAGGGGCTGGAGGCTATTGGCTTACCTCAGTGGAGGCCAGCTGGGGCTTGACCTAGGCCCTGACACTGTCTCTGCTGGAGTCCAGACCATTTGGAACCTGTAGGGCAGCTTGGTCTCAACACAGCCACAGTTTGCCACCACCCACCTCGGGGCAGGTTCTGGACCCTTGCAGATCCATGGGCAGGCTCAACTGCACTGTTGCTCTTGTTTCCATCTCCTTTCTGTTCCCCCCTCAGTCTTGGGGCTGCGTGGGGGCCTTTTCTCGCGTAGCCGCAGCTTGCTGTTGCTGCCTCGGAGTAGGGACTGAGCCCTTGTGGCTCCGTTGGTGGGGATAGGGACTCAGCTGTATTGTTGCGCTTGTTTCCATCTCTTCACTATATCCCCCACTCCCCAGCCCCCACAGGCTTAACGGGCTTGATTTTTAACTTTTTATTCTCCTCTTTGTCTCTTTCTTGGTCTCACACACTACCCCTAACCTCCAGACCACTCCTCTTACCCTAGGGCATTTACATGGTACTTCACACCCAGCTAGGTGAGCTCCACCCTGTGTAGCTAGCCTGAGGCTGGGGAAGGCACTGCTGACCTCTGCCAGGGGATACTCTACTCAACATCTTACAGGGGAATTTCTGCCTGTGTGCCTGGGGTCCTAAGGTAGCTCAGCCAACACTCCTAAATGTTCCAAGCTGCTGCAGGAACTTCTGCCCAACCTCCGCAACACCAAAGCAGGCAACACCAAAGCAGCAGCCTTCTGGGGCACTCCCCTGATAGGGAAGCCACAAGAGATTAAAGTGGTAGGTTAATTCAATAGTGAAATAAGCTGTAGGCAGTTCGAAGAAGCATTCCACAAGTCTCCCAGAGAGAGCCAGTGCTCTTCCACTCCTTGGAAAAATGGCACCTGGCTCCTCTAATACAACTCAATGCAAATAGCCATCAGCCCCAACAACGTCAACAAAAAAACCGGGAGAAACAAAAGGCAATGCCAGAAGATGTCCTGAACATAATGACATGCATAGAAGAAGCAGACATTGAGCTGCCACAGAAAGAAATTTTCAGAGTGCTACTTGGAGTCATACAGGATATAAGGGAAACAATACAGAAAAAGGATGAAATGATAGAAGAGGTAAAAGCCATAAACCAAAGGGAAATACAGGAGCTTAGGGAGGAGGTAACAAAAACCAGTAGCAGACTCACAGACCTCGAGAAGTGACTAGAGGAATCAGAGAACCGCATCAGTGACTTGGAGGACAGCCAAGCAGACTTTAACAAACGCAAACAAAAATCTAATAAGATAATCAGAGAAGCTGAAGAAAACTTAAGACCTATGACTGATGCTATGAAGCAGAACAACATTGGAATTATTGGCTTACTGGAGGAAGACACAACAAAGAAGTCATCCACAACAATAGCGAGAGAATTCTTGGAGGAAAACTTCCCTACTTTAATGAATGAAAATCAGGTAACAATTCAGGAGGCTGAAAGAACACCAGCTAGACTGGATCCCAAGAAGTCACCAGTGCACATAATATTTATATTATCGAACTTGAGGAAAAGGAGAAAATCATAAGAGCAGCTAAGGAAAAACAAGCAATCATATATAAAGGTTCCCAAATAAGAATATATTCAGACCTATCTGCAGAAACTATGACAAAGAGGAGAGAGTAGAGTAACATATTTCAAAAACTGAAGGAAAACAATGCAAACCCAAGAATACTCTACCCAGCCAAATTATCGATCAAGATAGATGGAGAAGTAAGAGTCTTCCCAGACAAGGAAAAACTGAAAGAATATGTTAGAAGAAACCCAGCCCTACAAAAGATCCTTGCCGAACCAGTATGGGAAGAAGAACACTCACCAAGCATAAATAAGCGACAGCCACATAGAACAACCTCACCCAGAGGACAAAAAAGAGAAAACAGACCTCAAGATAGCATCGACTTAAGGATGGAAAGACCTCAAAGGGTGCTGAGGTAAGCTTTAAAAAAAAAAAAAAGGCAAAAGGGGCGTATGGAAAAGAGCTACAGTATACAAACATTCCTGGGGTGTGGACCAGGTAATATGGTAGGGACCAGACCAAATACAGGGATACACATGGTAGACAACTAAAAAGGAGATGGGGAAAGGGAAAAAATAATAACAATTAAAAAGAAAAGGATACCAGGGGCACAGGGCACTAACCCACCCAAGGGGAGGGTACTGTTTGTCTCCACAGGGAAAGAGGGACCAGACTTCAACCCGATGCTCCAAGATGTGAATGCAACATGCTGGCGTGGAGTAGGGAACCAGTGGGGAGGTCTGGGGGGCCGGCCCAACCCCAACTACTAAGTGGACACCTGCCCCTCCCCTCAGAATAATTTATTTCAAAGGACAGCACTGAATCTACAGCTCCGGAAGAGGGACATACCTAATCAGAACACATGGGAGCAGATGAAGGGGAGGAGGAGAGAGTGGAGCACATCATGGTCCACCAGGCCATGAGGTCGATGTTCCCAATTAGAGCAGCCAGTCAGCAGAGAGGACAACATGGCCAGTCCCACTATGAGACATGACACCCCTCACTGGCCCATAGCCCTATAGGGGACAACACCAGAGACACAGTGTGGGAATTGCACCTGATCGGATTCCACCACACCGAGACAAAACATTAAGGGGGTGCAACAGAACAGCAAGGCAATGGAGCGGCGAGGTCCCCGGGGAATGCTGAAGGTGGACTTTGGGGCCAGAGCATGGTGCCCCAATAGACTGAACTGGAAAACACTCCTAAAGGCCAACAAACAATCTTTGAACTACAAGCTTTTCATTCGTGTTGTGTTTTGTTTTGTTTGTCATTGGTTTGTTGTTGTAGTTGTTTTGTTGTATATTGTTGCTTGGTTTTGCTCTGTCTTGTTTTTGTGCATGTTATTATCTCCGCAGGTCTGTTTAAATAAGATGGGCTGGATGAATAATTGGAGGAGAAAACAACAGGACTGACAGTTCC
This sequence comes from Tenrec ecaudatus, assembly GCF_050624435.1. Classification (NCBI taxonomy): domain Eukaryota; kingdom Metazoa; phylum Chordata; class Mammalia; order Afrosoricida; family Tenrecidae; genus Tenrec; species Tenrec ecaudatus. Next base: position 144,524,680 of record NC_134533.1, read on the forward strand.
GCGGGGACATGGGAGAGGGAGAAGTTGAGGTAAAGGTAGTGGTGTTAATAAACCCAGGGACAAGGGAACAACAAGCGTTCCAAATCAGTGGTGAGGAGGGTGTGGAGGCCTGATTGGGCATGATCAAGGATAATGTAACTAAGAGGAATTGCTGAAACCCTGGTGGGGACTGAGCATCATAGTAGGACAGGAGAAAAGTCAAAGGAAATAGAGGAAAGAGCTGCGAGGCAAAGGGAATTTATGCAGGTCTAGCTAAAGACATGTACATAGGCAAATATTTTTATACATGAATATGGGGAAATAGATCTATGTGCATATAGTTATAGGTTTAGTATTAAGGTAGCAGATGGAAGTTGGGCCTCCACTCAAGTACTTCCTCAATGCAAGAATACTTTCTTCTATTAAATTGGCATTCTATGATGCTCACCTTCCTGACACAACCGCTGAAGACAAAGAGGGTGAACAACCAAATGTGGTGAAGAGAGCTGATGGTGCCTGGCTATCAAAAGATATAGCATCTCAGGTCTTAAAGGCTTGAAGGTAAACAAGCAGCCATCTGACTCAGAAGGAATAAAGCCCACCAGCCTGTGTGATCACAGATGCCGAAGGGATCAGTTATCAGGCATCAAAGAACAAAAAATCATATTAGAGTGTGCTCACCTCCCTCATATGACCACTGAAGACAAATGGGTGCATACACACACACACACACACACATACATACACACACATATATATATTCTTATATATATGACAATTCATACACCAATTATATCAAGCACATTTGTACATAGTTGTCATCATTATTTTCAAAACATTTCTTTCTATTTGAGTCCTTGGTATCAGCTCCTCTTTTTCCCCCTGCCTCCTCTACCCTCATGGGCCCTTGATAAGTTATAAATAATTGTTATTTTCATATCTTACACCATCCACTATCTCCCTTTACCCACATTTCTGTTGTTCACCCCCCTGGAGAGAGAGAGAGAGAGAGAGAGTGTTATATGTCAATCATTGCAATTAGTTCCCTGTTTCTCCCTCTTCTCCCCCCACCTTACCCCTCCCCTAATGGTATGACTACTCCCATTATTGTTCCTGAGGGGTTTATCTGTCCTGGATTTCATGTGTTGAGTTCTCTTATCTGTACCAGTGTACATGCTCCAGTCTAGCCGGATTTGTAAGGTAGAACTGGAGTCATGATAGTGGGGGGGGGGGTAGGAGGAGGAAGCATTAAAGAACTAGAGAAATGTTGTGTGTTTCATAGGTACTATGCTGCACCCTCCCTTGTAATCCCTTCCTTGTGGCCCTTCTGTGAGGGGATGTATAATTATCTGTAGATGAGCTTTGGGTTTTCACTCCGGTCCCCATCATTTGCATTGATTTAATTGTTTGCTTGGGGTCTTCTGATGCCTGATACCTGATCCCATTGGCACCCCATGATCACACAGGCTGGTGTACTTCCATGTGTGCTTTGTTGTTTCCCTGCTAGATGGCCACTTGTTTCACTTAAAGCCTTAAGACCCTAAATGTTATTGAGAGGTAAAAACTGAGACACGGAATGAAGGTAGAATTGAGATAAAGAATGTGAGGTTAAAAAAAAATTAAAAGAGAAGAAAAAAAAAAAGAATGTGAGGTTAAGAGTGGCTTTATTAGGTAGGGAAAGAGGTCCCAGGAGGGAAGGGAGAGCAGAGAAAGGGACAGGAGCATCTTGAGCTCCCAGGAAGGAAATCGCACCTGGCAGTTAGGTGGTGGGACTTATATAGGGTCTGAGCCATGGACATATGTACTGATAAGGGGATGGGAGTTTTTAGTGCTGCACCTGCAGGATTTGAGTCAGGATGGGGCCTGTGAGTAAATCATCTTGTTTTTGCAGACTTGCTTCAATCAGGAATGCTGGGGGAAAGGGCTGAGTGAACCCCGCCTGGAGAGATAAGCTCTTTTTAAAAATTATTTATTTTTATTATTTTTTTTGAGCTAAGCTCTTTGGAATGCTGAAAGCAGGGCTGCAAAGTCCAGCAGGTTTTTCTGAGAGGTTGGGGGAAGGGGATGCCTGGTCCAGACCCAGCCCAAACAGCTATATCTTCTAATAGCCAGGCACCATCACTTTTTTCACCACATTTGCTTATGTAACCATTTTGTCTTCAGCAATCATGTAGGGAAGGTGAGCATCACAGAATGCCAGGTTATTAGAACACAGTGTTCTTGCGTTGAGGGAGGACTTGAATACAGCCCCAGTGTCCCTCTGCTGCCTTGATACTTAACAGTTCAATATTTGAACATAGACCTATATCCCTTTCGCTATATATTACGTACATATGTACGTGCCTAGGTTTATACTTCTATAAATGTCTTTTGCCTCTGAGTTCTTTCCTCTATTTCCTTTCAGCTTACTCCTGTCCCATTATTATTACTATTATTTATTAATCATTTTATTGGGGGCTCTTACTGTTAGAGAAATCAGCCTCTAACAACCGTGGGGGTTTGTAGGTGCAATTGTACAGCAATAATATATAACGATTCTAATAAAGCCATAGAGAATAGGTGAGAAGATAGAATAAAGGAGTCAGACACATTTCATAGTAGCATGCTCACCTCTGGAACGACCATGATCTCAGCAGCCAGGTCCACACAGAGAGAAAGGGTAGAGGAGAGGAGACTATATTTCTAACCAATACTTATATATACTTAGGGGGCATGCAAGTCCCTCTGATTACAAGTAACCACATATGTCACAAGAAGGGGTTCTACCATAAGCAAGACAAGCAATGGGAGGACCATGAGATAGGTGTATACACACAATTGGAAGGGGCAGCCCTACGGGTACACATATAACTAGATGGGCAGACCCTAGATTCAAGATAGCAGCCTAACCTTGGTCCTCCTTGAGTTGGCTTGACCTGGTCTTCAGTCTCTCCTTCAGGAAGACAATCCACTATCCTTATCAGCAGGGAGTGGGCCCTTCTTAGGGTGGGACAGACTATAGTGTGATTGCTCTAAATGGCTATAATCCTCAAGGAGGTAACCTCATAGCAGTTTGTGTTGACCTCCAAGTGTACAGTCATTTACCATGCGTTGCATATATTTGGGGAACAACCTGGGAAAAAAAATCCTTCTGCACCCCACATCTTACTATTCTTATCACAATCTATATATCCATCCATTGTGTCAAGCACTTTTGTACATATGTTGCTATCATCATTTTCAAAATATATACTTTCTACTTGAGCCCTGATATCAGCTCATTTTCCCCCTCCCTTCCCCGCCCTCCCTTTCTTATGAACCCTTGATAAGTTATAAATTATTTTTATTTTCATATCTTACATCATCCGTTGTCTCCCTTCACTCATTTTTCTGTTGTTCCCCCTGGCAGAGGAGGGTTATATGTCGGTTATTGTGATCTGTTCCCCCTTTCTCCCTCCACCTTCCCCCTACCCTCATGGTATATTACTTACATTATCGTTCCTGAGGGGGTTATCTGTCCTGGATTCCATGTGTTGTGAGCTCTTATCTGTACCAATGTACATGCTCCAGTCTAGCCAGCTTTATAAGGTAGAACTGGGGTCATGATAGTGGGACAGGGGTGGGTGGGGAAGCATTAAAAAACTGGAGGAAAGTTGTCTTCATTGGTGATATACTGGACCCTGACTGGCTCATCCCTTCCTTGTGACCATTCTGTAAGGGATGTCCAATTGTCTACAGATTGGTTTTGAGTCTCCACTCTACACACCCCTTCATCCACATCAATGTGATAATTTGTTCTGGGTCTTTGATGCTCAATACCTGATCCCATCGACACCTTGTGATCACACAGGCTGGTGTGCTTTCTTCCATATGGGCTTTGTGGCTTCTCAGCTAGATGGCCACTTATTTATCTTCAAGCCTTTAAGACTCCAGATGCTATCTCTTTTGATAGCTAGGCACTATCAGCTTTCTTCACCATATTTGCTTATACACCCATTTTTTCTTCAGCGATCATGTCGGGAAGGTGAGCATCACAGAAGGCTTGGTTATTAGAACAAAGTGTTCTTGCGTTGAGGGAGTACTTGAGTTGAGGCCCAATGTCCATCTACTGCCTTAATACTTAACATATAAGGATATGCACATAGATCTATTTCTCTATCATTATATATATATTTACATATGTACATGCCAGTATTTAGGTCTGTGTAAATGTCCTTTGCCTCCTAGTTCCTTCCTCTATTTCCTTTTACTTTCCTCTTGTCCCACCATCATGTTCAGCCTTCCTTTGTGTTTCAGTAATTCCTTTCGACTACATTGCCCTTGTTCAAGCCTCATCAGGCAGTCTATGCCCTCCTCACCATCGATTTTAGATCACTTTTTGTACCCTTGTCCCTGGGTTTATTGGCTCCCTCTCCTTTTCCGCCACCTCCCTCTCTCCCCGGTAACCCCCTGCCCCCACCCCTGTCAGTCCTGTTTTTTTCTCCTGGGGATTGTTTATCTTGCCTATATTATATAGGTAGACACGCAAAAAGAAGAAGAAGAAAGCGGGGTGGGTTATAGTTCCAAGTCTGTCAGCTGACCCTTATGTATGTTTTCTGATCTGGCTTGATGAGGCCCTAAGCCCTGCCCTCTGAGTGTGAAGTCTATTTTTGGGATTCCTCAGGGACTTAATTTCTTTGCTCCCTTTCTTCTCTGTTGCACTCCCTTTGTGTTTTGCCCTGGTGTGTGTGTGTGTGTGTGTGTGTGTGTGTGTGTGTGTGTGTGTCAGGGGTGGGGTGTCAGACCAGGCACAATTCCTATAATTCCCACTGTGTCTCCAGTGCTGTCCCCTGCAGCACTATTGGTCAGTGAGGGGACATTATGTCTCATGGTGGGCCAGCCCTATGGCACTTTCTGTGCCTTGACTTCTTCAAGCAAAAGTGTCACCCTTAGGGTTTGCTGCACCAGGCTGTTCTCTCTTTCTCGCTCTTTCCCTATTGGTCTGCTCCCGCGCGGTCTGGGCAGACCCCACCTCCCTGGGCTGTATCTTCCTTCAGTGCTCTCCTCTGTAGTGCAATCTGTTGAGAAGGGGGGTTGACATAGCTGGGATTGGGGCCAGCCTGCAGATCTTTCTGTTCGTTCACTGCTTCAGACCGGTGTGTTGCCCTCAAGGATTCAAACACACTACCAGGGGGGAAAACTTTTTACTTGGCTAGTTAATGGTCAGAAGGAGCTCAAAATACATCTTGAACTCCCACTGTAAACCATACTCCATTTACTGCATTGAGTTCATTCTAATTCATAGTGACCCTATGGGACAGGGCAGAATTCTCCCATGGGTTTCTGAGAGATTGTAATTCTTTATAGCAGTAGGAAACCTCATCTTTCTCCTGTAGAGCAGCTAGTAGTTTCAAACGGCTAACCTTGTAGCTAGCTAGCAACCTAACGCATAACCACTATGCCAGAGGTCCTCACTAAAAACCATAGCCTTCCATAAACCAAATGTTTAGAATTTAAACTTGAATACAGTGCTGAGCATTTCAACACTGATTTCAGCACTGATTATTGTATTGGTCTGGATTCTCTAGATGAGCAAACCCAGTGATTTACACACACGTACAGAGACCGGACTAGGTAGAGAAGAGTGAAGCATTGGAATTGGAGGACTAATAATCCCTGATATGCAGGTGACACAATTTGCTTGAGGAAAGTGTAGAGGGCTTGAAGATCAAATCTAGCCTTCAGTATGGGTTACACTTCAAGGTAAAAAAGAATAATCTTTAAACTAGATCAATTAACATTGCGATAAATGGAGAAAAGACTGAAATTGTCAAGGATTTCATTTTACTTGTGGCTTGGGCAAATTTGCTGTAAAATACCTCTTTAAAGTGTTAAAGAGCAATGATGTATGTCATTTTGAGGATTAATTTGGACCTCATCCAAGCCATGCATGCAAATCTGGATAATGAATAAGAATGTCCCAAGAAGAATTGAGGTCTTTGAATTAGGGTGTGGACAAAGAATACTAAGTATATCATGGACTGCCAAAAAAAAAAAAAGAACAAATCTGTCTTGGAAGTACAAACAATACTCCTTAGAAGCAAGGATGGTGAAATTCTGTCTGAAGGGCTTTGGGCACTTTATGAAGGGAGATTAGCCTCTGGGGAGGGACATCATCACACTTGGTAAAGCAGTTGATTAGAGAAAAAGATGAATGAGACCCTCAATGGGATGGATTAACACAGTGGCTATAACAAGGGGCTCAACTCCAGGGACGATGTGCAGACGATGCAGAACCTAGCAGGTTTATTTGATTGGACATAGGTCACCAGGAGCCAGAACCACGCTGGTGCCTCACAACATGCTAGTGCAGTACTGAGAGCACTTGCTGGCTCACTAAAAGGTCTATGGTCAGAACACACCAGCCACTCAGTTGGAGAACTTCAGTTGTTCAGTAATGATTTATAGCCTTCCCCAAGGGGAGAATGTGCCCGATATCTTGTTCCTAATTAGACACTTTTGACCTAATTTAAATCCAGACCTTAGTGACCCAGGACGTGGGCTATCAACAACTGGGACTTTATACTCTGTCCTTTTGAAGGGCACAATACCCTTCGCAGACCACACCAGAAAGATCCGATTTGGAAACCCCTCTAAGCAAATTGAACTTTACCTCAAACCACCTGTAGCAGATAAAAGGAATGGAAATACTCCCTTGGATTTAAGGCTGAAATGCCCTAGTATTATATCCCAAGGTTGTGGAATTGCTAGCCATTGGACTTTGGTTTGGAGAGCTTCCTTTGGAAGTGCCTGATGTGTGGTAGCCTGGATCCACCATATATTTACTATTTTCATGCTCTCTTTTTGTTTTTATGACATGTGTTAGTCTAGTACGCATGATTCAGAGATGTCAATGGCCTTGTTATCAGATAGAGACTATTGTAAAGTTGGTTATAACAGACACAGTTAGGTTAAAATGTAACACTATCATTTGATCTCCTTTTTGACTCATTTTAAATTTATTCCAGTTTTTAATATTTTATGCTTTCTTTTCATCTTAAATAACAGTTTATTGTTTTGTCAAGTATTATTTAATTTTTCATTAATATTTTATTTATTAAACCATTTCGGGAGGTGCTCTCACAGAAATCATAACAATCCATAATTCAATTAAATCAAGCATAATTGTACAATTACTGCCATCATCGCTTTCAAAACATTTTCGTTCCTGTAAAATTCTTTGATATCAGCTCCCCTTTATCCCCTCCCTCCCTGCCCTACCCCCAGGAACCCTTATTCTTATATTATATGTAATAATAATTATTATTATTTGCCATGTCTTACACCATCCAATGTATCCATTCACCAACAATTCTGTTGTTCCGCTCAAGTGGGGTTATACAGTCATCCTGGCTATTGGTTCCCCCTTCCTACTCCTCTCTTCCCACAGCCTCAGCGAATCATTGCTCCCATTATTCTTTCTGAAGGGTTTGTCTATCTTGAATTTCATGTATTGAACAATCTTTATTATAAAAATGAATATATGTAGGTCTAAGATTAATAAGATAAAACTAGAACCACAATAGTAAGTCGAGGAAATACTAGAGAACGAGGATAGTTATGTGTTTCATCAGTGCTATACCGCACCCTGCATATATCTTCCCTTCCATATGGCCCTTCTGTGAGGGACTAATCATCTTGCAGGTGGGTTTGGGTTTCTACTTTGTCTATGCTCCTTCATGTCAATTTGACTGCTTGTTTTTGACTTCTGATAGTTCTTCCTGGTGTGCTTCTTTCATGTGGGCTTTGTTGCTTCTCTACTAGATGGCCACTTGTTTAACTGCAAGCCTTTGAGAACCCAGATGCTATTTCTTTGTTTTTGTTTTGTTTGCAGGAGAGGAGGGGGAGAAAGACCATACAAATAATTCTAAGTCCCACTGTTGTCCTGACCCAGAGTGGATCCATCTGTTAAACAGTGATTCGGTAGGCCCTGTTAAAATCCATTGACCCTATCCCTTTTTCTTTCAGGGATCCATTTCCTAAGACCCACTTACCTCGCATCCCTATACACTTTTGGTCATCAGTGTTCATGACCGATGGGTATACTTTCTACAAGACCCCATTGTTCTTGCAGTCAAGGATAGAGTGGTCTAGTGCTCCACCTCCTCCCCATTATACCTTTAGACTTTCCATGTGGACCACTTGTGAAAATCTTCCAACCAGTTCAGATGAGGTGCCAAGTGCTGCCCCGCCGTCAGAAGTCTGCAGTCAAGTTTCCTCAGGATCTTTGTGGCTTTGCTCCCATTGCTGGTCTGTTGCCGGTCTGGGATGTCATGTCTCAGACTGGAGCTGGCCCTACAACCCTCTCTGTGAGTGAGCCCTCAAGGCGTGCCACACTGGAATGAGGTCTGCTTCTTCTCTCCCTTTCTTGTGGAGACATAACCAACACCCTCCCCTTAGGTAACTTAGTGCCCTGTTCCTCCATTGGCATCTTTTTTCTTCCCCCACCCCTCTGGGGCCGTAAAGGCATATGGGGGAATGAGGTGTGTGTGTGTGTGTGTTTCTGTACAGGTGCTATCTGCATCTTTTTTCTTTTATGATGTATTTTTTGCTTTCTTTTCAATTGAGGGCTTTTTCTGTTTTATTTTGTCATTCTTGTTGTTGTTGTTTTTTATTATCTCTTGTTGGGATTTTGTTTGTTTTTTTCTATATATGAACTCCAGGATAGGTAAATCTATAGAGTCAATAACTGGATTACTAATTACCGAGACACATAGTAGGGGGAGTTGGGGGGGCGATGAGGGCTAAGACCTTCTAAACTTGATTGTGACGATTGGACAACTCTTGTTCATATGATTGAACTACTGAATTGTATGATATGTGGATTAAATGCCAATGCAAACATATATTTTTAAAGATTGACAGTCTTAGAAGTCCTCTTAGGCAGTGTGTGCTCTTGGAGTCACAATGAGTAGGCACAGACTCAATGGCAGTGGGTAATGCCTAGGCTACATCATCGAGAGCATTTTTCTTTACTATATTAATGAGACTGTATTAGTATAGGAACAGGGTGTACCTTAAGCCAACCTCTTTTGAGATAGAAAAGGGAACATTCAGTAAGGACAGATAAGAACAAGCAAAGAAGATACACATTCCCTGCTTGCCAAGGTCAGAAGCTGAAAAGAGATAAGGATCTTCCCCCAAAGCAGACAAGAAGCCAGTCCTTCCCCTAGAGCTGACAGCTTAGCCTCCTAAACTGTGAGAAAATAAATGTGTGTTCATTAAAATGACCCATTTGTGTTATTTCTATTATAATGGTACTAGATAACGAAGATACCCGTCTTTCTCTTCTCCCATGATTTCCACATCAGGCTAACGAACTTGTCCTCCTTTTAACTGTCTCAGACCACCATTCTCAGAGCCTCTATTTAGCCTTGTGGTGATACCTATGGCCCTTTAGCCTAAGAAATGCTCAGAGTTCTCAACATGAAGAGCCTTCAACTCTATTTCACTTCAGTCAGCCGCACACTAAGAACTACTTCTTGTCCAAGGGCTGGAGCCTACTGCCCTTGTCCAGCGGGTCTCTTCGTCTACTCCCGTCTTCTCTCCTAACTCTCCCATGACTCTTCTTCATGCTGAATCTGCTGCATGCCCTCAAGCGAATCATTCAGTTCTTTCAGTGCAATTATTTAAACTTAGCCTGTTCCAGCACTCTGGCTTCTTTCCTGCTGTAGTCCCTTGCGCAATAGTGATGAACTGATCGGTCACCAATCGTGCTTTTGTGGGAATTTCCTTTGTTTTCTTATGATTAGCCATGTGGCCATGAATTATTTAGACACAATTATGGCCTTATGCTGAGAATCCTTCCCATCTCTATTGGGTAAAACCAGCTTGACTTCTCGCTGGTCTCACTGAAAACTCACTGCCAATTCATAGCAACCCCACAAGACAAGGCAGAACTTCCCACTTTGAGTTTCTGAGACTGTAACTGTTTACAGGAGTAGAAAGCCCAATCTTTCTCTTGAGGACGGGCTGGTGGTTTCGAATTGCTGACCTTGTGGATCACCCAATGCATACCTACTATGCCACCAGGGATCCTCTTACTGATCTATTAAATCTACCAATAGTGTGACTTCTCTCACCAGCTGGCCCTTAGATACAGGCCCAAAGTCCTTGGTATCAGATATAACTTGTAGTGGAATGGATTCACTCTACTACTACATTTTACAGATGGAACCCACTGTATTCTCTGACAAGTGTATACTCTTTGAGGACCAGGACCTCTAAGTCTGCAGCATCCAAAATTGTGGGAACAGAAAGCACAAAATTCTCCAGTGGGCTTATTAGGAGCGATGGTGAGTAAGATCATTAATACTTCCATCCCTTGGTTACTGTACTAACTTAAAACATATACTGTGCCTTGAGGGATGCTATCCCATTCATCCTCACTACTACCTCTGAACTGATGCTCAGCACCACTAAATGGCCTTTCCAGACATGCCTTGCTGAGCATTCTAAGGTCTCTGGAACTCTGCTACTCTAACAATTAAATCCTCAGCCGGCCACTTAACTGTGTTTTCCCTTCCCTCCCTCCCTCCGAGATAAGAGCAGCTGTATAAGCTATGCCAGAGGCACCAAGTAGCATTCAATACGATTGATCACTCTCTTTTTCCTTCTTCCTCCTGGAAACATTTCCTTGACTTTTTTGACATAACACACTCCTAGTTTCCCTACTATGTTTTTGGCCGTTCATGCTCATTACAGTTCCTCATTGATAAAGGTGAGTGATTTGCCTAAGGAAAAATATAAATGGAGAAGAACAAAAATCTAAGAGTAGAATAAAGAAATTACTTAATGCATGCAACTATTTCATGCTTGTGTCACTTTCATAACTAAAATTCTTTCGTAGCTTCTCAATGTCTATATGGGAAAGACAAAAATTCTTAATGTAGCCTACAAGTTCCTATATGGCCTAAACTCTCCCTATCTCTGTAACATACTTTGTACCTTGTGTTCCCAATCTCTCTCTGCTCCAGTCACACTTGTCTTTTGTCAACTCCTCAAATGCACTATGTTTGCTCCTTCTGTGGGATCTTTGCCTTCAGTTGGTGGAGTGAAGTACTTATCCTTCGGATGTCTTTAATTTACTAAAGTCCTTCTATTATGTCTCATCGAGCCATGAACTTCTTATTTGTAGGAAGTATCAAACTTGTGATTAAAAAACAAAACAAAACAAAAACCCTTGTGATTTTATATTTGTGTTTTTGATTACTGTTAGTCTTATCAATCTTCCCAATTACTCTGTAAAGTACAGGAGGGCAAAGACGGTGTCTATATTATTTTTCCAGTATCACTGGCACTTAGGACAGTGACTGAAATATACTTAACAGGGAGTCTGAAATAATGAATGCATGAATGTATGAACTCCACCCCCCTTTTTTTAGTGGTCAATTTGGAAGGGGTTGCATTTCATATCATTAACTTTGAACTTTAATTCTTCAGCAGAGTAAAAGGGTGATGGCTGTATAAAAATACTCATATATATTAATAAGTCAATGCTGGGAAGGATGGATTCTGGGAGACTTATATTATGGAATGCAGTTAGCATTCTACCAAAAAATTGAAATAAAGAATGTCTATTTCAGCTGGGCATCCCTGGCAGAGGGGGAGGAGATGAGTCACTCAGGGTTCAGTGTAGCAACAATGAAACTCACAACCTTCCTCTAGTTCCTGAACGCTTCCTCCCCTCCAATTATCATGATCCCAGTTCTACCTTGCGGACCTGGTTAGACCAGAGGATGCACAGCGGGGCAGTAGGGATCTTGAAACACAGGGAATCTAGGACGGATGAACCCCTCAGGACTTAAACAAACTTATGTTTTGTTAAAATACCGTAGAGGCTTCCTAGTGGGTCTCTTGTCTTCAAATCGTGGGCCTCACACTTCATAACCTCAATGCCTCGATGCTTCAGAATGACCTTACAATATCCATTAGGTTCTTTATAATCTGATCTGTTTATTTCTCCAACCTCGTTTCTCATGAATTTCTACCTTGTGTTATATATACGCTCACCCTACTCAACTACTTAAAGTTTCCCAAATATTCAAGCCCTTCTTCCTGTCAACCTTTCTATATATTCATTCTTTTTACCCTTGTCCTTCTTATGTCACATGATACTTTTGCCACATTTTCCTGAGCCACAAAATCTGAATTATCTCTTCTTGTGTTCTTACAACACTAGGTTGTAGCACTTGCCCCACTGTATTATAAGTTGTATTTATTTCTGTCTTAGCCAGTAGACTTAAGTTCCTCAAAACCGTCTTTTTGAAATATATTTCTACAATAGACAATGACATGTGTGAACTAGGCTAAGGTGTGATTTCAGTGGTTTGACTGGCACTAACTAATAAATCATAATACAATACATTTAATGTGAGCAGTCAATTGGTTGAAAACTGAATTTCCTTGAGGGTGTGACCTACCTCCAATACAAGTATATAAATGGATGTTCTGTCAAATATTTTCTATTTTTCAACCCTGCACTCTTCTGTAGATTTTGCATGAGATATTTCCTTCTGAGTGTGTGTTTTATCAGTTTTGTCCCCAGACTAATACAGTACTCACAATATTCATAGTTTCTAAATTAAAAACGAGGAGTCCGGCGCTATAGTGTTATGTTTTGGGACTGCAGTCCATATGGTCTGCAGTTCTTAACCATCAGCAGCTCCGTGGAGAGACTGGGTTTTCTACTTCCGTAAACAGTTATAGTCTTGGACACTCACAGAGTTGCTATCAGTCAGCATTGGCTCCATACAGTGTTTTGAGTTTATATTTGTGTTAGCAGAGTTCTCTAGAGAAACAAAACCAGTCCATTTATGATTTTTTTAGTTTAAATGCATTTTATTTTAGACAACCTACACATTTTATTTTCCTAAAAAAAAAAATCCTCTGCTCCAAATAAATCAGGGTCAAAAGTAAATGAGCTCACGATGATATCAGTTCCGTTTGTCTAAGTCCTGGTGTCGCGTGGATGAGCAGCAGCCAGTCGGGATGAGGCATCGGTCGTGAGTTGCCCACGGTGTTAACATTTCTCCATCTCGAAGCCATCCTTAAAGAAGATCAGATATGGGGTGACACCATCTTCACGGCAGTCCAGCAGAGCAACCATTCCATCTGGATTCATGTTCTCACCAATAAAGAACTGGTAGTTTTTGAAATTTGCAAGCATGTTCTTGATTTGTTCTGCAGCACCTGTCATAAAAGGCTTTACTCTCTCTAGTTTCTGATCTTCAAGTTTTCCTTTGATTGATTTCATGTAGTCTTCTTGTAGGCTTCTTTTGTGAAGCTGGTTTCCTGCAAGTGATGGTTCATGACAATATGAACACCAGTGACCACTGTGTTTTCACCATCGGGGCCTTCAGCTGAGGTGGTACCCCCAATGAGGGAGTCATCGATGGCACCTTCGGTCCTACTGACCATCTTCCCCTCCACTTCCAGACACAGACCATCTGCAATCTCCCGGATCCTGTAGATGTCGGAGAACATCTCATCATGGCTGTGGAGGTCCTGGTAGATGATCATGATGGCGGCTGAAGGGAGATGGCATCGGCGCTAGCTTAGCAGGAGCCCGGAGCTCTGAGCAAACGCGGTCTGGCCGGAGCGGCGCTGGGGGGATGGGGGAGCGGGCGGAAAGGGCCATTTATGATTTTATATGTATATATAATGCAGTTGAATGAATCCGAGGTCTGAGCACAGCTTGACTGAAACAGTCCTGTCATCAGGCAGTTTATGTCAGATAGATAGACAGAAAGATAGATACAGCACAAAGGAATATAACAGGTAATTAGTCTACACAGCAGTACAGAGGACTCAGTTCAACTCACTTGCATGGAACCATTAATATACTGGAAGTCTTTCAACTCACAAGGGCTGCTGGGTCCAAGGTCAAGGAAGCAGACAGCTGAGTCTTCCCTTGGGCAATGTAGGCAGTCAGGCCACAGGCAGCAAACAGCAGGGTGGGTCACTCACAGTCACAGCTTAGGAGCTTAGCGAAGCAGGCTTGGATGGGATATATATTGAACTCAAGCAACGCAAAAATGACAGGATCTGTCAGCCTTAAGGTCAAGTGATATATAAGTCAGCAACGTGGCGAAGCAGGTCTCAAAGGAACATCACGCTCTAGTGAGAGGATTCAAGGGTTGGTTGTCCCACAGGTAGTGTAGCTCACAAGTTAAGCCAGAGAACTAGCCAAAGCAACCACACACTGGTGCAATCACCAAAAAGCAAGAGAGAGAGAGGCAGGCCTTGCAGAGCCATTTATTTCTTTGCCCTCCAATCAAACTGTGACCTTATTAATCTCACATGTTACTATTGCCTAGGTAGGTACAGTAAACCTACCTATCACAATGTTAAAAGCCTGGTTTATGAAAGCATGATTCCTTACCATACTTCTCCAAGGAAAATATTATTATTTCCACTTTACAGATAAGAAAACTAACCCTCAGAGAGCTTGAATCTTTTTCTCAATCTACACAGTAATATTGAAGTAGAGATTTGAACATGCTTACTCTTCTGCTATTCAAAGATGGATATTTTGACTCCCAAATTCTAACTGGCCCAATTATAGACTAGAAATTCTCATTACAACTCTCCAGTCTGTCTCTGAATTGCAAAGATCATTGTTTTACATTCTTAGTGTCAGGAGACCCGGTGGTGTTTGTTACATATTGGGCTGCTACCTACAAGTCAGCAGTTCAAAACTGCCAGTCACTCTGTAAGAGAAAAACTTTACATTCATAGTTACAGTCTCGGAAACTCACAGGGGCAGTTCTACCCTGTCCTATATGCTGGCTATTAGGCAACATCAACTAGATAGCAGTGAGATGAACTAAATTATTGTCAGGAATGCCATTTAGATATCCTTAAAGATTTTATTTTACCTGAGATGTACCATTTAAACCATTCTAGCAATCCTATTTTATGCCTAATTAGTCCTACTCTCTCATTCTGCAAAATAGCAATGCTAAACTTTCATAATTCATTCACCCCTCTTCCCCACTACCTTCTCTAATAATGAGATGCTGACCAATCAAGTTTAAGACGGAGTGTCCTTTAGTGTGCTCTGCTTGACTTAAACTGCATGATGAAAGGACTGTCTGAGTCAAGCTGTGCTCAGTCTTGGCGAGTAAATTGGTAACCCTGAGATTCAGCAACTTTCACATGGTAACATGGTTCATAAAGACCTGGTATGAACTGCAAAGATATATACATTGTTTTAAGATAGATAAGGATTTGTAGATAATGGAGAAGAGACAGCCCCCAAGGGACAAATGGGCTGTGTTCCAAAAATTTAATTTTAGACTATTTGGAATGCAGCACACATTTTCCCTTGGAAACAATGCTATGAATAATTGCAGCAATATTCCCGGGAAAGTCCACACGAGCTTGTTTAACCCATAATGTAACAGAAATTTCTCCTTTTACAAATGATGCTGATGCTGATAAAAGGACAACATAGCATAAAACATATGTAATACTAGCAATTAAATAAGAAACAGTACCGTGGGATATGAAGTATTGTTTTGGTTTTTAAATCATTTTATTGGGGGCTCAGAAAACTTATCACAATTCATACATATATCCATTGTGTCAAGCACAGTTGTACATTTGTTGCCATCATCAGTCTCAAGACACTTTCTACTTGAGCCCTTGGTATCAGCTCCTCATTTTTCCCCCTCCATCCCTCACACTCCCTCCCTCACGAACCCTTGATAACTTATAAAATATTATTTTGTCATATCTTACACCATCCGACGTCACCCTTCACCCACTTTTCTGTTGTCCGTCCCCTAGGGAGGAGGTTATATGTAGATCCTTGTAATCGGTTCCCCCTTTATACCTCACCTTCCCTCTACCCTTCCAATATTGCCACTCTCACCACTGGTCCTGAAGGGATCATCTGTGCTGGATTCCCTGTGTTTCCAGTTACTATCTGTACCAGTGTATATCTCTGGTCTAGCCAGATTTGTAAAGTAGAATTGGGATCATAATAGTGGGGGGTAGGAAGCATTTAGGAATTAGAGGAAAGTTGTATGTTTCAATGTTGCTACATTGCACTCTGACTAGCTCGTCTCTTCCCTGTGACCCTTCTGTAAGGGGATGTCCAGTTGCCTACAGATGGACCTTGGGTCCCCAATCTGCACTCCCCTTCATTCTCTATGATAGAATTTTTTTGTTCTTTGATGCCTGATACCTGATCCCTTTGACACCTCATGATCACACAGGATGGTGTGCTTCTTCCATGTGGGCTTTGTTGCTTCTGAGCTAGATGGCCACTTGTTTACCTTCAAGCCTTTAAGACTCCAGATGCTATATCTTTTGATAGCCAGGGACCATCTACTTTCTTTACCACATTTGCTTATGCACCACTTTGTCTTCAGCGATTGTGTCGGGAAGGTGAGCATCATGGAATCCCAGTTTAAAAGAACAAAATGTTTTTGCATTGAGGGAGTACTTGAGTGGAGGCACAATGTCCATCTGCTACCTTAATACTAAACCTATAAATATATGCATATAGATCTATTTTCTATTGTTATATATAAATATATTTACATATGTACACGCATGTATTTAGGCCTCTATAAATGTCCTTTGCCTCCTAGTTCCTCTATTTCCTTTTACATTCCTTTTGACCCACGAACATGTTCAGCCTTCATTTGGGTTCTTCTTGGTTACATTGCCCTTGATCAAACTGACACCCTCCTCGCCATCAATATTGGATCATTTGTTGTTCACTTGTCCCTAGGCTTGTTAACACCCACATCCTTTCCCCTGCCTCCCCTTGTCTGTCCTCTGTTCACCCAGGAACCATTGGTCCCAGTGTTTTCTCCTCCAGATTGTTTATCCTGCCTATCTTATCTAGATAGACCTGCAGAGATAATAATATGCACAAAAACATAAAACAGAGCAAAACAAAGCAACAAAAGAAAAGAAAACAACAACAAAAATAAGAAAAGCCTGTAAATAGTTCAAGGTCTGTTTGTTGACCTTTAGGAGTTTTCAGGTTGAGTCTGATGGGGTACCATTCTCTGGCCCCAAAGTCTTTTTGGTATTCCCTGGGGACTTCATTGCTCTGTTGCCCTTCCTGTTCTGTGGCACACTCTTAGTGTTTTGCCTCAGTTTGGTGGGATCAGATTGGGCACAATGCCTACATTGTGTCTCCAGTGTTGTCCCTGGTAGCACTATGGGTCAGTGAGGGACATCATGCTTTGTAGTGAGACTGGCCCTATGGTCTTCTCTGTGCTTTGGCTGCTCTGAGCGGGAACATTGTCCTCAGGGCTTGGTGGGCCAGGATGTGTTCCACTCTCTCTTCCTCTCCCGTCATTTGCTCCTGTGTGCTCTGATCAGACATGACTCTCTCCCTGAGCTATAGCTTCAGTGCTGTCCTCTGAAGTGAGTTCTTCTGCAGGGAGGGGCTGTCCAAGTAGTTGGGATTGGGGCCGGTCCCGAAATATTGTTATTGCATAGTTTAAATGCTACTTAAGGAACCTAGTGGTATAGTGAACTAAATGTTGGGCTGCTAGACACAAAGTCAGTGGCTCAATCCCATTGGCTGCTCTGTGAGAGAAAGATGATTCTATATGCGCCTATAAAGGTTTACAGCCTCAGAAATCCTACAGGGAGGTTCCTCTCTGTCTTAAAGGGTCACTATGAGTCAGAAATAAACTCAATGCTAGTGAATTTATGGTTTGGAAAGGGAGCATGGGGATCTTTTAAGAGTGAAGAGTAAGTTGGTGGCAAGTAAGGTCTGCCAGACAAGTTGAGACTGTGGTCCAAAGATTTGGAAAAGGTTTGTAACAGCCCTGCTCCATGGTTTAAAAAGCAGTAAAACAGTCAAAGAAGACATTAATAATAATGTTTGCTACCACTTATTGATGCCTAAATGCCAAGTAGTATGCTAGGTACTTCATATACATATCTTACTGAAAATGAAATTTTCCTACCTCAGTTACAGAAACAGGGATCAAATTATTTTTAGTAAGAAACAGGGATATTTCAACGGAGGAGAAAAAGAATTGTTAAACATCAGAAGCCATGTGCTAAGACATTCTAAATTTGTGTTAAGCACATCCATAAATCCCTACTACTCTCGATTATAAATTGGCTGCCACATAGCTGTCACTCGAACTAGACTCTGAACTCTTCGAGGCCTGGAAACTGCTGAATTATTCATTTTTCTATTCTGAATGCCGAGCACATACCAGGCAATAAATGTTGGTTGCATAAACAAATGGACAGATGTAATAGGCATTTGGATTACATTGAAAGTGTCTAAGGAAATAAAAACAGTAACATTCAGCAGGCACCTTAATATGTGTCTGGCACTGTGCTCAGCGGATGATCATGAAAACAAACTGCTCTCTTATGGACAAAAATGCTAGAGGCAATTTCTATACTTAGGGTAAAAAATAGATGGGTACTGGACTTGCTAAGAGGAAGTCCTGGATGGGGAATGGTTGAGCTACTAACCTAAAGGCTGGTGGTTCAAACCCACCAGCTACTCCCTGGGAGAACTATGTGGCAGTTTGGGGCACTCTGCTTCAGTAAAGATTTAGTCTTGGGAACTATCTAGGGTCATTATGAGTCAGAATCAACTTGATAACAAAGGGTTTGTTTTTATTGTTCTTGCTTTGGAGGGGTGGTAGGTTTAGATTTGCTACATGTTTTTGGATGGATTTATTAATTTGGGAAAATCATAGAAAGAAATGTCAGCAAGATTTAGGGATGGAAAGAGAAGTTCTTTTGAGCTGCTGCAAGGCTGTAGAGAGGTTTAATTAATTCCAAGTAAAAGAGCAGAAGCTGGAGGAGGCTTTGTTAGCAGAGAGGTGCTCAGGAAAAGCAGAAGGACCTCTCTGAATTAGGGTGCTTTAACTTCATCACATTTATTGCTCCCCATGAAGTGGTATTGTCCTCGCCAGACTCCAAAGCTTTATTGAGTTTAGATTACGCTATTATCACTTTCCCAGGATTGAGGTTAATTGGATTGATTGATTTTCACAATGACAGTAGATTAAAGCACTGGTTATACGTACCTGGCAGGGGAGATGCCATGATCACGAAGATGGTTTTCCAGGGCGAGGCTTATCCATTGCACTCGGATGTGCTGACCCCTGCGATTTGCCCCAATGTGGGAAACTCCACTGCATAATTTGTGGCAGTGGGGGACTGCATTCGCGCTCTCCCACGTTTTAAAGAAAGAAAGAAAAAGTAATAAAGCTCTGGTTAAAATAAGGATGAATATGGTGGTGGAGGAGGTGCGGTAGAGATAGACTCTGGGTATCAGGGAGAATACAGTCTGAGAACACAGGTGGGAGAGAGACATCACCTCAAGGTAGAATCTTTGCTGGTGACCAAAAAAGGAGGGAGCAGAGGATGAGTTGCTCAAAGAGGAGAGGAAGGCAAACATACGGTAAGTATTTCATAAGTTTGTAAATGGGTAGGCCCTCAGAAGAGTCCTCTGAGTCATGATGTCATTTTTGTTCTTGGAAAGCACAACTACTTCTGCTTTTACTTCATTGCCTCCAAGATGCTGGAATGAAATCAACAAGCAGTTCTTGGTTGATTATTCTCAGTCCTTCTAATCAGTCAACAGTTAGGTTATATTAAAGATCTTAGAATTAACATTGATCAAGCTGAAATCCTCAAGGAAAAACAAACATTTTTGTGCCCATTACATACCACATACTGCCCTTACATTATGATGTTTCTAATAATTCATTATTCCTTGAACCATCACTGAAGATCTGGCAGACCCTATCCTAGGCAATGAGAATAAAAGGCAATAAGGGAGAAAAGTCTGGCTTTCTAAGGTAGGCCTAGTGCTCAGTACTATGAAAGAGGTAAGAACTCTTCAATCTGGGAGAAGAGAAAAAGAGAACTTTAGTTCAAACACAGATGTATTAAAAAACCAAGCTCACTGGTATGGAGTTGATTCGACCAATAGTGATCCTATAGGACAGAGAAGAACTGCCCACTATGAATTTCCAAGGCTGGGAACCTTTACAGGTGCAGAAAAGAAACCTTTTTCCCGAGGAGTGACTGGTGGTTTCAAATGCTCCTCTTGTAGTGAGCACCCACACTCACTATGCCACCAGAACTCCTATGAAACACAGATAACTAGAAAGAAATGTGTTTTCTATAATTCCACTATCCATTTGACTAGAAGAGATATATATTTGTACCTGTTCCAAGGAAAAGTGACCCAACACACTGTGCAAAATAGTAGAACAATAACTTAATATAATGTGCAAGTACAATTTTGCTGAATTCCATCTCACAACAGTTGCAGCAGTACATTGATAGAGAGCTGCCAGAACTTCAGGCTGGATTCAGAAGAGGACATAAAACAAAAGATATATATTTTTAAAATCTTTTTATTGGGGCTCATAAGGCTCTTATCACATCTGTACATACATCAATTGAGCAAAGCACCCTTATACATTCGTTGCACTCGTCATTCTCATAATTCACCTTCCACTTGGGTTCCTAGAATCAGCTCGGTTTCCCTTTTTTCCCCCCATCCCCCTCCCTCCCCGATCCCACCCCTGGTCCCTTGATAGTTTATAAATAATTATTATATCTTATCTTACACTCCCCGGCGTCTCCCCTCACCCGCCTCCCCCTTGCCCATCTCCCAGAGAGGAGGTTACACATAGATCTCCCAGATCGGTTCTCCCTTTCTACATGCCCTTCCCTCCTGGTGTCGCCACTCCCACCGCTGGTGTTGAGGGGTTCATCTGTCCTAGATTCCCTGTGCCTCCAGATCCCCACTGCACCGCTGTACATCCTCTGGTATAACCAGGTCCGCAAGGCAAGGTAGAATTGGGGTCATGATGATTGGGAGGGGAGGAAGCGTTTAGGAACTAGAGGAAGGTTTTGAGTTTCATTGTTGCTACACTGAACCCTGAGTGGCCCATCTCCTCCTCACTACCCCTCTGGAAGGGGTGTCCAGCTGTCTACAGGTGGGCATTGGGTCCCCATCATGCACTCCCCCTCTTTCACGGTGATGTGATTCTCACCACCACCCCACCTTTGTTGTTGGAGACCTGGTCTCCTCTGTCCTTTGTGGTCACCTATGTTGGTGCGCTGCTTCCGTGTGGGCTCGGTTGCTTCTGGGCTAGATGGCCGCTTGTTTGCTTTCAAGCCTTTAAGTCCCCAAAACAAAAGATATTTGTTGTCAATGGATACCAATGTCTGATGGATCTTGGCTGAAAGCAGAGAATACTAGAAAGATGTTTACTTGTATTTTACTATGTTAAGACATTCAACTGGATCAGAAGGAACTATGGATAGCCTTGAAAAGAAGTTAGGATATAGACACATACTAAGTTAACTAGAAGGAAATGCATGTTTTCCATAATTCTACTATCCATCTGTTTGTACCTAACTACCGAATATGCCAAGTTTTTCCCATATATTTTTAATGCAGTTTTTGTGGTTAAAATTAGGTGTCTTGGCTTATACTTGAGTATATACGGTACTTAAT
The DNA here is from genome assembly GCF_050624435.1 of Tenrec ecaudatus. Lineage (NCBI taxonomy): Eukaryota > Metazoa > Chordata > Mammalia > Afrosoricida > Tenrecidae > Tenrec > Tenrec ecaudatus. The sequence continues at coordinate 144,546,161 of NC_134533.1, forward strand.
AAAACGGTTAGGCACTTCTTTTGACCTACGGTCACAGAAAAAAGAAAAAAACCCAGAAAAACTAAAGGTACCACAAAACAAAAATGTTTGGGGACCGCTACCTAAAATAAATTGCCTGAAGTGGGATTTCTGGACCTGAGAGTCTGCAAATTTTACAAGTTTTTAACAGGTATTGTCAATTTCCCTTGAGAAAGGTGTCTATCAATTTATAAACCCAGTAGCAGGTTCATTTTCTTTTACTTAGGATGGTAACCCTAGAACTCAATAAAGGCTCATAGGCATTAGCTTTTAAAATTGAGAAACAATGATGACTTGTGGTCAATTATTCTCTAAAGGGTATAAAGAAGAATAAAAAGGATACTTAGTGTGCTTAGGCTTAGAACCTTGAGGGAAGACTCTGTCTTACTTCAGCATCTGGCACAGAATTCTGCCAGCACAGGGACTCCATAAATATATACATGTTGATCAAATGAATGAAAAGACTCCACACTTGAAGGTTGTAAAACAAGGTTGAAAACAATGAGGCAATAGTAAAAGGACACATCTTTGCACTACCAGATAAACGAGAGAATGTTCAGTTACACTTGAATTTCAGATAAACAGTGAATACTTTTTTGGTATTATAAGGATGGCCAAATACTACTGCTTGAGATGCACTATAATATTATTAATTGTTTGTGTGTAACTTAATGTTCTCTATATTACCTCTCTGGGTTCGGACTTCCATTGGAATGGCTACACTTCCATTGGAAGGGCTTGTAAAGGAAGTTAAGTGGTAATGCCAGTGAGAAATGCTCAGGGATGGGTTGTTTATCAGGACATGCTACAAAGTTCTTTCAGGTCTGCTAATAAATGCCCAAAGGCATACCATCCACTGTAAACCTCAACCTGAAGGCATTCACCTCAAGCTTTGTGAGTCTGCAAGCCCATCTCCCTGAATTAAGTGCCCAGAGGGATTCCACTTCAGTAAGCCTCAGCCAGAAGGCACTCAGGTCCACTTTTGTGGGTCAGCAAGCCCAACTTTGCCAATTAAAGTGCCCAGAGGCACTCCACTCTGCAAACCCACCTCCTCAACAAAAGCACTCGGCTTTACTTGCTCAGTGGGTTGGGCAGTCCATCACTCTGATCCATGCTGTGGCTCCTGCTTCTGCTCCTCTGATGGTATAGCTGTCTTCTAGATCTAGGCTTACAGTGCAGGGATCTCAGGTCTAGAGGATGTGCATGGCTCTTGCTGGTAATGACATCCCTCCTTCTCAGCAGGCTCATTGTATAGAGAGCAGGGTGGCATTCTAAAGAGTCCTGTTCACAATTACTCACAAGCGAAAGGTCATCAAGTGACCTTTCCATGCAGAGAAACGTCATTTGATGGGAGTTAAAATTTTTGGCTAGAATAACCACATTAAATAATTCACTACCCTAGGAATTTGTGTGAAATTAATGTTTAAATGGGTACTAGGCAAGGGAGTCCTAATCACACTGTTGGGAAAATGTTGGACTGTTAATTGCAAGGTTGTCTAATCAAACCCACCAGCCACTCAGAGGGAGAAAGATGAGGCTATCTGCTCCCATAAAGCTTTACAACCTTGCAAAGAAGAATCCAAGGTGAGATGATGACTAAATATAAAGTGGTATCCTGGAAAGTAGCTTGGAACAGAAAAAAGGGACATTAAAGAGAAACTGACAAAATATGATTAAGTGATAAAATTAATAATGAGTTAATATTGTTTCCTTAATTATCTGACCAGATCATACTAATGTAAGATATAATGCAATGTAAGGGAAATTGTGTGAGGGTATATGGGAACTCTAATATCTGTATAACAATTCTGTAAATCTCAAACTAAATGTAAATCTAAAGAGATTTAATTACAGAATTTTAACAGTCTATATTTTTATTTGTCAATCCTTGCAGTGAGCCCTGGGAGCATAGTGATTGCACTTTGGGCTGCTAACCCCAAAGCCAGTAGTTCTCAATCACCAGTCCTCCCCTCGCCCCCACTTCTCTCTCCCCTCTGCCTTATGAGAAAGACAAGGCTTTCTATTTCTGTAAAAAGTTAGTCTTAGAAACCCACAGGAAAAGTTCTACCTGTCCAATAAGGCGGCTATGAGTCAGAATTGTGGTACTAGCATAATCTGGTGTCAACTTGCGAAGAGCTGGTCTAGTTTGTCAATCAGGCCGCAGCTTGATGACCTCATTTGGAGGCACCACAGAGATAAACAGTTCACTGGAGGCCAGACATACAGACTCTCTGCTTTGTCTTCCTGCTGACAGGACATATGGAGCTATGCTAGAGCCCTGCAGCTGGAGAAGCCACGTGGAGACCCTGCTAGCATTGAGATGCTTTCACTGTCACTGGATCCACAAGACTTTTGACCTACTGGCCTATGATCTTCCTGCATTTGATGTCATTACATGTTTTGCATGAGTCTGAAGAGGAATTTATAGATTGGTATCAGGCATATTGGACTTATTGACTTGATCAGGACTGGTTTGGGCTGTTTTCTCAATATACAATTGCTCTTTTAAATAAAACTGTTTGTTATACACTAGTGTCTATGAATTTCTCTAGTCAACCCAGACTAACAAAGCATGTATGATGTGTTTGATATCATCCCATAGCTCATCTTATCTGATCATCAGTATTCAATGTGTCAAATCTATCCATGAGATAGTCTCTAAATTCCGATGGAGCATACTGAAAGATGTGTTTTGGTTCTTTTGAATTTATTTACTTCTACTTGGTTAGTGATGGTTTTCCACATTACACAGGTTCTCCTCCTGAAGAGGAACAACCCAAAGCAAAACCAAATCTGTCATTGAGTCGATTCTCATAATAACATTTTAGGACAGGCAGAACTGCCGCTTTTGGGTTTCTGAGGCTGTACATCTTTGAGGGAGCAGAAAGTCTCTGCTGATGTTGCTGCTAGCAGCCCAACACATAACCCACTTGTTATCAGGATCTTTAGAGAAGCAGTGGGGAGGGTAAGATAATAAGTAATGTTTTCCATCCAGGCAGCATAAATTAGAAATCACCATAGGCAAGCGATTACCTATGTAATTTCTTATAACTTTTTAGAAAAATCTTGAGCTGTGTACATCACAAATTAAGATAAATTTCATTGATGTATCAGTGTATGTTAAATCTGTTCTTAAATCCCTTTAGCTACTGAATCATTTGAATTCATAATAAGTTTATGGCACTTAGAAGCAAATCATTTCTACATTGAAATATACTGTCTAATAATTATTGATTTGCTTGAGTTGTGTCTAAAAAGAAAAAAAGATTATTCATAGAAAGTGAAGTGCTTAGATGAAATATTTAGGACAAACTGTATATAACTGAAATCCCTTAAATTATTAACTTTAGGTTTTTTCACATTTCATATTTATTATTTATAACTAAAAATGTTAGGGCTTCCAGAACATCATAGAAACAAACCCAAGACTCTGTTAGGAATGAATGCAAAGAATTTTATTAAGAAACAAATAGTTTGAACTAGGTATCACAATAGTGAAAGTATAATGTACTTTGAAGTCCAAGTGGAGTAAAGATCTCTTATACATGCTTATCAACTTAGCCACCTTGGCCATAAAGATCTATAAAATATCTTTTCCCCGATACATTTTCTACTGATCAACTAATCTATTTTTCATTTAAATACAGCTTGAGTTATCATTTTACCTTTTTTCATGTATCATACAATTTGTTTAAACATATTAAGATGTGTGCAATCATCACCACAATTTTGGAACATTTTCTTCTTTGCTCACTGGTGTTATCTCCATTTCCTCCCCTTCTCCCTTGCTATGCCCCTAGGCAATTATCAGTCCAGTGATTGTTTCTATAGATCTACTGATCCTGGATTTGTTTTTGTGTGTGTCTGGATTTCTTATATAGAACATCATACAAAACACAAGCAGGAAGCAAATAAGCAAACAGACAAACAAGAATAACTAGACAAACATAGAAACACCTCAATCAAAAAGGAAGCAGAAAAAAAAAACAAAAGGAAAATATTAAAACTGAAATAACTTTAGAATGGGTCAAAAGGGTCATCAAATGATAAGACATTTCATTTTAACTACACCTGCCATAATCGACTTTACATTGTTGTTTCTGATAAGAACAAAACGTTGGCTGCAATTAAAGGAAACTATATTTTGCCTTGTCATGCCAAGTTATGGATCTTGTCTTGTGGGGTGAGTTGATTGGGATTATGACAGTGGGCCAGGTTGACTGGGAGAATCAATTTGGGAACAAGTTGCAACAAAAGGCCAACCTGAAGACATCAAAAGAAAACAAAGGAGAGCTGTTCATATTGATTAGATGTTGATAAAATTTCAATATAATTTCAACAGTGTGATTTCAGTGTTTATTATAGTCTCCTTTGAAGTATATGATTCTATGCATGACTGAGTTTGTTTTATTTAAAAATTGGATAAACAAAGAGCTAGGAGGCAAAGGGCATTTATAGAGGTCTAGACAAAGAAAGGTACATGAAAATATATATATATGAGGATGGAGAAATATACCTATGTGTCTATATTTATAGGTTTAGTATTAAGGTGGCAGAAGGACCTTGGGCCTCTACTCAAGCACTCCCTCAATGCATGAATACTTTCTTCTATTAAATTGGCATTCTATGATGCTCACCCTCCTGACACAACTGCTGAAGCCAAAGTGGGTGAACAAGTAAATGTGGTGAAGAAAGCTGATGGCGCCCGGCTATCAAAAGAGATAGTGGCTGGGGTCTTAAAGGCTTGAAGATAAACAAGCGGCCATCTAGCTCAGAAGCAACAAAGTCCACATGGAAGAACACACCAGCCTGTATGATCACGTGGTCCTGAAGGGATCAGTTATCAGGCATCAAAGAACAAAAATCATATCATTGGCTGCACACCTCCATGATATGATCGCCGAGGACAAATGAGTGCATAAGCAAATGTGGCGAAGAAAGCTGATGGTGCCCAGCTATCAAAAGAGATAATGTCTGGGGTCTTAAAGGCTTGAAGGTGAACAAGCGGCATCTGGCTCAGAAGCAACAAAGCCCACATGGAAGAAGCACACCAGCCTGTGCGATTACGAGGTGCCAAAGGGATCAGGTATAAGGCATCATCAAAAAAAAAAAATCTTACCATAGTGAATGAAGGGGGAAGTGCAGAGTGGAGACCCAAAGCCCATTTGTCGGCCACTGGAGATCCCCTCACAGAGGGGTCTAGGAGAGATGAGTCAGTCAGGGTGCGATGTAGCACCGGTAATGAATACAGCTTTCCCTCAGATCCTAAATGCTTCCCCCCCCAACCCCCAATTACCATGATCCGAATCCTACCTTGCAAGTCTGGATAGAGCAGAGGTTGTACACTGGTGCATATAGGATCTGGAGGCACAGAGAATCCAGGGTGGATGATACCTCAGGACCAGGGGTGTGAGAGGCGATACTGGGAGAGGGTGAGTGGTTTGGAAAGGGGGAACCGATTACAAGGATCTACATGTGACCTCCTCCCTGTAAAGGGGGTGAAGGGAGACGGCGGATATGGCAAGATATGACAAAATAATCATCTATAAATTATCAAGGGCTCATGAAGGAGGGGGGAGCGGGGAGGGAGGGGAAAAAAAGAGGACCTGATGCAAAGGGCTTAAGTGGAGAGCAAATGCTTTGAAAAATGATTAGGGCAAACAATGTACAGATGTGCTTTATACAACTGATATATATATATGTATGGATTGTGATAAGAGTTGTATGAGCCCCTAATAAAATGTTAAAAAAATAAAATAAAAACTGGATGATCAACAGGACTAGTAGCAAATTAATCCAGTCTACCAACTCAAAATGTCTAGGGGGTATTGAATGGAATGTTTTCTGATTGATCTTCTCAAAGGCTTGTTCTACTTCCATGAAGTATTCACCTAAGTACAGCAAGTCGTATAATACAAAATTACCAGCAGATTTCAGTTGAACCATTTCTGTCATAGTTATTATTAGGCACCTCTGAATATGATCTGGTTCATAATGGCCCTGTGTACAACACAATGAATTACTGCTCAGTTTTGTGCCGTCCTCATGATTGTTATGTTTGATCCAACTGTTGGACCACTGTGCCATTCGTTTTTTTTTTGTTTTTTTTTGAGGATTTTCCTCTTTTTTGCTGGCCTTCCACTTCACAAACATGATGTCCTGTTCCAGGCAATACACTGTAAATTGTGAATGTGATTTTCAAGTTAAGGGGCATCATACTAAGGTAGGAAGATCAGGAAAACACCTACCCTCCTGCTAATAACTTTATTGTACTTGAGTGACTACCTCAGGGACCAACAGGACTTTCCATTCAGTACCCCCTTGTGCTTGACATTCCCTTTTTTAGACATTTTTAGTTGGTAGTAACTCTTGATTCTGTTCTATTCTGTAGACTGGATTAATTTGCTACTAGTCCTATTAATTATATGTCAAATATAGCATGATTATGTCTTTGGAGAAAAAGTTCTGGTATTTCATTTACTTTTCTCTTATGGTGGGTAAAGATATTGAAATAAATGGTCATTTCTATAAAACTTTCATTATAGGAATGGGAATTATTTTGGCAATTGGTATCAGGAAGGTTTAAAGCACCGTCAGAGCAATGTTTTATCCTGATTAGGGTTAGAATAAAACATGTACATGAGGCTGAGCAAATAATTTAGGAAGAAACCATAATATATCATTCATATGGCCTGTCTGTCAGTAATGTTGGGTAGAAGGGTGAGATTTAGTCCTTAGTTAAATTATTGGCACTGGCTACCTATTTACCCAAATGCATTTTCTCTACAAGCACTAGTAAAAGCTACCGGAAAATGAAGTGAAACACCTAAATAAGCCTTCAATATAAAGAGAATTACCAAGGAAAAGGTTCTCAGTGCATGGACAGACCTAACTAATATGCTCTGTCCATTCTTTGTGGCGAGGGGTATCTCCCTTGCTGCTAGCTTGTTTAATCATTGTTATACTGAAAAGAGATATACTCAAAGTACAACCTATGCCTGTAGATATTATCCTGGCTCATTACCGTAACTGCCGTTAATTCTTCCTCATAAATATCAGAGGTAAGGATTTACAATAGGGTAATTATATCAGATCACAAAATTCAGGGTAAATACAAAATACTGAGAATCATAACTTAGCCAAGTTGCCACGTATTTTGAGGGGATGTAATTCAATCCATAACATGAAAAAGGAAGACTTCAAATGAGTTGGATCCACATAGTCAACAATGAACTGAAACTTAATAATGCTTATGTGCAGCAGGACTCTGGTGTTTTGGTTCTGTTGTGCATGCATAAGACTGCTAAAAGAACAATAATGTAAAGACCTAGGGGTATGAAATAAAAATATAATGGTATATTTTCACATCTTTATTTGAAGATGAGTTTGGAAAATCTTATTACCCAAAATTTGAAGAGGCTTTTACAAACATAATTTTCAGAATATTTGTGCCTTTCCAAATACAAGATTACTAAAACATTTTGTACAGCTTTGCTGTTTTTAAACAAAATTAAAAAGTTAAATCTTGTTACTCTGTACCGATAACAACCTGGACCTTGCAAAGGAAACAAACCTGTTCTCAAATGATAATAATGAGATTAAATGGGTTCCCTGATATCTTTACTCCCCCTCACTTTAAGTAGCAATCCCTTAAACTGCCATGCACAAATACTTGTGCCAATAAGATTGATCTACATCATAAATTTCACTTTACAACTACGTATGGAGCATCTACTATGTACAAGAAATTATGCGGAAGCCCTTTGGAGGTTCTAAAGAAAAGACATGGCTGCAAGGCTGCATCTATTTGTGTTCATCAAAAAAGTCTTTGCACTTTTAGAGGGGTGGAAAAATATATGCTAAATTAGGCTTTTGTTTATAATCCAGTGTCCCAGGTCTCTTGGAAAAAACGTAGGGCTAAAAGAAGACTATGCACGAAGACTTCGTTTTGTTTTGGGTGTGCACTGCGGCAGGACGAGCTCGGCTCTGCGGCGAAGGATGGCACTTGGCTTCAGCTCTCACACGGAGGCTGAGAACCCGCCCGCGGCCGTCCACCGGAGGCAGGGAGCCCCGGACGCGGCCCTGGGCCAGCACGCGAGACCAACCGTGTTACAGCTCTCGACTCCCAGACCTCAGCGGCTCGCCGGTGCCGCTCTGAGCAAGGCTGCGAGGGCGGGTCTTCGGGCCGGTGAGGCGCTGTTTCCTCAGTGGTCCAGCCAACCTGAGTCGAGATCACCATGGGGGTCCGTGGGGAGCGCCCTAGACCCAGCGTCGGTGGACACCAAGGCAGTCCAACGCGCGACAAGGACAGCCCACAGGGGGGAAGAATGGGTCAATTAACGAACGCCTCACCACAGCCCACACGGCACTGACACGCCGGAGAGGGAATTTGAGAGGGCGTGGGGGAGGGGCGGAGCTGGCGACCCGCAGAGAGCATGCTCCGTCCGGAGAGCCGTAAGTGGAGAAGCGGGCATGCGCAGTGAACCCAGGGTGGGTTGCCAACGGGGAGGGGCTGGCGTGAGCGGGCTGATGTGTTTATCCGGTTTGCTGGGGGGCGGGGGGGGGGTTCAAAGCGCACGCGTACGGACGAGAGGCGGCGGGGCGGCGTAGCGGATCGCGCATGCGTTGACTGAGCCGGTAGTTCTAGGAGGGTGCGGAGCGGGGGTTCTTAGAGGAGAAGCGGAGGAAAAGGGAAGCGAAGGGAAAGGAAAGGGGGGAGGAGGGGGTGAAAGTGCGCTCTGCGCATGCGTGTAAGCGGTAGCGACGACGGCGGCGGGGGAGTCTCGGGGATGACAGTGGCTTTGCCCGTTGGGGTAACGGTCGTCGTCGCCGGCCGGGCCTGAGGCGTCGCACGGCCCGTGGGATCCATTAGGATCGCAGTAGCCCAGGCCCGACCAAGTCGGAGGGGCGCGTGGAGTCGGGGTGAGGGCGGCGAGGCACGGGGGGAGGGGCCTACGGCGGGGCCTTGCCGTGTGCGCTGGGCGGCGGCGGGGCCTGGCCGTGTGAACGCTAGTTCAGTTGCGGCCGGGCGGCGCTGCGGGCAGCGGCGGCGGCGGCCGTGGTGCCCGGAAAGGAGTGTCCGTACGGCGCGGGGAAGATGGCCCGGCTGTGAGGGGGCGGCGCTTGCGTTTGGTGACCCCGGAGTGTGCGACTGAGGAGCGAGGGGCGCCGCCGCGGCCCGCCTGGCCTGCTCCCCGCCCCCTCCGCTCGTCGCCGCCGCCGGCCCGCGCACTTCCTCCCCGGCCCTCCCCTCTCGGGTCAGAGACTCTCCTGCCGGCTTCACCAGCTCAGGGCGCAGCGGCGCTGCGGCCGCCGAGGCGGAGGGCCAGGCGCACTCGGGGGCCCGCGTCCGCTATGGGGAGAGCAGCGGCGGCCTCCCGCAGCCGCAGCGCTAGTCGCCGCCGCGGCTTCTCGCACTAGATAGGGGGAGTCGGCCCCAGCCGTGGTCCCTGCCGTCGCCGCTGCCTCCGCGTCGAGCGCTGTGATGGAGTACAGGGCCCTGTAGCCCGAGAGAAGCGAGCCCGCCCGCCGCCCGCCTGGGCCGGGGCCTTCCCGCGCCCCAGCCCGCCCCGAGGAGGTTCCGCCGCGTCCGGAGATGCAGCTCGCGCGCAGGCCGCCCGCCGAGCCGCGGGGCTAGAGCGAGCGCCCAGGGCCTCCCGAGCGCCGAGCCGCCGCACTCGTGCCCCGTGGCCGCTCGGGACGATCTCGAACGCTCGTTTCTCTCGCTCCTTCAGCCCTTCCTGCGCGTCTGCAAGTCTCAGGGACGGAGGAGGGGCGCCAGGGCCCCATGTGTGGGAGGACCGCTGCAGTTCCACAAACTTGCACGGATTTTGCTTACTACTTCGGCCGGCGCCCTGCTCAGATTTCCTCCGAATTGCTGCAGATTCGCCATTGTTCCCTGGCTGCTTGCAGAGTTGGATCCGGAATTTCTTTTCAACCGGGAGCCCGTGGAGCCGAAGCGTCTGCAATGAACCCGGTGAATGCTACTGCTCTCTACATTTCCGCGAGCCGCCTAGTGCTCAACTACGACCCCGGGGACCCCAAGGCGTTCACCGAGATTAACAGGCTCTTGCCTTACTTCCGACAGTCGCTCTCGTGCTGTGTGTGCGGTAAGACGCCTTTTATTGTGCCCTTTCCAGTGCTCAGGTGTTTTATTTATTTAGTCTTTAATAAAAACAGACAACCCCCCCCCCCAGCCTTGTAGGTTTGCAGCCTTTGGGATTTGTGCCGTGGGGACGGCCGGCGGTTGGGAAACTCGAGGAGGAACTTGGGCCCGGCGGGGCGGAAGGGGCCGCGTCCGCCGAGCGTGCTCCGACGGCGTGCTTCGCTGGCCGCGCCGGGGGAGTTTTAAAAAACGGGTGGGAAATCTTGGAATCTCGACTGTTTTTGCAGCCTCACACTGCTGCTTTTGAGATTTTGTCCATTGAAGCCTGGAAGCCAAAGCTGATTTCATGCCTCGGGTGGTTAAAAAAAAAAGTAGGGAAGCCTGCCTACAGCATGGACAGGAAGCGTGTGCGTCTCCCCAACCGGTGACCAGTGTCATCATCCGCCTCTCTTCCCCGCCCCCCCCCACCGCTCCCACCCCTCCCCCACCCTCTGCCCGGGTCTGGGAACTCTAGTCGGAACTTCCCCCCTAGTTTCTTCAACGGATAATGCTTTCATGTCAGTACTTTTCAGGTAATGGGATTCTCTCGCTTTTTTACAGCATTACTTTTCTTACAGGGATGTTTTTGTTAAAAATGTCAGTTGTCTGGGCGGTGGCCGTTCAGACTGGTTATTTTTCGTAGGTGAAAGGAGAGGTGCAAAATAGTTTTAACGCATTTAAAACCGTCTCCTAAGTGATACTGGGGATTATCTGTGCATGTGTAATTAATTGCTTTCAAAAACCTAGATTGGAAACGTTAACACAACAGAAAGGGCAACTGGCAGACGAGGAATATGTCTTGCTATCCCTAAATGTCTGTCTAGGTTGTATTGATCCACTTTGGTCAGAACTTGAGAAATTCAGGCATTTCTGGCTTCTGCTTGATCGTAAATTAGGTAAAGGAAGAAGAATAATTTGGAGTAAGTAGTTGGCTGAAAGGAGAAATAATCATTTCAGATGAATCCAGCATTTTCTGTATAACTCTGGGGTAAGGCACAGGGTGGGGTATGTAGAAGAGATGAAGGGTGTGTGTGTGTGTGTGTGTGTGGGGTACCTAATTTCATAAACATTTAAGTTAAGGAATGAGTTAGTGTGTGATTATAATCTTTGTGGCTTGTAACGGACACTTAACATCCTTATGGAGAAGTTGTAACCCTGGGCAAATCACATAACTACCCTGGGCCTCAGGTAAAGTGAGAATGTGGAGCTGGATAGTCACTAGTAGAAGTGTGAACATCTGCTTGGTTTCACCCGACCTCCTTACCCCAGTTTTTATGGAGTGTGGCTATTTTGACCCCACAGCTTTGTGTAGTCCGAGGACTGAAGGGATAGAACAGCCTGTATTCCTTCAGTAAACATACCCCCCACCTTTTTAAAAATGTATGAGCAGCCTGTTGTGAAGAATGGAAAAAGAGAGACTTTGATTTGCAAAACTTGAATTGCAGTAAGAGCAATAGAGTGTGACTGAGTGACCCAGATAGGGCAGTAATAAGGACTTGGTAGGTGGGACTTAATCCTCTAGTTTAAGGAAGAATTGATAGTTTTGAGATCGTGTAGATGGTTAAAATTTACCGGTAGTTTCAGGATAGTTGGAGTTGCAGTGAACATGTTCCCAATTTTAGCCTGGACTGAATGACAAGGTAAAACTACTCTTTAAGAGTTCCACCAAAGTTTTAAAAAAAGTTTTTTTAAGCCAGACCTGCCAATACAACAGAAATTTTCTGAAAGAAGCTTTGTAATTGCTGTATTCCCTCTTGTGCATGTTCCTTATCCCTAGTACTGTGAAGATTGTGAGTGCTTCTTCTAATTGAGTAGCTGGCATATAATTTCAGTCTGGGATGTAGGTTCAGGTGTTTGTTTAATCTCTTTGAACATAAATCTAGTTATTAAGGTACAGAAAAGGTTATTTTTATTCAAATCCAGCATTTAATCACCTTTGTATGTGCTACTGCCCCCATTTACTAAAGTAAATCCTATAGAATCTTATTTCATGTAGACAGTGAATTTATAAAAGTAATGCTTAAAAAAAAGTAATGCTTAATTATATGTTGGTGCTGTAAATGGTGAGTTTGTTTCAAGGTCTTCTGACTCAATCCTACCTTTTTAGCCCTCTTACATAAGTTTTGTGCTTGTTTTTTTGGTGGTTTATATCTTCTTACTTCACCTTTGCTCCCTGTTTTCTTTTGACTGAAATACCTTCCACTTCTTTCAAGGTCTAATAACTCTCTCCAGTTAGTGAATTAATTCTTCATTGCTCATTCCAGCAAAGTTTTATTTCCTGTGAATTTCTGTAACACTTTGTTCCAAGCCACAAGGCACTTATATTTTATATCTCCTTTTAAAAAATCATTTTATTAGGGTTTATATCTCCTTTTAGTGGTTTGTATCTGTCTTAATTTTTCTGATACAGATAATATACTTTTTGGGGAAATACTATTGTACATTTTTGTTTCTCCTGCTTTCTCCTCTCCTGTCCAGTGACCTGCTTGTGTTTATGACAGAACCAGAGACAGTGAAAAGGGGGGTGGGTGGGTAGTATGTTTGAAAAAGGGAAGGGAAAAGACCTGTCTGTAGACTTCCTTAGGTTTAAACCTTGGCTTTTCAACATGCTTTGTAAGTTTATTATTTGAAGAAGAGGAGACTGCCATATCCACTTCAGATTTATTTTTTTAATTTGGGTAAGTGACTTATTGTTAAGTGAGAACAACCTGGAGCCCATGAAAATAATTAGTCGTGATATATTTTTCATGCAATGGTAGAATACCATTAATTCCCGAAGTCCAATGCACTTACACAGCCACCTGACAGTAAAGAGCTCATGCCATGCTAGACAGGTTTCAGTGGAGCTTTCAGACCAGGAAAAAAGATGTGGCAATTTTTTTTCCCCTCCAAAAATTACCTCATGAAAACGCTGTGAATCACAGTGGTCTAATACACAACTGCTGATGGGGCTGGTGCATGCCAGGCATCATTTCATTCTTTTAGAGTTGCCATGTGTGGGAGTTGAGGTGGACTGAATTTAAGGTAGTTGATCACTGTCTGAACCTTCCACAGAAGTAGAGAAAAATGAGAGGAAGTAAGTGAAGTAATTTTAATTATTGCCCAAGCTAGTTTATTTGCTGGAACTACAGGTTTTGTTATCATTGTTCTTTGAAATGTTAATTAGATAGTTATTAAACTTTATGAAGCTTCTAATGAATTGGGATATGCTCCAGAGATTTGCTGTACTTTCTAGGCCACAGAAACAGTGACCAAGATAGTATTACTGTGGGTAGTATTTGTCAATATCCCTGCTCTTACCTTAAATGTTAGGGTTCTTTATCAAGAAGAGAAATTTGATGGCATGACACCTTATAAACTCTGTCTTATAGATTTTAAGTTTTTAATTAAACCTGTAAGTTCCCACATGATAGAGCAATTTTGGTAGGGAAAATGACATCTTACAAGAACTAGAAGAACACATAAAGGGGGAAATAGTACTTTCTGAGACATTTGGGATCTTGTGAATCATTATAGTGAAATCTAATCAGGCACATGATTATTTTCCTGGGATACTCAAGCTACGGTCTGGAAATAAAGTTCTGGCTTTGTGAATTTATTAAATATTTGTGGGATTTAAAAAATCACTTTATTAGGGGTATGGGATTGTTTTATAATTTTACTTTTAAGTTAAATTGTTGAAAATATTACACAGCAAAACATACCAATTCAACAGTGTCTATATGTTCAGTAGCATTGATTACTTTTGAGTTGTGCAGCCATTCTCACTCCATTTCTGAGTTTTTGTTCTCACTGACATAAACTCATTGCTGAGTGTTGTATTTAAACTCGCATTTTTTTCCATTTGAGTGCATGTGCAGATAGTTCTGTAAAGAGCACTGAAAACCCTGTGCAGCAGCTTCTACTCTGCATGATGCTCTGTGAGTCAAAGTCAATTTGATGGTCATGAGTTTGAGTTTATTGTTTGATTTTTAAGAAAGCTTCAGGTGATATTTATGGTTTAAGCTGTAAAAATTATCTCAGGGCAGTAGTTTCAATAATTCATTAATCTCCCATGGTTCCAAACAGTCTGGATTCCTTCAGACTTTTAAATTCTGTTTTGCATTTTCTCCCTTTTGGTTAGGATTCTTATTGCTTTAGAAGTTGTGATCAAAATGGTAAGTAGTGGTAATTGTGCACACCATCTAGTTCTTTTGGTTGCATGACACAGGTGTGGCAACTGTTCTATCTGGTGGGACTTTTGGGGTATTTCCTCATTTTTAAATGGGGAGGGCTGGAGATTAGTGTTTTTCAAATTTTTGAGTTTCATGATTCAATGTGTAGCTTGTTGTGTGGGACTTTAAAAACCAAAACTATGCTGTTCTACTAGAAGGGAGGTGACTCCTTGTTCTTGTTTGCCTTGCTCAGTTATAGCTTTGCACCTAACAGTCTGGTTCATAATACTTCCTGAACAAGTAATTTGTTGAATGAGTGAATATTTGCACCTTAAACAAATATGGAGATCTGTGCTGTCTGAATAAAACTTAAACCTAACTGCTAAAATGAAGAATATCCTTTAAAATTAGGCGGTTAAAAGCTTGACTAACTGAAAGAAAACCTGGCAGGCTGTTTTGGAAAGATCACAACCTTGAAAAAAACCCATGGAGCAGGTTCTACTCTGCACATGGGTCACTGTCAGTAGGAATGAACTTCATGGTAGCAACAAGCAACTTCAGGAAAGGCTACTTTCATTTCCCTTAATTTTCTCATTTGCTTTTTATTTTAAGCCGATGTTAATCTACATTGGGTTAGCTAGCTTTGGAATTCTGGTTCTGTCTTTTAACAAAAATGCTTAGTTTTTGTGACTGAGCAAAATTTATTAATAGTTAAAATTTTATTAATAGTAAAATATTTTATTAATAGTTAAACAATTTATTAATAGTTAAAAATCACCCACTAGGCAGTTTCAATATATACATTGATTTATGATTTATTTCAAATTATATCTTTTAAATTTAGCTTGAATGCAAAGGTCATTTGAATATCTAAGTGTTACATTAATGTTTTAGATTTAGAATTTATGTATTTTTAGATTTAGGTTTTTTTCTTCCTCAAGCATGATACAATTGACACTTCAATATTTTTTTAATGCTTAAAATTTAGTAGTATTTGATTCTGAAACCTTGTCATTATTTGATTCTTCATATCCCTGTTAACCACCTGTGAGATTCCACATGCTGGGATAGAAGAAGAAGTAAGACACACAGCCCTCTTCCATAAGTTGTTCAGAGTTAGGGGCAAGACATAATGTAATCAAGTAGTTTGTGAATAAATGCTGTGATAGAGGCATTTAAGCTATTCCACACGCCAAAGGTCATGATAAAAAATTTAGCAGTTTACTGTTCTCACTGACATTGAGATACATAACTGACATATATAACTTTACCTGTGAAAATTTGATTTCAGGAATTAGTTGATACCATTTTCCTCTACATAACTTGCTTAAAAATTTTTTTAGACTTATTTTTATTTTGCTTTTTAAAAAAAACTTTTTATTGTGAGTTCTGTGACGGTTTATGTAACAGATAGTTTTATATTCAACAGTTGATACACATTTTATTTAAACTCATCCACTTTAATCCCTTCAATCAACGTACCTGCACTTAATTCACTTCCAGTATTTTCTGTTTCTAGTCCTTTTTTCCTAATTCTCGGTCCATAGGAAAAAGCTGACCCTTTGATCTTAAATAGATGATGATTCTAACACTTGGACAGTTGAAGGAGTTGGAAGGGTCTGGGAGAAGGGGAGGGGACTTTAGTTCTAGACCTGAAAGGTGACTAAAGGTCCTTAGTCTTGAAGGTCCGTCCTACCTGATCTCATGATTTTGAGTTCTATTCCACATTTTCCTTCTATACAGGACCTACTAATGTTATCTTTTCCTGGGCATTTGGTAGAGGTAGCTGGGTATCAACTAGTTCTTGTAGTCTCAAGGTGGGGAGATTGTCCATTAAATTCTGTATACTTCACTTTAGAATAATTGTCTAGGTCAAAGGTTAAGCCCAGGTGTTGTAGGTTACTGCTACATGGCAAGGTCAGCAGTTCAAAACCACTCTGGAGAAAGCTACGTCTCAGAAACCCACAGGAACAGTTCTCTGACCTACAGGGTCACTATAACTTGGAAATCACTGGCAGTTAGTTATTGGTTGGTTCCAATCTGGGGGAAATAACTTTAAAAAATTTTTTTTCCTACCTTTCCCCCCCAGCAGTTTTATTGGCATATAATTAACATCATACAATTCAATAGAAGTTGTGTAGTCATCACCACAGTCAATTTTCAAAACTTTTATTCATTCTTATACTCATCATTACTAGCTCCTCATTTTCCCCAACTTTCCCTGTCATGTCCCCAAGCGGGGCAAATTCTTTAGGGGGAGCATTTATCTAGTGGGTTGATAAGGAAAACATTGCTCAGGCAGTAATTTGCCTTGACAGATAAACTTTTAAAAGTCACCTTTAGTGGTTTGTTATTTTTCCTAAGAAAGACTATTTATAGACCATCCTTTTAGTATTCTGTTTATTAGCTCTCCTCCCGCCATGTATTTAAGGCCCCAGTTGTGGGTGCAGTGTGTTAAGTGCTGGGATGCCAACTGAAAAGTTTGGGTTGTTGGAACTCACCAGTTGCTCTGTGGGAGAAAGATGAGGCTGTCTACCCTTTATTAGAGATTTATAGCTTTAGAAACCCAACAGATCCGCATTGTGTCTTAACATTACTGAGAATCCACTGGACTGCAGTGGGATTTTTTGTTTCCTTTGTTTATGCACTTGAAATTATATTAGAAATGAGATTCCCAAACTACATTGTTGTAGATGCTGAAAGAAATGAAAGCAAGTTTTATGCATAACCCATTGTTCTTAAAAATTAATACTAGTTTAATGGTTCAAGGCAGTATAAAACTCAATTCTGACTCAGTGGCCTTATAGAGGAAAGTAGAATTGCTTCGTGAGTTTCCTAGACAGTAAATCTTTACAGGAACAAACAGCTTCTTTTTCTTGAGCTGCTGACCTTGCAGCTTGCTGTCCATTGCTTAGCCACAGCACATTGTACTGTAGTAGTAAGCAGGAGAAGTTATTTAGACTAGTTTGATGTCAGAAATATGGGCTTGAACTGTACTAGGCAGAATGGTAAAGTGGATGATCGATGAATGGTGATAAATGGATGATTTCTGGCAAGGCTTGATTGGTGGAGAAAAAAGTTTCTTGTTCAAGTAGTAGAAGATAAAGTTTCACATTTTGATATTTTTGTTTAATAAAAAAACTCAAAATGAAACTTACTGTCATTGAATTGATAGTGGTTCAGTGAACCTATAGGACACGGTAGAACTGCCTCTTTGGGTTTTGAAGAAAAAATCATTTTGGAAGTAGACAGCCTCATCTTACGTCCTCCAAGCTAAATGGGTTCCAATCAATGACTTTGTGCTTGACAACTCAATGTATAGCTCTATCCACATCAGCGGGTCTCCCAAAACCCTGTTTAGTAAAGGGTCGCATGATTTTTTGATAATACTTTTGAGCTACCTGAATGTAATAAATGTGTTTTTACCCATGTTTAAGTATACTATTTTAAGTGTAAGATTCAGTGACATAATTACATTCATAATACAGCCATTACCTCTTATCTGCTTCTAGATTTTTTAATCACCTAAATGAAAACTGTAACTCTGTAACCAACAATTAGGCAATAATTCCAAGATTTATTTATGTTGTAGCAGCTACCGGTACTTCATTCCTTTTTATGACAATATTCCATTGTGTGTAGTATGCCGTTTTACTTATTCGTTTAGCTTTAATGGATACTTGGTTTGTTAGTTAGGAGCCCTTGTGGTATAGTGGGTTACATCTTGGTTCCCTAATCACAAGGTTGGTGGTTCAACCTGACTAGGCGCTCTGCGGGGGGTGGGGGGAGGTGAGACTTTCTTCTATTAAAGATTTACAGCCTCAGAAACTCAAAAGGTCTGTTTTATAGGGCTGCGATGAATCAGAATGGACTCAATAGCAGTGAGGGAGTTGTCTTGTTTTACTACCTCTGGCTATCACGAACACTGCAGCGAACATTAGTGTATGAATACGTTTAATTTCTTATTTCAAGTCCTTTGGGTATGTACCTAGGAATGGTATTGTTGAGTCATGGCAGTTCTTTGTTTAGGTTTTTGAGGAAATGCCAAAGTTTTCAACTGTAGTTATAGCATTTTACATTCGTACCAGAAATGGCCAGGGATTTTCATTTCTGTCTATCCTCAAAAGCTTGGTTTGAGCTCAACCAAATACTTTCCTTTTTTTGACAACCCCTGATGGTAGCCACCCCAATAGTACCGTACATACTTGAGTTTAAGCCGACCCGAATATCGACCACAGCACCTAATTTTTACCCCCCCCAAAAAAAAACTGCATTAAAAATGAGTTGAAAAACTTGGCTTATACACGAGTATACATGGTCTCATCGTAGTTCTGATTTGCATCTCTACTGACTAATGATCTCGAGCATCTGTTCATGCACATTCATGAGTGTCTTAGGAGCCCTGGTAGAGTAGTGGGTTACATGTTGGGTTGCTAACCTCTAGGTCAGCAGTTTGAAACTACCAGTTGCTCTAGAGAAGAAAAATGAGGCTTTCTGGGAACCTACCAGGGGTAGGTCTACTCAGTCTTAACATGGTTTCTGGGAGTTGGAATAGACTTACTAGCAATGAGTTTGAGTTTGTACTTTGGGGAAATGAGTTTAGCCATTTGTCATTGCTTTGACTTTTTGTTATTAGGTGAAGGAGTTCTTTCTATTGTCTAAATATCAAACCCATATCAAATGTTTGCCAGATAGTTCCCCATTCTCCCCATTCACTTTGCAGAGAAAAGTCTTTTGATGCACAACACATTTAGTTTTAATGAAGTCTAGTTTATTTCATCTTTTATTGCTTGTGCTTTTGGTTTCTATTGTCACAAGGTTTTATTCCTTTGTTTTCTACTCAGTTTCATGGTATTAGCTTATATGATGGGGCTTCAAAAATTTCTGGGGGTGGGGGAGAATAGAAAGGTAATAGGATTTTTTTTTGAACTTTTTGAAGTCCTGTGTGTATTTAGGTCATTGATTCATTTTAAGTTCCTTTTGTCTGTGGAGGAGCCTTGGTGCGTAGTGGTTATGCATTAGACTGCTAACCGCAGGTGGCAGTTCCAACCCACTAGCAGCTCCAAGGGAGAAATAGGAAGCTTTCTATGCCTGTAAAGGCTTAGTCTTGGAAACTCACAGGGGGAGTTCTACCCTGTCATGTAAGGTCTTTCTGAGTCTGCATCAACTCAACCACAGTGAGTTTGGTTTGGTTTATTTATGTTATGAGATATGAGCCCAACTTTGTTCTTTTGCATGTGGGAATCTCAACGCCACTTACTTAAACTGCTCTTTTCATGTTAAATGGACTTAGCACTCTTGATAAATCAGTTGCCATATCCTACTTGATGCTCATCCTTATGAAGAGATCATTAGCAAAGTGTGGTGTAGAAACTACGTGGTGCCCAGCTATCAGAAAGAATAACGTCTGCGGTCTTAAAATTGGTTTTCAAACAAGCAGCCATCTAAGTGAGGCATCATCTAAGTTCACATGGAAGAAGCACACTAGTGTATGTGATGCAAAGATTGTAAATAATATAATCCAAGTCTATAGGAGGGAAGAGTATTGGAACTTAAGTTGTCAACACCAGCCCAAAATCTATTTGCAGGGTCCACGCATGGATTTTATCTCCCATCTGATAATAGTTGAGGGGTGTGAGTAGTCCTGTATCAGAGTACTGTGAAGTTGATTATGACAGGTGTAGTTATTTAAAATTTGTCTTATGTGATCTTCCTTTAGACTCATTTTAAAGCTGTTTCAGTTAAAAAAAAAAGTGGAGGGGAAATACATGTGACTCCCCGCTGACCATGGACCAGGCATGTGACTAGCCTTGCTAACTTACAGAGTGCATTGGCAAGTGGATTATTACAGATGCAGTTAGGTTAAAATTTAGTGTCCTATCATTTGATCTTCCTTATTTATGATCATTTAAATTTGTTCTAGTTTTTAATATGTTTTTGCTTATTTTTCATTGTAAGTTTTCATCTGTTTTTGCTCTGTTACTGATATTTTTGATGATTTTCTGTATATGACATCCAGGATAAGGTAGATCAATAGAGACAGTAACTGGGTTAATGATTCCTTGGGGGTATCACAGGGGAGGTTGGCGGGAAATGAGCTATTTACAATGAGTACAAGAATGAAGAAAATGTTCTAAAACTTATTATGGTGGTTATTGTACAACTTTTCTTCATGCTTGATATGATTAGACTATTGAGTTGTATGATATATGAATTATATGCCAATAAAACTTGGGAAAATAATTTGCCATAGATGGCTTTATTTCTGAATTCTCCATTCCAATCCATTGGTCTTTGTGTTTTTTGCCAATGCCACATTATTTTTATTATTGTACTTTTTTAGTAGATATTGACATTAAGGTGTATGAGTAATTGGATTTTGTTCTTTTTCAAGTCTTAGTATTTCAGCAGAATTATTTTCATTCATTATTCTTTTACTCTGTAAACTTTCCTGAATCATTGCAGAGTTGGAATCTATGGTTTTCTCAAGCTGTTTATATTCCAAATATTACAGACAAACTGGTTTTTTTTTACCCTGTGGGTGTTGCCAGTTAGCATTTCCCCATTTTCTTTATTAATATAACCGGCAGGAAAATATACTTAACATACCTGATGTCAAGTTTGGAAAGAACATGTTTTCTGGGTACTTTTAAAGTTTTCTTGTATAACAATTAAGGATACATTTATAGAGTTAGGGTGGAGATGAGAAGGTGTATCACTTCAGGGTTTTCTAAGATATGCTAATCTTTATTTCCTTGAAGTTTAAATCTCTGCCTGATGTTTTGAAGTTCGGAATTGGCCCTATATGTGTAATATAGTAATTTCAGATTAGAAGGGAGCAACTGGTTTTGCAGCAGGTGACTGAGCATATATATTCAGAAAATGATTGTGGATGTGACTGGAGCACCATCAGTAGCTGTGAGGTGTCAATTGATCTGACTGAAAACACAAGCTTGTTGCTCTGGAGAGGATTCCAATACATGGAAAGCCAGCCCCTGGATTGTAGAGTAGAACTGCTATAGTGTTTTCTTGGGTATATTATTAATGGAAGAAGATTGCCAGGCCTTTCTTCTTGGTACTGCTGTGTGGGTTTGAATTAGTTGTTTAGAGTAAATTTTATAAACTATCTAGTCACCCTGATGGTGTAAATGTTTGAGCACTTGGTTGCTAATTGAAAGTTGGTAGTTTAAAATCCACCAGCTCTATAAAAAAAACCTACCAATATGTTTTCATAAAGATTACAGCCTAGGAAACCCTAGGGGTCATTTCTTATCTGTCACATTGGATTTTGCATCAGAATAGACAACTACTAATAAGTGATATTGATTAGTCTTTGAGCAGTGAGTGCATTCCAAGGAACTCAGAGCACTATTTAGAGCCATAGAATTATAATGTTAGGGCTTTAAATTATTTTATGAACTATCTTAAGTTGATCAAAAACTAGATTGTTTTCTCTTGTTTAGCAGCCAGAGAATAGCAGTTACTGTCCTTGTTAGTTTGTTTCAGATTAATTAAAACATCTTTATTTTTCCATTAAAAATTATTGAGTTAGTGTAGGTTTGTGCCAAGTTACTAATTTCTTTTTTTAAGTTAATAATTTCTATACAGAATTTCAGTGACAGTTTTTTACCAGCTCCACCCATTTTTATTTTTTAAATTTTAACAATTTATTGGGGCTCATACAATTCTTTTCACAGTTCATATATATACATACATCAATTGTATAAAGCACATCTGTACAGTCTTTGCCCTAATCATTTTTTTCTCTTTTCTTCTTTTACATTTTATTAGGGACTCATACAACTCTTACCACAATCCATACATATACATACATCAATTGTATAAAGCACATCCATACATTCCCTGCCCCAATCATTCTCAAGGCATTTGCTCTCCACTTAAGCCCCTTGCATCAGGTCACCCATTTTTATTTTAAAAAATTATTATATTGGGGTCTCATACAGCTCTTATCACAATCCATACATCCACCCATTGTGTCAAGCACATTTATACATATGTTGCCATCTACTTGAGCCCTTCTTATCAGCTCCTCATTTCCTCCCTCCCTCATGAACTCTTGATAATTTATAAATTATTTTTCCTCTTGTCTTAACACTGACCAATGTCTCCCCTTCACCCACTTTTCTGTTGTCCATCCCCCTAGGAGGGGGTTATATGTAGATCATTGTGATTGGTTCGCCCCTTTTCCTCCCTCTATCCTCTTCCCCTCTTGGTATTGTTGCTCACATTATTGACCTTGAGGGGTTTTTAATCTGTCCTTGATTCACTGTTTCCATCTCTTACCTGTACCCCTGTACATGCTCTGTCTAGCCAGATTTGTAAGGTAGAAATGGATCATGATAGTGGTGGGGTGGAAGCATTAAAGAACTAGAGGAAAGTTGTATGTTTCATTGGTGCTATACTGCACCCTGACTGGCTAACTCCTCCTTGTAACCCTTATGTAAGGGGATGTCCAGTTGTCTACAGATGGGCTTTGGGTCTCCAGTCCGCATTTCTCCTCATTCATATTTGTATGTATTTTTGTTCAAAACATTTTTATAAGGTGGTACTTGTACTTGTTTAAATTAAATCTGATATCCTACCATCCTGTCAAGTACTGAGGGAGATTAAAATCTCACTGACATTGTAGATATGTTACTTCCTGGACTTTTATGTGTTTTGAAGTTCTGTTATTAGATGTGTAAAACATTTTAGAACATAAGCATCAATTGTATCAAGCATATCTGTACATATGTTGCCATCATTATTTTCTAAACATTTACTTACTGTTTGGTCCTTGGTTTCAGATATTCTTTTTCCCCTCTCTTCCCACCTTTGTGATCCCTTGATAAATTATAAATTATTTTCATATCTTGCACCGACCCTGTCTCCCTTCCCTCATGGTTTGCGTCGTTCGTCCCCCTGGTGGTGGTGGTGGTGGTGGTGGTGATGATGTGTCTTATTTGCCATTGGTTTCGCTGTCCTCCCTTCCTCTCTCCACCTTCCTCCTAACCACCTGGTATTGCTACTCCCATTTCTTTTCCTGAGGAGTTTATCTGACCAAGATTCCATGTGTCATGAGCTCTTATCTGTACCAGTGTACAAGCTCCGGTCTGCCCAAAGTGAAAGAAAGGCAGGACTGGGGTCATGATTGTTGGGGGTGATCTTGTCAATGTCTTTTGTCTATATTATCTGTGTCTTTAAAAAAAATTGATTTTGTACCTCCTGTTTATTATGTAATGAGGTCTGGTAGTATATCTGCTGATCTTTTGGTTAGCAAGCTTTAACCACTGTACCATCAGGGATCCTTAGTAGTTGACTGTTGAAGATTACTCTACTTTTTCCCCAAAACCAAGGCATACAACAAACCTGTATATAGTGCTTGGTGAATTATGACATTTTCTATTATGAGAGGTGAGATCAGAAATTATTTTTCTACCCCTGTCGTTTCAGGGATTGTTCTCTCTGCTCCTTTCAGATGATACTTTGCCCAAACGGTTTCCTCCTGTTACTAGTAGTTTGCTGATGACTTGAGAAGAGACTGTGCAAATCTTTGGCTCTGTTGAGGTCATCTCTGGTACTCTGCCCTGGGAATTCCAGCTGCCTTGGAATCACATTTTGTCTCCTAAGCCCAGGGAGGTTATCAGGCCTTTTCTTAGCTCTCCTTTCCTGTGCAGCAGCTTAAACTCTTGAGGCAGTGACCTGAGGTAGTTACAGTGCTCCTATTTTGTATCTTCTCACCTCTGCTACTGGTGGCTTAATGTATAAAAAACACTATTATGTGCTGTCCAGTTTTTCTGTTACTCCATTCTCTTCAGAATTTGGAAGTCAATGTGATAGTTGACTGGTAACGGATACTCCGTATAAACTACGGATATTACTGTGAGTAATCGTACCCCCCTCCAGTAATTTCTCCATGTGTATTTAAATGACATAAATTACATCAGTCTAAATTTCTAATCTTTTTGCTATTAAATAAATATATAAGTACATAAAACATTTGCCAATTCAACGTTTTTCATGTGCACCATTTAGTGTCAGTTATGTTCAGATGGTATGCAATCATCTCCAATAAAATTTCTATCACTATAAATCAGAAATTCAGTTTCTTTTCTTTTTTTTTAGAAATTCAGTTTCTTAAAATAATAACTGCCCTAGTCTCTTGTCCATGATAATGACTAATGAGTTTTGATCTCCATATATTTGCCTATTCTAGATATGAGTGAGACCATGCATTGCTCCTTTTGTGTTTGCCATCTTTCCCTGTAATAATTCTATCACCATTAACATAAATTCAATCTCCTCTTTAAGTTTAAGAAGCTAACAAAACAATTCTCTTCTCCTTTCATCACTAGTTATCACTAATAATTTTGTTTTTTTCCTATACTTGCTTATTTCATGTAAGTGAGATTGTACAGTATTTGTGGGTTTTTGTATGTGTGTGATTGACTTACCATATGCATCATAAAATTTTCAAGGTTTATTTGTGTTGTGGCATTATTAGAACTTTATTTCACTCTAGCTAAATGAATTTCTTTGTATGCATATACCACTAGTTAGCCATTCATCTATTGATTTAGACTTTTCTACCTTTTGTCTTGTGAAAAGTGCTACACTAAACATTGATGTAAGGTGTTTGTTTAATGTGCTTGCTCTCACTCCTGTGTATATATCTAGGATTGGAATTGTTGGTGCACCTTGGTGAGTACAGAAAAGATTGAGGTTGTTAAGATTTCCTTTTAGTTGGATTCACAATACCCATGGAAGCAGGATACAAGAAATCAAATGACATTGTATTGGGCAAGTTTTCTACAAAATATCTCTTTAAAACATAACACAGTCTAGGGGACCAGGTATCAAACACCAAAGGGGAGGTAGAATCAGATCATTGTGAATGAGGGGAGCGTGTGATGGGGACCCAATGCCCATCTGTAGATAACTGGACATCCCTTGCAGAGGGGTAGTGGGGAGTAGATGAGTTACTCAGGGTGTAGTGTAGCATTGATGAAATCACAACCTTCCTCTAGTTCTTAAACACTTCCTTCCCCCTACTATCATGATCCCAATTCTACCTTGCAAACCTGGTTAGACCAGAGGATGCACAGCGGTGCAGATGTGAATGGAAACACAGGGAATCCAGGACAGATGAACTCCTCAGAGCAGTGGTGAGAGTGGCGATACGGGGAGGGAAGAGGATAGGGGGGTCAGAAAGGGGGAACCGATTATAAGGATCTACATATAACCTCCTCCCTGGGGGATGGACAACGGAAAAGTGGGTGAACGGAGAATGCCGGGCAGTGGAAGATATAAAATAACAATTGATGTATGTATGGATTGTGATGAGTTGTATGAGCCACAATAAAATGATTTTTAAAAAGAATAAAACAAAGATGTAACATTGGAAGATTAAGGTGTTCCTGATCTAAACCATGGTATTTTCAGTCACTTCAGAGGTATTTAAAAGATCGACAGAGAATATGGGAGACAAGAAAATTGATGCCTTTGTTATGGTGTCCGCAAACTATACTGCACCATAGACGACTGGAAGGAACATACTTTGTCTTGGAAGAATTATAGCCAGCATGCTTCTTAGATGGAAAGATGGCAAGACTGTCTCACATATTGAGGACATTTAATCACGAGGGACTAGTTCCTGGAAAAGGATAGACAAAGTGCTTGCGTTAGGTTCAGAGAAAAATGAGATGGATTGATAGAGTAGTTCAAACAGTTACATGAACATGGTTATGAGGATGGTAGAAGAGACTGCAGTTTTTGGCTATTTTGTACATGGGATTGCTTAATACCAATGACATTGGGCCTATTTTAAGTGCTTGTGTGCCGTACAAATTTTCAATGAATCTTTTGATTTGAGTTAACGGCTTTTTATTTTTTAAAAATATTAGACCCTTAAAAGAAGGTGCTCTTTCTACTTTTGGATATAGTCATTTGAATAGCAAATGTGTATAATTTTCATGATATCCTTATATCTATTTTGCCTGTTACTTTTGTGTTTTTGTTCTGTTTGATAATCTGTAGAAACTATGCTTCACAGCCACATCCCTATACTTCTAAGAATTTCTCCCTTTACTACTCATTTCTCCCTTTCTTGTTTTCACATCTTTCTTTAGAGATACATTTTGTTTAATTAGGTGAAAATGTTTACAGAACAGATTTTCCATTTTCCACTCAACAGTTTATACACATTTTGTTCAACACATCTATTGCAATCCCTGCAATGTAGCATCACTTAGCCCAGTGGTTTTCAACCTATGGGTCTTGAGAACCACTGACTTAGCCAATTCCTCCCTCCCTCCCAGTTTCTTCCATTTCTTTTCCTTTCTCAGCACTTTCAACTTTGTCCTTGGATCAATGCTGCTATTTTGATTTTAAATGGTTTATTTTTCTAACACAAATGTCGGGGTAGGTATGCATGAGTTCTAGATCAGAAGGGTGACTAGGGGCTATATAGTTTTGGGAGCTCCACCAGTTTCTGTCAAACTACGTAAGTCAATTGATCCATTTTGAATTGAGCTTTTAAAAATTGTTGAGGTACACAGAAAAACATACAGAAAACACCACTCCCCTAGTTTAATCATGTGCCCCTTAGTGGGATGGGTTGTATTTTCCAAATTGTGCAACCATTCTCATTTTTTCTTAAGTAGTTGTTCTATTAACAGATTCATTGACTCTCTTGTCCCCTTCCATGCTAATCTTTCAAGTGCTGTTGTCCGTTAGATCCCATTTAGATAGATCTGAAGAGTATAAAGTTAAAGGCAGACATTTTTTTGCTCAATCAGAACAAAACAAAACCCTAAACAAACAAACAAATGCTAATTCATACACTGCTATCCAGGTGATTATGACTCATAGTGGGCCTAAGAACAGGGTAGAAACTCTTACCTTTGAGTTACCAAGATGGTAACTCTTTACAGGAGTAAAGAGCTTTGTCTTTCTCCTGTGGAGTGGCTGGTGGCTTTGAACAGTGAATAACCACTGCATCACCAGGGTTCCTTATTTGCGCACTCAACTCACTCTTCTCCCTTCCTCCCTGCTATTGTGTTGAGGCCAACTGATGGGCAATAGGACAGGATAGAACTTCCCCTATGAGATTCCAAGACCATAACTGTTAACAGGAATTGAAAGGCCTTTCTTTCTCCAGAGATGGCAACTGGTGGTTTTGAACTGCTGATCTTCCAGTTATCCTAACTTATAACCAATATTACCACCAGGGCTCCTGGGCTCCACATTTTTAGGTGACATTGAGTTTGTTCTTACCCATAGTGACCCTGTGCGCAGCAAAAAGAAACACTGCACGGTCCTGTATAATCCATACAACTTTTTATGCCTGTGTCCATTGTTGCAGCTATGGTGTCACTGTACCTTGTTGAGGGCCTTAATCCTGGTCACTGCCCCTCTACATAGCATGATGTGTGCTCTTTAGTAGAAGCCAGTTATTCTTTCAGATGGCTGCTTGCAAGCTTTTAAGACTATAGATGTACATAGAGATTTATTTTTGGATTCTTGATCCTATTCCATTGGTCTTTGTCAGTTACTGTAACAGTACCAGGCTGTTTTAATTACCGTGGCTTTATATTAGTATGCTGTGAAGTCAGCGTGTGAGCCCTCTTTTTTCTTCAAGATTGCTTAAGTAATTAGGGGTTCTTGGAGCTTCCATATAAACTTTGATTGGCTTTTCCATTTCTGCAAAGAAACCTGCTGTACTTATGGGGATTGCATTGTGTTTATAGATAAATACAAGTTAAACAAACTTAGCTTGAACTATTTAAAGTCTCAGGACAAAAGGCATGGTTTGAGTAGCATTCGTGCTTCTAAATTTTCCATGTTTGACACTGATTTCTGATCAGACTAGTTATTTTTCCTATCAGAAGTATAGATTTTCTGGGTTGATTTCACTGCAGCTTTTCTTTTAAATTTGGCATACATGCTTAGCTATTGGCCTCAATATGATTAGTAATTTAGGGAAGAGCCCTTGTGGCATAGTTGTTAAAACATTTGGCTGCTAATCCAAAGGTTGGTGGCTTAAACCAGCTGTTCCACAGGAGAAAGATGAGGCAGTTTTATCAAGTTCTATCATGGCCAGTACTTTCTATGACTTAGAATCGGTTCATTGGCACTGGGTTGGGTTAGTTTACTTTTAAAGTGATGGGAGTGTGGTAGTGAACTTTAAAGTAGTTTTTTGGTGAAATGCTAATGCATGCCATATAATTTCCTTATTTATAATTAAAATGATTATTTGTTTCTGGCATACAGTAGTTATTTGCACTAGTAATTTTGTGCTAGCAATTTTAAAGTGCTGTTTTCACAACTATGGAAGTGCTTGAGAATTTTTAAAGGTACTAATAATCTGAGCTTGCTGTTTGAATCTAATTTGTGAACTAACAATTTGTTTAAAACCTTAATTTTTCATGTGGACCATTTTTTAAATTTGAGCAGATAGTTGTTTTTTGTCTTGCTATTAAAATGAGTTGTGTAGGAAGATGAAAAGAACACATCTTGAATGTTACGCCCTCAAAAAGTTATGAAAACTAGATTTGGGCTAGCAAGCTCCACTGAGTAAGAAATCTTGATAATAGTGCTTAAGAGAGTTCTCTGGTCTTGAATTTTCATTCACTTCAACTTTGTATTCTTCATAATTGAAAAGATTTTAAAAGAGGTTTCCACTTCCAATAACGATTTGCAAAAAAGCCATATTGCACATAGGTTTTGTAAGACTGAAAATTAGCCTTTAAAAGAATAGAAATTCACAGCTTTTATTGCCCATGAGCATTCAGTTCCTTTTCTTTTTAAAATCATTGTATTGGGGCCTCATACAACTCTTAATCACAATCCATCCATCCATCCATCCATCCATCCATTGCGTCAGCACATTTTTACATTTGTTGTCATCATCATTCAAAGCATTTGCTTTCTACTTGAGCCCTTGATATCAGCTCCTCATTTCCCCCACCCCAACGAACCCTTGATAACTTAAAAATAACAAATTATTACTATTTTTGTCATGTCTTCTGTCTGACTTCTCCCTTCACCCACTCTTCGTTTGTCCGTCCCCCAGGAGGGGGTTATATGTAGATCCTTATGATCGGTTCCCCTTTTCTACCCCACCTGCCCCCTCCCCTACTGGTTATAACTACTATCATTGGTCCTGAAGGAATCATCTGTCCTGGATTCCCTGTGTTTCCAGTTCTTATCTGCACCAGTGTACATCCTCTGGTCTAGCCGGACTTGTCAGTTAGAATAGGGATCATGATAGTCAGGGGAGGAAGCATTAAAACACCAGAGGAGAGTTGTGTGTTTCATCGGTGCTATACTGCACCCTGACTAGCTCGTCTCCTCCACACGACTCTAATGTAAAGGGATGTCCACTTGCTTACAGATGGGCTTTGGATCCCCGAGCATTCAATTTCTTGGTGCTCATTTGAGCTCAGTGATACATATCACTTTATTATGTAGCCCTTCACTCACCCCCACCCCCTCAGTTCAGAAATTATTTCTGTGTATGTATTCAGAAAACATGTCTAGTTATTCTTGGGGAGTGTTTTCTACATCTTTTAATTGTGGGGCATACTTTTCATACAGTAATTCAGAGATGAAATAGGGAATA
This sequence comes from Tenrec ecaudatus, assembly GCF_050624435.1. Taxonomy (NCBI): domain Eukaryota; kingdom Metazoa; phylum Chordata; class Mammalia; order Afrosoricida; family Tenrecidae; genus Tenrec; species Tenrec ecaudatus. The sequence goes on from NC_134533.1 coordinate 144,576,099, forward strand.
CAAAATCTAAATGTCTTGTTAAAATGTGAGTGTGGTTGGCTTCAGCACCCCAGAAGAACCAAATTCACTCTGAGAAGTGTTCATAGGTTGCAACTCATAGTTACCTAATTTGGGCAGACTATAACTACCCTTTTGGGATTCTGAGGCTGTAACTTAAAAAAAAATTTTTATTGGGGGCTCTTACAGCTTTTATAAAAATCCACACATCAATTATATTTAAGCACATTTGTGCATATGTTGGCATCATCATTTTCAAAACATTTTTTTCTATTCCAGTCTTTGTTATCAGCTCCTGTTTTCTCCCTTCCCCACTCTCCCACCCTCGTGACCCCTTGATAAATTATTATCTTCATATCTTACACCGTCCGCTGTCTCCCTTCACCCATGTTTCTGTTGTTTGTCCCCTTGGGTGGGGGTAAGGGAGTTACATGTCAATCATTGTTCTCAATTCACCCTTTCTTCCACTTCTTCCCCCTCCTCCCTACTCTCATGGTATGGTTACTTTCATTACTGTTCCTGAGGGTTTTATCTTTCTTGGACTCTGTATGTTAAGAGCTCTTATCTGTAACTATATGCTTCGAGGTCTAGCCACATTTGTAAGGTAGAACAGGTGCTATGATAGGGTGTATGTGAGGGGAGGGGGCAAAGGAGGAAGTATTAAAGAAGTAGAGGAATGTTGTGTTTCATCAGTACTATACCTCACCCTAGATGGTTTGCCCCTTCCTTGTGCCACTTATGTGAAGCCATGTCCAATTGTTTGCAAATGAGTCTCCCCTTGAATCCCCCTCATTTTCATCTATATGATTGATTGCTTTGAGTCTTCTGATGCCTAATTGAGATGGTAGTTCTTTATGAAAGTAGAAAAACACATCTTTCTCCCATGGAGCACACGATCATTTAGAACTATTCATCTTGGCTCCAGGAATTATTTGCATCAATTATTGAGATAGGAGTCATGGTTTAGTAAGTGAAATTAGTCTACACAATGAACTTCTTCATTTGGAAACAGTAGAGAATTGGGGATATTTAGATCAGTGGGTTGGATTCTGGAAGCATTATTGTTTAGTCTGTCTCAAACCTTTGACATTAGTAACTAATGATTAATTGAATAGGCATTTTTGCCTATTTCTTGTATTGCCTTGATAAGTCTTGGCTGGGTGGTTTATGACTCAATTCAGGCAGTGCCCACATTATGAATGAGATTGTTTCTAAGGTGTAGTTAAGTTAGATGCTTCTGGTTCAATCTCAAGAAAAGGCTTTCCAATTTAAAAACTACACTTGTAGCAAGTGAAGGTGATTGTGATGTGTGGCCCCCAACCCCCTAGGGCAGTGGTTCTCAACCTTCCTAATGCAGAGACCCATTAATACAGTTCCTCATGTTGTGACGCCCCCCAACCATAACATTATTTTCGTTGCTACTTCATAACTGTAATTTTGCTACTGTTATGAATTGGGTGACCCCTGTGAAAGGGTCATTGAAACACCAAAAGGGTGTTTCAATCATTTGAAAGTGAAGGCAGATTTACATACCTTTAAAGGGATAAGTACAAGTTGTCCTAGTTGTCCATGCATTGGATATTCCTACCCTCAGAAATTGCTAGTATGGTTATTCTCACATCTCCAGAGGGGACTGAGTATTTGTGTATATTTGGGTTGATCAGTAATTAATTGCTGTTGCTAGACAAATTCCCAATTTTAAAAGTGATTACTAAGCCAGTGTTAAGACTAAATAAGTTTAAAATAAATATTCAGTCTTCAGGTAAAATTTCTGATGCTTTGAATTTTGTTTCGGCTGTATATAGGTTGAACTTGATTTTGGAATTGCTTTAAATGGAAATAGTGCAATGCCTTAGACTATATGTATTTACTTAAGATTAACTTTAAAAATTGAAGTTATAAAAAAATAACAAAATTGAAGTTACTGTATTAGAGAATCCAGCCAGGACTTCTTGTGGAAAGAAACATAAGTTGTATCATTAGATTTTACACATTTAATTGCAGAAGGACAGTACTAGATATAAATAATAGTAAAGAATAGCAAGCTGGGAGCCAGCAGTCTCTATTTCAATTGTCCATAGCTAATTAAAATATTATAATTTCCAAGGTCACTCTGAACTCTAATGGTCTTTTTATAATCCATTCATAGTGCGTTTTCTGTGTGCTGGGTTAGATGCCCACACTGGTGTAAAGATACTAAGCTTCTAGCCATGAGTAAAGGAAGATCAATCCAGTGAGCAAAGAGACTAAAAGTGCTGTAATATGGGGATATGTAAATTGCTTTTAAATAGACTGGTTGGAGGGCATATTTTGAGTTGATTCTTGAAGAACAAATAGTACCATGAAAGAAAGTAAGGGTTATTCTCACTGCTGTAAAGTTGATTCTGACTCATAGTAACCCTATCTATAGGAAAGGATGGAACAGTCTCCGAGATTGTAACTCTGTTGGGAGTAGAAAGCATTATCTTTCTCCTGGGAGGGGCTAGTGGTTTTGAAGTGCTTATTTTTCGCTTGGCAGTCCAGTGCATCACCCGCTATGCCACCAAGGCTCTTAGGATATTTGAAGAAGAATAAGTCATAGAACTGACAGCATTGTGTGTCACTGGTGGTGGTAGTAAGAATGATGGAATATGGAGTTTGTGGACAAGAGGCGATTAGTGGCAGAGGAATTTAGAAGAGCTGATCGGCTCAAATTCTCAAAGATTTATGTGTAAACACTTTGGAATTTGAAGTCAACTTGAAGAATTTTGAAAAGAAACTCAGATAATCAGGCTTGTGTATTAGTTAGAATAATCACTTGGTGACATTGTGGAAAATGGATTTATTGGAATAACCGAAGAGTCCAGAAGATAACCTAGAAAACATGCAGTGCAGGCAGTTTCTGACTTTTCAGTAGGATTTTGTTTGGAAGTTCTTGTTGTAGTCAATTCTGACAGGTCTGATACCTCATTAAATTATTTTTTCATTATTGCTGATTGTTATTATCAGTATCTATAAGTCTGGTGTTTATTTGTCTTTCAGTGGTTGCTATGAGGATGATAACATCAAATTATGTGTGGTACACACAGAGGTGCTTTAGAAATTTTCTGGGGAAATGGGACTAAAAGATAATAGAACTTCCTCATGAACCTTTGGAAGCTCCTCAATGTACCCCATCCCATTCCAAATAACAAGGCAATAACTTAATATAACAACATAATTTGAATCTGTTGTAAGTCAGGCTTGTGTGCATTCATTCAGGGTGAAAATGATGGGTCAATTAGTGTAGGAGTAGTGGTGAGAAACCTGAAGGGCAGGGTTGCAGGCTTTTAAAAACGATATTACAGCAATACTCAGGAGCCTGACTTGATGTGGGATGTAGGTGAAGAAAAGGTGAACAAATCACAGGCCCGGCAGGCACAATTGTACAGCGATAATAAGACAGACGTGTCACAGGAAGGGGGTTGTAATATAGGCAATACAGTAATAAGGGGGGGGGATATCTAAAGGGGATTCACAAAATAGGAAGGGGAGGGATTGGGATACACATGTGACTAGATGGGTGGCTCCTAGATTCAGGATGGCAGCCTACCTTTTGGATGGCACTAGCAAGTTTGACCTGTTCTGTGGCTCTCCATGGAAACAATTACTCTCCTTATCAGTAGGGTGTGAGCCTCACCTACCTTGGAACCAGACAGTAGTCTGATGGCTGAATGCCTTCAGGGAGAATATCTTTAAGCATCTGACCTCCTGCCATGTGCTGGAAAACAACCTCTAAGGTTTGGCTTATCTTTGGGGGTAACAGAGCTAGGGAAAAGTCTTTTTATATCCCACAGAAAGTATTTGTTTTGATTTGGGGATGAAAGATTATTCCAACAACCAAAGGAAGAAGAGCTATAGGAGAAAAAAAAGCAGGTTTTTAGGTGTAGATCTAAAAAAATAGTTCTATATACATATAATTCACATAGTTCAATATAATTTTTCAGTTATATTAAAAATTTTGCAATCATCACCACAATCAATGTCAGAACATTTTCTTCTTGTATTCATTATTGTTAGCATATTTCCGTCTATTCTCCCCTGCCATGATCCTAGCTAATTATGAATCTAGTTGCTGTCACTATAGATATACATATCCTAAATTTCATGTATAGAAAATCATGCAAAAACAAACCAACAGTGACAAAATGACAGAGGAAAAAAGAAAGAAAATATTAATAACTGAAATAATTTTAAAATCTGTCAAAAGGGAAATCAAATGGTAAGGTATTATATTTTATCTATACAATAATTGACTTTATGTAGTTAGCTCTCTGATAGCAATGAATTCTCATCTCTGGACTATGATCATAGCTTCTTTAGGTGGGCATTAATAAAACAATACCTCAAAACCACTCATTGCGATCTTGACTTGTAGCGCCCCTTTAGGGACAGGGTAAAACTGCCTCTCTGGGTTTCTGAGTTTGTTAATCTCTCCCTCTACAAGGGCAGAAACCTCATGTTTCTTCCTTCTAGGTTATTAACAGGTGATTAGTTTTGAGATTAACAGCCCAACTCTTAACCAGCCACACCAGCAGGCTCCTTTGTATTTACTCATTTTAAGCTTGGGTTGTCCATTCTCCAAGGGAATGAGATTCCTAGTAGTCAGTCGGATTTGTAGGTCTGAAGTCCAGAAGTAAAAGGTTTGAGCGGAAGATGCAGTTTTGGAAGTCAGTTCTTTATAAAACAGTTAACATCAACTTTATGGGTAAGTCACTAAGTAGTGTTAAACTTTTGAGTAGTGTCTACTTCAATGGGGGAAAAGATTCATTATCCCTGTGAACCATTTCTGTCTGCATATGTACATCAACTGGGGAGTGTGATTTAGTAAAAATTACTAAGGAATACAGAATAATATATGCATTATAATTAAAATGATAATATACTTAAATTAAAGGGAATATAATATACTGAAAATATATACTGAGTATAGAGGAAAGATCTAGTACAGACTATGGGCCCTGGAATTAAGGAGAAGACAGAAGGATGTAGAGGAGATAGAGTAGAATGTAGTCAGTATTAGGGGAGAAGGGAAGGAATATTTCAAAGAAAAATAATCAGAATGCCTTTCATTGCTATGGGGAATAACAAGTTGTGCCTTCGATTAGAAGACTGATTCTTGGGAAATACTTAAGCATATGAAAGTTGCTGCAGGGAAGGAAGGGGGAAGGTAAGTCAAGAGATCTAGTATGTTGGTTTGACTACAGCTAGATGTGTAACCAGAGGGAGGACGGAAATTTTACTAATTCTGTGTAGGGTAGGTAGGATGAGGTGTGGGGAGAGGGAGAATATTTAAAATGATAAGGCTGTCTAATTTGAAGTCATGAAAAAGGGGGAGTGGAAATGGAAAAGCTATTATTGAACTTCTGTGATTATTATAGAAATTTTAATGTATAAGAGAACTTTCATACACATTAACCTCAACAGTTACTAGTGAGAAATAATCAGAAATGTTAAATGATATAATGTAATGAAAGAAACTGATTAATTTGCATGGTATCACATACAGAAAGCACAACATCATTAGGGCATGTTGGGGATGGAGCAAAAAGTCGGGGGCATGTAGAACAAAGATCTTAGCATACAATTGCTATGACAGCCACCGTCCCCCACCTCACCTCTTTTTTCTATTGCTTGTTTTTATTTTTAGTTATCTTGTGTGCATTAATATTTTTCTCCCTGACAGTGTGAGATAAGTCTCATGACACTTTTATCTGATTCTTTGAAATATTTTTAGTCTTTTTTATTTTATAGAAGTTAATTTCATTGTGATCATTTCCATTTAAGCTGTAAAATGATTTTATTTTTGTCTATTATGTCTAATTAGTCATATTACATTTTAACCTATAATTTCTGCCATTGTAAGTCGTATGGTCATTATTACTATCAAGTCCAATATTCATAGATCTGTACTTTTTAGTCATTAACAGTTTTGCAACTTAGCAATATTGTTTTGACTTGTCCTTGTCTCACATACCCCTTTCCCAGTTAAGCTTAATTTTTCCATAAATCTGGTCAAAATACTAGTGGAACTAAGTAAGTGTCCTCATAGTTAAAGTGGAGAATCAAAAGGTCTTGCTTCAGAAGTAAGACAGTTTTAATAGAAAAAATTAAAAAAATTATTTTGTCACTTTTACCAGTGGGTGTTTGGAAATGAGTGGAATTACCATGTTCTTTGCTCAAAATTGGCATCAGTTATGTATTCAATAAAGTTTGCTAAGAGGATAGTTGGTGTGAATGCCAAGGCTGAGTGCCTATCTCCTGTTCAGAAAAAAAAAAACAAGCTTGGTGGAGACCTAGGCACAGTTTGTCCATTTATTTAGGTCTTTTATGTGGTTCACTCAGACTTAGGCCGCTTTGTAAATGATGATTCTTGGCAGGTAGAAGAATGTGGGTGGGTTGATGATAACCCTAGTGTTAACTTTGGTATATTAATATTGTTAGGAAAGGCTTTGAATAAATGGTCTGTGTTAAATCTGTTTAATAGAAGGAAAGATTCTGGCCCTAAAAACATGTTGATTGAGGAAATAGGATTTTTTTGATGGTAGAATTAAAGCCTTTTTTTCCCTAAGGCATTCATAAAAATTTTTTCTTGATAATTAAATGTTAACTGTTTTGTCTTTAATCCTTTTATTGTGGGCTCGAACAGCTCTTAGAAAAATCCATACATCCATTGTGTCAAGCACATTTGCATATATGTTGCCATCATCCTTTTCAAACTAATTTTCTACTTGAGCCCTTGGTCTCAGCTTATTTTTTTTATTTATTCATTTTTATTATTGGGGCCTTGTGTAACTCTTACCACAATCCATCCATCCATCCATCCATCCATCCATCCATCCATCCATCCTGTCAAGCACATTTGTACATTTGTTGTTCTCATCATTCTCAAAACATTCGCTTTCTGCTTGAGCCCTTGGTATCAGCTCATTTTTCCCCCTCCTCCCTGCTTCCCCTCCCTCTTGAACCCTTGATAATTTATAAATTGTTATTATTTTGTCAAATCTTAACACTGTCCCATGTTTCTCTTCACCCACTTTTCTGTCGTCCACCCGCCAGGGAGGAAGTTATATGTAGATCCTTATAATCGGTTCCCCTTTTCCACCCCCCCCCACCTTAAGAAAATGTATCACAAGACAAGTTAATGATGTCTAAGATCTGTTTTAAACTTTGTACGTGGCATAATCTTGATTAATCTAGGTAAATGGGTTTGTGTGTGTTTATTATACTGTTTTCTGCTTGAAATTTTCTATAATAAAATGCTTCACTAAAACTAAAGGCATTAAGAAATCTGATATTAAATCTTAGTAATTTATTTACTAACATTCCTATATTTTCAGAAATACAACAATGGTATTCTAAAACTAAGTCTTAGTTATAAATGGCTAACTTGGGCAAGGACTGTTTAGGGGTGACAGAATCATCTAGTATTATGTAAATAGGACACAAGTATCAAGTTCATTTAATTACAGAGTCACATGGACTATGTAAATATTATAAAATAAGAATTCAAGTGCAGTGAAAATGGTGTCTCTATGTATAAAATTCTATGAAACACGATCTAAGCTAAAATAAACCCTCATTTGTTTGCTAGTTGTGATATTGATACAGTTGATAATAAAAACTGGATCTTAGCATGCACACAACACACACTCTCTCTCCCCCCTCCCTCCCACTTCTCCATCTCTCCCCCTCTCTTTCCACCCCACTTTAAAGGAGAGTTTACCAGGGAGTGACATGTTTTTCTTGACTCAAGATTGTCCATCTGTTTTAATTTTTTGTGGGGAGATGTGGCTCTTAAAATCTTATATGATAATTTGGGGTAGCTTCCTTAGAGACATACAATTGGTATGTGCTAACACTGATCCTAGCTAATAATATCTCCACTTATTTGCCAGCATGCACTTTACTTTTTCGATCATAATCATCTTAGTGTGAAGTTAAAGTTATATTTTATTGTGGTTTTAATTTGCAACTCTAAAACTAATGATGATGAACACCTTTTCTTGTCCTGGTGGTCATTTGTATTTCTTACTTGATGAAATATTTGCTCAAATCCTTTGTCTTTTTTTTATTGTATTGTTTATATTTTTGTTGTATATTTGGGATATTAAATCCTTATTGAATATGGGGTTCCCAGCTATTTTCTTCCATTCTGTGGGCTCTTTGTTTTATTGATAAAAGTCTAATTTTTCTGTCTTGTTGCTCCCATGCATTTAGTTTCATATCAAAGAGTTCATTGTTAAAAACAGTAGCACCCCAAACAGTACCTTGTAATTGTTTTATGGCTGTGGTGCTGAGATTTAGGTCATTTATCCATTTTTATTAATCAGAGGGTCTGAAAAGTTTGTGACACTCTTGAGTAAGTTTTCAGCTAATACTATTACAACCACATTGTTTGGGTCCTGCAGCTCTATATGTTATGTATATGGAAGTAGATAGCACAGAGCAACTGGAGAATTTAAACCTCTGTACTTTTTAGTGAGCACTTAATCATAGTGCCACTAGGGATCCTCTCCATAATCTGTTAAAAGGGAGCAATGTTTAAAAAATATTTTTTTTCCTGATTGCTAGTGCTTTTACTCATCTATATTTATTTAATTTTATTGGGATCTCTATTTCCTTCTAACAACTCCAGACTTAAGTTTGCTCTTCTTCTAGTTGCTCAAGTGGTAAAATTATTGATTTGAGGTCTTTTTAAGGTAGGCATTTCCTCTGAACACTGCCTTTATTGCATCCCCTAGGTTTACTGTGTTGTATTTTCATTTTCATTCACTTTTCCATATTTTGTAGTTTTTTTGTGTGTGTGATTGATGGTTGTTCCTAATTCTTTTATGCATGTATGTTGTTGAGAGTACAGTATACATAGCAGCACATACACCAACAATTTCTACATTGATTACATTCATTAAATTGTAGTTTTCTCTGATTTCTTGAATCATTAGTAGTTTATTTCCACATATTTTGAATTGTTTTCAATAATTCCTGCTCATAATTATCTAGTTTTGTTCCATTGTGGCTTAAAATAACTTTCTGATTTTAGTCTTTTAAAACTTGAGTTATTGAGACTTGTTTTGTCACCTGGAATATGTTTGATCTATTTATTTGTATAGTCATGTGTTACTTAATATCCATGGGATGCTCTGAGAAATAGGACACTGATTTGGACATAATGGGAATACTGTGTTATATCCAGGTAGGTAGTCCCAGATTATGAATGATTCCACTCCTCTTACCTTTTAGGCAAAGGTACACTTCTTATCTAATGCCAATTAGTTTAATGTTTGTCTTAATATGATAGTATATCATAAGCTTTTCTATTCATGAAAAACAATTCAGAATACATCAAAATATGTAACAATACAACAACATTTTGATTTGTTTTGCAAAATCGCACCTGTTCTTTATTATGGACCACTGTATGTACCTTGAATCTGAAATAAAATTAGTTTTATGGGCATTGGCATCAACATGTGGTCAACACATGGTCAGACATTGCCCTAATGCATGTTAATGTGGGCACATGAATGTACTGTTGGTCAAGTTCTTTATTTCCTTATTGATCTTTTTTCTAGATGTTCTTCTGTCTGTTACTGAAAGTGGTGCATGGAATTCCTTTCTATATTGTACCAACTGCCTTTTTCCACCCTTCAATTCTTAGTATTGATTTCATATGTTTTGGGGCTCTGATGTTTATAATAATGGAGCTCTGATAGTTATAATTGCTTTATTTTTTAATGAATTAACTTAACTCTTAAATTTTGCCTTAAAGCTTATTTTGTGTGATCTTGTACTTTTTTGTTACCATTCTGTTCAAGTCTCAAATATTGTATGTAAAATATTGAAAATTTTATATAAATGCACAGTATCATCGTTTCACTTACAAATTAATAATACATAATTGTTTTTAATTAAGATAAGCTGTTTATTAAAGAAAAAGTGGTTTCTTTCACGTGTCAATTTCATGTGTTTCTGAAGAGACAGGTATATTAGAAATGTCTGTAAATCTAGTGTTACACCAGGTTTGGGTTGTTGAGGGTAGGTTTGTCTTTACAGCCAAAGAGGCAGTATTCTTTGGTCCTCTGCCGAATGGAGATGTTTATAGTTAAGAGAGCACAAGTTGAGGCAGTTTTCATCCTCATACTGGGCTTACTTTCTTTTGGTCTCCTGTGCACAGATGTACAAAATTCCTTAAGGCAGGCCAGGAGAGTGTGAAGTTTGGGATTGTTCTGTCTTGTTTACCCTAATGAGAGCTAGTTGTGGATCCCCCTATTCAGATTCTGAGAAGCCAATTTTAGAATGTCTCTGGGTCTTGCATGAGATCAACTGTGAGGCAAGAGACTGAGTCCTCTTACCACAGAGGCTGCTGGATCACACAGGGCAACACTGATGGGGAGCGCTAAGGGAAGTAGACAATGGCGGCAGCCCCAGAACAGAATCCTCCAGCTTCCCACTAATGGAGAAGAAGAGAAAGCTTTGCAATGTAGAAATAGGGGGGACTGTGGTATTAAGATGAAGTGAACTGTTGAACATTTTTCTGTATACACACACAGACAGACACACGTTTTCCAATAAGTTTTAACCCATTTCAGTCTTGACAGATTATTTATAATCTTGTAATATTTCCAGTTTATCAAAGTGTCTATTTATGTCACTAAATTTTTTGCTTTCCTCCTTTTTCTCCCCTTAGGACATTTGCTACAAGATCCTATTGCACCCACCAACTCCACCTGCCAACACTATGTCTGCAAAACTTGTAAAGGCAAGAAAATGATGATGAAACCTTCATGTAGCTGGTGCAAAGACTATGAGCAGTTTGAGGAAAACAAACAGTTAAGCATCCTCGTGAACTGCTACAAAAAATTATGCGAATATATAACACAGACTACATTGGCACGTGATATAATAGAAGCAGTCGACTGTTCTTCTGATATTTTGGCTTTGCTTAATGATGGATCACTGTTTTGTGAGGAGACAGAAAAACCCTCAGATTCATCCTTTACTTTGTGTTTGACACATTCCCCTTTACCTTCGACCTCAGAACCTACAACTGATCCTCAAGCTAGTTTATCTCCAATATCTGAAAGTACCCTCAGCATTGCTATTGGCAGTTCTGTTATCAATGGTTTGCCTACTTATAATGGGCTTTCAATAGATAGATTTGGTATAAATATTCCTTCACCTGAACATTCAAATACAATTGATGTATGTAACACTGTTGACATAAAAACTGAGGATCTATCTGACAGCCTGCCACCTGTCTGTGACACGGTAGCCAGTGACTTATGCTCCCCGGGCATTGATATCTGCAGTTTCAGTGAAGATATAAAACCTGGTGACTCTCTATTACTAAGTGTTGAAGAAGTACTCCGCAGCTTAGAAACTGTTTCAAATACAGAGGTTTGTTGTCCTAATTTGCAGCCTAACTTGGAAACCACTGTATCCAATGGACCTTTTCTGCAACTTTCTTCCCAGTCTCTTAGCCATAACGTTTTCATGTCCACTAGTCCTGCACTTCATGGATTATCATGCACAGCAGCAACTCCGAAAGTAGCAAAATTGAATAGAAAAAGATCCAGATCAGAAAGCGACAGCGAGAAGGTTCAGCCACTTCCAATTTCTACCATTATTCGAGGCCCAACATTGGGGGCATCTGCTCCTGTGACAGTGAAACGGGAGAGCAAAATCTCTCTTCAGCCTATAGCAACTGTTCCCAATGGGGGCACAACCCCCAAAATCAGCAAAACTGTACTCTTATCAACTAAAAGCATGAAAAAGAGTCATGAACATGGATCCAAGAAATCTCACTCTAAAACTAAGCCAGGTATTCTTAAAAAAGACAAAACAGTAAAGGAAAAGATTCCTAGTCATCATTTTATGCCAGGAAGTCCTACCAAGACTGTGTATAAAAAACCCCAGGAAAAGAAAGGGTGTAAATGTGGGCGTGCTACTCAAAATCCAAGTGTTCTTACATGCCGCGGCCAACGCTGCCCTTGTTATTCTAACCGCAAAGCCTGCTTAGATTGTATATGTCGAGGCTGCCAAAACTCCTATATGGCCAATGGGGAGAAGAAGCTGGAGGCGTTTGCCGTGCCAGAAAAGGCCTTGGAGCAAACCAGGCTCACTTTGGGCATTAACGTGACGAGCATTGCTGTACGCAATGCCAGTACAAGTACCAGTGTAATTAATGTCACAGGGTCCCCAGTAACAACATTTTTAGCTGCCAGTACACATGATGATAAAAGTTTGGATGAGACGATAGACATGAGATTTGACTGTTAAATAAATCAGTGGGTCTTTAGACCTATCTCTGGTAGGGAAATAGCTACAGTTTTACGGCAGCTATGGTTCTGTTGGTTTAACTTGCCGGAGCTCCTGCATATAGATCACTTGTATCAAGTGTTTTCATTGCTAAGTTATATGTGTTAGTGTCGGGGAAATAGTTTGCAGATAATGGAGGAGTAACCCTACAACTATATGTTCTTAGTTCTTACAGAACCTCATAGTTTGAGAACAAATGCTGATGCAACTGATTTATACAAAATGAACTTTGGCAAGGAAAATAACATTAACCTCATTGTTTATGGTCATGCTTTGTGCATAATCAAAGTTTATGATTAAATGTAAGGAAGTGGTATCTAGTCAGTTCATAAAGATTGTGCTTTTTTTTTTATTTTTGGAGGAAAAGTTTGTTACTGCCTTCAGATGCCATTGATATTTCTCCTGTTGAAAAGCTGATGTGTCCAGCTCAACCTTTGGGCTGACGTAATACCATTTCTGATCATGAAAATTGGCTACGTGGTGTATGTAGCAGTTCTTAATCAGCAGTATTATGAAGGAAAATTTATTTACCCCTCATTAGAATGTTTAAGAAGTCTGTCTTAAAAAAATGAACAAATTCTGCATAGTTATTTATGCTACAGAACTCTTCTGAGTTGAACCCATTTTGTTTTTAGTTATCTGACTCATTTCTGGGGGAAAATAATCAAAATCTTGTCTTCACTTCAAACAATGTTCCAATTGATAAATGAAGTGGAGAAGAACAACTTTATTACAGAGGTAATTGAATTTGGACTATATAGTATGTGACAGAAGTTAAAACAATTATTAAAATGTTTTACTAAGAAATTTGGGATTATTTAAAATGATGCCCTTAAACTAATGCTACTTAAAAAAAATTTTTGTTTCTAATAGTTTGTTTGCCACAGATTTTATTTTGAATTTTTATGTTTTGGGGTGCTATTTATTAAGAAGGTTTCTTTGTAGAAGCCTAATGAAAAGGCCTTTTTATGAATCTGTGCATTTAGGAAGGTTTGAAGCTAAGAAGGTTTTCTTAAGGATGCTCTTTTGCATGTAAAGCACAAACTTATGTTTCAGTTTAAATGCACTTCTTTTTAATCTTTATGGGAAGGCACTTGAGTTACAAACATTCTGCTGAAGGGGGGAAATCTAGTCAGTTTCTTTAAAGAGCACAGCCCAATTAAAACAAGAGCTGGCTTAGGTTGTAAAGAAATGAATGACCTGATGAATTTTGGAGTTTCTGCTTTGACAGTGCTTGCTTAAAAATACTGCTGGAAAATTTCCAATTTCTACTACGTTCACCATCTCTAGTGAGATCGGACATATGTTGAAGTGATGTTTTGATTTGGCACACAGCATGTTCAATGATGGTTACTCACCCAGTACAAGACGTGGAGAAGAAACCTTTGGACACAGAGCGAGATGACACCTCCTTCTGTTTTGTAGTGTATCCTGGTGTCATTTTCTGTGAATGTGGTCAGATAGAGTTGTTTTTGTTGTTGTTGTTTTTTTCTCCTTCTCCTTTGTCTTTTTGGTGGGGTGGGGGTGGGCTAAAGCCATAGGAAGAAAAGTGTGATGTATGTGTCCAGTATGTACTATTTTGTTTTTGTTTTGCAAGAAGAGTTGAACTATTTTTGATAACAAGAGTAAATGGTGGAAAATGCTTCTTAGTTGTCTTGTCTTTATTTGCTTTCCAAGTTTTTTGAAATTTTATTTAAATCCTTTAAGTGTTAGCAGTGTCTTATGAAACATGTATTTGCCTAAAATTTGTATTAATTTTGTGTTGAACCCAGTTGCCCTGCTATATAAACTTGTAAATCTGTTCTTTATTCACTAATGATCACTGCAAAAATGATAGAAATGAGATTGTACACCTGGGTGATTAGGATATATTTTGCAAATAATCTCCCCAAATTTCCTAATACTATGATCTTCAAATTCATAAAGAACTTTATTGCTTCCCAAGTTTGATAATAGCACTTTTGTGTTTTTGATGCATGGGAGGTTGGCAATAAGACAAAGTGGAAATCATTAGTATGTGAGGGCTTTGATTGTTATGTAATATTGCCAATGATGAATTCAGGTTGTTTTTAGCACAAGTTTCTCTTTTATCCTGATATTCTCACTGCCACATTTTTGGAAACCTGTATTACACCTTAAAACTACCAATAAATGTTAGTTTTCTAATTCTATGTTGTAGAATACTGAGGAGTTTGGGATAGCATGCTCTGAGTGGTCTGCTTTATACTTTTGGGGAAGACTAATTACAGTGCCTTGATTTTTGTATTTTTCTTTATAACCTGAGTTAATTGGAGAATGGTGACCAATGGCTAACTAGGCCATGGTTGAGAGAGGATTACCACAGTAAATGGATTTAGTTCATGAGGATTTGAAGCCACTGGACATGAACAGCATTTAATGTGACATATCTTCAGAGTTTGGGGCCTTAATAAAAATGATCAAATGTTTTTTTTTCTCATTTGATTAGGTTAGGTAAGAAGTTCTAGAACTGCCAGTTTATCTTTTTTGGTTTGCTTCATTAAGTCTACATTTCTACGCAGAGATGTAGGCTGGTCCTAGGATAAAGAATTTGTCTTATTGTGGTTTGGCTTTCAAAACAATTCCATGGTGATGTTCCTGAGGAAAAGGAACAGTTTACGGTGATCAGATGGAAAATAAAATTGTTCTTTTCCATATCATAGGTAATTGTTCTTTTCCATATCATAGGTAATAAGTGTTTGGCAGAGTTCAAATTACAGCCTAAATCCAATACTTGAATTGACATTTTGTATTTTTCCTACTGTGTTTGAAAGAGTTACCCACATAACACACACTTACACAGTGTCTGCAAGCTGCCTTACAGGGAAAGCTAAACTCCCCTTTGAACGGCTCACCTTCACTCTGAAACCAGTCAGTAGGTTCTTAGTTGTCGGCATTGTCTTAGTTCTCCAGGGCTGCTGTGAAAGAAAATAGCACATGGGTGGTTTTGACAGACATGCGTATTGTCTTAACAGTTCAGGAAACTCAAAGTCTGAATTCAGGGTGCCAGTCCTCTGTCAGCTAGCTCTGGGGGAAGAAGGTCCTTTTCTTTCTAGGTTCATAGTTTTGGTTCCTTGGAGATCACCTAGTGGCTTGGAATCATTGTTCCCCAATCAGTATTTGCTACTTTGCTTAATTAATTCTCATATTAAAGTTGAATCAAGACATAACCTACAAAAACCATGTCTTAAATATCAGCAAAGACCTCCTATTCCTAAATGGGATTGTATCCACAGCCATAGATGCTAACAGTTGCAATACATATTTTGGGGGGACACAATTCAGTCTATTAACGTCCTACTTTTAGACCCTTCCTATATGCAAAACACTTTATCACATCATCCCACGTGTTTAACTTCAAATTAAACATCTCAATTTAGGAATCAAATACAAATGAGATCCTGGGGCAACATTCCTCTTTGTTTACGAACCTGTGAAATCTAGAATACAAGTTACCAGCTTTCAGAGTACAATGGTGGAACAGTCACAGGATAAAGATTTCCAGTATATATAAATTAGATGATTTAAAAAATAAAAATTGGAGGGATGACCAGCAAAGTACCATGTAAGTCCATAACCCAATAGAACTATTATATTTGCTGATAAAATTTGAGAATACGATTCTCAGATTTAGACTAGAGAGGAGGAACCTTTTTCTACCAAGAGCCATCATTTATGGGTCATGCAAAATTACCAACTTAAAAATTGGTCTGGTATATTTGATCAGCCCTGTGGAGTACTGGTTACGAGTGCTGCTTTACCATAGGGTAGCAGTTTGAGTCACCAGCCCTCAATGGGAGAAAGAAGAGACTTATCTACTTAGAAAGTTTGAGGAACTCAAGGGACGGTTTTACCCTGCCCTATAGGGTAATTGATGGCAAAGGTTGGTTGGGGGTGGGGTAGAGGGATGGAAGATAGCTGGAATTGATTCTCTTTGGTGAGTTGTGTCATCTTATCTGGTATTGATTTCATGGGCCATAAGTGGTGCTCAAGCGGAATGTTCCCTGATCTAGACAGTGGCTGCACCCTCAAGACTAAGTGTTGGTCATGATGACAGGAGCCATCTGGACAGGAGCACTACTCCTTTGACTATAGTCGGCCTCTTTCAATTCCTTCTGCTGGTGACCTTGTCCCCTTGACTCTGTCATGTCTATTTTTGTATCTTGTGCATGGAAGCCCTACTTCACTAAGTTCTAGAATTGAGTTAGTAAAGAGCTCCTTGAGTAAGGCTCCTTCCATCTGACCTCTTAAGATGAAGATCTCATTGAATAAAACTAAACTGGCCTCCAAGCAGCACGAGGGATAGTCTTCTATTGGAGGGCAGCTGACAGTTTCTTCGGCTTGTCTCTCCTTTAGAATTAGAGAGGCAGTGTTTTTTTATCTGCCCCCTTTTGATGGGTTTTCCGCTGTGGCAGTTGGCTAGATCTATCAGTCAAGGCTTAATCTCTTTAACAAGAGAATACATGTCCTTTGTGAAAACGATAGTTTGCACAAGAGGATTTTCCAAAGCTAACTTTCATTTTGCACAGTTCATCTTTACGCCTACCTCTTCCTCTTGCATTTCGCTATGTGTCAAGGAGAAACCATTAAGCCCCTTTAAGGTCTTCCTTCGAAATGTCCTAAGTTTTTATAAATTCTGCCTTCCACTAAACACTTCAACCTAATTCAGACTAATTTGCATAAATTGTATTATGCTTCTTCACATGTTCATTTTCTTTTAAAGCCTTCAGAAACATTTAAAAAACATTCTCATAACATTTGCTTTCTACTTGAGCCCTTAACATCAGCTCCTCATTTTCCCCCCTCCCTCCCCACACCTCCTCCCTCATGAACTCTTGATAATTTATAAATCATTATTTTGTCATGTCTTACACTGTCCAGCGTCTCCCTTCACCGATTTTTATGTTGTCCATCCCTCAGGGGGAGGTTATATGTAGATCCTTGTAACTGGTTCTCGCTTTCTACCCTACCTGCCTTCCACCCTCCAGGTATGGCCACTCACCACTGGTCCTGAAGGTGTCGTGTGCCCTGATTCCGTGTTTCCACTTCCTATCTTCACCAGTATATATCTTCTGGCCTAGCCAATTGGCAAAGTAGAATTAGGATCATGATAGTGGAGGGAGGAAACATTTAAGAAGTAAAGTTTCATTGTTGCTACCCTGCCCTCTGACTGGCTCCTCTCCTTCCCATGGCCCTTCAGTAAGGGGTGTCAGTTGCTTACACTTGGGCTTTGGGTCTCCACTCTGCACTCCCCCTCATTTACAATGATGCCTGATACCTTAGCCCTTCGACACCTGGTGGTCACCCAGGCTGGTGTGCTTCCATGTGGGCTTTGTTGTTTCTGAGCTAGATGGCCGCTTGTTTATCTTCAAGCCTTTAAACCCCCAGAAGCTATATCTTTTGATAGCTGGGCACCATCAACTTTCTTCACATTTGCCTATGTCCTCAGTGATATTGGGAAGGTGGGCACCCACTGATAAGATTTTTTTCTTTGATGTCTGACCCTTTCCACACCTTATGGTCACAGGCTGGTGTGCTTCTTCCATGTGGACTTTGATGCTTCTGAGCTAGATGACTGCTTACCTGCAAACCTGTAAGACCCCAGACGCTGCTTCTTTTGATAGCTGGGCAGCATCAGCTTCATATTTGCTAATGCACACATTAGTCTTCAGCGATCCTGTCAGGAAGGTGTGCATCATGGAATGCCAATTTAATAGAACAAAGTGTTCTTGCATTGAGTAATTACTTGAGTGGAGGTCCAATGTCCATCTGCTGCCTTAATACTAAACATATAAATATATGCATGTAGATTTATTTCCCAACCATATATATACATATATATATACACACACATACATGTGTACATGCCTGTATTTAGACATCTATAAATACCCTTTGTCTCCTAGTTCTTTCCTCTATTTCCTTTCCTCTTGTTCCACTATCATTTGGGTTTCAGTAGTTTCTCTCAGTTACATTGCCCTCACCAGGCCTCTCACACCCTCCTTGCTACTAATTTTGGTTCAGTTGTTGCTCCCTTGTCCCTGGGTTGGTCAACACCACCTCCTTATCCCCGTCTCCCCCTCTCCAATGACCCCCTGGAACCATTTGTCATGTTATTTTTGCCTCCAGACTTCATCCAGCCTATCTTATGTATGTAGATAGATCTTCAGAGATAATATGCACCCCAAAACGAGGCATAGTAAGACAAAATAACAAAACAGCAGTGACAACAAAAAACCCACCAATAACCCGTAAAGAAAATTAATTTAAAAAATTTTAAAAAGAAATAAAATCCTGTAAATAGATCAAAGTCTGATTTTTGACATCTAGGCGGGCCAGTCCTTTCAAGGATAGACTCTGGGCCAAAGCGTTGCACCCCCATCGCACTTGACTGGAGGACACATCCAGAAGCACATTTAACATCCATGTTTTTATTAACTTTGTTGTTTTTCAGACAGTAGAGACTTTTCTATAGCTCTCCTAACTAACTTCTAGCCCATGCCAACCTTATCTTTGAAGGCCGTAATTCTACCCATAGTCTCTTACAGGCATTCTAGATTTTTACCATTGGGTGCCTTAAAACGTGAAGCTTCTACCCATCACCCGATTTAAAAACTGCTTCCACAGTTGTGTTAGCACAGCATCTCTACTTCCAGTACCAAATTCTAGTGCCGTTATAACAATACCACAAGTCAAGTAGCTTTAGCAACCATTTCCCCACTGTTTCAAAGGGTTGAAGCAGGATTTGGAGCGCCAGCTCTAAGGAAGGCTTTCTGTGACCTCTGGGAGATCCTTGTCTCTACCTTCCTTAGAGATTCCCATGTGACTTGGCATCAGTTTTCTCCCATCTGTAATGGCTAGTGTCCTTGTTTAGTCTCCTGTTTCTACTTTGACTCAGGACTAATTTACTGCCATCGAGTCAATGGCAACTCAGTTGTCCCTGGGTTTGAGTAGAAAGCCCCCCATGTTTCTCCAGAGGAGTGTCTGGTAGTTTCGAACTGCTGACCTTGGGGTTAGCAGCTAAATATGTAACCACTCATTAAACCTGTCTCAATATAACAAAGATAATCCATTTCCCAAGTGACTATAACTACATGGAGGATAGATAAATATCAAACAACGTGTAATAAAACCTGTTGCCATCATGTTGATTCTGAATCATAGCAACTCAATACATGAAAGACTAAACTCCCTGCCATCAAGTCAATTCTGACTAAACGACCCTATAGGGTAGGGTAGTTCACGGTCCTGTGGGTTTCTGGGACTTATTTACAGGAGTTAGAAAGTCTCATATATTTCTCCTGCTATACATACAAGGAGGCTTTGAAAGTTCATGGAAAAATGGAATTAAAATCATGGACTTTTTCCATGGATTTTTGAAACCTTCATATTGGGGGGAGGGAGGGGGCAAACTTTAAAGGAGCCCTGGCGGAGGCAGTGGTTGGTGCGTTGGGATGCTAACTCCAAGGTCAGCAGTTGAAACCACTGGCTTTCTCTGGAGAAGAATGGGGCTTCCATTTTCACAAAGAGGCCCAGAATTTCACACAGGCAAGTTGACCTGTCCTCAAGGAAGGTCAGGAGGAGTCAGAATATGTTTGGTGGCAGTGAATGAGGTTCTTTCTTTTCTTTTCCTACTTTGTTGTATTTCTAGGGGCTCAAGGAGTTTTACTGAGAATCAAGGTTCATTTGTGCTATTTTTCAAACAATTACAAGTGATAAACCAAAAATGTAGTGATTATCCTAGTTGACCCGTTGGCAACTCTGGGTTCTGCCCACTCAGCCTTTTCCACTTCTGTAGTTTGGTGGGAAGTGTTGTCCCACTTTTGTTATAATCTTGTTGGGGTCTGACTGCATGATTCTGAAGAAATACGCCTCATTTAAAAAACCCTAGCACCAGAGGGCCCTTGGGACATATGTGTTCCACTAATTACATTAAAATCTGTTAAAAATGTACCCCCCTTTTAATCCAAAATGGCTTCCATTACTGAAAACGGTTTCAACAAAAAATTCAAAGCAGAAAATAATGGGTTAACATGATTTGTACTTAATTTGCTTTATTTAGTTCTGCAGAAAGGTTAAAACAAAAGTCATGCAGTCTTTTCCATTCAAACACACCTTAACATTTTAAAACACTGCGCAAAAGACATTATTTTATTGGGTTTTATAAACAGTACATGGTAATAGAAAATAAAATGCAGAGAAAATGCACATTTTCATCTTACTTGATTACCTTGGCAATATTACACTATGAAACGCATATTTCACTGAACAGTATTAAGATGACAACCTTCCATGTATCTTGTCAACAGACAAAAATTTAACAGATTGGAATCTCTAGTTGGGCAGTAATGATTATATTGCTCAGAGAGGCAATATAGTACTGTAGTTCCTCAATTCACATTCTTTAAAACATACCTGAAAATGAACTTTGAGTAACCTAGATTAATTTGAAACTAGCCGTATTTTGAGTGGAATGGCATTGGCAGCTCTACTTTTACAATGACAGATTTGTTTTTAGTGTATGCGCTGCCAAAGTGAGGACAACAGATTTGTTTTTAGACCCAAGATCAAAATGGAAGATGACTTTAGTGAGGAAGAATAAGGTAAAAAGGGAACACTAAATAGTTTTGAGAAATGTATATCAAAAGATGTAATCTTACTGAATTTTCACTTAGAAACAGTCTACACTATGGGCAACAAAACCTTTAAGACATATTTAACTTGTAAAGAGCCAGTATCAATATTTTTATCAGAAGGAAAAACAAATATTTCTTTTCCTTCCCTGGAAAAAAATCCATGTGTTATATGTGATCCTAGTCATTATTTACCAGTAGTTTTAGGTTATTGCATGTATTTTTAAAATGGAGTCATTTGAAGATGTTTAGTTCCATATATATGATTAAATAGGTACTTTTAATAGTGTTCACTGTAACAGTTTTAAACAGTATCAGTTCTAATCAGGAAGGTAAAATAATCTAGGAAGATCTTGTTTCAGGAACTAGAGTTAACTGATGTAGTCCAGAGGTTAGCAGATTTTTGAGACTAAGAGCTAATCCTGTCCCACATTCGAAAATTATTTGAGAGCCATAAATTGATTCTTGACAAAGATGAAATCACTGTTATCTGAATAATATCCTTTAAAAATATTCCATTTCACTTCAGAACCACATACATGTAACTGAAAGAGCCACATATATGGCTCTTGAACTGCAGTTTGCTGACCTCGGTTTTAGCTGATAGTGAGTTTTCTAACTTTTGTTTTGTTTCCAGACCCCACGCTTTGATTTTGCTTGGCCTTCTAACCAGTCAGGGGAACCCAGTTGGTCCTGAAGTGAAACTACTCAGAGACTTTCATGACTTAAGGTTCAAATGAAAAAACAAAACCAAACCCAAAACTAGGGGCAGCTGATTATATAAGTTTTATAAAAACTTAAAAGTTGTTTTGGCATTTATATGAGAATTAGTTTGTGGAAAAGTTAAATCATTTTTTACTTGTAGTTTTATCAACATTTTAATTTTTGTTTCATAGATACTGCAGGATTTGACTGCAAAATTCTTTAACTGTAGAATAAACATGATACCGTTTTCATACCCTTCTGAGGTGGAAAGAACAGTGCTTACTTTGAGGTCTTTATTATCAGCCTACTCTGCATTATTTAGTAAAGAAAGGAGTATAGTATGTTTACTAGTAAGTTTTATATATCATTACTTTTGTCTTTATGCATTCTGATAGTAATAAATGGGGAATCAACTAAGTTGGAAATTAATTCCATAGTCCTTAACAAATGTCAGACAAGTTAAAAGGACCTCCTCCACCCTCAGTGTGAGGCAAATATCTTAATAATTTTTGTCTTGAGATTTTCTACAAGATCCACAGTCTTGACTGAGGAGGAAGTATTCAGAGCTTGTCAGCAAGGTTGGAAGGCCCAGTGGTTACAATACCTGAGGATGTAAAGTGACTCATAGTTTGTCAGGTCACAGCAAAAATCAAGCTGGTTAAGTTCAAGATCTCTGAACTATAGTACACATAATTGAAAGAAGTCTTTGAGATGTTTGGCAGTGCATTTATTACCAGGACCAAGTCAGTTCTGGAGGCCCTTACTGCTTTTTCAAGTTTCAAAAACTTTGACTCAAATTTCTGCAAGTAAAGGTTTCCCCGAGGTGCCTCAGGTATGCTGGCCAGCGTTTCGGCAGCTCCTGCTTCTGTAGAGTCAGCTCTGCTTGGCACCACCCTCCAGGGATCCCCGGTATATTCTGGGGTGTGGAGTGTTGATTTTCAGACTTTTTTTTTTTTTACGGTGATGTACATGATTATATGTGCTCCCAAGGAAAAGTTTTGCAAGGGCTTGGAAACATTCAAAGTCTCCCAAGTTGGGTGTTGTGTCCGGACTTGCTGCTTTAAAACACTTTTAAGGTTGCTACTGCAGATACACACTTGCAGAAATCAAAGTCCTTAAAAAGCAGTATACAAACGAGCATTTCTTCACAAGAAAAACCATTTAAAATGTCTCCCTTTCGTGTACTACTCTTCATCCACTGACTGAAGCTTTCCACATTTCTCTGAAAGGCTTGAGGTTACTATTTTATTGCCTTTGTTGCCAAATTCAGAGGGAGAAACAGGTTCATCTGTGTCATAATCTTCAAAGGAGCTGAAAGAACAAACCAGAAATGAGTTTTTCAAAATGTTTACTTAGAAGTCAGTATGTCAAACTAGAGACTCAAGACCAACCAACAAAGGTGTCCTCACTTGCTAAATGGTGACTCTAAACAACTGAGTGGCCCTGAAGACATCACTTGGAGACATCACTTGAGAGAAGAAAACCCTTTTTTCCCCCTTTTCTGTTCCTTGAAACTCCAAACCATGTTTGGAAGTACCTGGATTGTTATCAAGCTTTCCCTAGGGGAGACAGGCTTAGTGGGAAAGAGCGTGGTGCTAGGTTAGGGAAGGCATGAGGCCCATACATTAGGAGCTTTGTATGAATTGTCATTGACGGAATTATGCAGTTTGGGAAACTCTCTAAACCAAGTTCCTTTTTTTTCATGGCTTTCAAAAGGTATATTTAGATGAGCACATGAGCAGACAACACACAGCCATTCATGTTTTCCTCCACCTTTAAACAGCATACCTAGATGCTCATTCTGAGACGTCCCATGGCTCATGCTCTTTTAAAGAAGCTACTGGTATCTCCTGAAGCCGTCAGGCTATCCTGGAAGGTGTCTTTAGGGAGAGTTGACAGGAATAGATTTTAGCTCTTGGGAATGCTGGCAGGCTGGCTTAATAAATATTTTGAGGTTGCATCTGAGCCCTCCAAAGATCTACATTTGGTTGTCACCACAAAGTGGGTGATTCAAAGCCAGCAGCTGCTATGTGGGAGAAAGAAGGCTGGCGGCTCAGGTGCAGGTTTAGAGCCCCAGAAACCCTAGATGGGGTCACTTTGGGTCAGGATCGACTTGATGGTGGGTTTGTTTTTCGGATGTTTGATAACAGTATTTGGAATCCGTGCTTGGTCTTGGTAACCCTTTGGAGGGCCTTTTGATAAAAGCACTGGAACAGAAATACCCAGACATACAGTGTCTTCTAAAAGATAAAGACCGACAGCTAGGTGCCCTAGAATTGGTTTGAGCTTATAGTAACCCTGTGTACAACAGAAGGAAAGGCTGCCCCGTCCTGTGCCATCCTCAGTCATTGCTGTGTTTAGCACTTGTCTCAGCCGGTGTTGGTGCTGACCCTCTACGGAGCCTGCTACCCCCCTTTAAGGCAGTCTACAGTGGAGACATTGGCTGATGCTGCGATACCCAGTAGGTGGCGCCGGTTTAAGGTTCAAAAACTTGTTTTTGCATCTAGAGGTTAGTGAGGGTTAAAATTGGAGGAGATGGGGAGCCTAGTAATACTTGGAAAACTTCACTATGAGTACCTGCTTATGAGCCTAACAAATTGTTTGCAACTTGGTCATTTTGCAAAATTGACTCCTTATCAGTTGTTCTCCCCCACCTCAATCTCCTTAAAGCCTCTGTAACTGTAATACTTTGGAAAAGGGAGCAGTTAAGAGAATATACTTGATAAGAGCTTCCATTTTTGGAACTAAATGCTCAGAAGTTACTTCACGCAATGTATCTGCTCCGTGATTGCTTCTTATGTGCCAGAATGGAAGAAATTGTCTTCCTGTTTCCTAAATTGCCATGTGCAAGGTGTCAGTGTTCTAAACACCTTGATGCAGGTCTGGGAATAGGTACTCATTTCAAGAGTTAAATCGGAATTGAGACCCACCAGCAAATATTTGAACTTACTGAGCATGAGCTAAAAGCTAGAGGGATAAAGAGAAGATGACCGAACCAGAACCTCTCTCACAGTTTGTTGCTTAATGGGGGCCATCTGGAATCGTCAAGTGGTTCCAATCTCAAATTGATTGCTAAATATGGCTTTTAGCATGTTATTTAGCCCTTCTGTATCAGTTTCCATAACTAATGAGATGATAAACAGTTCTTAACCTCTGTGAGGTTGAGATGGAGCTACTATTTTCATGTTGGGGAAGTGACGATGCTTAGTGGAGCATGATGCTGACGTGTGACCCTGTATTACTGGGCAAGGTTAGAGAACATTGAACATTTTTTTTTGTCATTTGTAAACAAGAGATTTAAGAAAGAAATCATAATTACTCACACCCTAGTCTCAGGCCAGAAGTGTGACTTCTAAGCAATGGATTTAATTCTGTCTAGACACTTAGTTGGCATTGACTCCATGGCAGTAAATTAAGCCTTGAGTTTTAGTACATACCATATACACTCGAGTATAAGCCAGCCCGAATATCAGCTGAGGCACCTAATTTTACCACAAAACTGCATAAGAAATGTGCTGAAAAAACTCGGCTTACACATGAGTATATATGGTAAATTCTAATGTCCGGTGGGCTCGAAAGGCTGGAAAGGAGGTGTGTGTTATGTATGTTAAGAATTTTAAGAAAACATTATCTGAGAAAGTTACCTTGAGATTTACCTCTTGGGAGGTTGTATTTTATCATTCATAGTCAAGTGATGGTTGTAAATCATTTGATGTTTGCAGCAACTAAAGTTTTTCTCTCAAAATCCCTGCCATCAGCTTTTAAAAGATCTTTATCCGTTTTCTTTAACCGGAGCAATCTACTGTGACCCACTGCATTGAAACTACTCTTGTCCAGGTCACCAGTGAACCTTCACGTGCCTGACTCCTACTTTTAAAATGTGCTTTTCAGAGCACCCTGTTTCTTGGATCATTCATGAGCTTTACATCAATGTCCCAAATGGAACTCTTGAATCCTTTACAACAAAATCTGTTCCATTACTAGGTTAATCTGCTTATCTATTATGATTCCACTATAAACCATGAAATCATTGACTCCTTTTTGTTTTACACTTAATATCCAATACATCTGCAAACTTGTTGATTCAACGCAACAAATGAAACAAAACACCAAATTCATTGTCGTACCCTCGATGCCAACTCATAAAGTAGAACTAGAGTAGAAAGCCCCGTCTTTTTCCCTCTCAGTGGTTGGTTTTAAACTACTGTGATCTAGCGATTAGCAGCCTAATTCAGCACCAGACCTCCTAACTAGACCAGCAATGCCTGTTTTTTCCTTGAATTACTATTGTCATCCTAGCCTGGAACTACCATCACCTCTGTGTGGACGACTTTAGTGATTTTTTTTCCCCATCTCCCTGCTTCTATCCTTGTACTACTACCAATCTAGCAGAGTAATTTTCAAAAGGCAGAAGTAGAAATTATATTACTTTCATGTTTGACATTTTTCAAAAACTTCCCTAGGCCCTACATGATCTGTTCTGAATTACAAGGCTCCTGTGTACAACAGAAGGGTCCGTCCACCCTGCACCATCCTTCTCTGTTAACGTTGAAGCCCACTGTGTCAATCCATCTCATCGAGACCCTGGAGAAGGATGCCAGTTTCCAGCAACTGCTTTCCCTTGATAACATGGTTCAAAGCACATGAGAAAGTCTCACCACCCTCATTTCTAAGGAGCACTGTGGCTGCACTTTCTCCAGCAGATTTGGTGGTTTTTCTGGCAGTCTATGACACTTTAATTATTCTTTGTCAACACCATAATTCAAACGCATCAATTCTTCTCTGGTGTTACTCATTGTCCAGCTTTCACACGTATGTGAGGTGGTAAAATATACCATAGTTCTTGATGCTGTTAATTTTTGAAACGGTTGAACATCTTTGTGGTCCTTCTGTGTATTCCTTGCACCTTCTTGCTAACCCGTGCGAATCCTTCCAACCCCACTCCCCTTAGTTGCTCACTACTCCAGGTACATGGGTTTCTTTTTAAACATTTCCCCAACATGCTGTATTTTGCCTCAGATTTATTAGTTTGTTTAATGCTGCTATAATGGAAAGTGGGTGGCTTTAACAAACAAGATTTTATTTTCTCACAGTTTAGGAGACTAGCAGTCTGAACTCAGTGTCAGATATATGAGAAGGCTTTCGCTCTCTGATATCTCTGGGGGAAGACCCTTGTTTCTTCAACTTCTGTTTCCTGCCTCCTTGGGGCTTCTGTTAATCTTCCCCAGTCCTAACTGCTTGAGATTAACATAAAATATTATGTTAATTTATAACTAATTCTGTCTCACTAATAGAACAAATCGCACCTAGACCCAAATGAGGTAGTAACCACAGGTACAGAGACTAAGAATTACAACGTATATTTGAAGGAGATACAATTCAATCTCTAACACCCTTTGGTCCTCCAAAACATGCCCTCCCACATGCAAAATACATTATCTTAAAATACCAATACTAAAAGTCTTAAATGGGTTCCAAGTTCAAAATCTTGGAGTCATTGGAAACACATACTAGTTTCCTAGGACTGCATAACAAATGACCACAAACTTGGTAGCTTGGAACAAAAATGTATTTTCTCTGTTTTGGGAGGCTTGACAACTATATCAAAGTTTTGACAAGTCCAGTGTTCCCTCAGAAGGGACTAGGGAATCGTCTATCCCTTGACTATCCTAGCTCCTGGCTGTTGCGAGCCCTCTCTGCCATTCCTTGGATTGTAGTTGCATCCCTCCATTTTCTGCCTTGGTCTTCACATGACCATCGTTCCTCTGTGTGTCTGCATTTCTCGTCCTCTTAAATGGACTCACTGCTGTGGAGTCAATTCTGACTCAACGTGACCCTGGAGGACTTGTTCCCTAGAGTGTAACGACTCACAGGCATGGGAAACCCCATCTAGTTGTCTCCTGAGGGGTTGCCAGCCGCTGACCTTAGAATGGACAGCCCAATTCTTAAGCACTGTCGCTAGAGCTCCTTGACTGGAGCAGAGCCTCGGTTTTTCTTCCAAAGTTAGCAGCCCAACATGTCACCCACTCGTGCTAGTTAGTCATTGGATTTAGAAAACTCAAAAAATAACTGCCATTGAGTCGATGTTGACTCATCCAACTCTATTGGACAAGGTAGAACTGTTCTTGTGCATTTCTGAGACTAGCTCTTTACAGGAATAGAAATCCCCATAGGGGCCCATTCTAAACCAATTATTATTCCCTCTTAACTAACTGTATTTACAAAGTCCCAAATAAGATCCAACTTGAACTGATTTTTTGGGGGGCAGATGGGAGAGGCTTGGTTGGGGGAGTAATATTCAGTCTAGTCCCAGGGTCATGAGATCATCACGGTGGTCAATTCTTATAGATATAAAGGAGCGTAACAATTTTAGTTGGAAATATCCTAATTATAAACTAAAAGAAAGGGACATTCATTTTGATTCCCAAACAGTGCCTGGAATAGAATAGATACCAGTGAATACCTGGTGAAATAAAATTGAACTTTGTTTGAATGTATATGAAAATATGTCATATTAACTTCAGGTTCGTATAAAGTTCGTATAAAGTCTCTGTATTTTATTATTAAGAAAAAACCCAACTATTCTTCCAGTAACATTACATACCTAAGCTTAATGTTAATGTTAATGTTAATGCCTGTCATTCATTTTCCCATACTCCAACATAAGTACACATGTATGCACACACATTCCTGATTCTTTATTGAGGCCTGGATAGTCAGGCTCCATTCAACCCTCCAGACTAAATACTCACAGATTACTTTTCTGGAAGATTGCTCTGGTAGGTTTTTGACTAGCTAGCCTTCTTTTCCTGGGTTGTTAAAAGTAAATATAAAGTTTTACAAAGAGTAATTCATAAGTAATAAAAGCAAGTAGACTAGAACAAGTAGGCAAATAGAGAAAAAAAGCTACCTTTCCTGAAAAACTGCCGCACTTGTTGACTAGCTTCCTTATCTAACATTTCACATTTATGGTAAGAGAAAAGAACTACACAACTGTCCTGTATCAAAGGAGCTCTGGTGGCATCATAGTGAGTTCCCTGTCGGGCTGCTAACTGTAAGGTTAGCATTTCGAAACCACCAGCTGCTCCTTGAGAGAAAAATGGGCTCTCCGGTAAAGATTTAGAATCTGGAAAACTCAACAAGGGCAAGGTTGTTATGAGTCGGCATCATCTCAATAGCAGTGAGTTTTAAGTTATTTTGTATAAAAATGACATGTCTGGCAGTAATACATGTAAAGGTGCAAGGTGACAGTAACACTGGCTGTGGTGGGTAGGGCTGTGTCGCAAGTTGGACGGGCCATGGTTCTCAGAGGCTTGCCGGTGAGCAATGATGACATTTGGCAATTATGTAATGAGGGGCGTCCTCCACTTTCCCAATGCTGACTTTGATCGCCTTCGGAACCCAATCATGTCATCAATTGAGGAGTGGGTTTAATAGAAAATGGTTCTAAATGACCAATAATCGGGAAAGAGATGTTTGAGAGCACGCTCAAATATTGAGTCATTTTAAAAACAACATTAACTAGCAAATGGAAATAGATCAAAGTTTTTAGTAATGATTCTCGGTAATAAACAAGGGTAGTTTTTAATAATATTTTTCAAATATTTATTCAATAAGCCTGTTTCTTTGCTAATTAGATAAAAACTTAAACAATTATATCTAATCAAGGTAATTCAAAAGTAAAACTGTTGGTGAAATAGCAGACTATCTTATAACAAAGTACTTTTTACAATAATAAATGGCTTTTAAATAGATATTTAAAGCAATCAAGTATTAGTCGAGTTCAGTGAGGTCAAAGATAAAGAGGTGAAGGTAACTGGCACTCAGGGCTTTGGGGTTCTACTTCATTACCTAGGTAGAATTTCTAGAAATGCTATTGTATATTGTGTTCACTTTGTGTTTTAATTTACAATGTTTGCAGCCTTGTACCTCCTTTACCTTTGCCAGACCTAAGAGTCATTAATAGGATACTTAATGGAGGCATTTTACCTAATTACCACGCTTGACTCAGAAGTTGCACGTGGCATGAAGCTACCTATGATTATTAGATGGTAAAGCAGGTGGAGACTTTCAGTTTCTTTTTGGAAGGGCAAAGAAATCATCTAGGCTTCTCAAGGTACCTTGTAGCGAGAGTGGCTGCCAATATGGCTGCCTTCTGCGCACTCGGTAAACATCTGCTGAGGACACCCTGCATCTCCAACAGCCTGCCAGGTGCTGGAGGGGCAAGATGAGTAAGACATGGTTCTTTGCACATACGGAGTCCACAGTCTAGTGGAAAGACGTAATAGCTTGATTTCTTTAAGCACTCATATACCAGACACTGTCCAATATGTTATATCTATTACCTCTAATTCTCAATACAATCCTGTTGTTTATACAACAGATTGACTGTGTGTTAACTTCGTGCATGTACTGCGTCCTGGGAAGGAAGGTAGGTGGTGGAATTCTAATGTGACAGCTCAGAGATGTTAGTAATGTGCCCAAGATCACATAAATGGTAGCATTGGTAGCCATTGTTTATTGCTTGTTTAGGTAATGTTCTAGGAGCTTTGTATTATGTACATGGTCTGAATCCTTATTAACCAATATGATAAGAGGAATTCCCACTGTACAGAGAGCATGTTGCTTGAACGACAGTAACTGGCGGAATGATTGAAATTTAGGGTTGTTTAACTCTAGACTTAAGGAGCCCTGCCTGGTAACATAGTGGATCATGAGTTGGGTTGCCAACCTTAAGGTCAACAGTTCAGACCCACCAGCAGCTCTGTGTTAAAAACTGGAGGGCTTCTATTCGGGTAAAGAGTCTTGGACATCCACAGAGGCAGTTCTATTCTCACTGTCGTTGGAATGGACTTAAAAGCAGGTTGTTAACTTTAGACTTCACATTGTGTTCCTCCCTTCCTCTATCAGGAGTAGTCATAGCTACTATTTACCAGGCATCTACTTTTTGCCCGGTTTGTACATATCTCAGATTCTCACAAACTACCTTGCAAGGTCAGTTGATGGTATCCTCTGAAATGGAGCCTTAGGAGTCAGGTAACACGCCCAGCTGGTAAGTGGTAGGAGAACCAGATCCATCTGGCCTCTGAGCCGCTGCTCACTTAGCACCATTCTTCCCCTCTTTCTAATATTTGAGGCTGGTAATGTCTCTGGCACTCAGACTCATCCTGTGATGAAGCTTTAGGCGGCGCTATGTGTAATCTTTGTCGTTTGGAAGCAGTCAGCCCTTGCTCCGGTAAGCAGGCCTTGCCTTCCCTTTGCCGACAACTTCAGAGCTTGGTCTCTGCCCTGAGACTGCTATAATAAGCCTTTTCCTCTCCCCTGGGAACCTCATCACCCACTTGTGCTCTGCGTAGGTCTTATCTCCTACAACACGAGAAGAGGGCTGTCCAGAGCTGCTCATGTACACTGGTAGAGTTTCACCCAGCTGGTCCCTGCATTTCCTCTCACGACCTATACTCCTGCATCGCTTCCTCTTCCTTCCCTCCACCCGCACCCACAGCTTTTGTGCCAATAGAACTCGAAGAAAAGTCTCTGTGTGCTGCCTGCGTCTTTTCTCTCTCGTCAGCCTAACATGGCTATCTCTATTGCCCTGGGAAGCAGTATATAGTAAACTTCTGTTTTCAGAGAATGTCTATGTGCATGGAATTGTCTCAAAGGATATACCTCAAAATGATAGTGGTAGATTTTAGGGGAATATTTTTATTTATCTCTATTTTCTATGTGTTTTGTAGTGAACATCTATTACTTATGTAAATGGATAAAAACACACAATTACCTTTTCCTGTTTGTTAAAATAATGCATACTTATTAAAAAATAAAAGTATCAGAACAATCAAAAAGGAAGAAAACAAACACATTATTTATAATCCCATAGTCCTCAGAAAACAAAACAAAAGAACTCCCCCACCCAAAACAAACCCTCACTGCCGTCGAGTGGATGCAGACTCCATGCAGCGCTGTAGAAGAGGGTAGCACTGCCCTCGGGGATTTCTAAGACGCTACCTCACTCCAGGAGCAGATGGCCTTTCCTTTCACTGGCTGCTAGTTTTGAACTGCTGACCTTGCAGATAGCCCAACGCGTTGTAACCACTTAAGCCACTGTTAGTATTTTGGAGCATTAGCTTTGAATTTATGTCTGTCTTTGAGATTCTATCACAAACAATTTTTTTTTAATCCTGGCTTTCCAGGTCTGGTCACGTCTTTCAACAAGTACATCTTTTAAATGGCCGCAAAAAATGTGACACAGTTATTCCACACCTTATTTAGCCACTGTACATTTTCATTGCTTCACATTTTTAATTCAGATTTCATGACCTATGTCAGTGAACTGAATAGAACAATTCTAACCAAATTTCTAATGAGTCCTGGTAGACAGCCAGAAGCAGCAGAAGCAGGGAGGCAAAGGGTACAGATTCAGACTGCTGTACATCCTGTCAAATTACTCTGCTCTCAGCACTGCCTGGAAATGCTTGTCTTTCTGCCAGTCAGCCAGGGAGGCCTCCTTTGAGACACCTGATTTCAATGGCATCTGCTGTCTTTCCTATGAGGGCAGAGAGTCTGTCTTTGGTCACCAATACGAAATAATGTAGAAATGCAAACACTGGATTATTAGTTTTTACAAATTTAAATAAACTGCTGCCCAATCCAATCAGTTTTTAATT
The DNA here is from genome assembly GCF_050624435.1 of Tenrec ecaudatus. Taxonomy (NCBI): domain Eukaryota; kingdom Metazoa; phylum Chordata; class Mammalia; order Afrosoricida; family Tenrecidae; genus Tenrec; species Tenrec ecaudatus. The sequence goes on from NC_134533.1 coordinate 144,608,455, forward strand.
TTTGGCTATTGCTTTTTGAAAAAGGCTTTATTAATGCATCATTTAGGTACCATAGAATTGACCATTTTTAACTTTTAGAAAATTTGAAATACTGCGTGGCCACCATCACATCTAACCTACGCAGTTTCATCTCCCTGTTTGTGCCCCTCCTCTCCCTCATGCTTTTGCTATTCATGCCCCACACCCATCCCTGCAACAAGGCAACCACTGCTCTGCTTTCTTAGCTGTATAACTTTGCCTTTTTTCAAATTTCATATAGATCCAATTATATAATATGTAATCTTTAGTCTCTTTCACAAAGAATGAGATTTTTGAGATATATTTGTAGGACCCCTGGCTAAGCACTGGACTGTTAACTGTAAGGTGGGCAGTTCAAACCTACCAGATGCGTCGCGAAAGAGAGGTGGGGCTGTCTTTCCCATTAAGATTGACAGTTTCAGAAAAACCCTGCGGGGAGATCTACTGTGTTAAGAGTTGGAATCAACTTGATGACAATGGATTGGTTTTTTATATGTGTTTATATGCATTGGCATTTCATTCTTTCACTTATTTTTTAAGCAACGTTGACATATAATAATGTCTCATACTTCAAGTGTATGGGAAACTTGACCTTTGTATACATTTGTGTCAACACAAGTAAGATAATGAAAATATCCAGTCTTCTTCCCTAATTTTCCTTGTGCCTTTTGAAACTTGTCCCAGTCCCTAGGCAATCAGTAATATGCTTTCTATTGCTATAAATTAGTTTTAGTTTCTAGAATTTTATATAAATAGAACCATGTGGCATGCACTCTATTTTATTTATCTTCTATTACTTGGTGGAGTAACTTTGAAATTCATCTATGTTTATCAAAATAGCCTATTCCTTTTTTAAATTGTTGACTAGCATTCCATTTTGTGGATAGTTCACATTTTGTTGTCAATTCACAGTTGATGAATATCTTGATGAAGTATGGGGCTATTATGAATATTTCTATATAAGACTTTGGTGAACATTTCTCTTAGGTAGATTCCTAGGAATAGAATTGTTGATTCATTAGGTAAGTGTATGCTTAACTTTGGGGAGAAATTGCTCAACTTTTCTAAAGAGGTTTAATTGTTTTATAACTTGTTGGCCCAATGTATTATGATTTCAGTTTATCTACATAATAGGCTCATGATTTGAGCCTTACTAGTGGTTGTGTACTTTATCTTATTGTATCTTTAATTGCAGTATAATATATACAACAAAACATTTGTCAATTCAAAAAACTTGACAGGCATAATCAGTCACACTGATTACATTCTTCATGTTATACAACCATTATCACAAATGTTCTCATTGATCCCATCACACTCGACAAAAACTCAGTGTCCCTACGAATAACTCTTTTTGCCCCCTACCCCAAACCACTAATACATTTTGGTTTCTATACATTTGCCTATTTCATAGAAGTGAGTATTTCACTAAGTGACTTCTTTCACTAAATATAATGTTTACAAGGTTCATCCATGTTGTGGCAAGCATCAGGATGTTATTTACTCCTCTTCCTGGCTCAGTACTAGTCCCTGTTATGTACAGACCACATTTTGTTTATCCGCTTACCTGTTGATGGACAGTTAGGATGCATCCACTTCTTGGCTGTTGTGAAGATGTGGCAATGAACGTGGGCATGAAGGTTTCATTCGTTCCCTGCCCTCAGGTGTGGGGGATATATTTAGGGTTGGGGTTGCTAGGCCTTATGGCAGTTCTTTGTTTTTGGGAAAATGCCTAACTGTTTCCCATAGTGTGCACCATTTTGCATTTCCACCAGCAGCGGCTGAGGGTTACAGTTCTATACAATCTTACTAATACTTGTTATAATACCTGTTATTTTTTTAATCATCGCCAGTTTAGTGAGGTGGCATGATTGTGGTTTTGATTTGCATCTCTTGATGGCTATTGCCACTAAGCATCTTTTCATGTGCTTGTTGACTACTATCTGTGTATACCGTCTCAGAAACCCGCAGGAACAGTTCTCCCGGCCCGGTAGGACCGCGATGAGTTGGAATTTACTTAATGGCACCGAGTTTGGTTTGAGTTTCTTTTAGTGAAATGTCTATTCAATTTTTTTGCCAATTTGTTAGTTCTGTCTTTTTTTGTTGTTAGGTTGTGAGTTCTTTATATATTCTAGATATTAAACCTTTATCTCACTCACACACACACACTTTCCCCAAATTTCTTATTTTGTAGGTTGTCTCTTTGTTGATAATTATTTATTATTTATGTACATGTTCCTAATGCCTACTGAGAGAGAGCATCTTTTTGTATGCACATTTGCTATTTTAATCATAGGGAAATATTTATTCAAATTGTTGTCCATTTTATTATTGAGTTGTAAAAACTTGTTTATTTAAAATATATTCTGGATATGTCTTTTAGCGAGATGTTTTGTAAATATTTTCTCTTGTCAGTCTTTCATTAAAGGTGTATTTTAAAATAATAGTTTTTAATTTTGAGTAAAGTGCAATTTGTAAAATTGTTTATTGCTCTTCCCTAATCCAAGGTCAGATACTTTTTTCATCTTTTATTTAACTCTAGAAACTCTGGTTTTTAGTGTTTATATTTAGGGAATGATCTAATATGGGGCAAGATATAGACTTATATAAGTTCTTTTTTTTTGGTATATAGATATCCAGTTATTCCTGTATCATTTTGGAAAAAAACTATCCTTTCCACTTTCATTGAAAACTAATTGACTACACCCACACCTACACACCCACACACACACACACACACACACATATACAGGCCAAAGACCTAACCCAAACCCACTGCCACCGAGTCAGAGTGACCCTGTACAGGGCTTCCAAGGCTGTATATCGAGAACTGACATTTTAATAATGCCAACTCTTCTACTCCCTTCACTTACTTAGGTCTTTAATCTCTGAGCACTGTTTTACAGTTTTCAGTATACAGCTATCAACTTATTTGTTACTAAGTATTTAATTCTTCATGCTGTTGTGAATTATTTTTTACTTTAATTTTATTTCAAATTTTATTTGAAGTTCAATTTATTGTAGAATTTCATGTTCTTCATTGCTAACATGGAAATATGGAAATGCAACTAGGCTTTAGTATATAGAACTTACCTTCTGAGACTTTTCTTATTTATAAGTTCTAGTATTTTTTTGTAGATTTCTTAGAGTTTTCCATTTATACAGCTTCATTGTTTGTAAACAAGCAGTTTTTTCCTTATTCCTTTCTATAATAGAATGCCATGAATGGCTTTTTCTTGCCTTGCTGAACTAGGTATGACTTGCAATGTTAAACAGACATTGTGAGAGTGAATATTCTTCTCTTGATTATATGGGGAAGGTACATTATTTTCCACCTTAAGTATGATGTCAGCTCTAGATTTTTCTAAGATTCCCTTTATCAAGTTGAAGTCTCCTTTTTGAGAGTATTTTTTCATTTCTGGATGTTGAATTTTATCAAATGCTTGTATTAGGTTAAGATGATCTTTTTTAAGAAAAAAAATTTGCTCTTGTATCCTAGTTGCATATATATATACACACACATAAATATAATAAATTATACTTATTGATTTTCCTATGTTAAACCTTCCATTCCTGGGGTAAACCTCACTTAATTTGATATGCTTATATTTAAACCATTTTGTTGGGGGCTCGTACAACTCTTATCACAATCCATACATACATCCATTGTGTCAAGCACATTTGTACATTTGTTGCCATCATCATTCTCAAAACATTTGCTTTCTTCTTGAGCCCTTGGTATCAATCAGCTCCTCATTTCCCCCTCCTTCCCCCACTCCCTCATGAACCCTTGATAATAAATTATTATTATTTTGTCATATCTTACACTGTCCGACGTCTCCCTTCACCCACTTTTCTGTTGTCTGTCCCCCAGGGAGGAGGTTATATGTAGATCCTTGTAATTGGTTTCCCCTTTCCACCTCACCTTCCCTTCACCTTCCTGGTATCGACACTGTCACCAATGGTCCTGAAGGGATCATCTGTCCTGGATTCCCTGTGTTTCTAGTTCCTATCTGTACCAGTGTACATCCTCTGGTCTAGCCAGATTTATAAGGTAGAATTAGGATCATGATAGTGGAGGTGAGAGGGTTGGGGGAGGAAACATTTAGAAACTAGAGGAAAGTTGTATGATTCATCGTTGCTACCCTGCACCCTGACTGGCTCATCTCCTCCCTGCGACCCTTCAGTAAGGGGATGTCCAGTTGCCTACAGATGGTTCTTGGGTCCCCAATCTGCACCCCCCCTCATTCACAATGATTTGAGTTTTTGTTCTTTGATTCCTGATACCTGATCCCTTCAACACGTCGTTATCACACACAGGCTGGTGTGCTTCTTCCATGTGGGCTTTGTTGCCTCTGAGCTAGATGGCTGGTTGTTTACTTTCAAGCCTTTAAGACCCCAGGTGCTATATTTTTTGATAGCCTGGCTCCATCAGCTTTCTTCACCACATTTGCTTATGCATCCGCTTTGTCTTCAGCAATTGTGCCAGGAAGGTGAGCATCATGGAATGCCAGTTTAGTAGAACAAAGTATTCTTGCATTGAAGGAGTACTTGAGTTGAGGCCCAATGTTCATCTGCTATAAGCTAATATTTTATAAGAAGTTTTATATCAATGTTGATGAGGGATACTGGTTTGAATTTTCATTTCTTAGAATAACTAATTAATATCTTTATACATGTTTATTCTGATTTTCCATTTCTTGAATCAGTTTTGGCATTTTCAGTTTTTCTAGTAAGGTATTTCATTTTTATTTACTGTTATAAAATTTATTGGGAATAAGTTGTTTATAATGTTCTCTTATATGAGGTCTATAGTGCGGCCCCTTTTTATGTCTGATTTTTGTTACCTTGATCTATCTTTTTTTTTTTCCTGTCTAGCTTTTTTGTTATTTCATGTGTCTGAAGAACAAACCACTAATTTCATCAGCTCTTTTTTTACTGTTTTCTATTTAGTGGATTTCCACTTTGACCCTTTTATTTCCTTCTTCCTACTTTTTTTGTTTACTACCTTCTTATAGTAGAAGCTTATATTTGATGCTTGATCTAGGCTATACAAATTCTTTTAAGACCTTTTTAAAAAAAGGACTATTTTAATTGAATCTATTTTATTTCATATGCTCTTATTTTCACTCACTTCCAGATATTTAAAAAAGTTTTTCCTTTTGGATTCTTTGAACTATGAGTTTTTAGAAGTGTGTTATTTCATATTAAAATATTTGGAGATTTCCAGATTTCTTTCTGGTGTTGATTTCTAATGTAATTCCATTATGGTCAGACAATACATTTTTATAGCTCAGGTCTTATTTTAGTGAATTTTATTGTCATCTTTTATTGATCTAACATGGGCAATCTCAGAGATGTTCCATATGCACTTTTTAAAAAGTGTATATTTTGTTTTATAGTGCTTTTCACACGTTGGTTAATTCAAGGACTGTGATAGTATTCAACTTCTCTGTAGTCTTAGCCTTTGTAGCTGGTCTAAATTACCAACAGAGAGAGGTAAGTAAAAAATAGCTATCCTATATATTTATATATCATTTAAAATCAACAAACCCGAATGACACAAAACATCAAAATATGAAGCTTATTGTTTTCCAACATATGCTACATCTAGGTCTACACACCTTGAAAGTGGTGTTTCCATCTTTTTAAACATTCGCTGATAAATTGTATGCTCTTTCATTACAACACATGGAAATGACAGTTTTGGCATCTTTGAGGGACTCAAATTGTGTTCCTTTTAAACGTTAGTTGAATTTTAGGAACAAGAATAAGTGAAGAGGTAAGATGAGGGCTGTAGGGTGGGTGGGCCAAAATTCACAACAAAATTCTCCTAGTACAGCTCTTGCTACCTTTGAAGAATGAGCAGTTACCTTGTTATGATAGAAAAAATTCCTCAGCACAACTTTCTTGGCCCTTTTCTCATCAAGGCAGTTTTCCATTTTCTTAAAATTTCTTCCCAATATGTCTTCATGATCATCCTGTATCTTTGGTAAAAATCTATCAATATTAACCCTTTGAATTCCAAAAACCAACTGCTATAACCTCTTGATCTGACATCTCTGCCTTGACTATAACTAGCTCAGCAGATCCTTGCGGAAGCCACTGTTTGATTGGACCTAATTTTTGAAGGCACCCTATTGAGACTGAGACATGTGTATTACTCAGAGGACTTCTCTGCAGTCCTCCACGAATGGCAGAGACATGTTTAAACATGTTTTGTGTGAAGTTAATGTGTGAACTGGAAACCTAGCCATAATACTTCTTGACTTACTCCCATATAATTGTTGAATTGCCTACCTCTATCTTCAAGCTAACATTTTGTTTCAATTATATTTGGGTTCTGTTAGGTACATACATTTAAAAATGTTATATCTGGCTATTTCATTTTAACTTGATGAAGTGGTAATTTTCCTGTTTTTATTTCCTGGGTGAGTTTTTGCCTTTGTCTTAGAATTGGGCACTATTCTAAATAACCATATTTACAAAAGAATAATATTGGTCCTTGGCCAGATGATGCAACCCAATTTGCCTTTTAATTGTACAGACTTTTTGACTTTTCAAACGAACTCAAATTTAAAAATCAGCTCCACTTAAATTTCTTCTACTAATTTCATCCTATTAAAGTCTGTTACTTGCATTTAGACATTCGTTTTTGTCCCACCTATAGAGAATCAACTCTTTCTTTCTGAGTAATGAGTCTTTGCCTGATATTTTTAAGATGTAATCTCATAATATGCCAAATTGCCATCTGTTTTTACGATGGCATGCACACCACACTTATTTTCTAAGGTTTTATGTTATATCTTTTATATTTCCTATACCTTTGTTTCTTTACATTGCTATTCTTGGATATTTACTCTTCCAGATGTTTTAGAATTACTGTAAAATTTCACAAAATACTTTTGGGGATTATATTAACTTATTTTAAGAGAGAATCAACATGTTTATACTATTGAGTGGTTTTATCCATAGCATGGTAATGAGTATTTGTATCTTGTGGGAAATTTGGTTTTCTTCATAATTATTTTTACGTTACTTTTTTCCTTTGGTAAAGAATCACTTTTCCTACTGGATACTAATATTTTCAGAAAGCGAGATGAATACTTTTGTCTGATAAAGAGGTGCTTTTTTTTTGTTTGCTTAATTACAAAATGTTTCCCCTAAAATTGGAAAATATATGAATTTTTATCATATGCTTAAAAAATCAATTAAAATTTAAAGTTTTTTTCACCTTTATTCCATTGTCAGATTTTGTAAAGTGGAAACAGTTGTTGTAGTTTTAGGATAATATCTACATGTTTGTGATATATTTTTAAATCTATTCATGAATTTCAAGTTACTCTTTTGTGGTTTAACTTTTATAACTATAAATGGGATAGTAGTATTTAGTTAATAGATTACTTTGTGCCCAATCAGTGAATTTAAGTATTCAGAACCATGCTTGGCACATTGTATGCTGTTTGTGTGTGTATGTGTGGTGTGTGCGTGTGTGTATGTGAATTAATAAAGTTTTAATTAAATTATAAATTAAAATACACATTTTTATTTAAATAAAAAACTTAATTTACTCTGTGTGTTATTTGGATCTCTTTTTAATCCACTTTTAATAACTCAATTCATTTAGTTAAGTCAATATCTTCTTTGTCCATATCTGGTAAGTTTTAATAAACATAATGTTTTCATGATCTGTTTCTGAAAAAAAATTTCAATTAAAAATTTAATTTTGATTTCCTCTTTGGGTTGAAAGCTATTTATAAGCATTTTAATACTTAGATGTATATATATTTTTGCCATTTTCTTAAATCAAAGTTGCCGTTTCAGTGGTAAATGTTGTCTGGATGCTAGTAACTTTTCAAAACGTGTGGAGTTTTCTCTCAGTCTATTTTGTGGTGGTTCCGTGTGTACAAAAGGGTTTAAAAAAGTTCATGTAAAGAGCTATGATCTTTCAACTCCACGAACTTTTGAAGTCCCTGGTATTTGGTGACCAACAGTTACACTTTTGAATATCTCGAACAGATCAGCCTCCCAATTGTGTTTCTGTGCTTGTTTTTTTCATTTTGTGTCTTCTCTCTTACTTTAGCGGACTACGGTTGTTCCTTTATCTGATCCCTTTTTTCTGGCCATATTTTCCAATTTCCCTGGGGAAAACATGGTTGGCATGGGCCTGTCTCCTGGTCAATTTTAGTTCTAGATCTGACCAATCATAGCTTGAGTCCAAAGTTAAGCCAATCAGCCCAAAGTGACACAAATCCCGTGCTTTCGGACAAATTCACGAGAAAGTACTTTTCTTTCTTTGAAAGTGGTGCTGTGAAACCGTCACCTTGACCCCACCGAAGGAAGCGTGCCCCAGAGTAAAAGGTACATAAAGAAATCCTTATCTTTGAAGAGGCAGTTGTGGTATTGTGCAGTCACGTCAGTTCAATTCAGTGACTCTCTCTGCACAGCAGAATGAAACTGATCTGCCCTGCTCCATCCTCAATCATTAGGTTTGAGACTATTATATCTCCCGTTTCAATTGATCTTGTTGAGGGTCTACCTTTGTTTGTTTGCGACCCTCTGTTTTAGCAAGCATGAAGTCCTCCATGGGCCTCCTGGAGAAGGGTTTCATGACAGCGGGTCTACAGTATGTGAGACCAAGTTTTGCCATCTTGCTTCTAATGAGCATTCTGGTTGCACTTCTTCCAAGATGGATTTGTTTGTTCTTTTGACAGACCACAGTATTTTCAATATAATTTATCTTGTCAACATCCTAATACAAAGATATCAATTCCTCTTTGGACTTCCCAGTTTTAGCAGGCATGTGAGGTGACTGAAAGTAACATGGCTTGCGTCAGGAGCACCTTAGTCCTCCAAGTAACATTTTTGCTCATTCACTCTTCTATAGCAATAAAGTGGAGTCTAACTCATAGCAATGCTGTATAGGGTTTTTGATGCTGTGAATCTTTATGGGAGCAGATATCCTCATCTGTCTCTTGCTGGATCAGCTAGTGGGTGGAACCACCATCATTGTGGCTACCAGCCCAAAGCTCACCCAGAGTGCCACCAGGGAATCCTTAGTTTAGGATACTGAAGCGAAGTCTGGCTTTTTATAATTTTGCATTCTATGAAACAATAATTTCATTTTTTGCTTATTTCTCCCTACTTGCTTTTCTTTTACTTATGTTAATTTGAGTTTAGGTCACTTTCCACCAGGAGAATGCTGGCAACATTCTTTTAGACTAAGTCTTCTTTATTCAATTTTTGTCTAATTAGTAATGTCTCTTTTTAAAAACACTGATTAAAAAGGTTTTCATTTTTTATAATGATCATTTTCTTATTGAAGCATAGCTTTAACTATTTCCTTCAAAGATGGTTGGCAGGCAGCATATTTTTGGTCTGTCTGAAAATGTATTTGAGTAAGAATAGAATTTTAGGTAGAAAGTTATTTTCTTTACACTAGTGGGATAAAACCGCCTCACTTATTTTTACGTCCACTTTGTGGATAATCTCTTTTTTCTTTCCGGTGGATTTTAAGTTCCTTATCTTTTATGTTCTGAAATTCACTCTCGTTCAGACGTGAGTAAACTAACTATTGCTCATGGGCTGAATCTGGCTTGGCTCCTGTTTTTGTGCAGTCAGTGAGTTGAGTAGTTTTACAGTTTTAAATTTGTAAATACAAAAGAATATTTCATGACATGAAGATATGGTGTGAAATTCAAATCGCAGTGTTAAAAAGTTATACTGCGTCCCCACAATGTTTACTCATTTACATATTGACTATGATTTCTTTCATGATGGCAGAGCTGAGTAGTTAATTGTAAAATCTCATTGTGACAGAGAACCAGAAAATCTAAAATATTTACTTGGCAAGAAAACTTCTGTTGATTCCGGTATGTCTTTAGGAATCACCTGACTACTCTCCCCATTGTTATCTATGAGGATTTCTTAACCCAATCAATTAATTTGAGCTGTTTCATTCTTTCTTAAAGATGATTTTATTGGGGGTTCTTACAATAATGCATATATCAATTGTATCAAGCATATGTTGCCATCATCATTTTCAAAGCATTTATTTTCTATTTGAACTCTTGGTATCTAAGCTCCTCTCTCATCTACTTCATTAACCCTTGATAAATTATAAATTAGTATTATTTTCATATACTGACCACTGTGTCCCTTGACCCATGTTTCTATTGTTTGACCCCATCAAGGGCGGGGTGTTGTCCGTCAATAATTGTAAATCAGTTCCTCCTTCCTTCCCCCACTGGTATCGCTACTCCCCTTTCTGCTTCTGAGGGGTTTATCTGACCTGGATGCCGTGTGTAGCCGTGTACTTATCTGTACCAGTGTACATGTTCCGGTCTAGCCAAAACTGAAAGGCAGGATGGGAGTCATGATAGTGGAGAGTGTGGAAGCCTCAGAGAACCAGAGAAATATTATAATATGTTTCTTCAGTGCTATGCTACACCCTGGTTGACTCATCTCTTTCTTGTGACCCTCTGGGAGGGGATGTCCTATTACCTACAGATGGGTTTGGGTTTCTGCTCCGAACCCCATTGTTCTCAACAATTAAGTTTTTGGGTTGTGGTTTGGTTCTTCTGATGCCTGTTACCTGATCCCGGTCAACACCTCATGATCACACAGGCTGGTGTACTTCTTCCAAGTGAGCTTTGTTGCTTCCCTGTCAAATGGCCATTTGTTTACCTTCAAGCCTCTATGACCCCAGATGCTATCTCTTTTGATAGCCGGGAACCATCAGTTTGCTTCACCACACTTGCTTATGCACACGTTCGAAATCTACTGAATCTTTATAGTTGAATAAAATAAAATATTTTATAAATGTCCTATAGATATAAACCGCAAAGATATTTTCTCTTTTTAGGAATAGTTTACTATATCTGTTAGGAAAAGTTTGTTCCTTTTTTGGGAAGATTTTTCACTATAAAATTTTGGTGTTATCAGGACAGCTCTTTTTGGATCTTAATTATTTTTTTACTCAGTGTCTGTTTTTTGTTTTGTTATGGTTTTTGGTTGTGGTTGTCATTTCATAATTAAATCTTTTTTTTCTTTGAATCCATGAATTTATTTCATTTACATCCATTGACTTAAAAACATATGCCTGAATTTTGTCAGCTTTAATTTATACTGTATGGCCTATGTTTCTACTGTATTTTAATTGAATAAGAATATTAAAGAGTCTGGTTTTAATTTTTCAATGTTTGTTTTAATTAATATTTTAAGTCCCAACTTGATTTATCAGCTTGAAAAAGTTTCTGCTGAAACACTTGTTAGCGAAACTTTCACATATTTTATCTTTTTAATTTTTCCCCCCACATATTTTATCTTTATCCTTATAAAATCCTAATTTTAGTTAATAATCAGTAAATTTACCAACTCCTATTTGGAAGCTCAAGGACAAAAAGCTTTCCATCACACCTGTGAATCCATGTGCCTGTCTTCTCCTTTGGTGCAGTTAGGCTAAAGGAAAATCAATGAATGATGGATAATTTTAAGATATTGACATAAAAATGAACTCAAGTTTGTGACTAAACAGATTAGAGAAATCTCCAGATTAAAGAAAGTGATCTTCTTGGCAGTCTCAAAAAGCTATTGAAAGACTTAGTGGTGGGGAGAATTTTGGGAGCCTGCATCATTTGTTGTTTTGCCAAACACCCATCAGTGTCTGTAAATAATCCTTATAGTATAACGTGTGGATACACTATTTTCTGAACTTCTAGGAATTTATTTTACATGTCTACTTATGTATGTAGTCAAATGACGTATATAAGATTGTTTATTGCAATGTTATATTTCTAATACCAAATTATTTAGAGGACTGTAATACAATGGTATAGCTATATAGAAGAATAATATGTAATGAATAGCTGTAAAAATGAGAACATTTTCAAGATACATCTATGAAGTAATTGCCAATGTACAAAACGGTTTAAAAGAATGTGTGGCCCCCGCCGTGCAGTTCCAGGTCTGGCCGGTTCCCCGGCCGTAGCCCCATTTCCTCAGCAGCCAGCCCGGCCCCACCGTTCGGAGCCCCTGGGCGCGGGCGGGCCGGCCACTTAGCTGGTCACCCAGCCCGGGAGCAGAGCGTGGCCTCCGCTGTGCGCCCGCCTGGCCAGCGCTGGGTCCCCAGGACCTGCTGCAGGCTCCACCGCTCCCGGGGGTGGAGGGAGAATCAGGCTATAGGGTGTTTTATAGGGTAAACTTGCTTAGTGTTTTAGTTGTTTGCTTTTTTCAGGGTTTAGGGTGTTCTTTAGAGGTTTTTTTGAGGACGGTTGGGGAATTTTTTTTAATTTTATTTTTTATTTTTATTATTTTTTTAAATTTTAACAATTTATTGGGGCTCATACAATTCTTTTCACAGTTCATGCATATACATACATCAATTGTATAAAGCACATCTGTACAGTCTTTGCCCTAATCATTTTTTTCTCTTTTCTTCTTTTACATTTTATTAGGGACTCATACAACTCTTACCACAATCCATACATATACATACATCAATTGTATAAAGCACATCCATACATTCCCTGCCCCAATCATTCTCAAGGCATTTGCTCTCCACTTAAGCCCCTTGCATCAGGTCCTCTTTTTTTTTCCCCCCCTCCCTTCCCATTCCCCCCTCCCTCATATGCCCTTGGTAATTTATACATCGTTGTTTTGTCATATCTTGCCCTATCCGGAGTCTCCCTTCCCCCCTTCTCTGCTGTCCCTCTCCCAGGGAAGAGGTCACATGTGGATCCTGTAATCAGTTCCCCCTTTCCAACCCACTCACCCTCCACTCTCCCAGCATCGTCCCTCACACCCTTGGTCCTGAAGGTATCATCCACTCTGGATTGGTTGGGGAATTTTTAAGGACACTTCATGTTATTTTTCTTTTTCATTTAAGGTGTGTTTTTTTTAAAGAACTTTTAGGCTGTTTCTCAAGGTTTTTAAAGTGTTTTTGACTCTTAGGGTGTTTTGGGGGGTTTCATGGTGTTTATGGCTTGTAGAATGTTTGCTTGGGTTCTAGGTTTTTTTCCCCAGGAGCTTAGGGTGTGTTTTCGGATTTTCCTGTGCTTCTTTTGAACTTTTAGTGTGTTTTTTGGAGCCATTTAGGGTTTTTATAATGCCTTTTAGAGCATTTCAGCGTTAAGGGTCTTTGGGGGTCTTTAGTGTGTTTGGGGACCCTTGGGTGTGTTTTGGAGGTTATAGTGAGTTCTATATTCTTTCAGTGTGTTTTATATGGTGTTAGGGGCTTCTTAGGTCTTTTAATGTTTTTAAGAATTTTTTTTAGTGTTTATTGGGTATCCGTGTGTATTTCAGAGGTTTTAGACTATTTTTTAGCATTGATGAGGTTAGCAGCCCAATGTGTAACCCACTGCACCACCAGAGCCTTGGTGGCACTTTCCAGCAATAATTAAACTGCTAAAACATAAGGTCAGAGGTTCAAAACTACCAACTTCTCCTTGGGAGAAAGTTAAAGTCATTAAACATTTACAGCTCCAGAAGCCTTCGATGGCGTGGCTATGAGTTGGAATTTTGGGGTCCTTTAGGATTTTTTGGTGGCACGTGATTTTTTGGGGCTTTATGCTTGTTTGGGGACGTTTAAGGTGTACTTTGGGCATTAGGGTGGTTTGGGGCTTTTAGGGTGTTTTATAAGATTTTAGGGTGCATTTAATGGATTTAGGGGATATTTTTTAGAGTGTATAGGTATTTTTAGCACGTTAGGGTGTTTTCAGGGATCCTAAAAAATTTCTTGGAGATTTTAGGGTATTTTTAATATTTTATGTTTTTTTTTTATTTTTAGCATTTTAGGTTTTTTTTTTTTCGGGCTTTCATGGTGTCTTCAGGGAATTTATGGGGTTTGGGAATCTCCCAAGGCAGTTTTTTGGGACATTTAGCATGTTTTTTGTGGCTTTAGTGTTATTTGCATTTTAGGGAGTATTAAGGCTTTTCAGACATTTTAAGGCTTTTAGGGTGATTTTAGTGTTTAAGGGTGTTTATATAGTATTTTTTTATGGCTTTGTTAAAATTTTAGGGTGTTTCTTAAGGCCTTAGAGTGTTTTCGGGGGGATTAGGTGTTTGTTTTTAGCATTTTAGGGTTTTGTCTGTCTGTTTTTTGGCTTTCGTGGTAAATTCATGGCTATTAGGCTATTGGGCTTTTACAGTGTTTTATAGTGATTTAGGTTGCTTTTTAGGGATTCTCTTGTTTTTTTTTTTTTAAATGACTTTTAGCATGTTTTTAAGGCTTTGGATGTGCTTTATTTTGCGTTGTATGGCATTTGGGTATTTTTAGGGCATTTATTGTGTTTTAGGGTGTTTAAGAGTTTTTTTGTAAGACATGCTGTATTAGCATTTTTTAGGAAGGCTTTTACATGCATGTAATGGTCTTTAGAAGTTTTGGGGGCGCTTTAGGTGTTGTTTTTCTTTTTAGCATTTTAGAATGATTTTTACACCTTTTAGGGATTTTAGGGCATGTATGGTGTTTTTAAGTTTTTTATGGTGATTTAGGTAATTTAGTATGTTTTGTGGAGTTTAGGGTTTTGAGGTTATTTGGAGGACTTTTATAGTACTTTTAGCTGCTTTTGGCATGCTTTTTAGCTTTTATGGTGTTTTAAGGGTGTTATTCTGCTTTTAGGGTGTTTATATTATTTTAGACTGCTTTTAAAGGCTTTAGGTTTTTTTTTTTTTAAATTTTAGGATTCAAGGAACCCTATATAGTGTTTCTGAGGCTGCATATCTTTATTTATGGGTATAAACAGCCTCATCTTTCACCCTGGAGCAGCTAGTATCTTTTGTTAGGGCAGTTAGGTGGTAACATTATCTTCTGATCTGTTCAATTCAACCCTGTTTCACCGCCATAGAGTCAATAAGGACTCAGAGTGACTTCACTGTGGGTTTCGAACTGCCAATCTGGGGATCACAGGTAACCACTGCACCACCAGGGAGAAGCCATGGTCTGGTACAAGAGATCTTGGTTCTCATCTCGGCCCTATTTGACTTGACAAAAGTCTTCTCATTTTCTCCTGCCTCTCCCCTCCATTAGTAAAATGGGGGTAAATAAAGCATACTTCTTAAGGATTGCTGGAAAAAAAAAGAATTTGTGGATAAATTCCATTATCTTTTAAAGTTTTATTGTGAATTAGGTGAGCGGTTACAGAGTCGATCATCAGTTTTACATTTACTAATACATCATATGTCTCAACATATTGCCCCTTTCCCATCATTTTTTGTCTATTTTCCTCTTGTTGAATAATTTTTCCCCTTTACCCAAGTTAAAGGAGTCCTGGTGGCCTTGTGGGTTATGTTGGGATGATAGCCATTAGGTTAATAGTTCAAAACCACTAGTTGCTCCTTGGGAGACAGATGGGGCTTTTTATTCTGTTACAGATTTAGTCTTAGAAATCGGCAGGAGGCAGTTCTACTATGTCCTATGAGGTCGCTATGAATCAGAATGGACATTATAGCAATGAGCGTTCACCCACGTTAACACCTGTTTACTTCTAGCCTATGACTTCTTCCTTTCTTTCTCCTCCTTTCCTTGGAAAATATCAGTCTTGTTTCTTTTAGTGTAAAACTTTACGTGATCTTTAATTATTCCATGTGTTTTTAACCCCCCCACTCTGCACCCACCTTTATTGTTAAGTGTGGACAAAAATCAAGGTGCTACACAGTGAATAGTATGCTACCATTTGTATCAGAAAAAAATGAACATGTATGTCTACTTATGTATGTATAGATAAAGGTGCTCTGTTGGGTAAGCACTGAACTGCTATCCACAAGTTTGGTGGTTCAAACCCACCAGTCACTCCATGGGAGAAAGATCAGGTTGTCTGCTCCTGCCAAGATTTATAGCCTTGGAAATAGGGTTGCTATGAGTTGGCATTGACTTGTTGGTAGTGGGTTGGTGTTGTGTGTGTGTACGTATGTAAATGAAAAGGCTTCAAAAAGTCTGTGGAAAAATGTAATTAAAAGTAACAATGAGTTTTTCATGGACTTTTGCAGCCCCCTTGTATATACATACTTTCTCTCTCTCTCTATATATATGTATATATATAGGGTCTTAGAAAAGTACACAAGAAAATGGTTCCAGTGGTTGCATTTGGAAAGACTTGGGGAGAAAATAAACTTTTACTGTTTATTATTTTGTCATTGAATATTGTGGCATTGAATGTATTGCCTATTAAAATGCGTTACGTTCATAATAAAGATGACTTGAAAGCCTCCGAGAACTAGAGGACCCTGCTAGATGAGTTATTAGAAGCTGGAAAGAGCCAGCAGGTGACAAAGTTGTTGAAATGTTTCAAACAGTGAAATTCCTGGATATTTTCATTTCTTACTGTGGTCCCTTTATGGGCTTGCATATGGCAATTCTCGAGTAAGAGTCTTCACCGCTCAGGAGATAAATATATGCCAGGAATCCGGCCACGCCCGCTATTGAAAGGTGCGCCGTTCGGTTAGCCTCCACCTGTCTCTCCACGGCTTGCTCAGGCTCACAACTGCTCTTGCCTCCGAGAACGGAGCTGTGAAGAGTCTTTCTCAGGGAATCAGTGAAAAGGGAAAAAATAGCAGATCGCTGGGGGAAATGCGTTCGGTTATCCTTTTTATGATATTCAAAATGGTAGAAACAGAACGGGTTTCTTAAAAAGGTGGTTTCCGTCCTCTAAGAGAGCCACTCACCCTTCCTGGAACTGGGACTGGGCAGATTCCTGCGCAACAAGCGTCTCGTACTCCTCTGCGGCAAACCGGTCCCAGTCGGAGGGCTCCGGCCCGTCATTCTCAACATCCTGTGCGGAAAGACGGTGGCCGCAGGAAGTAAGACGTAAGACAAACAGCTGGAAACGGCGCATCACAAATGTTCCTGCTTATCTCAGGGGGGTAACGGTCTAAAAGTGTTTGATCTCAACATATTAAAAGAAGGTGCTAAGGTAAAACTGTCCATGCAATGATTTATTCCGTCTCACATCCTGAACTTCAAACCAAAGGTTTAGCAGCTAGATCGCCGAGTCTTCTAATCAGAGACCTTCTCCAGCAGCCTCTTCCTGGCACTCTGCACAACTGCTGTCTGATAGGACTGTGCTATGTACTTGTCGATCTGAAATGCACACAACACCCCGTTCTCGGGCAAATTCTTGTTTTTTTAAAAGCTAGCGCAGACAGCAGCGTGCCCCCTGTCTTGTGATGTACTCCCAGAAGTGTCCCTCTTCTCCCAAGTCACTTCTCTATTATAAGTAATATCTGTATCAGTGCCTGGAATTTATTGAGTACTTTCTGATTAATAATGATCTTTGATGATCAGAATATTGATAGTTATTTCTTATACAGAAAAAATCTACAAGTAAAATCATAACAGATGAAAGTGCAGGGGTAGGAAAGGCTACACATTTGCTTGTCTACATGGTCTGGACAATGTCCTGGATTCGGATTTCCAGGTAAGATACCTCCTTTCTACTTTCTAGGATGAAAATTCACCAGCAGAGGCTTAATCTGACTGGAAACTGCAGATTGTTTTGTGTGTGTGTGTGTGTGGGTGGGGGGGAGTAGTTTCTAATGTGTACATATATATACAGGCCATGTAATTCACTCAATCGAAAGTCTTTGGCAAACAACAGTTACCTACACTTGAACATTATTTCTTTGAAGTCTGGGATTGCAGAGACCAGTTTTACATGGATATGTAGCAGCCAGCCCTTGATACTAAGTCCTCAAATAGAAAGTAAAACAATACTGGTACCTTTTGGACTGCAAACGGATCTCTCTGTTCATGGTCTAAGTATTTCTCCAGATTAAAGAAAGTGTCATAAAAGATATGAGCCATTCGGCACCTCTTCAGATCCCGGAGCGTAATTCTGCCTGCACAGAAACAAAGTCAGTGTTACCAAGAGTTGTTCTGGCAAGAGCAAAACCATTTCACTGACACTTAAGAGATCTATATGTATATGTCTATTTTATTGTAACAATTCCTTTTCTTTTTCCTGACTGAGGTAAAATTCATATAACAAAGTTCACCATTCTAATTTTAAAGTGTATAATAAATTCAGTGGATTTTTTAGTACATTCACAATGTGGTTCAGTCAATACGACATTTTCATCACCCCAAGAGGAGCCCCATACTAATTAACTGGTCACTTCACATCCCCTTCTCCCCCAGTCCCCTAGCAGTCATTAACTAACCTGCATTTCTCTTTGTGGAAAAAGAAGTCCCGTTTCCTAAATAGAGGATTTGGTTCTAAACTAATAGTAAGGTTGAAATTCCAATACACTTCTACACTTATAAAGTCAGTGAAGACGATGCTGGGCTCTCTGGGATTCTGTACTCTGAAATATAGGTGACTAGTTCCAATGCCCTTTGCTGCAGTCTCACCATCACTGGCTGGCTTCACCAGGTCAAGCATTTGGCAAAGCAAATCATGGAATGGCAGAGGCTCGATACCCATGGCTTCCATCCGCTCACACTGCTCCTCGTAGAAGTACTCCAGCTCATACATGGACAGTATGCCATTGCCATCCACATCCATGCAGCGGAACCAATACTCGATGCTAGAAAATAAGCACAGGCCTTTTACTCATCAGGCTTACTGTTGCCTGTGTTTCTTTAAAAGTAAGTGCTATGCATGTATCTGTCAGACATAATGAGACATAGTTGCATGAACTAAGATTGCTAGCCACAAGTTTGACAGTTCAAACCCATCAGTTCCTACACAGGAGAAAGCCGAGGCTCTCCGCTTCCCAAGATTTACAGTCTCAGAAAAAATTATAGAGGGTTTCTGTGAGCTAGAATGGACTTGATAACAGTGGGCATGAACAGTTTTATCTCTTTTGTTGTTGAGGCTTTAGCTCTTAATGCTTCCATCTTAACTGTATGTCTGTCCCATTCTCTTACTATAGCTAACTTGCTATTTAGTTTATATTTTTTATTTACTTTCCTGTGTACTTGTCACTAATTCAAGTCCAAATTCTCTGCCAATTGTCTAAATTTACAATCAGTTACAACAATTATTTGATTACTTGAATCTTGATGCAGTCTTTCTTGGTTCCTTCTGACCTGCTCTAATCTGGACGGGTCAGTTTCATTCTAAGTATGCCTTTTACTTTTCCCCTACCTTTCTCCCCGCCCCCCCCCCCAGCCCCTAGTTTTATTGGCACTTCATCCACATATCATACAATCCAATAGTTCAGTCATATCAAGAAGAGTTGTACAATCATTACCACAATCCATTTTAGCTCATCATCTTCCTTATACTCATTGTTATTTGTTAATTATAATCGTGGCAAAAATATACATAATAAAACATTCTCCAATTCAATTTGTAATATGTATAATTCAGTACCACTGATTATACAACCATTAGTGATATCCTTTTCCAAATTATTCCACCACCGTTAACATACTCAATGCCCCCTAAGCAATAACTCTTCCTCCTTCACCCATGGTAACCATTGTTTCCTTGATATAATATTCCCATGTCATATGCGTCACAGTTAAGTCGCTTTTAAAAAGCGTTGCATATACATCATCACAATCATCTCTAGTGCCTCCCCCAGTCATTGTTTACTCCACAATTCCCCTCACCCTTCCCACTCCTGTCCTGATAAGCCACTGTATTAGTTACTGTCTCTCAGCATGCACTCCTGTGCTTCAGAAACTGAAGAAAAAAAACAAACAACACAAAACTAACAGGAATAATAAACAAAATAGAAATAAAATAATAATATAAAGATTAAAAATAAAGAATAACAACGAAAGGACTACCACCAACATTTAAAAAGGCAAACAGTAAAGTTGTTTGAGTTACTCTCCTGTGGCTAGAGGGGATCTGCCAGAGGCCTAATCTGACTAGATAATCTACAGATGGATTTAGGGCTTCCATTTACCTCCACAGCCTTCTATAAATTGGGTGCTCACGTTTTAGGCTCTGATATTTTTCCCTTTGTCATATTTGGATTTTGTTATTATCTTTGGATCACACAGACTGGTGTGCTTCATCCATGTGGACTTAATTGACAGCTCACTGGTATGGCTGCTTGTTTGAACACAGGCCTATACGATCCCAGACATTATTCCAATTGATAGCTAGGCACCATCTGCTTTCTTCACCGTATTTTGATGTAGCACCCTTACCTTCAGTGATCTCTTCATGATGGTATCGCACAGTCATAACAATTTTTCTTGGATTGAGAGTAGAATTAAGTGGGAACACAGAACCCATCGGTCACTCACGGGTTATGAATGACTCTGGTTTACTTTGGTGACAAAGCAAAACCAAGGACAAAAACAACATACCAAGCACACCAGCACCCCAACTGCCCCCAACGCTGGGGTATAAAGCAATTACGTTGATAACATCAATAACTTATCCAATGGCATAGAATTTAAGGTTCTGTTGATACGAGGAGTTTATGCGCGTAGAGTGTAACTGTGAGCTGCACCCCGTGGTTGTTCTTTGTACACGTCGACTTCTTAATTGCCTGTTTACACTGAGCATGGGGGTGGTGCTTGGTAAAAGTCCCTCTACCATTTCTTGCAAGGGCAGATCTTTGCCTATCAGGTTAATAATACCTGTCCTATTAATGCAAGGGAAGCATTGAGGTACTAAATATATGGTGGTTCTGGGTCCCCTTTCATTGGACACTCCCTAAGCCAGGGGTCGCCCCCAAGGTCCAGCAACGTCCATTTCCTGCATGGAGTTTAAAAAATATTGAGATTTAATACATGTAACATCATTCCATAGAAGCAGTTTTGAGGTAGGGCCCATTTTGTTCAGGTGGGCTTCCACATTGTCCTTCTAGTGTGGCCCTTTGGGGGATGCCATGTTCGCTGTAAGGCCAGTGTCTAGGGTAAGCATAATGCTTAGTCCATGGAGTGGTTCACTGAGGGTTGAGTAAAAACATACTTGAAGTGCTACCAAGGAACACAGAACGAGGTCTATTCTCTCTCCCCTCAGATTCCCTACAATTGTTTAGCATCTCTTCCAGATATGAGGTTGCTCCTCCCCATTTACCCACCATACTCACGCCTCTGAAATGTAATGTACACACTTCCCTTCCCAGGTCTCAACTTGATTTTCCAGTAAGGTTCACTTCTCATTCCTTGTTGATTTGTCACAGCCTTGTCTCAGAAAGTTGTATAGCCTGAAGTGGTTGGTTTTCTCCTCTTTCCCCCTTCTTGAAGGAGTGGCCCCGGCAAATATGAAGTCTCCTCTTTTGAGGTGTTTTTTATGAAGTGCACATAAGGGGGGATGATGGTTGGTAGGCAGACATTCCACCCTTTTGGGAATTGGTCTCTAAGGTTTGTTCAGTTGGTATTTCTCCTTATAAAAGACTCATACAATATTTGTCCTTTTGTAATTGACTCACTTTCCTCAACATAATGGTTTACAGGTCCTTCCATGTCATGTGGTATTTCATGCTTTTATCACTGTTTTTTTTGGGGGGAGGGGGTGCAAAGCATTCTATTGTGTGCATGTACCATCATTTCTTTAGGCATTCTTCTGCTGTGGGGCATTTGGGCTGTTCAAGTTCCTTGTTATTGTGAACTGTGCTGCTGTGAACATGGGAGAGCAAGCACTGTGTTGTGTCTCAGTTCTCTTTGGGGCTTATGCCTAATGTTGCTCGGTCCTGTGGGATCTCATTCCCAGCTAAGCATCCCCGCCGTGTTTTGCACAGTGGTTGTATGTATTAAAAGTCCAACAGTGGACATGAGTTCCGTTCTTTCCACATCCTCTCCAGCATTTGTGTTTCCTCTTTCTTGCTTGAGTTGGGCCAGCATTGTGGGTGTTAGGGGGTATCTTATTGTAGTTTCAGTTTGTCTCTCCCTCATGGCTAGTGACCATGGGCCTTTTTTCATGTTTGGTAACTGTTTGTATTCTTCTCACTTAATTGGGTCATTTATTTTCTTACTGAGGTGTTGTAGAGTTCTGTATATTTTGATTATTAGACCTTTGTCTGATGTGTCATTGGTAAGCTTTTTTTTTAATTGGTGAGATTTTATAACCCTATCTGTGGGCTCTCGTTTTACTCCTTTAATCAAGTCTTTTGATGTGCCTGAATGACAAAACTTCAGCATGTCCTAGTCATCTACTTTGTCTTCTGCATTTTGAAATCCAGTTTGTCCAACAGCATTTGTTGAAAAGGCTCTTTGACCCATTGCATGTCTTTAGGTCCTTTGTTGAGGATTCTTTGGGATTGGGTTGGAATTGCATTGTATCTGTAGACTGTTTTAGGTAGTATTGGCGTTTTTACAATATAAGTCTGCCTATGCATGGGCATGGGATAATTTTCAATTTATGTAGGTCTTTTTTGCCTTTTAAAAATTTTAATGAATTAACTAATTAAATCCTTTTACTGGGGACTCTTATAGCTCATAACATTCCATACATCAATTGTATCAGGCACACATGTACATATGTTGCCATCATAATTTTTGTAGGTTGTTTTGTTTTTTTGAAGTAATAATCTATAGTTTTCTCTGTATAGGTCTTTGGTTCAGTTTATTCCTAAGTATTTGATCTTTTGTGTGGTTAGTGTAAATGGTATTGTTTTCTTAATGTCTTTTTTGTAATGTCCTTCACTGGTATACAAGAATCTGATTCATTTCTGGTTGTTAATTTTGTATCCTACCTTGCCGAATCCCTTGATTGTTTCCAACAGGCTTTTTGTGGAGGCTTTTGAGTTCTCTCTCCATAGGATCGCATCATCTGCAAATAGTGAGAGTTTCGTTTCTTCTTGGTCTATTTGTTCTCCTGTCTCTTTAGCTCATGTTTCCCTCATTTCTGGTGTACTTCCTTGTTTAGCGAAACATGGCCTCAGTTGCTTTCTGGAAGAGG
Organism: Tenrec ecaudatus; assembly: GCF_050624435.1. Taxonomy (NCBI): domain Eukaryota; kingdom Metazoa; phylum Chordata; class Mammalia; order Afrosoricida; family Tenrecidae; genus Tenrec; species Tenrec ecaudatus. Next base: position 144,631,278 of record NC_134533.1, read on the forward strand.
GAACATGGCAGGTAAACTTTTTGAGACAATGGATAATTGAAACGGACCTTTGTTCCTGAGTGCTAACTTGGCTGGCAGGTTGGCGAGCTGTAGGGTCGTAGTGCCGCTGGTAGAGCTTTTCCCTCAGAAATGTGAGGCATTCATTTACTGTTTGCTATCTCTCCAGTGTTGGAATGTCTACAGCTATTTTGCTTTCTGATTCTTTCAAGGTAACTTGTCCCCTCTTCCTCTATGAATCTGTAGAGGTTTCTCAGAGTCTTCAGTGTTTTTGAAATTTTATAATGAAATTCCTTGGTCTAGGTTTATTTTAATGGGCTTTCTGAGATCCCATTCAAACTTAGAAACATGAAACTTTCAGTTCTGGCAAACCGTCTTAAATGACTTTTCTTTCCCCCCCCTCTTTTTGGCACTCTTGTTATTCAGAATGGGTGGTTTAATATGGTAGTCATTAGATATGTATAGTTATTAAGCATTTGGAATGTGATAAGTCCCATTTTGAATATTTATTAAAGTGTAAAATACACAACTGATTTAAGACAGTATATAAATGTAAATATCTGATTTTTTTGAGTGCTCAATTTAAAAAATTACTTTTTTGTGGATTAAGTGAAGTGATGGTTTACAGAGCATATCAGTTTTACATCAATTATTCATATCCCCCGTGGTTCAATCCATCCATGCAATCGCCTCAATTTACCATCACTTATCGTACTTTCTCTCTGTGTTTCTCTTCTCCATTCCTCCTTATTTCCTAACTCTCTGAACTTTGTCCTTGGGTAAATGCTGCCCTTTTGATCTTAAATGGTTGATTATACTAATTTGAAGGAAGTTCAGTTTCAGGCCTGAAGGGTAAGAATCATAATCTTGGGGGGAAGGGCGGGGGGGGGGTGTCTCACCAATCCCTTCTACCTGAGCAGTAAGCCTAGTCTTTATGACGTTGAGTTCTGTTCTGTATTTCCCTCCCACTCTACCTAGGACCTTCTAAAGTGACCCCTTTTCACAGCATTTGGTACCATCTAGTTCTCCTGGTGTTAGAATTGTGGATGTTTGTGTGGTCCTTTGTCCATTGAACTAATTGTTTGCATGTCTTTTGAATTCTGTCACTTTTCTTTCCTTTGGATGGCAAGAGACCAATAGTTGTACCTTAGATGGCTGCTCACCAAATTAGGATGTAGACTATTATCTTTATGAACTGTATTATTTCAATTGACCTTGATATTCCTCCTCCTTCACCTATGCCAGATTGTGGTTCTGATGTCCAAGGCTCAGTGACTTATTCCCTTAAGGTGCTTGGTTATGTCTAAGAAATTTTCCTAACTTTGCTCTGGTATGCTCCATCACATTCATGGATATATTTGTATATTTTCAGCAAAAGTAAATACACATATACAAATATCCTGTCACACCTATATAGATATATTTTGAGTATGCTCCCATTTTCCCTCTCCTGCTTATTTAGCCTGCATGTCTACCCCACTTAGAGATTCCCACGATTGCAGGATTGTGTTGGTAACATTATTTGCCTCTGTTGCCTTTAACTCTTGCAAACATCCCAGTGTCTTCCTCCACCTCCCTCTTTTCCCCTATGTGCTAACTGTGTATTGACTTCTCCTTCACCCTAGTTAACACTCTGCCCACCCTCTAACGCACTCGTTCCTCTGCCATTCTTGGTAACCGTCAAAGAATGTTTCTTTTTGTGTGAAAATCTATTTTGACTGTTTACAATATGGTTTCATACAATATTTATCCTTCTGTGCTTGACAAATTTATTGCAGCATAAGGTCCTCCAAGTTCATCCATGTTCACCAGTATGTTTACTGATTACATGTTGAAATGATACATTGGGTTTAATAAGCTATACAGTAAAATGTAATGATTATGTTGACTTTCTGGGTTGCCTCTTTAATTTTATGTCTTTTCTCGATTTTCTCTTGCTTCATCTTTGTTGTTCTTTTCTGGGAGGTTCACTCAGCTTTATCTCTGAAACACTCTGTTTCATTCTGCTCTGTAGTTTTGATTTCCCAGAGGTCTTGTAATAAGTACCATTCTGTTTATGTTCTGTGACTGTAATTTCTTTTATCTCTTTGAGGATATTCATAATAGTACATTCTTCATTGTTACAGTTTTCTTCTTTCTGCAAATTTGTTTCATCAGATTACTTCCTTTTCCACTTGTCTGGTCTCTCGTTTGTGAAAGAGGATTTTCTCAGGTGTCTAGTCATCCTTTGTTCTCTGTCTCTAAGAAGGTGGTAAACGCTGATGGAAAGTTCTGATCTAGGAGTGTGTTGACTATGCGCTTTTGCTGTATAGTCTGGCTGGTTCTTTTCTTGGGAATATCAGATGTCAAATCTTTGGATCTTCACCACTGGTCAGGGCAGATTCTCCAGAGAGGGATGTTTGAGGCTCTTGCCTGCAGGTTTAGGTCAGGTTGTCAGCATTCTGCATGTTGAGTGAGGGAGGGAGGAAGCCTGGGTAATTTGAGCATTCAGTGAGAATGTATACAGTCCTTTACTCATTCTATTTTCACTGTGGCAGCCCACCTGGAAAGGAGCCCAGGGGCTGGCATAGTGGGTTACTTACTGGGTCAGCATTTCGAACCCAGCGCTGTTCTCTCAGAAGATGAGGCTTTCTGCCCTTGTAAAGTCAAAGAGGCAGTACTACTCTTTTCCACAAGAGTGTGATGACTCAGAATAGACTCAGTGGCGGTGAGAGCCACACCTACAATGGTCACTTTGAGTAGCATCTATAATCTTGTCATCACTTTCTATTCAGAGGTCCTACATCTCATATTTCCAGGGAATCAAGCACCAGTGTTTAGCCCAGGTGGAGAAGATGGCCTGGGGACGGCTGTTTCTTTAAACAGACTTTGGGTAAACTTTTTTCCTGCTCAACCTTTACCACAATACTGAGTTTTAGGAGTTTTGCTAGGACTGTTGGATTGCATCTTGGTTCTTTGCTCTACTGAGTTCAGGTAGTTCACAAAGTTTATCTGCTTTCTAATTTCTACACTTTTGTTATTGTTTTCTCTATTTCATTATTATGGGCTCGTTCCTTTAAAAAACAATCCCTTTGCTGGCTATTTAATGCGCTTTCTAAAGGGATCAAAAGTACTGGGTAGTTAACGTTCTGATATCTACCCAAAAGCCTGAATCTTTTATTATGGTCACTTTATCACGGTCACTTCAAGTAGCATCTATAATCATTCCATCAATTAATCACAACACATGAAGGCAACAGCCTTAACTGGTAATGGAAAATGGTATTTTCTACTAAGAGTGACTGATTCAGGGCAAAATAAAATTTCTAGGAGATCCTTGGTCAAATTCCCATTTGTGGTCTGAAGTTATATTCAGAACAACTGTACATATAATGATTATTACAAACCTCTTTTGGGAGCCCTGGTGGTGTAGTGGTTACACATTGGGCTGCGATCGGCTGTTCAAAACCACCAGCAGTTCCACGGGAGAAAGACTGGGCTTTCTACCTCTGTAAACAGCTAGTCTCCAAAACCCACAAGGGGTCTCTAACAGCATTAACTCAATAGCAGTGAGTCTGTTGTTGTTTTTTGGGGGGAGAGGATAGCTAATTTGTGACCATAAATAATTGTTTTCAAGTAAGTCACACTAGGATCTCTGTGCTACGTTTTCTCAGAAAGATACATTTTACATTGTAAAAAGATGAATTTGTGATATTTAAAAAGTTATTTTGAGCTATTTATTTGAATATTGCACCAGCTCAATATTTAATGTTACCATCAGAGACCAGAGAGAAATGTGCATTGGATTCAGTGACCAGGAGGTAAAATAGTTTGGCTGTGGTAAGGTCCTTTCATGCCACATCTACCTTGAAACAATTTCTGATTGTGGGAATCATCCAAGTCTATTCCCTCCTCAGCAAAAGAGGTGGCAATATCTGGTTGTTAGATATTTGTAGCATTATTTGTCTAGTCCTATGGGACAAAGATGAGGCTGTCTGCTCCATAAAGGTCTATAGTCATGGAAACACACTGCCATTGAGTCAAGTCTGACTCATAGTAACCTAATGGCAGTGTGTGTGTGTGTGTGTGTGGGGGGGTGTCATCAAGGGTTTTGAGTAGTGAAAAAAGGGGCAGTAGAATGTCCTTTTTGACTGGTGTCTAAGGAGCCCTTGTGGCACTATGGAATTATCTGTTCAAAACACCAGCTGATCTGCAGGAGAAAGATAAGATTGGCTATTTCAGTAAAGTCTCAGAGCCCTGTAGGGTCACTATGAGATGGAATCAACTTGATCGTGGTGAAAAAGATCTCTTGGTATCCTGGAATTCATTGTTGCTTATCTCTGTTATTGTGTGCTGTTGAGTTAATGCCAACTTAAAAGCAGAACTGCCCCGGTGGCATCGTGGTTCTCAACCATCCTAATGCCTCCTCCCCTATTTGATACAGCTCCTCATGTGGTGGGGACCCCCAACCATAACATTATTTTCATTGCTACTTCATAACTATCATTTTGCTACTGTTATGAATTGGGCGACCCCTGTGTAAAGGTTGTTCGATCCCCAAAGGGGTTGCAACCCACAGGTCACTGGGTTATAAGTTGGGCTGCAATCCTCAAGGCCTGCAGTTTGAAACCAACAGCCGCTCCTCTAAAGAAAGACGGGGCTTTCTACTCCTGTAAACAGTTACAGTCTTGGGAACCCACAGGGGCAGTGCTGCCCTGCCCTTTATGGTCACTATGAGTCAGCATGGACTCAATGGCAGTGAGGGTTGGTGAGCGCCCCAAAGGGTTTCGTAGGCTGTGATGTGTAAGGAAGCCAATAGTCAGGTCTTTTCTTCGGCAGCATCTGGTGGTTCAAACTGCCTACGTTCTAGTTAGCAGCTGAGCAGCCACCAGGGCTCCTTAGAACAGTAAAAACAGACAAATAAACAAACAAAATCAGTCAGTCAGACAACAGTAACTCTTCCCACCTAATTCACAATAAAAAGTTAAAAAAGAAAAACACCTGTAGTTGACCGTACAGTTTCGCTTCTCAGATTCAATCACTTTTACTGCTTCTGCTTCTCTGTCTCAGGCCAAATCTTGTCCCTTCAGCCTTATCCAGGTCAGAACCTGGATGGCTCCTGTGTCACCTTTCTCCCGGCAGGGGCAAGTGGTTGCTTGGCTCCTCGCTACCTACACCCTGGATCTTCAAGGAATCTGGTAATGGAATCTTCTCTTTATTCTCTTTCTAGCCATCCAACATACTTTTAGGTATAGCTAGTAATAAGTCCTTACTTCATTGTTAATTTAATAGTAAAAAAAAGAAGAAGCTAGCTCTTGGTTTTGACAAGGGCCTAGTTGAACTGAAAATCAGGGCTCCTTGTTAAGAAATATACGTTAAGGAGAACTATAAAAGTCGTTACAATAAATACCACACACACACACACACACACACACACACACACACACACACACTCCAGTTCTTTACAATGGTCCATAAGAAAGCAAGCTCGAATGCCAAGAAAGGCATTTACACTGCCGTAGGGCTTGCCAAAGGTGCGTGATAGGTGCCTTTAAATGACTGAATGAGTCTCATGTGATAAAGGATTCAAATGTAATTCAGGGAGGATTCGTGAGCATAAGAGGGATCAGTGTACAAAAGAGAAAGCTGTTACGAACCATCCTGTATGCAGAGATGATTCCTCTCTGAAAGCACAGAAGTGGGGGCTGGCTGGCTGCTCACACACATGAAGGACATGTCCTGACAGAATCTTCTCACTGCAAGTACTAGATCTGCTTTGAAATTTCTTCCAACACAGGAATCTTCCCCACCGCCCTCTAAAGATAATTTACAGAGTTTAAATGTAAAGGCTATTTATTGTAGCAAAACTGGAGAGCAGTTCATATAAGTACTAACTACCCACAGAAAATCAGTGATAAATTTTTGTGTATTTAACCATTTTTGTTTTTCAGAGCATAATTATATTAAGACACATTGTATTTGTGCAATTATCGACATAAGCAAGATTACATTACCTCTTGCCCTTGTCCTCAGACTGGATGAAATTAAGATTTGGACTCGAGTTTCTCAGCCCTAGTAGAAACTCCTAGAAGCTAGTCAAGAAATCAGCTGCAGGAAGTGTCATTACTGCATAGTGAGGGATGAAATGTATTTTCTTTTGCATATTCGGAAGATATATTTCGGCTCCTCCTACCTCTAAGAGCACTAGGCTCGTGTCCTGAGACTTAACAGAAATGAACGAGATAACTGCCAGAGTTAATAATGGTGGGAACAGAATGTGATAAAAATCAGCACAGGAAAAAAGTTTGTAACAGCCTCTCCCCAGAAAACACACATTCTCCATATGTGTGCCTGCCGGGCCAGGAAAGCTCCACATCCCAGTTTTGTAGGCCACATTTTACTGAGCACGCATCAACCTTTAGTGAGTGAATTACTTTTTATCCACCCATGCCTTTCATAAGACAGAAACTTAATTTCTGTAAATGCTACCTACTTTCCTTAAGTAAGCACTTGATGAGTAGCTATTTTATTTCTTTTGTTTAGTCATGTATCAGTTGATGGACACGAAGGTTGTGTCTACTCG